>NC_139685.1:76625890-77225890 GCF_964106915.1 Podarcis gaigeae
GTGGGTTCTCTATTGGTAGGAGAAAATAACAGAGGCCAACCAGAGAATATTGAGAAGCAAAGCAGCTAGTAAGCCTGATCTTTATTAAACTGTTGACACAGGTCCCCTGCTCACCCCACCCAGGGAGGGAGGAGAGGAACCCAGAACATTGGTGTGCAAGCCCTTATATAGACTTTCGAAACTGCCCACCCTGTAGCCCAAGACCTCCCCTCAAAACATCATACATACATCACAGAAGGAGGCGGTCTACAGCAGAAATCCTGCGTGTCAGGATACCTGATAATGGTCACTGATTGCATTACCTGGGCCGCCTGGCCAAGATGCTATATACTCACACAAATACACCCTTGAGACAGGATTTGTGAGCAAAAAGACAATGGGAAGGCTTTCCCCATTTGCAGTGGTGTCCAAACTTTTTTTAAAGAGGGCCAGATTTGATGATAGAGTGAAGGGCCGTGAGGGCAGACCAAAGGGCTGACCAAAGTTATTAACCTGTTTTTAGGATTGAAGTCATTGAACTTTTTTAATGATTTTACACCAAGGTTGTTGAGCTTTTTTTAGGATTGAAGTTGTTGAGGGATTGTTGTAGTTGTTTAGTCGTGTCCGACTCTTCATGACCCCATAGATCAGAGCACGCCAGGCACTCTTTTCCAGAGTCTTCTCTTCTCATGAGGTGGCCAAAGTCTTGATTTTCCAAATTTTATCGATTTTTTTCCAAATATAACAAAATGAAGAAGAAGTAAAACCGGGGGAGGGGAGATCATAACTAAATTAAACCATAATTTTTGGGTCGACTTCCCTTCACTTCCCCTCCATTATAATATACTTGCTCATGCATGTCCATAAAACCTTATATACTTAATAATCTAATTTTAAAATCTTCATCTTATTACAAATGACTTTTAAAAGTTGAATGAATTTTATTATTTCGGTCACAGACCAGTTCCAGCCCACATACAATATCAAGGAAGTCATAAAACACGATAGGGATACATTTGAATTTGCTATTCGGTATAACAGGGACAATACAGATATAGCAACAGTTAAAAATATATAAAAATTAAAACTTAGTCACTAACATATAACCTAAAATTATCATTTAAAACCTTAATCATTAAGATAGCACAGCTTGTTCCCTAAGTTTTATGGCAATTGCACAGAATTTGGCTGCCCTTAACATGATCTCAGGATCCTTGTCCTCTACCAGGGATTTTAGACATTGAAGTTTGGATTCATCTGGAGATTTTTGCATAGCAAGGGTAATAAATATCGAGCGTATATCCCCGTAGAAACGTCAGCGTAACAAGGCATGAGAGACAGTTTCTACCTCCATCAAGCCTCGGGGGCAGACTCGTTCCGCATATGGTTTAGCCTCAAATCTGCCCTGCAATAAGGCAGATGGCAGCAAGTTGAATCTAGCGAGGGCAAATGACCATCTGTATTTAGGTATTCGTAATTTTGACAAATAATTTGCTGGGGTAAATCCTCTCCCATTATCTTTTATTGCTGGGTGTTTATTCATCTCGCTCACGTGGCACTTTTAAAAGTTATACTGACTTTTCTCTTATTCTATTTCACCTCTCACTCTCCAAACTGAAAAGCCTCAAAATGTTGAAACTTTCCCCTTTTTCTGAAACTCTTCCAAATGCCAAAACCGGAGGGGAAATAGGTTCACGCACCCCTCTCGCCTCCCCCATTCCCAGTCTGCCTCCGCCACCCATAAAATGAAATCCAAATTCTGCCGCACAGTCTGCGGTCAGAGCCAATTGTGCAGTCAGCTGACTTTTCCAGCTGGCAAGGAATCCTGCACCCTGACCAGCCCAGTCACATGAACAGATATTCCTTGGGCAAAGCCGTGCACAACTCTGGGTGTTGCACAACTCTTAAAGGTGCAGGAGCCTTGTCGTCCGTCTGTCCCCACATCTGCTATAGGAATTCTAAGGTCTCATATATATATAAATCATATGTTCATAAAGTTACAAGGCAAACACATACATTAGTATATAAACCACGTGTCTGAAATAGTACAGGAGAGCAATCCTGAAGCTACTGTATTTTTTGCTCTATAAGACTCACTTTTCCCCTCCTTAAAAATAAGGGAAATGTGTGTGCGTCTTATGGAGTGAATGCAGGCTGCGCAGCTATCCCAGAAGCCAGAACAGCAAGAGGGACTGCTGCTTTAACTGCGCAGCGATCCTTCTTGCTGTTCTGGCTTCTGAGATTCAGAATATTTTTTTCCTTGTTTTCCTCCTCCAAAAACTAGGTGCGTCTTGTGGTCTAGTGCATCTTATAGAGTGAAAAGTACGGCATTTTGACTCTTCCAGTGACTTCAAATATTCCTCTGCAGCAGGCATATCCAAAGTCTGTTTCAGGGGCCTAATTATGGTCCAGCTCTCACTTCCATACATCACTACTGGGAAAACTATAGCTTTAACTATACGGGCCTTTGTTGGCAAGGTGATGTCTTAAAAAGCAGAGACATCACCTTGCCAAAAAAGGTCCGTATAGTTAAAGCTATGGTTTTCCCAGTAGTGATGTATGGAAGTGAGAGCTGGACCATAAAGAAGGCTGATCGCCGAAGAATTGATGCTTTTGAATTATGGTGCTGGAGGAGACTCTGGAGAGTCCCATGGACTGCAAGAAGATCAAACCTCTCCATTCCGAAGGAAATCAGCCCTGAGTGCTCACTGGAAGGACAGATCCTGAAGCTGAGGCTCCAAGACTTTGGCCACCTCATGAGAAGAGAAGACTCCCTGGAAAAGACCCTGATGTTGGGAAAGATGGAGGGCATAAGGAGAAGGGGACGACAGAGGATGAGATGGTGGGACAGTGTTCTCGAAGCTACCAGCATGAGTTTGATCAAACTGCAGGAGAAAGTGGAAGACAGGAGTGCCTGGCGTGCTCTGGTCCATGGGGTCACGAAGAGTCGGACACGACTAAACGACTAAACAACAAAAAAATTCTACCCTGACATGGGTATCTTGGGGTTGAATGGTCCCTTTTCTCTTTACTCCTAGCTCAGCAAGAACCCTTCCCCTTTCCCAGCCAACTTGGCATGTGCACATCTACAGAGGCGATGCCAGGGAGCAGGGAGGGTGCATTCGATGCCAGTGTTTCGCCTGGCACGGCCAAACACACACAAGCTCTCAATGCCAAACGAAGCCTCCAAACCTCCTGGGGCAAAGAATAACAGAGCCGGCTTTCCAAGGATAACTGGAGGGAGCCTGAGCCGGCCGGCCTGTAAAACTCAGGAAATCCAAAGCCATCTTTATGTAAGAAGTTTTAAAGTCAGGGCGAATGCACTTGCCAGAGTGCCTTAAAGGGACGGCTGCTGTTTTCTATGGATGTGTGTAGCGTGTGTTCAGGTGAGAGTCTGTTTGCCTGACCTATATGCGCAGGATTTGTGTTGCGTGAGGTTCTGGGCTCCACCAACAAGCTTCAGCCGTTGGCCTTGTGGCTGCTCTGGAAAAAGGGCTAGAAACTATGTTGCAGGAATTTATGTATAGGTTGGGGGTGGGTGGGTGTTTGCCCCTCCAGCAGATATCATGCACATGAAGCCCACTACCAAAATCAGCACAATCGCTTTTTTTTGACTTTTGTGATTTGTCCCCACAAAACACTTCATCACAGTTTCTTCCTATCTATTCAAAGGGCCTCTGCTGCACGATACCAAATGTAAGAATTGTAAGAATTCACTGATCAATCTATCTATGTTCTGGCTTACGGGGAAAACTTCAGAAATAGTTCAGATATAGACATGTGAGCTGCCCCTCTGCCTGAGTGATAATCCCTGGCATCCTGATACCTGAGTTCCAGACATAACAAACATTCCAGAAATAACAAACCCAGATGAAGACAAAAGGGTGTGATTAATTTGGCTGGGAAACAGGAAAATGTAAATATCTTTTTTGTTACACTTGATGGGTGTTTGGTGGAGGGCAAGGAGAACCATGGGGCAGGGTCCAGGATGCTCAGATTACTGCCACCAGACCTCCCCTTTAATGATGTAACCATGATGTATTAGTGATGTAGTTTGGGGGGGGTGTAACATGGGGATTAAGGTAAAGGGACCCCTGACCATTAGGTCCAGTCGTGACCGACTCTGGCGTAGAGCTTCCGAGTCATGTGGCCAGCATGACTAAGCTGCTTCTGGCGAACCAGAGCAGCGCACAGAAACACCGTTTACCTTCCCGCCGGAGAGGTACAGATTTATCTACTTGCACTTTGACGTGCTTTCGAACTGCTAAGTTGGCAGGAGCAGGGCCTGAGCAATGGGAGCTCACCCCGTGGTGGGGATTCGAACCGCCGACCTTCTGATCGGCAAGTCCTAGGCTCTGTGGTTTAACCCACAGCGCCACCCGCATCCCAACATAGGGATTAGCAGCTAATAAAAGTTTGGGGACTCTTTTGTTCGGGGCTTCCATCTTGTTCCACCTAGTGGCAGGTGGGAGTCCTGTGGCGACAGTCTTCAATAAAGGCCAAGCCTACTGGCTGCTGTTTTGCTCTGGTATTCCTCGCTGGTGTCCTTGTTTTTTGTCCAAGGGAGCCCTCAGATTTCTCTGCTAACAATCTAGTCTAACCCCCTGCAATACAAGAATCTCAACTAAAGCATCCATGGCAGATGGGTTACCTGAGGCTTCTTTGGCAGCTCTTTCCTGGGCGGAAAGTTTGACTTTCTTCTTCACCACCTTCTTCTTCACCACCTTCTTCACAACTGGAGAAAGACAAAGCCATACGTTTGTTTGTTTAGTTTTATGCTGTTTTATGCTGTTTTTAAGACACATTTTAATCAATGTTTTATATTTGCTGTTAGCCACCCTGAGCCCGGTTTTTAAACCAGGAAGGGCGGAGTATAAATAAATTATTATTATTATTATTATTATTATTATTATTATTATTATTATTGTCATCATCATCATCATCATCATCAACATCATCATCATCATTATTATTAGTTCAAAATATTTATGCACTTCTTCATTGTAGAAAAAGAAGAAAAAAGACAGAAATGATCTCTCAGAAAAAGATAAAATGACATTATCAATAAGAAGAAAAATAAACTTCCGGAGGCGGCGCGAAACAGCAATGGCGGTCCTCTTTGCGCTGTGAAGAGGGGCTCCGCGAAAAAGGGTCGTCCGCTGCGGCAAAGCGGAGACCCATCAAGAAAAACCGCAGGCAGAGTGAGCCTGCGGCCGTGGGACTCGGCGGGCGCCTGGAGCCCCCCCAGAAGCGGGGAAGGAGCCTCGTAAGAGGCTCCGGAACGTGAAAGGGGGAGCGGCGCTGTGAGTTCATCGCTCTTTTCGTGGAAGCAAAGCCGCGCTGCTGCTGCTGATGAGCGCTGACCTTTCTTCTTGAAAGTATCGGAATTGGAGCAACATACCCGTGAGTAAGGGTCCTAAATTTTCTAACTAAATTGAAGAAATTCGGCCGAAAGCGGGAGGCGAGTAACAGGAAGTCAGCCTCCCGACTCTGCTAATTAGATCAAAGCAAGGGCTCGGAAACGAGCTGAAGTATTTAAAAAGGGATTGTCAAAGTGGAAGAAAGGGTGCATTGAGAGACTCTGTATTTTGAAGACAAAAAGGAAAGAACTGTGGGTTGTATAGACTTTTATTCTTTAGAACTATCCTCCAATTTCTGAGCCAAACGGGGCTGAAAGAGATAACCCCGTCACCGGGCTGCCAGTGCATAGAAAAGAACTGTCAAACTGCTGTCAAACTGATGACATCGTTGCAGAGATTGAAATTGTTGCATAGACTGAGATACAAATATTAAACATTGTTGCATGGACCTGTATTGATACTTTATGGCTGGATTTTAAAAGACTAGAAGTTCTGGAAACCTTCCTTTTGTGTTTGGGAATTATTAAACTCAATATGGGGAATTGAGGAACTTCAATGGCGGAAAATAGTTCCTTTCTTTTTTGAAGCTTCGAAATACTCCCCCTATAGGACTGTGGAAACATAGTTGCATGGGAACTGAACTTTATTAAAACCTTTTGTGGTTCTTTTTATTTATATTTGGGACTTGTTTTTCCCATGGGACAAAAGACCATTTGACCTTGAACAGAGGCAGGTGTGGAATGAGCGGCACAGGGAGAACAAGAGCAGCTAAAGCTAAAGATAAAGAAAAAGAGAAAAAATCTGGGCAACTTTTGCAAACAACTTTAACTCATCACCGCAGATCATCTGTCCCAACTGTGCTGACAGCACAGGAGGTGGAACTAGTGCAGCCTGCTGCAGAAGACATGGCAACTGGAGGATCTGAAACAGTTTTAAAACAAATTTTGGAACAATTGGCAGTCTTAAACCAAAAAGTGGACAATCAAACATCAAAGATTGACCAAGCTACATCCTCTATTGGCAAATTAACTGAACAGGTTTCGCAGCACACTCAGGCAATTGAGAAATTGCAAGGAGCTACGGCTGAAAACTTTAAATTAGCTGTGGAAGCCAACCAAAAAGCAGAACAGGCGAACTTAAAGGTGGATGAAATTAAAGGAGAGGTAAGACCTTTGAGAAGGCAGGTAGGGGAACAACAAGCCTACCTGGCATTGGTTGAACTGAAAAGTAAAGATAGTAATCTCAGGATAAGGGCTATCCCGGAATTGGAACAGAATAATCTAGAGGGATTTTTGACACTTTTGTTCACCAAATTCTGGGGAATTGAGGAAGAAAAGGACTTTAAAATTGTGACAGCCTTTAGACTGGGAAAATCAGTAAAGAAAGATAAGCCCAGAGACTGTTTGGTTGCTCTGAGATCAAGAGAAGAAAGGGATAAGATACTAGGCCTACATTTTAAGAAATCTTTGGAGGTAGAAGGTAAAAGGGCCGAAATTTACAGAGATATACCCAAATATCTCTTGGAACTTAGGACTACCTATATAGATTTGACCAAATTGTTGAGACATAACGGAATTCCTTACAGGTGGGAGTTTCTACAAGGACTTTCATTTACTTACAAAGGAAGGAAAATAAAGATTAAATCACCTGAAGACCAGCAGAAGTTCCTACACGATCACGAGGAGGACCTGCAAAAAGGAGCCGCAGCTTCTTGGCCTCCACCACCACCGGGACCATCTCCAAGAGTTATACCACCAGGACCAGGACCAGCATTACCTCCCCCGGGATCGGGAGGAAGCTTAGATACCCCATTGTAGAACCCGTCAACTGATTCAGGATGTCTCTGCAGCTTCTTAGTTGGAATATAAATGGCGGAAACTCCCCGGAAAAAAGAAGGAACCATGATGTATTAGTGATGTAGTTTGGGGGGGGTGTAACATGGGGATTAAGGTAAAGGGACCCCTGACCATTAGGTCCAGTCGTGACCGACTCTGGCGTAGAGCTTCCGAGTCATGTGGCCAGCATGACTAAGCTGCTTCTGGCGAACCAGAGCAGCGCACAGAAACACCGTTTACCTTCCCGCCGGAGAGGTACAGATTTATCTACTTGCACTTTGACGTGCTTTCGAACTGCTAAGTTGGCAGGAGCAGGGCCTGAGCAATGGGAGCTCACCCCGTGGTGGGGATTCGAACCGCCGACCTTCTGATCGGCAAGTCCTAGGCTCTGTGGTTTAACCCACAGCGCCACCCGCATCCCAACATAGGGATTAGCAGCTAATAAAAGTTTGGGGACTCTTTTGTTCGGGGCTTCCATCTTGTTCCACCTAGTGGCAGGTGGGAGTCCTGTGGCGACAGTCTTCAATAACTCCCCGGAAAAAAGAAGGAAAGTCTTTCACATTTTGAAAAAGGAACAATTGGACGTTATTTGCCTCCAGGAAACACATGTGACAAGGCTCCATAGAAAAGTGTTAATTAACAAAAGACTAGGCCAAGAATTTATTTCTTCGGACAAAGTTAAGAAGAGAGGAGTGGTGATTTATGCAAAGGAGAGCCTGTCACCGAAATTTTTATTTAAAGATGAATATGGCCGAATTTTGGCGATTGAAATACAGACGCAAGGAGAAAAAATTTTGATATTAGGAATATATGCTCCAAATGAGGGAAAGTCGGAATTCTTCAGGAAGCTGCACGAGACCATGCTGGATTATTTGGACTATAGCAACATCATTATGCTGGGTGATATGAATGGGGTCGTGTCTGTATATATGGATAAGTCACAAAGTGCTAACATATCGAAAGACGGCAGACTACCCAAAACTTTTTTTGAAATGACAGACAATATGGACTTAGTTGACATTTGGAGGGTTAAGAACCCGCTAGGGAAAGAAGGGACTTTCTTCTCTGAAGCTCATCTGACATGGACACGAATCGACCAAATCTGGACAACTAGAGGACTGGCACCTAAGACTAGAAAAGTGGAAATCTGCCCAAAAACCTGCTCCGACCATAATGCTTTGAAAGTGGAATTGAGACTTAACACAACCGGTACCTTTAGATGGAAAATGAATGACACCTTATTAAGAGATCAGGAGATTGTGAAGAAGGCCCAAAAAACCTTAAAGGACTATTTTGAGATAAATTTGAATACCACCGTGGAAAAAAGAACAATCTGGGACGCAAGTAAGGCAGTCATGAGAGGGTTTCTAATACAACAAAATACGATTAAGAAAAGGCTCTGGAATGAAAAGAAGGAGAAGATACTGGAGAAAATAAGAGAAGGAGAGAAAAAATTGAGATCCAGGCCTAAGTCGAAGGATGTGTTAAGAGAAGTGAAATTTTTCCAGGCGCAATACTCAAAATTGATAAACCAAGAGGTGGAATGGAAAATTAAACAAATGAAACAAAGATCCTTCGAATCGGCGAATAAGTGTGGGAAACTGCTAGCCTGGCAGTTGAAAAAGAGACAAAAGCTTAATACGGTTACAAACCTAGAGATCGAAGGGAGAATGGTTCAGAAACCCGAGGAAATCAGAAAATGCTTCCAGAGGTACTTCAAAGAACTTTATACACAAGGGCCGCAAAAAGCCTCAGAGGTGGATCAATTTCTTAAAATCAATGGATTACAAAAAATACCCCTGGAAATGAGAACAAACCTGAATTGTAACATTACACAGCAAGAAATTGAAAGTGCCATTCAAAATCTCCAACTTGGCAAGTCCCCAGGCCCGGACGGCCTAACCTCCAAATACTACAAAGTTTTAAAGGACTATTTGACACAACCTTTGATGGAGGTTTGCAACCAGATAATGGAGGGAAGGAAGGCACCGGAAACGTGGAAAGAAGCTTTCATCACATTGATACCTAAATCAGAGACTGAAAAGACCCAACTTAAGAACTACCGCCCCATTTCACTCCTAAATGTGGATTACAAAATTTTTGCTGATATTTTGGCAAATAGACTTAAAAAAGTACTAAATGAAGTGATTCACAAGGACCAGGCTGGCTTTCTCCCTGGTAGGCATTTGTTTGACAATACAAGAAACATTATTGACATTATGGAACTTCTACAAACAAATCTGAATACCAGAGCGGTTTTGATTTTTGTTGACGCAGAGAAGGCCTTTGATAATGTTTCTTGGATGTTTATGAAGAAAAATTTGGAAGGGATGGGAGTGGGGCGGGGGTTCGAAAATGGTATAGAAGCAATCTATACAGAACAAAAAGCTAAATTAATTGTAAATAATGTGGTGACAGAGGAGTTTAAAATTGAAAAAGGGACACGCCAGGGGTGCCCTCTATCCCCCCTATTGTTCATTTCAGTTCTGGAGGTATTGCTAAATATGATTAGAAAGGACCGGTTGGTTCAGGGAATCGAGGTCGGAGTGAAACAATACAAATTGAAAGCATTTGCAGATGACTTGGTATTAACACTTCAGGAACCAGTCTCTAGCACTAAAAGAGTGTTAGAATTAATTTCTGATTTTGGTCGGGTGGCGGGGTTTAAGTTAAATAAGCAAAAAACTAAGGTTTTAGCAAAAAATTTGACAGTTACAGAAACAGATGAGTTTTCTAAAGAAATGGAGCTGAATGTGGTTAAAAAAGTAAAATACCTAGGGGTGTACTTGACCTCCAAAAATTTGAATTTGTTTAAAGATAATTATGAGAAATGTTGGTCAGAAATCAAAAGAGACTTGGAAATATGGTCAAGATTGAAACTTTCCTTGTTAGGCCGAATAGCTGCTGTAAAGATGAATGTATTGCCGAAAATGTTATTTTTGTTTCAGGCCCTACAGATCGTGGACAAGGTGGAATGTTTTGGAAAGTGGCAGAAGGATATTTCTAAGTTTGTTTGGCAGGGCAAAAAGCCCCGAATAAAGTTTAAAATATTAACTGATGTGAAAGAAAGAGGGGGATTTGCCCTGCCGGACTTGAGGTTATATTATGAATCTGCAGCCTTCTGCTGGTTGAAAGATTGGATTTTATTGGAGAACACTGACGTCCTGGATCTGGAAGGGTTTGACAATGCGTTTGGTTGGCATGCATATTTGTGGTATGACAAGGTTAAAGTGCACAAATTGTTTAAAAACCATATTGTCAGAAGAGCAATTTGGAGGGTCTGGATAAAATACAAAGACTTATTGGAGAGTAAAACTCCGAGGTGGCTCTCACCGGTGGAGGCCAAGGCACGTAAGAGACCCAACATGGAGGCCCATTGGCCTAAATATTGGGAAATAATTGAAAAAATTGGAGACAATTGGAGGCTGCTAAGTTTGGAGAAATTGAAAACTAAGGTACGAGATTGGCTGCACTATGCGCAAATTCAAGAGGTATTCAAAATAGACAAAAAAGTTGGATTCCAGGTGGAAAAATCGAAACTGGAGATTGAATTGTTAGAGCCAAAAAGTAAACTACTTTCGAGAATGTATAACTTGCTGCTTAAGTGGAATACACAGGATGAGACAGTCAAATCCGCCATGATAAAATGGGCTCAGGATGTGGGGCATAACATTATGTTTGCAGACTGGGAAAGGTTATGGAACACCGGTTTGAAATTTACGGCTTGCACTGCCTTGAAGGAAAATATTATGAAAATGGTATACCGGTGGTACATGACCCCAGTCAAGTTAGCTAAGATATATCATCTGTCTGACAACAAATGTTGGAAATGTGGAGAGGCGGAAGGGACATTCTTTCATCTCTGGTGGACCTGCCCGAAAGTGAAGGCCTTCTGGGAAATGATCCATAATGAACTAAAAAAGGTACTGAGATTTACCTTACCTAAAAAACCAGAGGCCTTCCTTCTGGGCATGGTGGACCAGAGAGTGTTTAAGAAGGATAGAATCTTTTTTATGTATGCTACCACAGCAGCAAGGATCCTGATTGCAAAATATTGGAAGACACAAGATTTACCCACGCTGGAGGAATGGCAATCGCAGTTGATGGACTATATGGAACTGGCTGAAATGACTGGCAGAATCCGAGACGCGGGAGAAGAAACAACTGAGGAGGACTGGGAAAAGTTTAAGGACTATTTGAAAAAACATTATAAGCTGTATGAATGTTAAAAAATGCACCTTTCAGGAAATTCTAGCTTCAGCAAATGTAAGTTAATGATATGAAAATTAAGACACAAGAATTCAGAGGTAAAATAATGAAACAACTTTATTGTGTTTAATATAAAATATATAAGAATTGAGCTACAGTAAAATTGATAATAGGGAACATGATAAAATGGAAGTTACAATAAGTTTTGAAATAAGTTAACAAATTGCTGATGCTTTATAAGACAGAGAACGCAGGGTTCGGAGGGTGTGGGGAAGTCCTATAGAATAGATGGAAAAAGAATATGGAAACTTGTTACTTATACCCTATCTTCTTATAACCACCCTTTATTCTTTTTTCTGTATTTTTAAAAAGCAATAAAAAATGTTTATAAAAAAAAAAGAAGAAAAATAAGAGCAGCAATTTAAGTTGAAGTAACAACGGGCTAAAAAGAGTTTAAAACTCACATCGACTTTTTAAACATCTGGACTGGTTTGCTGAAGCAAGGATGTCTTTAGGAGGCACCGAAAAGGATACAGTGAAGGTACCTGCCTGATATCAAGTGGCAGGGAGTTCCCAGGTGTAGGTGCTGCCACCCTTTAAAGTATCGAGTTCTTGCCAATGTGGAATGGGTAGCAAGTGGCTCCTTTTGGTGATTGGAGTGGCACTGTGGGCACATGCTGGGCAAAGCAATCACACAGGTAAACTGGCCCTAAGTTGTTAAGGGCTTCATATACAGTGGAAAATACCCTGATGTTGGGAAAGATGGAGGGCACAAGGAGAAGGGGACGACAGAGGACGAGATGGTTGGACAGGGTTCTCAAAGCTACAAACATGAGTTTGACCCAACTGCGGGAGGCAGTGGAAGACAGGAGTGCCTGGCGTGCTCTGGTCCATGGGGTCACGAAGAGTCGGACACGACTAAACAAGTAAACAACAACAACAACATTACTTCCCTTGACCTGGACCCTAAACTACTGTTGATGCTGTCTAGAATACCATTAGCTTTTTTTACTGCTGCATCACACAGCTGACTCATGTTTAGCTTGTGGTCTACTAAAACCCCTCAATCCTTTTCCCACGTCCTGTCGTCAAGGTAGGAGTGTCCCCCCCAAAACATAGACTATATATTTTTGCAGCTGATTCTTCCTGCATAAGTGTGGAACCTTGAAATCCTGCATAGGAAGTTTTCCCCCTTGCATGCATGCGAATGAAAATGGTTTCCTTTCTTACTTTGGCAAAACCTTCCCTCCCACACCCCCAGCAGCCCTGCAGCCCCACGCTGTGGAACAGGATGCAGGAGGCCCCCACAAACAGTGCCTGCTCTGTGCAAGCTCAGCTCTCTGGCTCAGCTCCATCAGATCCAGCCGCTTTCCTTCAACCAACCCCCTTCGGACAGGCGAAGCGAAGCGAAGCGAGGAAGCCAGCTTGCATCTGCAGCACCAGGCGCGGCGTGGGAGCCTGGAGCGGAGAGAGCCAGCCTGCCAGCCAGCTATCAGGCAGGGAAGAAAGCCTTTCGAGGAATGCAGCCTCCCTTCTGAGACACAGTTGGTCAGTTAGTTACCCAAAAAATCACGCATCCACTGTTCCGTGGGGCCGCAATGGCACAAAAATGTGGTTACAAAGCACGGATCCACATGGATTCTCAGGATTTTTGCATTGGGTCACCCCAGATTCGCTATCAGATCACATAGCATGTCCATGGCTATGTTGTTTGTTGTTGTTTAGTCGTTCAGTCGTGTCCAACTCTTCGTGACCCCCTGGACCAGAGCACGCCAGGCCCTCCTGTCTTCCACTGCCTCCCGCAGTTTGGTCAAACTCATGCTGGTAGCTTTGAGAACACTGTCCCATGGTCTCGTCCTCTGTCGTCCCCTTCTCCTTGCGCCCTCCATCTTTCCCAGCATCAGGGTCTTTCCCAGGGAGTCTTCTCTTCTCATGAGGTGGCCAAAGTCTTGGAGCCTCAGCTTTAGGATCTGTCCTTCCAGTGAGCACTCAGGGCTGATTTCCTTCAGAATGGAGAGGTTTGATCTGCTTGCAGTCCATGAGACTCTCCAGAGTCTCCTCCAGCACCAGAATTCAAAAGCATCAACTCTTCAGCCATCAGCCTTCTTTATGGTCCAGCTCTCACTTCCATACATCACTACTGGGAATAGCTTTTACTATATGGACCTTTGTTGACAAGGTGATGTCTCTGCTTTTTAAGATGCTGTCTAGGTTTGCCTGCACCAAAAAATCACGCATCCACTGTTTCGTGGGGCCGCAATGGTGCAAAAACATGGTTACAAAGCACAGATCCACATGGATCCTCGGGACATTTGCATTGGGCTACCCCAAACGCACCGTCAAATCACATATCATGTCTGTGGCCACAGCATGAACCACAAAAATCACACATCAACTGTTTCGTTCAGAATATTTTTGTTCTTGTTTTCCTCCTCTTCTGTTCTCAAGCCAAGGTTGCAATTGCAGAGTCAGCAGAAGGGTGGCATCCCCTGGCATCGTGATGCCTGCAGCTCTTGGCGGCCTGCCACGACTCCCCTCCTAGCACTGCCAGGAATTGCAAAGCGGGCAGCAGGTAGGTCGGCTCGAAACACTGCAAAGCCGCCTGCGGTATGTGCAAAGGTGCCCCACATAACATGGAGACCCCTTTTGTAACACCATAAAGGCATGCCAGTCATGCCAATACATTAGCATCATTGGCGAGGCTCATTTGACAACACTGAAAAACGAGGGCTTTGGTGCAATTGACCCCGTCCTGTGGAACTCTCTGCCACTGGAGATTCAGCGGGCAACTTCTGCGCCCTATTTTAAACACTGTTGAAAGCGCTTCTGTTCCTCCAGGCAATTCAGAAGACATCCTTCCCCAATGGTGAATTTAATGTTTGTTTATAACTCTTCAATATACGGCATGGCTTATGGCTTTTTTTTCCATGGAAGAGCGGTCTGTAAATATCCTTGTAAATATAGATGAATGAAGTGCAAACAGTGTCACAGAGGTCCATAAAGCGCAGGACACGCGGAAACGGTTAGCGGTTGAACGCAAATATATGTGAATGACGCTGCAAAACAACACAGGCCAGTGTGGTTACACTGCAAAACAAACCACACTGGCGCGTGCCATGACCCAGAATTGCAAAATGCCCAACTAAGGTCTGCAAAACTCGACCCTGGTTTTGCACACCGCAATTCCCTCCCGATAGCAAAGTACCATCCAAACAACATGTTGACCACCACAACAAGCCACACAAGTCTTCATCACAAGACACAGACCTTATCCCTCAGCGTAACAACGCAAAGCTCTCATCACGTGAGGAACTCTTTATATAAAGAAACTTCTGGTCAGTTATTGTGATGACTGAATCCATTATGTTCCATGTTTCCGGTACACAAGAATATGGTATGTAAATTTATTGTTTAATGTTTATGTTATGTTACTTAGTCTTGCATAAAATTACATTACCTTTGCATAAAATTACATTATGTTCGTTTATATAATCCAGAGTATGCACAGCTGACGAAGCCCGGTTGGGCGAAACAAGGAATTATCCTGGAATTCTTGTCTTATTTTCTGCATGTGCCATACTTTCAAGTTTTTCATCTGATACCTACTTACAAGGAACGCTAGAATTCTCAAAAGCATCGAACATGACAAGATTGATATAAGCATTCCACATCGTGGTTATTGCTAATATAAGAACTGAATAGACTGTATCTCCTGATCAGTCCGCTGGAATATGTTCCACTCATATGACAATTTGGTCTACAGAATTACATATTGTGACATGATATGCTGAATTGTTTTTTGAAATAGAAGTTATACAGCCTGTTACGTTGTGTGTGTCATTACCAGAACTGGAACTATTTGCATCAAATGGCAGTGCGGTCCGTCCTCAAAATAAACAAGTAAATGGGATTGCCTAGCGCTACACAATGTAAGCCTCCCAACGCCTCACCCTCGCAGGATTGAAGTCTAACCCTGCAGAGCTTGTGCATGAGGCCTCCTAAGGATGCATTCCCCGGCACACCAGGAGACAGGCGAAAGGTGACAATCCACACACACAGAGAGCGATAATCATACAGTTGGAAGGGACCTGAGGGTCATCTAACTCAACCCCCTGCAATGCAGGAATCTTTTGCCCAACGTGGGATTCGAATCCACAACCCTGAGATTAAGAGTCTCCTGCTCTGCCGACTGAGCCATCTCAGCTGAAGTGCACACACACACTCATTTTAACCCAGTGTTCTCCTGTGGCATTGGTGTGGCAAGCTGTACAGCTAGTATCTCTGCTCTGAACCTTACGTAGAAATTAATTCTCGCAGGGGGTTGGACTAGAGAACCCCTGGGGGTCCCGTCCCCCCCAGCTCTACAGTTCTAGGATGTTGTTTCCCAACACGGAGCTCAACACAGGTAAATCCTAACCTGCGAACGACCCTACCCGTGCACTTGCAAGGAGATCATCTGACACGGCCAGGGGGACTCTTTCTGAAACCCAAACAGCCATTCACACGTTCTCTGGGCTCCTCCCGGATGTTGTGGCAGAGTGATGATAATCCCAGAAATCTGGATTCTAACCAGTTTTTCATTTTCCTTGCTGGGGGCGGCCCACGAACAAAGACCAGTTACATAAATCTCCCAGAGGAATCTCTGCACCCTCAAACTGACTTTGAGAAAACACCGGTGTCTTTGCAAAATCCTTGCAGTGGAACGGTCCATCGCCTGACTTTCCCCTCTTCCAAACCTTGCACCCAACAAACTTCTCAGCGCACCCACAATCTCCCTTTCAGAAAGACACCCCCTCCTGTGCGTAAAGAGGCAATGAATAGCCGTACCTTTCTTCCCAAGAACCGGCTTCTCCGTGGCCACCGTGGTCTTCTTGGCTTGGCTGGTGGTAGCAAAGGGCGCTTCCTTGCCCTGTCTGCCAGGTGCGACTGTGGTCCTGAGGTTAGCGGGCGAGGTGAGCTCCGGGCGGGCTGTCCCCCTCACCTGCTTGCTCCTGGAGGGCGCAGGTGAGGTGGAAGGTGCCCTGGGGAGCGCTGCTGTCACCTGGCTTGCTGCGGTGGGGCTCTTGCTGGGCTTCCGTTGCAGGGGGTTGGGGGTGACCGTGCGGGGGGCCCCATCCACCACGCTGGGGGCCCAAGCTGCCAGGCAGATGGCGAGGAGAGACAGAGAGAGACGCATCATTCCCCCCCCCCCCTGCAAACTACACACTTCCCAGACTTATAATCTCCAAGCTCTGTCTCTCCTTCTCTCTCTTTTGATGCTGCTCCCCTCTTTCCCTTTTGTCAGATTACCTCCCCCTCTGCACATTCCTTTTTATTTCCATACATGTACCGCATTGTCAGGAATAGCCGGGACCCGCAAAAAACCCTCGGCACTCCACGCCCCCTCCTCCCCCTCGGCTCCTCCAAATTTTCCAATTCACCCGGGCTTGGCATTCCTCTCTGGATTTCCTCCTTCATGCAACGGTAGTTAAGACTATGGAACTGGCTCCCACAAGAGGCCACCAACTAATGGCCAACAACTTGGAAAAAGGATTAGACAGATTCATGGAGGAAAAGACTGACAATTCAGGATGACTCTCCTCTGCCCTGCACAGTTATTAATAAAGATTTTCTTGATTTACAAAAGTGTGTGCAATGTCTCTCTCTCATATTTCCCGCCCCCCCCGTAACATTTTTACAAGTCAGTTTCATTTGTTGAGACATTAGTAAGAAAAGGGGGAAAGAGGTGGTTTGTTGTTTAGTCGTGTCCGACTCTTTGTGACCCCATGGACCAGAGCACGCCAGGCACTCCTGTTTTCGCTGCCTCCCGCAGTTTGGTCAAACTCATGCTGGTAGCTTCGAGAACACTGTCCCACCATCTCGTCCTCTGTCGTCCCCTTCTCCTTGTGCCCTCCATCTTTCCCAACATCAGGGTCTTTTCCAGGGAGTCTTCTCTTCTCATGAGGTGGCCAAAGTCTTGGAGCCTCAGCTTCAGGATCTGTCCTTCCAGTGAGCACTCAGGGCTGATTTCCTTCAGAATGGAGAGGTTTGATCTTCTTGCAGTCCAGGGGACTTTCAAGAGTCTCCTCCAGCACCAGAATTCAAATGCATCAATTCTTTGGCAATCAGCCTTCTTTATGGTCCAGCTCTCACTTCCATACATCACTGCTGGGAAAACCATAGATTTAGAAAGAGGTGGAGTGGGGGAAAAAAGATGGGTCGGGTGGTGATGTTTCTATTTTACTTACTATATGTAGGGTTTGGTGTCAGCGTTGCTTGTGCAGGTTCTCTGCTGTTCGCTTGTGTTCCATTGGTGGTGAGAGAGGTTGGGGTTGGCCTAGGGTGTGGTATAATAATAATAATAATAATAATAATAATATATTATTTATACCCCGCCCATCTGGCTGGGCTCACCCAGCCACTCTGGGCGGCTTCCAAAAGAATATTAAAATACATCAAACATTAAAAGCTTCCCTAAACAGGGCTACCTTCAGATGTCTTCTAAAAGCCTGGTAGTTGTTGTTCTCTTTGACATCTGGTGGGAGGGTGTTCCACAGGGAAGGCGCCACTACCGAGAAGGCCCTCTGCCTGGTTCCCTGTAACTTGGCTTCTCACAGTGAGGGAACCGCCAGAAGGCCCTTGGTGTGGGACCTCAGTGTCCGGGTAGAATGATGGGGGTGGAGACGCTCCTTCAGATATACTGGACCAAGGCCGTTTAGGGCTTTAAATGTCAGTACCAACACTTTGAATTGTGCTCGGAAAAGTACTGGGAGCCAATGTAGGTCTTTCAAGACTGGTGTTATATGGTCTCGGCGGCCGCTCCCAGTCACCAGTCTAGCTGCCGCATTCTGGATTAGTTGTAGTTTCCGGGTCACCTTCAAAGGTAGCCCCACGTAGAGCGCATTGCAGTAGTCCAAGCGGGAGATAACCAGAGCATGCACCACTCTGGCGAGACAGTCTGCGGGCAGGTAGGGTCTCAGCCTGCATACCAGATGGAGCTGGTAAACACAGATTTGACCTGTGCCTCCATGGACAGCTGTGAGTCCAAAGTGACTCCCAGGCTGCACACCTGGTCCTTCAGGGGCACACACCTGCCCGCCTCCTGTCCCCCCAAAACAGTACTTTTTGTTCATTTGTGGTTGGCTGTGGTGGTCTTTGTTTTCGTGTGTGAGTGGGGTGGGTGGGTGTTTTGGATCAGGTTAGCCATATTGATTTGTATGCTGTTGGTGGATTCTTGTCATTGTCTTGTTGGGCTGTGTGTGTGGTGAAGGGGAGCCATACCAGGGTGAAGTCGTCTTCTTCTATTTGTCCCCGTGTCAGTTTCAGTTTATTGGTTAATTTTTCTAGTAGGGCTGTTTCCCATACTATTTGGTACCATTGGTACATGCTTACTCCTGACAGGTCTCTCCGGTGCCTGGCTATGATGCTTCTGGCTGCTGAAAGTAGGTGGGTTATGAGTTCTTTGTGGCATAAGTGGGCATTGTTGTCTTGGAAGATGTTTAGTAAGGCCAATTCTGGGGTGGTTTCTAATACTTGCTTGGTTATTTTACTTATTTCTTGTATGGTTGTTGTCGAGAATAGTTGGATTTTGGGGCACTCCCACCACATGTGGCGGTATGTGCCTGTGGAGGTGCACCCTCTCCAGCATTTTGGTGAGGTTCCTGGGTGTATTAACGCTAGTTTTCTTGGTGTTAGGTACCACCTGTTGGTTTGCAAGCCCCCTCCATAGAGGCTGGCCCCTCTCACTGTCCTCGGAGCTTGCTTACCGGTAACCTCCTCTGGCTGATATCCAGACAGACCAGGGAGATTTTGATAGGCGACATTTTCCTAAGCGTGGGTAAAATGCACAACCCCTCCTTCTGCTTCCGCAGGAGAAAGAAAATAAGTCAGAAATCTATTTACATTGTGTGTTTTTTCTGACATTACAGCACTAGAGAAAAACACGTCCTTTCAGTTCAGTTCTTCTAGGAAGTCTGACAAACTTCCTGAACATGCGCAGTCAGAAGGCTTCAAGTTACCCTCTTCACAAAGACTTATCCAGCCTGTGAACGTCCTGGGAAATACTTCTTTCCCACAGATAAGCGCATCATGTGATGTCAACAAACTGGCTGTCTGCAGCGGTGATGTTTCCATATACTGACATCCTTCCCCGTATGAATCATCGTTAGCTGTGGACAAAGCTTGATCCAGAGAAGAAAACAAACAGTTGTTATACATATAACAATCCCCTGTTGTTTCAGTTCAGTTCATGTAGGTGGGATGCGCGTGGTTAGTTTCATGTGCCCAAGAAAGTTGAAAATAAAGAGGGAAACATGTTTTCTCTGCTGCTACTGTTAGTTCTTGGCGTTCAATGTCCCACAACCTAGTTTTTATCAGAACCTAGGACCTGCCGATCGAAAGGTTGGTGGTTCGAATCCTCGCAGCGGTGTGAGCTCCCGTCATTCGGTCCTACTGTGCAAGTAGATAAATAGGGACCGCTTTCTAGCGGGAAGGTAAACAGCGTTTCCATGTGCGGCACTGGTGCTGGCTCACCAGATGCCGCTTCGTCACGCTGGCCACGTGACCTGGAAGTGTCTCCGGACAGCGCCGGCTCCCGGCCTCTTGAGCGAGATGAGCGCGCAACCCTAGAGTCGGTCACGACTGACCCTGATGGGCAGGGGTACCTTTACCTTTACCACCTGTAGGTGAGTTTCAGAGCGAGTTCTTTTCTTTTCGTTGATATGGATTTAAAGAGGGGTTTAGCCCACACTCTGGTTCATTGAGTGGGGTTAATCTCATAGCCTAGGCCATCCTCCCATTGTTTTTTGATTGCACCTAGGGAGTTTGTGGGATTTTGTAGTAGTATTTTGTTTATTGCGGATACCATCCCTCTACCGTGTTGGAGGCAGCAGTGCTTCTGGGTGGCAGTTGCTGGAAACCGCGGGAGGGGAGAGATGCTTTCGTGTTTGCAGGTTTCTCAGAAGAGGCATCTGGTTACAGTGGCATAGTGTCCGGACAAGGGGGACATGGCCCTGTGCGCAGCAATGCGCTTCCAAGCATGTTTCTGCAGGGATACCTGTCAGGGGGCAGTTGGAGCTCATCAATCTGGGAAGGGAGCTCATCTAGGAGAAGGAAAACTCTGACCCTAAACCTCTACTGCCTTGTGGCTGAACTTTCATGGGAGGAAACCCCAAAGGAACAATCTGTACCCGCTGCCTTGTGGGATCTCTTCGGCAGAAGGAAAGGCTAAACCCTACACAGATCCGGAGTCCCTAAGATGCTTGTATGCCATGTATGCCTCCTTCTTGTATCGTATTGTAAAACCTTTTATTGGCATCACATACACCATCCAAAACAAATCAATACAGAATTCCCACTTCCCCAGCGGCACAAAACATTTGCTAAAAGAAAGGAGGCAGAGCAGTCTATCGTCACATCTCTTGGTCTCCAGGGAGATCAGATGTCTGCAGTGTATTTCGACCACAAAAATATTTCTTCACTAACTTGGTGAGCTCCTGATCATTCCCCAGTAATAGAAAATGTATGACCTCTGACTCTGGTTTCCATTTGGGGATACCAAGTTGATTTAGAAATTGCTGGCAGAGATCAGCATATAGTTTACAATTGAGAACCATGTGTGTGAGGGTTTCCACCAGGTGGTCTTCACATGGGCAAGTTCTTTCTCCTTCCACCCTGCCTGAGAACCTTTCCCAAAGGAGGTTTGATGGGTTTGAATTAAACCTGGCCAGTGAAAATGCCCTTCTTTCTTGAGGGTTAAGCAGAGGTTCAAGCTAATTGTGGTTAGTTTCATGTGCCCAAGAAAGTTGAAAATAAAGAGGGAAACATGTTTTCTCTGCTGCTACTGTTAGTTCTTGGCGTTCAATGTCCCACAACCTAGTTTTTATCATAGCCTTGGCAGATGGAGGGACATCAATTGCAAAAGTTCCACTGACAGCCCGAGTTGCTGCACCTTCTTGTTAAACTGTTGTAGCCCTGGGGAAAGAAAGGGGTGTAACAAAACTTCGCTGAGGAGAGGATCTTTATCTGATGTAAGGCAGATGTTTAACCAGCATAGAAGAAATCTTGCCCAGGCAACAGTCTTTACCTTGTGTTGACCTCCCTCTAGACACAAGGCCGTATGCTTCCTTCTGGCAACCCCTGCAGCCAAGCTGGTGACCAACATATTGTTTTGCTTTCCTTCGGACGGTGCCTTCTCTGCAGTGGCTCCTCTCTGTGGATGCTCTCTCCAGGGAGGTTCAGCGGGGGCCTTCAAAAATGCACCAGGCAAAAATGCTCCAAAGGTTTGGTTGATATCCAATGCCCTTTTAAATATGTTTGTGGGAGAGGGGAACTCTCGGTTTGTTTTTGTTTATGATGCATTTTATGTTCTTATTTTGCATTTCCCCCCCTGTCGTGGGCTATCCTGTGAACTTTGGATGAAGGGCAGCACACCAATTAAAACAAACAAACAAACAAACAAACAAACAAACAAACAAACAAACACATTCATACCTCATGTTGTGTCCGCTTCAGGTTGTGTTTTTTTGGGTTGCGGACTGCTGAAACCCAGAAGTACCAGAACGGGTTACTTCCTGGTTTTGGCAGTCGCGCATGCTCAGAAGCGCTAAATCGCACTTTGCATATGCACAGAAGTACCGAATCACAACCCGCGCATGCGGGAGACACGGGTTGCGAATGCTGCGGGTTGTAAGCGTGCATCCTGCACAGATCCCGTTCGCAACCCGAGCGTCCACTGCAGACAATACTGCCTATGATTGTGTAGTTTACATCTCACTGTACTACAATTCCCAGCACCCTCAACAAACTGCAACCAACTCCCAGGATTCCTTGGGGGCAAGTCATGTGCTTGCAATGTAAGGCATATACAGTACACAGCTGCAGCTTCCAAGCCTGTCCATCTCACTTCCTGTTCAAACCAGCAGATGGTGACAAGGAGGCAAGCATCTTCTTCGTCCAAGGAATTCTCACTTCTTGTTCTTCCAAGGAATTCTCACTTCTTTGGGGAAGGACTTTCCTATCTGACAATGTGAACATGGAAAGCCTCTTAAAAAGCAAGCTGTAAAATAAGGACCATGCCTCTGGCGACTTATGGGGCGTTTGGAAAATGAGGTCATCTTAGGTCTGTCTCGGCTCCAGGAACAGATCTGGGTTATTGGGTTCTTTGTGCTCTTATTAAGAGTTTTCTTTTAGCTCTGCGGTTTTAGCTGTTAAAGGGATTGAGCCAGTTCTTAAGAACTGGAAGATTGTTTCAAGTTGACTTGCTAGAAAAGAAAATTGTAGGGGAATTCTGGAACTTTTTGAGATTCAGGAAGGAAGACGGTGTGGTGAGAGGGAAATGCTAAAATATTCTGCGTTGCATAAGGGGAGAGAAAAGGATATTGTTTTGCATGGTGAAGGGAGGGCAAGGAAACAGGAAAGCTGAACACCAAATGACTTCCAGATGTCTCTTCTGTTATCTGCTTGGAGGAGAGCGGAAATAACCCTCTCCTTGCTGCATATCTGCCCTGAAACCATATCCCAACTCTGTGATAGCTAGAATCTGAGTCCTCCTTGGTGCTCAGCAATGTAGATTCATTCAGCACCCAGTGAATCCTTCACAAGTTAGGAACTCAGGAAGCTCCCTTATAAACAAGCAGAGAATCAGTTCATTTAGCTCCATGTTGTCTAAACTGACTGGCAGCCCTTCCCCAACGTTCCAGGCATGCGTCCCACCAAGTCCTACCTGGAGATCCATTGGGCATTGAACCTGGTACTTTCTGGTAGGGAATCACAGAATCATAGAATTGTAGAGTTGAAAGGGACCCTGAGGGTCATCCATTCCAACCCCCTGCAAAACAGGAATCTAAACTAAAGCACCCCTGACAGATGACCATCCAACCTCTGCTTAAAAACCTCCAAGGAAGGAGAGCCCACAACCTTCCGAGAGAGACCATTCCCCTGCTGAACAGCTCTTACTGTAAAAAAGTTCTTCCTGATGTTTAGTTAGAATCTCCTCTCTTGTAACTTGAAGCCATGGGTTCGAGTCCTACCCTCTAGAGCAGGAGAAAACAAGCTTGCTCCATCTTCCATATGACAGCCCTTCAGATATTTGAAGACGCCTCTCATATCCACTCAGTCTCTTTTCCAGACTAAACATTCCCAGCTCCTTCAACCGTTCCTCATAAGGCTTGGTTTCCTTGATCATCTTGGTTGCCCTCCTTTACACACCTTCCAGCTTGTCAATATCCTTCTTAAATTGTGGCGCCCAGAACTGGACACAGGACTCCAGGTATGGTTTGACCAAGGCAGAATAAAGTGGGACTATTCCTTTCCTTGATCTGGACACTACACTTCTGTTGATGCAACCTAGAATAACATTAGCTTTTTTTGTTGATGTATCACACTGTGGACTCATGTTAAGCCTGTGGTCCGACTAAGACCCCTAGAACCTTTTTACATGTACTACTGGCAAGCCAGGTATCCCCATGTTATTTTTGTGCATCTGATTCTTCCTGCCTAAGTGTGGAACCTGTTGAAATTCGTGTAGTCACTTAGTCTCCTCTTTTCCAGTTTCCCCCAGCCCCACCAGGAGATGCTGGGGATGAACTTAGGACCTTCTGCATGCAAAGCAGATGTTCTAACCTTCCCCTTAGCTGAACTTTTCTTCTCTAATTTTCATAGGACGCTGGACCATCCAATGAACAGGAGGAAATCCAGGATAAGTTTTTCCCCATTGCTAAAAGGTCTAGTCCCCAGAGATGAAAGCAAACTGTGTTTTTTCCCCTTTTGTTTTCCCACAAATAAATCCTATTAAGTTAGATCAAATTTCCAAGCTTCCAGATGAATGCAGGAGACTCTGTAACAGATTTTAAAGAGTCAACTTCAAACAAAGGAACTGCAAAGGAAGAAGGCAAATTGTAACCGCTGAATTGCAATTCCTCAAGTTGTGCAATGCCATCAACTGTGAACTGAATCTGAATCTGAACAAAAAGAAAGATTTTTTGTTTTGTTTTCATCGTTCAGGAAGAATTATCGCCAACTCTTTGGGGAATGCCCACTGTTAATAATTATCATTATGTACTCTCTGCATTTCATTTCCTTCACACTGTTCAGAATCACTGCCCCTGCCCCCGTTTATAAATATTCCAAGTAACTCAAACATTCGAGAAAGCCGACTGTAATCCATGGAAACTTTTGCTGCAACAAACAAAGTTTTTCAAGCACTGCAAGACTCAAAGATGTTTTGTTTTACCTTTTCAGTTATGAAACCTGCCATTTGCATGCTCTGCTTTCACAGTACTCCAAGCAACACACAAACCAGGATCGGCCAAGCTGTGATGACCACCACCAAGGAATGTTGATGCCCCAACCACAGGGATGTCAGTAACAGGAGTGGGCATCCTAGCATGGCATTGACACGCTCCTGACCTCCTAGAATCACAGAATTGTAGAGTTGGAAGGGACCACGAAAGCCGTCTAGTCCAAACCCCTGTGATGCAGGAATCTTTTGACCCAACAGCTGAATCTCTGCTGCTTACCAGGAGGGACAAGGCAGTGGGGAGGTCAGCATGGTGCAAATGCATCACTGCAGCTAATCCAGCGCTTCAGCACCGCACTGATCTCCTTGCCCGCTTGCACCTCTCATTCCTGATAAGCGGCAGCAACTTGGCTGTCAGGAGGTCAATCGAGCATCGCTGCCACTTGTAGTTTTTGTTCCCCAGGTAGGCAGGAGAACAAGGGAAATGGGTGAACCTTGGAGGGAGGACAAGGTGTGGTTTCAGGGCTACAGATCGTTCTCCATAAGCTTAGACCCAGCATCCTGGTTGCTCCAGCAAGGTCCTCCTTCTCGTCGTCTATTTTTGACACTGCCACCCTGACCTCCCCATCCTCTTTATTTGACCCATGATCAAATCTAGCTGCTCAGGTTTAGCAGAGTTTGACAAGGTGGAAGGGGTACAAAGGAAGGCGGCCAAGATGATCAAAGGTCTGGGAACGAAGCCTTCTGAGAAATGGTTCAAGGAGTTGGGTATGTTTAGCCTGGAGAAGTTATGGTTTTCCCAGTACAGTGGTACCTCGGGTTAAGAACTTAATTCTGGAGGTCCGTTCTTAACCTGAAACTGTTCTTAACCTGAAGCACCACTTTAGCTAATGGGGCCTCCCGTTGCTGCCGCGCCACCGGAGCATGATTTCTGTTCTCATCCTAAATCAAAGTTCTTAACCCGAGGTACTATTTCTGGGTTAGCGGAGTCTGTAATCTGAAGTGTCTGTAACCTGAAGTGTCTGTAACCCGAGGTGCCACTGTAGTGATGTATGGAAGTGAGAGCTGGACCATAAAGAAGGCTGATCGCCGAAGAATTGATGCTTTTGAATTCTGGTGCTGGAGGAGACTCTTGAGAGTCCCATGGACTGCAAGAAGATCAAACCTCTCCATTCTGAAGGAAATCAGCCCTGAGTGCTCACTGGAAGGACAGATCCTGAAGCTGAGGCTCCAATACAAGCAAAAGGAGAAGGGGACGACAGAGAGCGAGAAGGTTGGACAGTGTTCTCGAAGCTACCAACATGAGTTTGACCAAGCTGCGGGAGGCAGTGGAAGACAGGAGTGCCTGGTGTTCTCTGGTCCATGGGGTCACGAAGAGTTGGACACGACTAAACGACTAAACAACAACAACAAAAGCCTGGAGAAGAGGAGACTGAGAGGAGATCTTCAAATATCTAAAGGGCTGTCACATGCAGGATGCAGCAAGCTTGTTTTCTCCTGCTCTGGAGAGTAGGACTTGAACTCATGGCTTCAAGTTACAAGAGAGGAGATTCCAACTAAACATCAGGAAGAACTTTCTGACAGTAAGAGCTGTTTGCCACTGGAGCAGACTCCCACGAGAAGTGGTGAACTATCCTTCCTTGAAGGTTTGTAAGCAGAGGTTGGATGGCCATCTGTCTTGGTGTCAAAGAAGGATAGAACATTTTTTATGTATGCCACAACAGCAGCAAGAATACTCATCGCAAAGACAAGATTTACCCACGCTGGAGGAATGGCAATCGCAGTTGATGGACTATATGGAACTGGCTGAAATGACTGGCAGAATCCGAGACGTGGGAGAAGAAACAACTGAGGAGGACTGGGAAAAGTTTAAGGACTATTTGAAAAAACACTATAAGCTGTATGAATGTTAAAAAATGCACCTTTCAGGAAATTCTAGCTTCAGCAAATGTAAGTTAATGAAATGAAAATTAAGACACAAGAATTCAGAGGTAAAATAATGAAATAACTTTATTGTGTTTAATATAAAACATATAAGAATTGAGCTATAGTAAAATTGAAAATAGGGAACATGATAAAATGGAAGTTACAATAAGTTTTGAAATAAGTTAACAAATTGCTGATGCTTTATAAGACAGAGAACGCAGGGTTCGGAGGATGTGGGGAAGTCCTATAGATTAGATGGAAAAAGAATATGGAAATTTGTTATTTATATCCTTTTTTCTTATAACCACTCTTTATTCTTTTTTCTGTATTTCTGTATCTTTAAAAAGCAATAAAAAAATGTTTTTAAAAAAAAAGAATACTCATCGCAAAGTATTGGAAGACAGAAGATTTACCCACCGTGGAAGAATGGCAGATGAAGGTTATAGACTATATGGGACTGGCAGAAATGACCGGCAGAATCCGAGACCAGGGAAAAGAGACGGCGGAAGAAGATTGGAAGAAATTTAAGGACTATTTTAAGAAACACTGTAAGATTATTGAATGTTAGAACGATGTTGATTTAGAAATTAATGGGTTTTTAGCTGTAATGATTAGGTAATTAAGAAAAGAAAGATAAAAAATTAAACAGAAATTAGGGGAGGGATTTGCTGAATTGGCTTGATTAGAGATTGGAATACAGAGAGGGGAGGTATGAGGAGGTCGGGAAAGTAAGTTTTATGAATATAAGGGATTGAAATTATACTTGTTACTGTATGTGTTTTGTATGTATGTCTTATTGCCTTTTCTGTTTTTTTTGTTTTTTCTATTTTATATAATTTTTTGAAAACTTTAATAAATATTAAAAAAAAAATGGATGGCCATCTGTCATGGATGCTTTAGTTGTGATGCCTTTGCCGGCATCACAACTCTCGGGGCCCCTTGAAACTCTACCATTCTATGAGGGTTTGCCTAAGTGGCAAAGGAACAGCTGTCTGAAAGACCATTAGTTTGCAGGAGAGCTGCAAACTGTTTCTTGGAAAGTGCTTTGTTTAGATTTGACAAGCTCAGCTCTTGGCTGAAGTGCCAAACTGAGTCATCTTGAGAATGCCAGACTGAAGCCAGAAGAAACAACCACAACAACACGCAGAACAAAATAAAGGGACGATGAGAAGGATCGATCCCAAACTCTGCAAAGTTCAGCCAGTTTGAAGCTGTCAGTTTTTATGAAGCTCTGATTTGATCTTCTGAGAATTTATGGGTCATCTCTTCCTCCTTGTGGCCGATTTCACTGCTGAATTTGCTGAAGCATTTAGTCATTCTGCTTTAGCCTGAGAGGCACAGCGTTCGTACTCTAGATTCTATCAGCCCACCCAGTAAATCATATGCACTTTTGCTTCCTTCCTAGTCCACAACCAAAGGAGATTAGACCTAGACCACTGTCTTTTTATTTGCACATCTCAAAATCCCGTTGTCTTAAAATAATAGAAGCATCTATGACAGATGGTCTCTGCTTTAAAACTTAGAAGGAAGGAGATTCTACAGCCTCCTGAGGGAGTCTGTTCCCCTGTCAAAAACCTATTACCACCAGAAAGTTCTTCCTCATGTTCAGCTGGAATCCCATTTCTTGTAACTTGAAGCCATGAGTTCGAGTCCTACCGTCCAGAGCAGGAGAAAACAAGCTTGTTCCTCCTTCCATGTGTCAGCCCTTGAGATATTTGAAGATGGCTATCATATCTCCTCGCCAGGCTAAACATACCCAGCTCCTTCAGCCACTCCTCATAAGGCTTGGTTTCCAGACCCTAGATCATCTTGGTCGCCCTCCTCTGCACACCTTCCAGCTTATCAAGATCCTTCTTAAATTGGACACAGTATGTGAGAGCTGGACCATAAAGAAGGCTGATCGTCGAAGAATTGATGCTTTTGAATTCTGGTGCTGGAGGAGACTCTGGAGAGTCCCATGGACTGCAAGAAGATCCAACCTATCCATTCTGAAGGAAATCAGCCCTGAGTGCTCACTGGAAGGACAGATCCTGAAGCTGAGGCTCCAAGACTCAGGACATACTGGGAATTTAGGTTTGCACAATTATAAAGCACCCTGTCACATGGGGCAGGCATTGCCAACCTGGTGCCGTCCAGATGTTGTGGAACTACAACTCCCATCAGTCCTAGCCAGCTGTGCTAAACAGTCAAGGACCATGGGATCTTGAGGTCAGCCATATCTGGTGGCCAGCAGGCTCCCTAGCTTCCTTTTACAGGTTAAACTCTTTAAAATTGGGTCTGGAGAGGAAGCCATGTTCAATGCAGCTGGTGTTCAAAAGCTGATGTGAGTTCTTCACCCTCTGTAATAGGAACCAGATGCAATTTCCCACAGGGATTTATTCAGCCTTGAGCACAATAGGTCAATTCCTTGATCTTGGATCCTGCCCAGGATTCCCAGCCTTTAGCAAAGTCATCTACAGCCTCTTAATGCTTCAGATGGACTTCCCTCCTGAAACTAACTTTCTGGATCTCGGGAAATTTCCTAAGGGTTTCGTGGTTTGTCCTAGATAGCTGCAGGACAGGAGGAAATTCAAATTTGGGGATAGGCGCAAGTCAATAGGCATTAGATGTTTGAACTTCTCTTATTATAAAACTCTGAAGCATAATAGATGGGCTTTGCTGCTGCTTTAGATGGCACAGGGGTCTTACTGGGGTGCAGGGAGTCCCCCCTTCATCTTCAATACCCGACAACCTGTCACGATCCCTTGTCCACAGCCAACCTGCGGCACCTGACAGTTGCGTATTCTGTCCTGGCCATTTTAGACACGTGAAGACCTGGAATCTATTTCTGGGTACGAGAATGTACCTCTGAAACACACAGAATAATAACAGAACAGCAGTGCTTTTGAGCATGTGCAGAGTGCAAATCCTTGCCTGCTAAGCAACAAGCCTGTCTCTCTCAGGGTTGGGGGGAAACCACTAGCCAGAGAGTGGTAATAATAGACTTAGGATCTACTTTTGGGTATTAAGGACATGGAATAACAATAAAGTAGTGCTTCTGAGGAAGTGCAAAGTGCAAATTCTAAGACCCTGCAATGAGGAATGAAGGAGAAATTTGGTTTGATTTGATTTTTACGCGAAGCTACCCAATTCAGTTTCCAAACCATGTGTGAACTGAAATACAGCTGTCCATTAAACCTACTTGTTGAGGACTCTCCTGCGTGTGAGTGTCTGAGGGCCCTGCTCCTTCCTGCCACTCACCATCTGGCCTGGGGCGGGGCCTGAAGCCTCATAAGGACTGCTGTGCTCTGCTGCCCAGGAGGACTCTCCTGTGTGAGTGTATGGGGCCCTGCTCCTTCCTGCCACTTACCACCCGGCCCAGGGCAGGGCCTGACGGGCCTCACTAGGACAGTTGCTGTTACTGCTGGAGGGGTGCAGAGTGCTTTTAAAATGTTTTAAAATTTTTATTTTGAATTTTTTGTATGTGGGGTGGGGTGGGGTGGATGTTTATTGGGCCTGGGAATTTGTTTGATTTTATGTTTTTGTAATTTTTGTAATTTTTATTGTTTTTTGTTTGTACTGTTTTATTTGTGTTGTTTTTTGTTTTGTTTTTTTTTTGTTTGTTTTTAAGGGGTTATTTTGCTCTTAAGGGGAGGGGTCAGGGCTGCCGGGGAATGGGCCCCAGCCCACCAAATGGCTGGGATATGTTTCACAGGGGGGAATGCACTGGGACAACCGATCTCAGTGATCACGGGTAGGAGGAGGAGTTACGCTAAGACCAGACCATGTCATTACATAGGAGGCAGGTTTAGTCGTTGTCTGAGGACTATTCCTGCCTCCGGGTCTGGTCCTGACCGGATGAATACTAGAATCAGCAAGGGATACCCACATGACCTGAAAGTGTTGCTGTGCAATGCCAGGTCAATGATTCATAAGACCACTGCCATCCATGACTTGATCATGGATGGAGGACTTGACCTGGCATGTGTAACAGAGACTTGGTTGGATGAAGCAGATGGGCCTGTCCTTGCCGCTGCTTGTCCACCAGGTTTCTCTTACGCACAGCAACCCAGGTCATGTGGGCGGGGAGGGGGGGGGTTGCAGTGATTTTTAGGAAGTCATTAGTCTGCACCAGGCGTCCTATTGGGAAGACCCAGTTTTCTGAGTGCATGTTCTGGAAGTTGGGCAATAGGGACAGTACAGGATTCCTTTTGGTGTACCGACCTCCCCGCTGCACCAAGGATTCCCTGCCCGAGCTGCTTCAGGTCGTGGCGGATGTTCTCCTGGAGACACCTAGCTTGGTTGTCCTAGGGGATTTTAACATCCATGCCGACACGACCTTACAAGGGGCCGCTCGGGACTTCGTGGAAAGCATGGCCTCCATGGGGCTGTCCCTGAATAAGTCTGGCCCAACCCATAGCCGCGGACATGCCTTGGACCTGGTGTTTACCTCTATGGATGTTGGTGATCTGACACTAAGTAAAAGTGAAACGAAAGAAGTGCCATGGTCAGACCACTTCCTGGTGCAACTGGACTTCTCTGCGACCCATCCCCTCTGCAGGGAGGTGGGACCGATTCGGATGGTCCGCCCCCACCACTTAATGGATCCAAATGGTTTCCAGAGAGTGGTAGGGGATGCTTTATCCCATGTTGATGGCCTTTCAGCCGATTCCCTGGTGGCCCGCTGGAATGTGGAGTTAACCAGGGCTATTGACTGTTTGGCCCCGAAGCGCCCTCTCCGATTGCATGGAGCCCGGAGAGCCCCGTGGTTTTCCACGGATCTGAGGGCAATGAAACAATCGTTGAGACGGCTAGAGCGCCGGTGGCGGATAACTCATTCTGAATCTGACCGGACACAGGTTAGAGCTCAACGTCGAGCCTACCAAGTGGCGATAGTGACGGCGAAGAAGACTTTCTTCACCGCCTCTATTGCATCTGCAGAAAACAGCAGCAGGAGACTCTTTCAGGTGGTTCACAATTTAGCGGAACCACCTGTAACATCGGGGCCCAGTACGGGCCACATGTTCTCCTGCAATGATTTTGCAAAGTTTTTTGCAGATAAAATCGCTCAGATTCGGGAAGAAGTAGACTCCACCGTGGGAGCAGGGCCGGGGCGGGAGAGTGCTAGAGTCCTGTCTGGTCAAGTTGTTTGGGATCAATTCCAATCTGTTACCTTCGAGGATGTGGACAGGCTGCTTGGACGAGTGAAGCCAACCACCTGTCTCCTGGATCCTTGCCCATCCTGGCTTATAAAAGCTAGCCGGGAAGGACTGGGCGATGGGCTTCGTGGGGTGGTGAATGCTTCTCTCCGTGAGGGAGCCTTCCCAGACCCGCTGAAAGAGGCGGTTATTAAACCGCTTCTTAAAAAACCATCTTTAGATGCGGCCACGATGGCCAACTATCGCCCAGTCTCAAACCTTCCATTCTTGGGCAAGGTGATTGAGCGAGTGGTTGCTGAACAACTCCAGGCACGCCTGGAAGAAGCGGACCATTTGGATCCCTTCCAGTCGGGATTCAGGCCCCATCATGGGACTGAAACTGCCTTGGTCGCACTGGTTGATGATCTCCGGCGGGGTAGGGACAAAGGTGAGAGCTGTTTCCTAGTTCTGCTGGATCTCTCAGCAGCGTTTGATACCATCGACCATGACATCCTTCTGGACCGTCTTGAGGGGCTGGGAGCTGGGGGCACTGTCCTACAGTGGTTCCGCTCCTTTCTCCTGGGCCGTGTTCAGAAAGTGGTGGTGGGGAATGAGTGTTCAGACCCCTGGGTTCTCACTTGTGGGGTGCCTCAGGGTTCTGTCCTCTCCCCCATGCTTTTCAACATCTACATGCAGCCGCTGGGAGGGATCATCAGGAGGTTTGGGCTGGGTGTTCATCAGTATGCAGATGATACCCAGCTCTACCTCTCTACCAGGCCTTTGGTCAGGGCGCAGCCTGACTCCCTCCTCTGGCAACCTGTACAGAATCTTGCTTAATCGGTTGCCATTAATTTGATTTTAACTAATTTTTATAATGAAATATTTTGAATGTGTGACTATTTGATTGTTTGATTATTTGATTATTGTTAGCCGCCCTGAGCCCGGCTTCGGCTGGGGAGGGCGGGATATAAATAAAATTTATTATTATTATTATTATTATTATTATTATTATTATTATTATAAATCAGAACCAGTGAAGGCGGTGAAGGTCCTGTGTGAGTGTCTGGAAGCGGTTGGAGGATGGATGGCGGCTAACAGATTGAGGTTGAATCCTGACAAGACAGAAGTACTGTTTTTGGGGGACAGGAGGCGGGCAGGTGTGGAGGATTCCCTGGTCCTGAATGGGGTAACTGTGCCCCTGAAGGACCAGGTGCGCAGCCTGGGAGTCATTTTGGACTCACAGCTGTCCATGGAGGCACAGGTCAAATCTGTATCCAGGGCAGCTGTTTACCAGCTCCATCTGGTACGTAGGCTGAGACCCTATCTGCCTGCGGACTGTCTCGCCAGAGTGGTACATGCTCTGGTTATCTCCCGCTTGGACTACTGCAATGCGCTCTACGTGGGGCTACCTTTGAAGGTGACCCGGAAACTACAACTAATCCAGAATGCGGCAGCTAGACTGGTGACTGGGAGCGGCCGCCGAGACCATATAACACTGGTCTTGAAAGACCTACATTGGCTCCCAGTACGTTTCCGAGCACAATTCAAAGTGTTGGTGCTGACCTTTAAAGCCCTAAATGGCCTCGGTCCAGTATATCTGAAGGAGCGTCTCCTCCCCCATCGTTCTGCCCGGACACTGAGGTCCAGCTCCGAGGGCCTTCTGGCGGTTCCCTCACTGCGAGAGGCCAAGTTACAGGGAACCAGGCAGAGGGCCTTCTCGGTAGTGGCGCCCGCCCTGTGGAATGCCCTCCCATCAGATGTCAAAGCGATAAACAACTACCTGACATTCAGAAGACATCTGAAGGCAGCCCTGTTCAGGGAAGTTTTTAATATGTGACATTTTAGTGTATTTTTCATCTCTGTTGGAAGCCGCCCAGAGTGGCTGGGGAAACCCAGCCAGATGGGCGGGGTACAAATAATAAATTATTATTATTATTATTATTATTATTATTATTATTATTATTATTATTATTATTATTTCTGAATTTGTTGAAGCTGTTCTCCCACACCAAATAATGCGCACAAAAATATCTCTCTGTATTAGGAGAAAGTGTGCATAAAAGTGCACATATTAGTGATGGCAACATATAAAATGCATTATATTGGGGAAACTCTTGCAAAAATGTGTACATCTGGCAAATCGTCACGAGGATTTCTTTGTATGTAAAAAAATTACAGAAACGGGGAGAACTGAAATCAAGCCTGGAAAAAGCGAGAAAGCAAGAGGAAATGGAATCGGCCTTCCCTAGTCCCAGGGTTAGGGGAAAACAGCAGCCAGAGAGCCCAGATTCCAAGCTGACTCTTGACCCTTTGCTCCTCATTAACTTTCTGACCACTCCACTGATGCTGGATTTGGCTTCTTTTACTGCTTTGGCCTCTGGCCAGTTCCAGCGATTAGAGATCTTCTGAGTGCACCTTGGAGGGCGTCCAGCCTGGCATCCATCACAGCACCACAAGTGTGTCGAGTGGCGTCCGAGGCCACGGGGCCCTCTCCAAAACAAACACGTTGGCGGGAGGCTCGGTGACCGCAGGGCACCTTGCCCAGGGAAGACGCCAGCCTGGACTCTTCCATTCAGAGGCACCCAGGGGACCACCGGCTGTTGCCATAGCAAGTTTGGAGAGGAAGAGGTAAAAGGGGGGGGGGGATCTTGCAGTGGGTGTGATTTTGATGGCTGAAGGATGCGCTGGCATGCTTTTTGACTCCACCAAGTCCTTTTGCGCCATGCAGAAACATATTCAACAGAACTGTGTGGTTTTTGATTTTAATTTTTATTAGAAATTTTATTTACAACATAACAAAAAACCCCACCTCCCCAGTATAGAAAAAATATTAAACATAAAGGTAAAGATACTCCTGACCATTAGGTCCAGTCGTCACCCACTTTGGGGTTGTGCGCTCATCTCACTCCATAGGTCGAGGGAGCCGGCGTTTGTCTGCAGACAGCTTCCGGGTCATGTGGCCAGCATGACAAAGCTGCTTCTGGCGAACCAGAGCAGCGCACAGAAACGCCGTTTACCTTCCTGCCGGAGCGGTACCTATTGATCTACTTGCACTTGGATGTGCTTTAGAACTGCTAGGTTGGCAGGAGCAGGGAACGAGCAACGGGAGCTCACCCCGCCGTGGGGATTCGAACTGCCGACCTTCTGATTGGCAAGCCCTAGGCTCTGTGGTTTAACCCACAGCGCCACCCGTGTCCCTACAATAAACATACCGGTAACATACAACAATACAAACAACCAAATAAAGGACTTCCTTTATCCTATACCTGGTCTCCTTATTTACTTCTTATAAGCTGTTTCCTTTATGAATAATTATTAAGATTTTTCTAATTATAACTTAAATATCTACAAAGTCTCCTGCAGACATTAATTGAAACAAGTCCAGGTATGTATTTTAGGGCGCTGTTTTGTGAAGTATTCTCTGCATTTTCCCCATGCTTTTTGAAACTCTTGTCTAGTGTGGTCTCTAATTGCCTCTGTTAATCTAGCCAGTTCAATATACTCTAACAGTTTGTCTTGCCATTCCTTTTTTGTTGGCACAGTTTCTTTTTTCCAGTTTTTAGCAGTTAGAATTATTGCCACTCCTGTGGCATAGAGGAATATTTTCTGATCTTCTCTTGCTATACCTGTGTCCGTTCTCCCTAGTAGAAAAGCTCCTGTATTTTTCATAAAGCTATACTTAAACATTTTTTAAGCTTAGAACTGTGTGGTTTTTGATCAGATTTTGAGCATCGTTTTTACTCCCTCTCCCTCTCTCTGCAGTCTCCTCTGCCTCTCATGTTCCTCTCCGAATCACTCCAAACAACTGTCTTCAGACAGAAGCCCATACCCACCAACATTTCTCCAGTGAAAATGGGGACATCCTTGAGAAGGCAGGGTCCAAAGGAAAGCAGAACAATATGATGGGCACCAGCTTGGCTGCAGGAGTTGCCAGAAGGAGGCGTACAAAGCACCACTCAGGGACTCTGGATTTGTGAGGTGACTACTCCTGAGACTCTTCTTCTCCTGAAGATATCCTGGGTGATTGCTATGGGATGTGAAACACAAGAGCAGTCAAGTACAACCTTCCTAGAGTGAACTTGTTCACACATGGGGAGGAATGTTTGTCCAGCCAGCAGGTAAACTTCCTGTTTCCTTCTGGGCTCGGACAGACTTCCTCTGCATGTGACTAGAGGTGGGCGTGGCCTCACCTGTGCAGGTAAGGACAAAAGCACAGGGCAGGGCAGTCATCTCTCTCTTTTTGACTACATGCATCGAAGAAGCAACATCTGCTTAGCCAAAGATGCTCTTCTGGCCAAGAGAGGCCAAAGAACTGTCTCCTTATGAGATAGTTTCCAAGTGTATGTTACTTTTCTAAGATAAGTCTGCCTTCTGGGATCCGATTGTGAACAGAATGTTATTAAACTCCTTTTATACTTTTACAGAAGACTGTGTCATGTCTTATCTTTTATGAGGGAATAAGGGAAAAATACCAGAACAGTTATTATAGAGGCTTTAGCGAGCCTGAGCAAACGCATCTGCTGCAAGTTTAAAAAGGGGAATGTTACTCTGCTACTTGTTAACACAAGTCGGAAAAGGCTATAATCAGACAATATATCCTCTACTGCACCCCTGAACATTCCCACAATTGCCCTGAGTGAAGCCTCCAGAGGAGCCCCATTGAGGCTCCCTGCCTGGTTGTGCCAAACTGGGTCTTTGACCAGACTAAAATAAAGCTTCGTTTCCGCCCTGTGCAAAGCAAAGGAGGTTTAGGATCAGAGTTTTGCTTTTCCTAGATGGGTTCCCTTCCTCTTGAATGCAAACCATCACACACCCCCTGACACGAACACTTTCAGAGAAAGAAAAAAGATTTGGGGGATTGTCCTGCATCACAGGCTGAGCCAGGGACGTTCTTCCTGAGTCCAAACCAAACCTGTCTTTTTAAGGACAGAAGTGGAGATGCGTTGCCCATGATGCAATTCCTCCAGTTTATGACATCAGAGGCAGACTCCCCACCCAATGCAGTCATGTTTCAAGGGGAAGATTCACAGAACAGGCAGCCCCTGGCAGGGAATCCTGGGCGCGGCTGATGCTCCGCTTGGCTTGTTTATGCCAAATCTGGTTTTCCTGTGGGGTCTTTTCTGCTCTATGAAGCCTGGAAGGTGGAGAGGGGTGCAAATGCTGAACACTCCTATGCTCAAAGCAACCCAGGGCATTATCCTCCTGTGGGGTCAAGAAATGGGCATCTTCTCTGTGCCTTCCTTACGTCCTGCACCGCCGAGTTGGCCTCATGCCCACTAGGAGTGGGCATGAGGCCAACTCGGCGGTGCAGGACGTAAGGAAGGCACAGAGAAGATGCCCATTTTCTGAAGGAGGTAAGCCCTGGGTGCTAGGTAGGCCCACAGATCCTAATTGCAGATATTTTCGAGCAAGCTGCAGCTAGAAGGCAGGCGGAGAGTCAAAAGCACTCTGCACGTGCTTAGATGCCCTCTTTGTTGTCGTCGTTTAGTTGTTTAGCTGTGTCCAACTCTCCGTGACCCCATGGACCAGAGCACGGCAGGCACTCCTGTCTTCCACTGTCTCCTGCAGTTTGGTCAAACTCATGCTGGTAGCTTTGAGAACACTGTCCCACCATCTCATCCTCTGTCGTCCCCTTCTCCTTGTGCCCTCCATCTTTCCCAACATCAGGGTCTTTTCCAGGGAGTCTCCTCTTCTCATGAGGTGGCCAAAGTCTTGGAGCCTCAGCTTCAGGATCTGTCCTTCCAGTGAGCACTCAGGGCTGATTTCCTTCAGAATGGAGAGGTTTGATCTTCTTGCAGTCCATGGGACTCTCAAGAGCCTCCTCCAGCACCATAATTCAAAAACATCAATTCTTCGGCAATCAGCCTTCTTTATGTTCCAGCTCTCACTTCCATACACCACTACTGGGAAAACCAGAGCTTTAGATGCCCTCTTACTAATTTATTTTGCAAAATTTATATGCCGCTTAGTTGTAAATAATTTTTTTAAAAAAACCTTAAAGTGGTTTACAAAAAAAAAAAAGAAGATAAAAGAATAAGACAGGTGTGGTGAGATGGGTTAGTGCTGTTAACCAGAAGGTTGGTGGTTTAAGCCTGTGAGAAGAAAAACACTGGTTCCTAAGATTTAAAGTCCCAGGACCTTTTAAAATAAATTCTGGGCAAAATTGATGGAACAGATATGTTATTGAGAATATACACTTGCAAGTGGGTGACCCAAAAAAGCAGGCACACCCGATTTCATCAAAGCATGAATATTTATTCCCTGTTTCTGAGCGCAATTAATAAGAGCAACATTTATTCTGAAAAGGCAATCAAAAAGCAACTTGAATTATTCCTCTCAGAGCCCAACCTGGGACAGCTCTGAGCAGGTTTCCTGCATTTCAGGGGTTGGGCTAGATGACTCTTGGGGTCCCACCCAACTCTAAAACCCTATGAATAAAACTATCAATAAGAAAAACCGACAGCAATAATCTAAGACTGTCGAAAAGTTGAAAAATCAGCAGACTAAAAATAGATCACAACTCACAGCACCACCTTTCTAAACTTCTGGGTAGGCTGGTTTAAACAAAAGGGCTTTTTGTAGGTGCTGAAATGAGTACAGCCAAGGCACCTGCCTGATTTCGATAGGCAGGGAGTTCCTGTGGGAATGTTGTGTATAGCAGGAGAGGATATATTGATTAAATATTAGCCTTACTCACTCATGCTAGTGAGTCAAGTAGCAGAGCACATTCCCCTTATAAAGTAGGAAGTTAGCTTGCAGATTCATTTGAATCTCTTTAGTTAAGCAATCCAGTCTGGCTTGCCCAGATTGGATTATTCCTGGTAAATCCCCTTTTGATCCCTCTCAAAAGAATAAAGACACAGCAGTCTTTCTTTGAAAGTAACAAGAAGTTTACTTACATTTAGTTCACAGTGTGATCCCTGAAGGCAGGCTTTGGCTTGTACAGTGGTACCTCGGGTTAATAATAATAATAATAATAATAATAATAATAATAATAATTTTTATACCCCGCCCTTCTGGCTGGGTTTCCCTGGCCACTCTGGGCGGCTTCCAACTGAATATTAAAAACAATACAGCATCACAGATGCTTCAGGTTACAGACGCTTCAGGTTACAGATTCTGCTAACCCAGAAATAGTACCTCGGGTTAAGAACTTTGCTTCAGGATGAGAACAGAAATCGTGCGGTGGTGGCGCGGCAGCAGGGGGAGGCCCCATTAGCTAAAGTGGAACCTCAGGTTAAGAACGGTTTCAGGTTAAGAACGGACCTCCGGAACGAATTAAGTTCTTAACCCGAGGTACCACTGTATTCAACTTGAAGTGTGGGGATTTGGGAGCAGGTGGCAGGATGCTATGTGCATGCCAGGAAGGAAATGATGAGAATTCTGCCCCGATACAGGCTGAAAACTGCAACTTGTGCATGCATCCTGCAAGGGCCGGGTGAGGGTCCAAAGCTCTCCGAGGCAGACTGGTGGGCAGTGTGATTGTGACAGGAATTTTGAGGTCTTAGATATATGTTAAATGTTCATAAGTGTACCAACCAAGCACAGGAAGGCCGACCTGGAACCATTTTGATTCCCAAACTGAGCAAATGTTTTCTCTGCAAGGTCAAAGTGGGAAACCTCCCCATTGTCTCTTTCCTCACAAATCCTGTCTTAAGGACACATTTAAGATATGAATAGGGCGTGAGCCTGACTCTGTGAGGTTGGTGAGCCAAAAGGGAAGAAATAGAGAGCTTCCACATTCAGGGGCAGTCTATCCCTGAATACCAGGAGTGTGTGTGTGTGTCGGGACATGCCATTTTCTCGTTCGCCTCAGGCGTCAAGTTTTCTTGAGCCGGCCCTGACTGCCGTGATCCAGGGGTCTTTCTTCCCAGACTCTTGGTCTTCCTGCTCCTCCTGCGGTGTTATGCCCAGAGCCTGAGGCGCCATCACAGACTTCTCACTCCAGCCTCCTCCCTGATGTCTCCACCTCCAGGGACGCCCCGACACCTTGGGAGAAGCTGCCCCCTGCTGCCTTCCCTGCCATGGACCTATTTGCCCGCTTTGAGGAGTTCCTGGACATTGTGGTGTGCTTGGGCTTCCTCTACTTCCTCTCCTACAGCTCCCTCTTCCTCTTCTACTTCCTCCTCCTCGTGCCCTTGGCCTTCATCTTTGAGGGAGAGGAGACATTGAGAGTGGCAACCTCCTTTCTGCAATCTCCAGCTCAATAAAGGGTGAATTTGAATACATGGCGCTTTGGGAAATATGAGTTGCTGAGACTGTAGTGCTGTCTGTCTAAAGCCGTCCAGCGGAGGCTGCTCCATGAGGGTGAATGGGGAAAGGGGCTGGTGGGTTAAGTTTGGTGGGCCAGGGAAATAGCTTGGTCCCATCTATCTTATTGCTTTATTATTCATTTCATTAAAAAAAATGCTTGATTGCAAATATATGTACAACTAAAAGTTTTCTCCACCAGTGAGCGCCATCATTATTACAAGTATAAAAGCTAAAGTTAAAGGGACCCCTGACCATTAGGTACAGTCGTGGCCGACTCTGGGGTTGCGGTGCTCATCTCGCTTTATTGGCCAAGGGAGCCAGCGTACAGCTTCTGGGTCATGTGGCCAGCATGACTAAGCAGCTTCTGGCGAACCAGAGCAGAGCATGGAAATGCCGTTTACCTTCCCGCTGGAGTGGTACCTATTTATCTACTTGCACTTTGAGGTACTTTCGAACTGCTAGGTTGGCAGGAGAAGGGACCGAGCAACAGGAGCTCACCCCATCGCAGGGACCTTTTGATCGGCAAGTCCTAGGCTCTGTGGTTTAACCCACAGCACCACCCGCATCCCTAATTACAAGTATACATTCTATAAAATCTTAAATGAACCAGGCATTTGCTTATACCGGTGAGAATGAGCGACTGTGTGCCTCAATATTTGTATAAGAAACGAAATTCTGCCACGCAGCCAAATAGCACTCATTTGAACTCTTCACTTCAGATACTTTTAGTTTATGAGAGACCTTTTCAAGGAGCGAATTCTGGCAAACGCTGAAGTACAAGCAGTCCAGATTACTGAGATTGAAAGTTTTCCAGGATTTGGTAATGGAGCCCTCTTCAGAGGCGAGAGAGAAGTTCTTCATTTTTCAAGTCCTTAGGAATATATAAGCAGAACCTGCTGGACCAAGCCCAGGACCCTTCTAGGCCAGCATCCTGTTTTCACAGTGGCCAAATACCCCTAAGAACCTAGGAATCCAGATAGACTGATTTGGACCTGGAGGTTCCATTAAAAGAGCCTGGCTGTTGGAACAGGCCAAGGGCCCATCTAAGTCTAGCATCCTCTTCTCACAGCAGCCGCCCCGGTACCTGTGGGAAACAGGTAAGCAGGGTCCAAAAACAAGAGGCTTCTTCTCTCCTGTGGTTTCCAGCAACTGGTATCTGGAAGCATTTGCTGCTGTGGAGGCAGAAGATAGGCCTCTTGGCTAGCAGACATTGATAGACTTCTCCTCCATGAATTTGTCCAAGCTTCTTTTAAAGCCATCTATGTTTGTAGCCATCACTGGCTCCTGTGTCTGCGTTACTGAAGGGGAAGGAAAAGAAGCTCTTCTGCCCTTTAGTGCTTTATTATTATTATTGTTGTATTTTTTTTATTAACAATTTCAACAAAACAAAATATCAAAACATAAGGCAAAGGTAAAGGGACGCCTGACCATTAGGTCCAGTCGTGACCGACTCTGGGGTTGCAGCGCTCATCTTGCTTTACTGGCCAAGGGAGCCGGCGTACAGCTTCCGGGTCATGTGGCCAGCATGACTAAGCCGCTTCTGGCGAACCAGAGCAGTGCACAGAAACACCGTTTACCTTCCTGCCGGAGTGATACCTATTTATCTACTTGTACTTTTTGGTGTGCTTTTGAACAGCTAGGTTGGCAGGAGCTGGGACCGAACAAGGGGAGCTCACCCCATTGCAGGGATTCGAACCGCCGACCTGATCGGCAAGCCCTAGGCTCTGTGGTTTAGACCACAGCGCCACCAAAAGGTGGGGGGTATGAATATATATATAATAATAATAGTAGGAGAAGTCAGTGGCGTAGTGTGGGGGGTGCAGGGGGGCCGGCCGCAATGGGCGCAACATCTGGGGGTTAGGGTTAGGGGGCGCAAATCCACGGGTTAGGGAGCGCAAATTACTTGCCTTGCCCCGGGTGCTGAGAACCCACGCTACGCCACTGGGAGAAGTGTCTGTGGGTTTTGTGAGCTGCTTGCGAAGGATCCATGGGCAGGTTTTTTAGATTGAGCAATGCATCTGCTGATCCAAAATACAAACAGGCAGAATGCGTGGTCCCTGTACAAAGGAGTGGGAGACCTGCAGAAAACCCTTATCTAAGAGGGGCATTTGCTGGTTTCCTATTCCAGTGCACCAAACGGATTTGGAAAATGTGGGATTTCAGGACCTTTCGCTTAGTGATACAGATGAAACACCCCTGCAGAATAGCCCGTGTTTGCTTGAACCTTGCAAAACTGGTTTCTCCTGAGTCTGATCATGGGGGCAAGAAAATGTACCTGGTGCCCAAGACAGAGTGAATCCACTTTCACAGAAGCTTGACAGCTCTAATTAAGGATTTGTGGGGTTTGGGTTTTTTTTGCTCTTTGGGCTTTCCCCCCTTATGGTCACAAGATGGCAACAGAGCTGCATGCGTCTTCCACATTTCAGCCCAGTTCAACGTATCCTTTTAACCATCTGAAGGTGGCACTAGACACATTGTTGGTGTTTTGCAGAAGGAATTGAACTGTATATATGAACTTCAGATCTGTGCAATTAAAGTGGATTCAAGCAAATCCACTTTTTATTTACCTGCTTCGAAAAAGCAGACTTGTAGTTTGGAAAGTGATAGATCATTGCATTAATGTCATGGACTGGCTGGACACAGAGGGGGGGCGGGGAGACACCAGCTAGGGAACCCCCAAGGGAAGAAGGCTCAGAGCCAGGGGATTGGTGGTGGGATCACGATGAGTAGTCAGATTGAGAAGAAGGAGCAGACCAAAGGTTAGGTGTTGGAAGCTGAAGAGGCAACAAGGTTTAGTGAGCAGGAAGAAGCCGGCAGACTGTCTTGCCAGAGTGGTGCATGCTCCAGTTCTCTCCCGCTTGGACTACTGCAATGCACTCTACATGGGGCTTCCTTTGAAGGTGATTTGGAAACTGCAATTAATCCAGAACGCGGCAGCTAGACTGATGATTGGGAGCGGCCGCCGAGACCATATAACACCGGTCCTGAAAGATCTTCATTGGCTCCCAGTACATTTCCGAGCACAATTCAAAGTATTGGTGCTGACCTTTAAAGCCTTGGCCCAGTATACCTGAAGGAGCGTCTCCACCCCCATCGTTCAGCCCAGAAACTGAGGTTTGGCTCCAAGGGCCTTCTGGCGGTTCCCTCATTGCGAGAAGCCAAGTTACAGGGAACCAGGCAGAGGGCCTTCTCGGTGGTGGTGCTCGCCCTCTGGAATGCCCTCCCATCAGATGTCAAGGAAATAAGCAACTATTTTACTTTTAAAAGACAACTGAAGGCGGCTCTGTTTAGGGAAGTTTTTAATGTCTGATGCTGTATTGTTTTTAAAATGCAGTTGGAAGACGCCCAGAGTGTCTAGGGAAACCCAGCCAGATGGGCAGGGTATAAATAATAAATTATTATTATTATTTAAAAAGAAGCTGTGGCAGAGAGCAGTCCAGAAGCAGAGGCTAAAGAGGAGGGAGGCCAAGATGCAAAGTGGAGGCAGGCTGCTGAGGGTTGCCATATGTCCTCTTTTTCCAGGACTCTGTCCGGGTGGATTTATAAAATTTGGCCAAATGTCCAGGTTGTTTTGTTTTGTTTACAGTAACCCAAGAAAAATGTCTAGTGCATTAGACTCAGATCTAAGGCACCCGGCTAAGCTAGTCTGCAGCAGAGAATCACAACAGAGCAACATCTTAAACCAGCTCCATCCTGTAAAAAATCACTTCTCTTGTGATTATTTTCTGTTTTTTTTTTTTTTTTGGTAAACCGCTGCAAGGTTTCATTTTAGTTTTTACAATCCAGCAGCACATAGATGGTATGGAACAGACAAATAAATAAGTGTGTTTGCTTTTTCTGCAAGCTGCACTGAAAGGCCAGAGGAGCTGCAGCCATACCAAAAAGTGACCACGCTTGCCTTTTATGCAGATGAGCCTAGCTGGTTCTGTTTGTGACCTCAGTGGGATGGATTGCTGAGGGGAGCAGCCAGGCAGCAGCCCAGTGGCCAGAAGGGGAGCGTGGTTGGGGGTTGGTGGGGTGGGGGAAAGAGAGCAGGGGCACAGGACCATCTTTAGTGCCAGAAATAATGTGAGTGTCCACCTGAATGGCCAAAATCTGCCCGGACTGGGAGGTGAGCCTTGGAGGTGATGAGGAGCCATCCCTCTGAAGTCCTTCTTTGAAACACGGAGCCTACAGGTGGGCAGGATCATAGAATCATAGTAGAGTTGGAAGGGACCCCAAGGGTCATCTAGTCCAACCCCCTGAAATGCAGGACTCTCAACTAAACCATCCATGACAGATGGCCACCCAACCTCTGCTTAAAAAACTCCAAGGAAGGAGAGTCCATAACCTTCCAAAGGGAGTCCATTCCACTGTCGAACAGCTCTTACCATCAGAAAGTTATTCCTGGTGTTGAGTTAGAATCGCTTTTCTTATAACTTGAATTGGTTCAGATCCTGCCCTCTGGAGCAGAGGAAAACAAGCTTGCTCCATCTTCCATATGACAGCCCTTTAGATATTTGAGGATGGCTGTCATATCTCCCTCTTAGTCTCCTCTTCTCCAGGCTAAACATGCCCAACTCCTTCAACCATTCCTCATAAAGCTTAGTTTCCAGACCCTTGATCATCATGGTTGCCCTCCTCTGCACACGTTCCAGCTTGTCAATATCCTCCTCAAATTGTGGTGCCCAGAACATGACACAGTATTCCAGACGGCGTCTGAGCAAGGCAGAAAATAGTGGTATTATTCCTTCCCTTGACCTGGACACTAGAATTCTGTTGATGCAGCCTAGAATTTGTTGTTTAGGCGTTTAGTGGTGTCCGACTCTTCGTGACCCCCTGGACCAGAGCTCCCGTTTCCAGGGAGTCTTCTCTTCTCATGAAGTGGCCAAAGTATTGGAGCCTCAGCTTCAGGGTCTGTCCTTCCAGTGAGTGCTCAGGGCTGATTTCCTTCAGAATGGAGAGGTTTGATCTTCTTGCAGTCCATGGGACTCTCAAGAGTCTCCTCCAGCACCAGAATTCAAAAGCATCAATTCTTCGGCGATCAGCCTTCTTTATGGTCCAGCTCTCACTTCCATACATCACTACTGGGAAAACCATAGATTTAACTATAACGGACTTTTGTTGGCAAGGTGATGTCTCTGCTTTTTAAGATGCTGTCTAGGCTTGTTATTGCTTTTCTCCCAAGAAGCAGGTGTCTTTTAATTTTGTGACCGCTGTCACCATCTGCAGTGATCATGGAGCCCAAGAAAGTAAAACCTCTCACTGCCTCCATTTCTTCCCCTTCTATTTGCCAGGAGGTGATGGGCCCAGTGGCTATGATCTTCGTTTTTTTGATGTTGAGCTTCAGACCATATTTGGCACTCTCCTCTTTAACCCTCATTAAAAGGTTCTTTAATTCCTCCTCACGTTCTGCCATCAAGATTGTGTCATCTGCATATCTGAGATCTTAATTCCGGCTAGGGATTTAGCCAGCCCAGCCTTTTGCATGATGAATTCTGCATATAAGTTAAATAAGCAGGGAGACAATATACAGCCTTGCTGTACTCCTTTCCCAATTTTGAACCAATCAGTTGTTCCATATCCAGTTCTAACTGTAGCTTCTTGTCCCACATAGAGATTTCTCAGGAGACAGATGAGGTGATCAGGCACTCCCATTTCTTTAAGAACTTGCCATAGTTTGCTGTGGTCGACACAGTCAAAGGCTTTTGCATAGTCAATGAAGCAGAAGTAGATGTCTTTCTGGAACTCTCTAGCTTTCTCCATAATCCAGCACATAATCTAGAATAGCATTAGCTTTTTTTTGCTGCTGCATCACCCTGTTGACTCATGTTAAGTTTGTGGTCCACCAATACCCCTAGATCCTTTTCACACATGCTGCTAGTAAGCTAAGTGTTCCCCATCTTATATTTGTGCAGCTGGTTCTTCCTGCCTAAGTGCCAAACCTAACACAACAATTAACACGAGAACATCCTTAGCAGGGGTAGGACCTGACTCAATATTTGGTGGCAGTCATTGTTGGCAAAAGAGAGGCTGATCCCAAACTCTCAACAAAAACTAAGCACACAACTTAATCCATGAGCTAGTGAAGACTAAGCTAGCTTGGCAGGAAAACTGGCGCTTATCCTGACAGCCTCCCTAGGTCTTGCCCCAAGTAAAGGTAAAGGGACCGCTGACCATTAGGTCCAGTCATGACCGACTCTGGGGTTGCAGCGCTCATCTCGCTTTATTGGCCGAGGGAGCCGGCGTACAGCTTCCGGGTCATGTGGCCAGCATGACTAAGCCGCTTCTGGCGAACCAGAGCAGCGCACGGAAACGCCGTTTACCTTCCTGCCAGAGCGGTACCTATTGATCTACTTGCACTTTGATGTGCTTTCAAACTGCTAGGTTGGCAGGAGCAGGGACCGAGCAATGGGAGCTCACCCCGTCGCGGGGATTCGAACCCCCAATCTTCTGATCGGCAAGTCCTAGGCTCTGTGGTTTAACCCACAGCGCCACCCGCGTCCCAAAGAAGTTTAAAAATGCAGACCCAAATCCCCCCCCCCGCTGCAAAGAGCCCATGGCACAATAGCTGATTTATCAGGGTTAGCATCACTGCAACTTTATGCAGCGTGTCTGAGAGTAAGTTTCATTAAACACACCGGTCTCAGCTTCTGCCTGCATAGGGTCCACTTGGAAAACACACTGAGCTTTCCCCAAGGATCTTCAGTCAGCTGAAATGCACACTCTAAGCTGCTAGCTTGAAGCGGGGACCCCATCAAAGGAAAGGAAAGACGTAGCCAGCCTCTGATTCCCTCCCTGCTAATCTTTGTATCCATGCCTGATGACCTATACCTTTGGGGGAGTTGTTGATCACACCTGAACAATACATTTAACCCCCCCCAAAGAATCCTGGGAACTGTAGTTTGTGAAGGGTGCTAGAAACCCAAACCCCCAAACTACAGTTCCCAGATCCTTTGAGTTACACCATGTGCTTTAACAGATGTGACCTCTGGTTCCCTATGTCTCAAATGCATGGCTTGCAACTACCAGGATTATTGTAGGCCTGATTCTGTGGAATGCCCTCCAGATCTTCCCCGTTGAATGTTGGGTGTTTGATGAGGACTTTTTTTTTTCAGTTCAGCAGGCATTTTGGGGACATTATTTTATTCTTATATACATAACTTAAGCTTTCACCTGTGGTTTGGGTTCCTTTAAAACATCATTATTAGTTGACTGATGAATTGCTTTTATTGATTGTTCTGCAAATCGCTTTGTGACCATTTATGGTGAAAACGAAAAGCAGTCCAGCAAATAATAAATGATAATAATGCTAATCATCTCCCACAACTTAAAGCCTCAATGTCACCTCCATCACCTGTAAAGGGAGTCCAGCAATTGCCCTGATAGATGACACTCTCACGCCTTCTTTCAAAAGGACTGTGCTCCAGGAGTGGAAGGATCAGTTCATTTTGGTTCTCTCAGTTTCTCAATTTTTGAATTTTACATTCAGCTCTCCACACTCCTGCAGCAACCTGAGATCTTCTTTTTTAATCCTCTTGAAAATCCTTCAGCATTCTAGTGCAATTTTCTCCAGATGAACACATTTTTGTATTCAATTTTGGCTACGGTACACTCTTCCCCAAGCAATTTCTCCCAACAGAATGCAATTTTGTACAGTACTTTCCTGAATATATTCATTTTCATGCACACTTTTACTTAATGCATGGATTTTTTTTTTGTAAACGTTGGATAACTGCCTTGCAAAATTCAGATAAGTACGAACTTTAATGGATGGCTGTGTTCTGCTCCTCACCTTGTTTCAGAAAGTGCAAATTTGATTGATCAGCCTTTAAATGCAAACACAGTTGAATCTGCCCTCTGCCACATCACTTGCACTTAACCTCCAGAGCACCACTGGTAGGATTTTTGCCTTGCAGGGAATTGGGTCCCTTCCCACTTTACAGTTCTATGATAAGTCCTGACCTGACGGCCCCTCATTGGCTCCCTCTCTCATTCCTGCTTCTGCTTCCATGCAGGTAACACCACGATGCTTCTGCAGCCTCTCTCCAACCCTCCCCACGCCCAGGGAGCGGGCGATGCCGTCCTCCAAGCAGGCTCCTTCCCCAAACTTGAGCGGCTTTTGAACGTTCTCCTGCTCCTGGCGGCTCTCCACTTCCTCATCCAGACAGCCATTTATTTCTCCTGCCTCTTCCTCATCCTGCCCATGGGGTTTGTCGTCTCCAACGTCATCTCTGGGTAAGTTGGAAGGGGAAGAGGGAGGTGAGCGTCTTGCCAAATGAAAGGCGGTGCTTTTAAGAACTTTCTGGTGGCAAGAGTTGTTGGGCAGTGGGACAGACGAGTTGGAAGAGACGCCCAGAGTCATCTAGTCCAACCCCAGCTATACAGGATTCTCAGCTAAAGAGCCCCAGACAGATGGTCATTCAACCTCCAAGGAAGGAGAGTCCACCACCTTCTGAGCTTGTCTGTCCTACTGCCCAACAACTCTTTCCACCAGAAAGTTCTTCCTAATCTGCAATCTTGTAATTTGAATCAAGTGTTTTGGGGCCTCCCCTCTGGAGCAGCAGAAAACTAGCTTGCTCCATCCTTCATGTGGCAGCCCTTTTGATATTTGAAGACCACTCTCAGATCTCCTCTCACTCTCCTTTGTGGGAATGTTCAGGGAGGCAGGAGAGGATATATTGTTTAATAATATCCTTCCTAACTTGCGTTAGCAAGTCCCTTTACTTAGCAGAGTGCATTCCCCTTTTAAACACAAAGCAGTTCGCTTGCTGCAAGCTTGTTTAAGTTTCTCAATATAGGATTCCTGGTAATCCCCCTTTCTCTCCCTTAAAAGAATAGACACAGCACAATCTTGTGTAAAGTATTATAAAAGAAGTTTAGTCACACATTTAGTTCACAGATGGACCCCTGTAGGCAGACTTAGTTACAGATATATACATACATGTGAGCCAATCCCATATGGAGGTGATCTCTTTGTCCTCTGTTGGCTGAAAGCTGAAAGCCAACAGAGCATCTCTGGCTAAAAAGAGCTTTTGCTTCTCCTTTTTTGTTACCTGGGCAGGTAAGGTCACGCCCACCTCTAGCCACATGCAAGTCAGGAGGAAACAGGAAGTTTTCTACTGACTGGAGCAAACATCCCTCTGCAAGTCCACTCTAGGAAAACAAGGAATGTTGTACTTGACTGCTATCTATGTATCACATCACACATCCTTTTCTCCAGGCTAAACATACCCAACTCCTGTGATGATTCCTCCAAAGGCTTGGTTTCTAGACCTGTGATCATCTTGGTCTCCCTCCTCTGCACACCTTCCAGCCTGTCAACATCCTTGTTAAATTGTGGTGCCTAGAACTTGACCCAGTAGAAAGCAGACTTAGAGCAAAGTCCATTCCCCAGAGCTTAACTGACAGCAGAAACTCACTGCTGCAAGATGTGGAGACTGAAAAGGACGAGTGGACTGCATTAGACCACCTCTAGTTTCCTTTCTGTCCCCTCTCCCCCTGGTACATCCACATTCGGCACATCCTTGAAGCTCGCATGTCGCTGCCAGTTTATTTCATTTTTGTTGTATTTTCATTTACAAACTTGCACTCTTCAATATGCCTTAGAGACCTGCCTTGTGTAGGGATGTGAACAGATGCTGGGAGAAGATTTTCCGGCAGGCTTAAAATGGTAATTCAGTTACAAAGACATGCTTAAAGGTAAAGGGACCCCTGACCATCAGGTCCAGTCGTGGCCGACTCTGGGGTTGCAGCGCTCATCTCGCTTTATTGGCCGAGGGAGCCGGTGTACAGCTTCCGTGTCATGTGGCCAGCATGACTAAGCCACTTCTGGCGAACCAGAGCAGCACACGGAAACGCCATTTACCTTCCCACTGGAGCGGTACCTACTTATCTACTTGCACTTTGACATGCTTTCGAACTGCTAAGTTGGCAGGAGCAGGGACCGAGCAACAGGAGCTCACCCCGTCACAGGGATTCGAACCGCTGACCTTCTGATCGGCAAGCCCTAAGCTCTGTGGTTTAACCCGCAGCGCCACCCATGCCCCGCCCACACCTTGAACCACTCCCTTATTTCAGAGTGGGTCTCTTTTGGTTCCAGCCACCTTGCAAATAGTCCCACTTGCTTCTCCCTTCTGTCCTCAGGGCAAACACCATAATGGGCGCTGCATCTTCCGAGAATCTGAGGACGGGGCATGCCTTGTGCCAGGGGGCCGCGGGGGAGAGAGCCCAGCAGACATCCTTCCACCTTTACGTCCAGGGGATCGAGGATCTGGTGATGTCCTTGGCGGTCGCTTACTTCCTGGTCCGTGTTGGGCTGATCTTCTGCAACCTCATCTTCATCCTGCCCTTGATCTTCTTCCTCAGTGAAAGGAGCTGCTCTTGAGAGGAGCAACCACGAATAAAGGGAGAGCTTGGAAACATTGGTCCTGTGTAGAGCTGCTCTTTGGCAGGTGGGCCGGGCTGTTGTGCTGGGAATGGAGAGGCTCCGGTCCATGGGCCAGATGTTGTTGTTGTTTAGTCGTTTAGTTGTGTCCGACTCTTCGTGACCCGCTGGACCAAAGCATGCCAGGCACTCCTGTCTTCCACTTCCTCCCACAGTTTGGTCAAACTGTTGTCTTTGTCCATGGAGTTTTCTTGGCAGGGATACTGGAGTGGCTTGCCGGTTCCTGCTCCAGGTGGATCACGTTTGGTCAAAACTCTCTGCTATGACCTGTCCATCTTGGGTGGCCCTGCACGGCATAGCTCATAGCTTCTCTGAGTTATTCAAGCCCCTTCGCCACGGCAAGGCAGTGATCCATGAAGGGGATGGGCCAGATGAGCCCCCCCCAAACCTTTTTGCCTGGCCCATGGGACTCTACAAAGGTCACACCCTCTTGCCAGTCCTTCACCATGCCCTCCGTGAGTGAATTTTCCTGTCTGGAACTATCTAAGAGCCCTCTGGCAGTAAATCACAGTTTTTAAAAAACTCTGCTCATTTATGTTTCACAGGGTGTGAAAAAAAGGCTTTGCACCTTGTCTGGCAGAGAAACCTCATGCCTTGCACCCTCCTGGGCAGTGCCCGCCCGCCAGTGACTCCCGAGCCTCCCCGTATCTGTCAAAACAAAGGGGGAAGGGGGCAGGAGATCTGTACCGCCGGACGTCCCTGGTTCTCCTTCGACAGTGGCGACGGGAGTGAGCAGCTCCTGAAGCAGCCAGAGCCAACTGCGCTACCAGGCTGGCTCCGGGCTGCTGAGGCTGCCGCTGCCACGTTTCCCAGGGACAGATTTGCAAATCTGGGGACATTCCGGGGACAGAATTTGTCCAGGGACAGATTTGCAAATGCGGAGACTGTCCCCTGGAACCAGGGACGTCTGGTAACCCTAAGTTAACTCTTTACAGTGGTACCTTGGGTTACAGACGCTTCAGGTTATATGCACTTCAGGTTACAGACTCTGCTAACCCAGAAATAATACCTTGGGTTAAGAACTTTGCTTCTAGATGAGAACAGAAATCATGCGGCGGTAGTGGGAGGCCCTATTAGCTAAAGTGGTGCTTCAGGTTTCAAGTTTAGAACAGACCTCCAGAACGAATTAAGTTCTTAACCCAAGGTACCACTGTATTAGCACAAAAAAGAATCTCTGCAGACTTGGTTGAGTGTCAGGCCTAATGAGCGCAGCCATTCATCCCCAGCAGGTCTTGCCCCATGAACCTGAAAGTCCTCGCCTGCCAACAGCTGCCTAGGTCTCCTCTTCCCCAGAGCTTTCCAGAAGCATTCAGAGACTGCGCCTGTGTGCAGCCTGCTCCTGCTCTTCCTGTTTCAGCCCTCTTCTGGTTCTAGGGGACAAGTGGAGAGGGGAGCTCGTCTCGGCAGGAGGGGGAGACACCCATGACTCTGCACCATCTCTGCCTCTTGGCCTCCCTCTTCCCCTTGCCTGCTTCAGCTTCTGCCACTGAGTCTGGTCTTCTCTCTGCCTGTTGCCTCCTCAGCTTCTGACGCCTCCTGTTCCCCAATCTTCTCCCTCTGACCTCTCATTGTCCCACCACCAACCCCCAGGTTCTGAGCCTTCTTCCCTTGGGGGTTCCTCAGCTGGTGCCTCCCACCGCTGTTCTGCATGCAGCCAGTCCTTGACAGTTTCTATATTCCTCTGTTCATCTAGCCCAGTAAGATAAAGGTGAAGGGACCCCTGACCATTAGGTCCAGTTGTGACCAACTCTGGGGTCGCGGCGCTCATATCGCTTTACTGGTCGAGGGAGCCGGCGTACAGCTTCCGGGTCATGTGGGCAGCATGACTAAGCCGCTTCTGGCGAACCAGAGCAGCGCACGGAAACACTGTTTACATTTCTGCCGGAGTGGTACCTGTTTACCTACTTGCACTTTGACGTGCTTTTGAACTTCTAGGTGGGTAGGAGCAGGGACCGAGCAACGGGAGCTCACCCCGTCGCGGGGATTCGAACCACCGACCTTCTGATTGGCAAGTCCTAGGCTCTGTGGTTTAACCCACAGTGCCACCCGTGTCCCAGTACCTGACCCCTAATGTGGTGCCTATGAGCAACACAGTGCCCTCATGCACCTGCAAGGCCTGCTTCTAATTTTTCATTTTTTAAAATGGTGTTCTTTGACTTGTTTTATTGACTGAGGGCAGGGCTTCTTCTCAGCCAGAACTCAGTTCCGGCACCTCTCAGGTGGGCGCTATTGCCATTATAAGAGAACAAGAGAGGTGTTTCTGGTGAGTTCTGGCACCTCTTTTTCTAGAACTATAGCACTAGTCGCCTTTTTGGGGGTGGGGATATTGCCTGCTCTTTGTTGGCCTGTGGGTTCTTTTGGGTTGCATTTGTAGGTAGCCATCAATAGCCCTCTCCTCCACGAAGAAGCATTGAATTGTCCATTGTGAGGAACTTTGTTAGCCCAAAAATGGAAAGCACCAGAGTTACCAACAATAGAGGAGTGGCAAACGAAGATGGTTGATTATGCAGAACTAGCAAAACTGAACTGTAGAATCCAAAATCAGGAGGAAGCAAAATTCCAAAAAGACCGGAGTAAATTTATGAAGTACATAAATAATAACTGTAGAAATCTGAAGACTCTGGCAGGACTGAAATAAATCTTATGATGTAGATAGGATTGGATACAATAAGAAACGGTGGAAAAGTAACTGACATAAGAAAAGCTGTTGAAGGGAGGGAAGGAAGTCAAGGATCAGTGTGGGTAAATGATTGTTGAATTTTACTGTAGAATCATAGAATCATAGAGTTGGAAGAGACCACAAGGGCCATCGAGTCCAACCCCCTGCCAAGCAGGAAACACCATCAGAGCACTCCTGACATATGGTTGTCAAGCCTCTGCTTAAAGACCTCCAAAGAAGGAGACTCCACCACACTCCTTGGCAGCAAATTCCACTGTCAAACAGCTCTTACTGTCAGGAAGTTCTTCCTAATGTTATGTGGAATCTTCTTTCTTGTAGTTTGGATCCATTGCCCGTGTCTGCTTCTCTGGAGCAGCAGAAAACAACCTTTCTCCCTCCTCTATGTGACATCCTTTTCTATATTTGAACATGGCTATCATATCACCCCTTAACCTCCTCTTCTCCAGGCTAAACATGCCCAGCTCCCTTAGCCGTTCCTCATGAGGCATCGTTTCCAGGCCTTTGACCATTTTGGTTGCCCTCCTCTGGACACGTTCCAGTTTGTCAGTGTCCTTCTTGAACTGTGGTGCCCAGAACTGGACACAGTACTCCAGGTGAGGTCTGACCAGAGCAGAATACAGTGGCACTATTACTTCCCTTGATCTAGATGCTATACTCCTATTGATGCAGCCCAGAATTGCATTGGCTTTTTTAGCTGCCGCGTCACACTGTTGGCTCATGTCAAGTTTGTGGTCAACCAAGACTCCTAGATCCTTTTCACATGTACTGCTCTCAAGCCAGGTGTCACCCATCTTGTATTTATTTTGTTTGTTTGTATTAAATAAAACACCAATAAAAAGCATTATCCATTGTGAGAACAGGATGGACTAGATGGGCCATTGGCCTGATCCTGTAGGCTCTTTTCATATTCTCAAGACCGAATGTCCTCCTTCTGCTGTGTATGTGCCACTAAGTTCTGTTCCTGTTGCACCTGCTGCTAGCAGCTCAGTAGCATTTGCACTCATGTTCTGGGCTTCCCAGAGGCACTTGCAGGACCCAGGCTCTCTGCTTAGAGTGGCTCTTAGCTTCCAATTGGTTGCCTGTCTGATGACCTCACAGGTGGGTGGCGGCTTTGTCCTCTGCTTCACAATGGGAGCTCCCGGGGCAGGTGCGGTCCAGGGTCTCCCTCCAAGCCATGGTGCCTTGATCAAGATGCTGCACCCGTTGGACTCCTGGAGCTCTCTCCGGGCCACAGGTTAGCTGTGGACTGCAGGCTAAGAGGTTTGGAGCCTGGAGGTCAGAGGACAGCCTTCTGGGTGGGAATCTGGCACTGGGAAAGTCAGCAGAGCTGACAGGTAGCACACTGCGGCTTCTGCCCAAGGATGCAATTGTTGCATGGCTACCTAATCTCTGAAAGGTGAGCGACGTCTGGGGTTCCAGCAGTTACTCAGGGTTCTGTTTCCTTGGAATGAAGGTCAGCGGAGACAGTGGTAGGTTTGGGATACATGGTTTTATATTCACGTACAGACAACGTGGGCGTAAGATGGAGTGGCTCTAACACGGGACTGAAACTGCCTTGGTCGCACTGGTTGATGATCTCCGGCGGGCTAGGGACAAAGGTGAGAGCTCTTTCCTAGTTCTGCTGGATCTCTCAGCAGTGTTTGATACCATCGACCATAACATCCTTCTGGACCGTCTAGAGGGGCTGGGAGCTGGGGGCACTGTCCTACAGTGGTTCCGCTCCTTCCTCCTGGGCCGTGTTCAGAAAGTGGTGGTGGGGGATGAGTGTTCAGACCCCTGGGCTCTCACTTGTGGGGTGCCCCAGGGTTCTGTCCTCTTCCCCATGCTTTTCAACATCTACATGCAGCCGCTGGGAGAGATCATCAGGAGGTTTGGGCTGGGTGTTCATCAGTATGCGGATGATACCCAGCTCTACCTCTCTTTCAAATCAGAACCAGTGAAGGCAGTGAAGGTCCTGTGTGAGTGTCTGGAGGCGGTTGGAGGATGGATGGTGGCTAACAGATTGAGGTTGAATCCTGACAAGACAGAAGTACTGTTTTGGGGGAACAGGAGGCGGGCAGGTGTGGAGGATTCCCTGGTCCTGAATGGGGCCCCCTGAAGGACCAGGTGTGCAGCCTGGGAGTCATTTTGGACTCACAGCTGTCCATGGAGGCACAGGTCAATTCTGTGTCCAGGACAGCTGTCTGCCAGCTCCATCTGGTACGCAGGCTGAGACCCTATCTGCATGCGGACTGCCTCGCCAGAGTGGTGCATGCTCTGGTTATCTTCCGCTTGGACTACTGCAATGCGCTCTATGTGGAGCTACCTTTGAAGGTGACCCGGAAATTACAACTAATCCACAATGTGGCAGCTAGACTGGTGACTGGGAGCAGCCACCAGGACCATGTAACACCGGTCTTGAAAGACCTACATTGGCTCCCAGTACGTTTCTGAGCACATCTGGTGGGAGGGCCTTCTCGGTGGTGGCACCCGCCTCTCCCCAGATGTCAAAGAGAACAACAACTACCAGACTTTTAGACGACATCTGAAGACCGCCCTGTTCAGGGAAGTTTTTAATGTCTGATGCTGTATTGTTTTTAATATTCAGTTGGAAGCCGCCCAGAGTGGCTGGGGAAACCCAGCCAGATGGGCGGGGTATAAATAATAAATTTATTATTATTATTATTATTATTAAACACAGATCTTGCTTCTCCATTGGTCACAGCTTTCGATCCAGCACAGAGCAAGGAGGTCTCTGTGTATCCAGCTTCCAACCAGCTCAGCTGCCACACACCACACCTGGCTATTATTCTCCTACCTGGCAGCAGCTAGGTGAGGGTGTGTGTGTGAAGGAAAAGCCCACCCTTGTGGAAGAAATACTTCCACAACTGGGTGTGAATGAGCTCTGGGAGGAACGGGAGACGAAATGGGATTGCCACCTGCAATCATGTTGACTAACAAGCCGATGTGGGGAGGGATGATTTTCAACAGGACTGGTGGGTGAGAGAGGAGAGAAGCTTATGCCTTTCTTTCTACTACGACTTTGATGAAAACCACCACATCCCAAGTGGTAATCCTGTTGAAAATCATCTCTTCCCCTCCCCTGCCATTCATTCTTTTGAAAATCTCATGTGATTGCAAGTTGGACCTCAAAGTCCAAACTAGGGGTGCAACAAAACTGGAAGGGTGAGGGGGTTCCTTCAAAAACAGAATGGCTGAACAAATTGGTAGAATTTGCTGAATTGGCTCAAATGACAAGCAGGCTGAGAGGTTAACAAAAAAATTATTCAACAATGGGACATGTTCAAGAACTACTTAAAAAAATATATATAACAGTAGTGTGGATTCTTTGACAGCATTTGACTGATTTCTGTATACATGAATGAAAAGGTTCTAAAATTTAGTAAGGAACTTTAATACAGTATAATTAGTATAATGTTAAGTTTTGTACAACAGGAAAGTAGAAAAGGTAAAAGCATTGGGGGTGGGAAGTCGCATGTGTATATATGTAGGAGTGTATGGTGAATTGTATTGTATTTTGAATTGACACTGTTTTGTAATCCCCGCCCAAAAGACCATATATAATTATAGTGGTACCTCTGGATGCGAACGGGATCCGTTCCGGAGCCCTGTTTGCATCCTGAAGTGAACGTAACATGCGACTGCGCGTCTGCGTGTGCGCAAGTCGCGTTTAGCCGCTTCCGCGCATGATGTCATTTTGAGCATCTGCGCATGCACGAGTGGTGAAACCTGGAAGTAATGTGCTCGGTTACCTCCAGGTTGCCACGGAGAGCAACCCAAAAATCTTCATCCCAAAGCTACTTCAACCCGAGGTATGACTGTATGTTATCATATCAAGTAAATTCAATAAAAAAATAAAAGCAAAAAAACAAACTATGGGTGCAAAGTTTGATTGACTAAATCAATCAGCCTGAGGCTTTCGGCCTGAGAAGAGCTATGCTGGCAGGGGGCTTATGGGAGTTGTAGTCTAAAACATGGCTGTGCTAGCCAGGACTCATGGGAGTTGTAGTCCTGCACATGGCTGTGGCGGTGCGGGGCTGATGGGTGCTGTAGTCCAAAACATGGCCAGCTGGCAGGGCCTGATGGGAGTTGTAGTCCTAAACAATCCAGAGCAGCGGTTCTCAACCTGTGGGTCCCCAGATGTTGTTGGACTACAACTCCCATCATCCCTGAGCTCTGGCCTTGCTAGCTAGGTGTAGGCCAACAACATCTGGAGACCAACAGGTTGAGAACCGCTGATCCAGAGGATACCAGGCTAGGGAAAGCTGCCTCCATCCTATTCACCCATGGTTCCTCTTCCCCATTCATTTCCAGGGAATGCACGCCCCCCCCCCCAGCCCTGTGGACCATGGTGCTACCTAGCAGAGGAAGAGCTTAGCGGAAGACCCCAGCCATGTGCATGGCCACCTTTGTGATAGTGCTCTCAACCACTTACTACTTCTTGATGACCGACCGGTTCCATTCTGAGCTAATCGCCTCCACCCAGTTCCTCGGCCCCTTGGCTGCCCCGCTCCTTGATGTGCTGCGCATCACCTCTGACCTAGGGCGCCACATCATCTACTTATTCATCTCTGGTGCCCTTGCCTTGCTGCTCTCTACGATCTCCTCGTGGGTGCAGGAAAAGGTGCTGGAGGAGACCAAGAATGTGGGCTTTTCCTTAGGGTCGTGAAATCAGCAGGGCTTGGAAACAGCCCTGTTGCAAAACAAGACCATGTGGGAGCTTTCTATTTGCCCCTAAACACTGCAATAAACATGCCTCCCCCTGCATGGTGTTCTTCTAGCGTTAAGTCTTGGGTTTTAACTCCGTTGACAGCTAGGAAGACCCTAGCAATTCGCAATAGGCAGAGACGTCTGCACTGTGAGTGGGTGGGAGAAATTTAGCAGAGATGAAAGTTGGGGCTGCTAAAACGCCACACAGCTCAGGGTGAAAAGGGATTTTGCCAGGAAAACCTGCTCTATAATGTTGAATTGGAACTAATCAATCATTTGGGTTTCCCATGGATTGCTGTTTGTTCCGATTCAGCAGTAAAGAGCAGATCTTCATGCTCTGGGGCAAAAAAGAAAAAAGAAGTGCTTGGACAGGGAGCTTTAAAGCACAGACTTCTTCATTTCAGGGTCATGGATTGGAAACCTAAGTTGGGCAAAAAATTCCTGCATTGCAGGGGGTTGGAATAGATGACCCTCATGGTCCCTCCCAAATCTACAATTCTATGATCTGTGCCTAGAAACATGGCAAAAAAAAGCACGTCTGAATGAGCCCTGAAGACAGCTTTCTCTGGTCCTATGTTGGTTTAGCGTTGCACCGCTTTGCCCAACAAATCTTTTTAAAAAAAAATCCCATTACTAAAATTAGTCATGATGATTCAGGAGCAGATTAGTATTGGGGTTTTTTGGGTGGCTCCCCGCCCCCCAAAAACCCCTTCCCACTCAGAATCTTGTCTGGGTTTTCTGGCCAGAGCTGAATGAGATCCTAACCACTGCCACCACCCCATGGACCACAAGAGAGACCTACCCATGGAGACATATCCCAGCTCCCATCTGGACCGCTAGGCTAGCCACATTAGGGTCTGTATGACGGAAGACCTCTGTGGGAGATTCTGTTCCAGTAGTCACCCCATGATGACTTTCTGAAGGTTGACCTCTACTGCTTTTTCCATTGTACTTTTCTGGAGGAGGGTCGTAGGACATCAGGTCCCAGGTTCAATATCTGGCATCTTCAGGTGGGGCTGGAGACGCCCCCCATCTGAAACTCTGGGAAGCTCAGAACCCGGTCAACGGAGGAAAAATCTGAGAGAGCGTGGTCCAGCTTCCCTAACAGGAAGTCTTCTCCAGGTGGCCACCAGTCTTCAGCCAAAAGTTGAGGGCTTGCAGGGCTGCCATTACCCAGCTAGTTGGGTTTGTGACATCAGCAGTCAAGAAACAGAGTGCCCTCCCCAGGACAGCCACTCCCATTAGGCCGGGATGTGGTGTGGGAGACATCTCTGCCCAATGAACGGGTCAATAATTCAGACACGAGGACGGGCCTGGGGGTAACATCTAATGCTGAGCTCAGCCTAGAAGGGAGGTAAGTTGGGGCTTTCCTGCCATGGGAGCCCGAAGACCATACCGTGGATCCCACTGCTCATTTTTACCCCTGGTATTAAGAAGGGGCAAGGCCCATCCATCCCAGCATCCTGTTCTCAGCAGATGCCCCAATGGGAAGCCTGCAAACAAGAGAACGAGTGAAAGAGCACCCTCCATTGGTGTCCAACAACTGGTATTTAGTGCTCAATCAGAGCAAACGGCAATTTGAATTTTCTCTGGATTGCCATTTGCTCTGATTGAGCTTTAAAAAGAAGACTTTCATGGAGAATGCTACAGAGCAAAAAAATAAAGGGCACTTGCACAAAGGGCTTTAAAGCATAGACTATGCCTGTTATGTGGATGCGGGTGGTGCTGTGGTCTAAACCACAGAGCCTAGGGCTTGCCAATCAGAAGGTCGGCGGTTTGAATCCCCGCAATGGAGTGAGCTCCCGTTGCTCGGTCCCTGCTCCTGCCAACCTAGCAGTTCGAAAGCACATCAAGTGCAAGTAGATAAATAGGTACCGCTCCGGCAGGAAGCTAAATGGAGTTTCTGTGTGCTACTCTGGTTCGCCAGAAGCGACTTAGTCCTGCTGGCCACATGACCCGGAAACTGTACGCCGGCTTCCTCGGCCATCACTTACAGCTGCTCCACTACCAGTTGGGTCAGGGGAGGCTGAGGCGGCCCCTGGGTCTAGTAACACACCAACATCTCCCAAGCTGCAGAGACTGAGGTCTGAGAGAAGGAGAGACCTGAGTACTTGCAGGAGGAGTGCTCGTCTTCGGGCGAGACAGGGAGGTGAGTCGCCGGGGGATCAGGACCGGTTGCTACCCCGACAAAGATAAAAGGCTGTTGGACCCTGCCGCAGGTTACGGGAGCAACATTGCTGTATGCTAGAACCTGTCTGTGACTCTGTGCCTGACCCAGCCTGGTTTCCTGCCTTGACCCTGTCGGACTGACTCTTTGCGGAACCCTGGATTCGGGACCGGACCTGGACCGTGTTGCTCGGGTTTACCCCCGAGCCCAGGACATTATGATCCTGGCAGTTTTTGTTTTCAGTTCTTTTCCTAAGGATCCGTAGCATGGAATTTGCCTTTTTCACAGACTAAGAAGTCTGAAATGCTGCAACCTTTCTTCATATGGGTGCCACCTCCTTTATGGTCTACCTAGTTTAGCATCCTCTTCCCATGATGGTCAACCAGCTGCCTCTAGGATGCCCACAAGTAGGGCGTGCGCCAAATCAATCCGTATGAGCTGTCCAGCAATGGAATGGACTCCCTTGGGAGGTTGTGGACTCATTAGAGGGTTTTAAGAAGAGTTTGGTTGGCCACCTGCCACGCACAATTTAGTTGAGATCCTTGCATTGCAGGGGGTTGGACTAGATGACCATCAGGGTCCCTTCCAACTCTTCTACAATTCTACAAAATCTTCTTTTTTTATAATAATATTTATTAAAGTTTCAAAAAAGTTACAAAAATGAGAAAGAAAAAATGAGGAAAAAACAACAACAAAGACTATAAAATACAGAAAAATAAAAGCAATTAAAAACATTTCCCTCTTTCCATGTCTTATCTTTCATTTACTTATTTCCCTGACCTCCTCACACCTCCCTTTTTTGTATTCTAGTTCAATTAAATATTCCAGCAAATCCTTTCCAGCTTGGTTTTTATCCTAATAGTTTATCCTAATATAGTATAATTTTACATTCTCGTCTTCCAACAGTTAAAAAATCAATTTTTACCTAATCTTTTGTATCATTTCTGCTAATACCACATCACTTCATTCCAACATCCTTCTAACATTCCTGAATTTTACAATGTTTCTGTAGATAAACTTTAAATTTTCTCCAATCTTCTTCCACCAACTCTTCACCTTGGCCTCGGATTCTGCCAGTCATCTCCACCAGCAATTCTACAAAATCTTCTCCCACCTGCGGTCTCCAGCAGCTGGTGTTCAGAGACCGGTTTCCTTCAACCCTAGAGATAGTATCTAGCCATCATGACTGGGAGACCTTGGCAGCTATAGAAAATACGACTGCTTTTCGGTGGGTTGGGTAAGGTTAGGTTTCGGAACCATGGCTGGATCTAGACACATCAAAAAAACATTTCAGGAAAACGCATTGTAAAATTCATTATGGGAAATCAAGTTGGTGGAAGACGGGACTCCACGGCGCCATCTGGTGTCACAGTGTTATAACGCATTTAAAACGCTTTTTCTTTACTTATGTAGCTGAGTCCCATAAGATGAAAAAGATCTGGTGCTTTAACCCACTTTAATTGGGCAAACCTAAATTTCCCCTGCATCCTTGAACCCCTCCTACAGAACAGCACCAGTCCAGAGACACCCTTATTCCCAGGTAATATAATATAATATCCCGGCAGTAGTTTAAAACAGTGCCAGAGCTGCGTATATTAAATCCAGCAGTTATCAAAACATGACTTTAAAATAGCAGCAGTTTTAAGCGCAGAGCATTAAAACATTAATTAAAAGCAGCTTGGAGCAGAGAAGTCTTCAGGGCACATTAAAAAATACTGACGAGAGAAAGAACCAGATTCACTGGCTTAGGAGTGCTAGAAGATGTCAGCTAAATGAGACTGTTTCCTACCACCCCAAAATCCAAGTGGTGAGAGACTCCATGGGTTCCAGACATTTATTCAGGGTTCTGTTTCCTTGGAATGACAAAGACTGTGGTGTCTTTAGAATACATGGTTTTATTCACACATATCCACAAAGACGTGATCTATGGGAGCTTTCTTCAGGCACCAGGCTGGTTGGCAGACCAATTCTGCATTACAGTGGTGTCTGCGAAGGTGGCATGAAGGCTGACAATGTTAACCTCGCCATGTGGGAATCCCTTGCAGGCAACCGCAGTCCTTGCAGTGACCAGTCAGGTGACCAGAGAAGGAATGACCTCTGGGAGGCGTGCAGAGAGAAGAAACGACATAGTACATCTGCAGCAGCACAACTGGACGCCTTCATCTGCCCCAGCTGAAACAAAACATGTCTCTCCCATAATCTTTTTATATGCAACAGACTCCGCAAGGTTATTGATTGCAAAAAAAAATGGAAATCAGAAGTACCAACATTGAAAGATTGGCAACATAATTTTTTTGAGATGACTGAATTAGCAAAAATGATGGCAACAGTTAGAATGCAATCTAATCAAAATCTCAAACGGGAATGGAAACGTGTAGAAGAATACATGACCAAAAGATGCTCCAACAAGAATTTAGTGATATGTATAGACTGATTTCACAAAGTTAAGTTAAGCTAAGCAGGTATGTAAGAATGAATGTTTAATTATTAAGATGCAAAAATACAATCTCAATAATAAAGTTACAAAATAATAACAAGGAAGACTCGTATGGGTGGAGGGAAGACACAGGGCAAGAAATAAGATAAATGGATAAATGTTGGGACATAATGAAATGTGAAAATGTGAATTTACGAATATAATGTATATGTATTATTATGTAAAGATTTCATATATGTATTGCAACATTAATAATAAATAAACAAACAACAACAAAATGTCTCTCCCATATCAGTTTCTACAGCCACAGCAGGGGCTGTAACTCTCCAACGGTTTGACTTTACCCCCAGAGGTACACTCCATTGTCTCCCGAGACAGACAGGTGCCAAGAACAATGCATAGAATTGTTCTCATACCACACTGTTCAAAGTTCTCCTACCTAGCAGGTAGGAGAGTCAAAAGGACGGCAATTCGAATCCATGCAATGGGGTGAGCTTTGTTCCAGCTTCTGCCAACCTATTGCTTTGTTCCAGCTTCTGCCAACCTAGCAGTTCGAAAACACACCAGTGAAAGTAGATAAAAAGGTACTGCTGCGGCGGAAAGGTAAATGGCGTTTCTGTGCGCTCTGGTTTCCGTCACAGTGTTCCATTGCACCAGAAGTGGTTTAGTCCTGCTGGCCACATGACCCGGAAAGCTGTCTGTGGACAAACGCCGGCTCCCTTGACCTGAAAAATGAGATGAACAGCGCACCTCACAGTCACCTTTGACTGGACCTAACCATCCAGGGGTCATTTACCTTATACCGGGGTCAGCAAGCTTTTTCAGCAGGGGGCCGGTCCACTGTCCCTCAGACCTTGTGGGGGGCCAGACTATATTTTGAAAAAAATAATAATGAATGAATTCCTATGCCCCACAAATAATCCAGAGATGCATTTTAAATAAAAGCACGCATTCTACTCATGTAAAAACACAAGACAGGCACCACAAATAACCCAGAGATGTATTTTAAATAAAAGGACACATTCTACTCATGTAAAAACACGCTGATTCCCGGACTGTCTGCGGGGTGGATTGAGAAGGCGATTGGGCCAGATCCAGCCCCCAGGCCTTAGTTTGCCTACCCATGCCTTACAGCATTTACCTATTTTTCGCTCTATAAGACACACTTTCCCCCTCCTAAAAAGTAAGGGGAAATGTGTGTGCGTCTTATGGAGCGAATGCAGGTGGGAGGCTCTGCTCAGCGCTCCGTTTAATGAGTCGCGTGGAGCATGTGTGCAGCTCTTTGGGGCTTTTCCCAGAGGAGGGAAAAGGGCTGCCCTTCTTCCTCCTCGGGGAAAACCCCCCAAGAGCCACACACACACTCCGCACGCTCTTTAAAGGGAGCGCGGCTCTTGGGGGAACCTTAGCTGTGAGCAGCCTCTCCCGGGCAGGGGATGCAGGCTCCCCTTGCCTGGGAGAGGCTGCGCGCGGCCAAGCAGGAAGCCAGGAGAGCCAGCGGGATTGCTGCGCTGCGATCCCTCTGGCTGTTCTAGCTTCTGGCTTAGCCGTGCAAAGCCTCCTCAGGGGAGCGAGTGCCTTCATCCCGCTGCCCTGCGGACGTTTCGTGTGGCTATCCCTGGCTTTTGCGGGAGGTGGGGCTTGAGGCTCTGTCCCTTCCCCCATCTTCCAGAAAAGCCCCCAAGAGCTGGGCTCCCTTTAAAGAGCGTGCAGCTCTGGGGGGGAGGAAAGCTAGTAAGCTTGCTTTCGCTTAAGCCAGTAGAGCAAGAGGGATAGGTGCGCACTGAACCCGCTTGCTCTCCTGGCTTCAGGGATAGCCCCGCAAAGCCTGAGCGAAGATGGAGGAGCGCTCCCTCTTAACTCAGGATGCTTTGCGTTGCTTTCTAAAAAATTTTTTCCTCCCCTAAAAACTAGGTGCGTCTTATTGTCCGGTGTGTCTAATAGAGCGAAAAATACGGTACTTTACTCAGTGGTTCCCCCCCCCTAAAAATAACGTTTAGGGGTACTCTCATCTTGACTCAAGAAAACCACTATTTTATAGTTCACATCGGGGGAAATAAATACAGTAAATGGACAAAAGTACAAAGGTTCACAAAATGTTTAGGGGTATGTGTCCCCCTGCGTCCCCCCACCCAAAAGAAAGCACTGACCTTACCTTGCAGCTAGGTGATGGAGTGGAAGAAAGACCCACCAATCAGTCTTGGAGGGGGGCATCATCACTTAGCTGCATCCCTTGGAAGCTGACTCATTATTTTGGGATGCTGATGAGGACACTTAAGTGGCCAGCTAAAGTCACTGACTAGGGCAGTAAGCTCCATCAGATTCCAACCCTCTCAGGGCACAAGACCCCAAGAACTGGGAGGGACTCGGGACATCATCCAGACTGACCCCCCCCCAAAACCCACAACTATGCAGATTTTTAAATTTATTCTAAGTAAAGCAAGGAAACTATGGTCCTTCCTGTTTTGTTGGACCACATTTCCCATCATCCTTGACCACTGGCCATGTGACCTGAGGCTCATGGGAGCTGGAGTCTTTCCGACAAGATCTGGAGAGCCACGGATGCGTTGCACCTGATTTAAAGAATCTCCCTCCTTCGAAACTGCCAAAGGGGACGGGGACAGGGACGAAAAGGTCCCCAAAGCAATGGAATAATCTTCCGTAAGAAATAGAAATGCAATACAACTGATTAAACTTGTTAAAAGAAGGTGCTAAAACAAGCAATTAGGACCATTCAGGAACAGAACTGAAAACTGCCAATATCATAATACCGTTATACAAATCTCTGGTGTGGTTGCATTTGAAATTCCGGTTACATTGCCTCAAAACTGATATCGTAGAGTTGGGAAAAGGTTCAGAAAAGGACAACCAAACTGATCGAGGGGGTGGAGCAACTCTGCTATATGAGGAAAGGTTGTGGCTTTGGGATCTTTTTCGTTTATAGAAAAGGTGAGTCAGAAGAGACATGATACAAATTTATGAAATTATACATGGATAGCGAAAAGGGTTTCTCCCTCTCTCGTAACAACAGAATTTGTGGACACCCCCAAAGAAGGTGAAGAACTACCGACGAAAGAAGAATGGAGGATGAAGTTGATGGACTATGCAGAATTAGATAAATTAACAGGAAAGATTCGAAACCTGCGGGATCAGTGATTCTTGGAGGACTGGAGTAAACATATGAACTATTTGAAAAGTAATTGTGATGAACAGATTACGCTAGTAGGACTGCAAGAAGTTTTGTAAGGTGGATAATCTGAAATATTGCAAGAAGGACTATGAGAAGAATTATTAGTTAAGGACAATTAAATGCAATATAGAAATTAAGAACGGAAACTCATCAGAGGTGTTGACGGAAGTCTAAAACATTGTATAAGATGAGAAGATGTGTTGCATGACTGTTGGAACTGATATGTTTAAAAATCAATAAAAATGTATATATATATAAAGAAGTTGAATGCTGGAAGATTCGGGACAGATAAAAGAAAGGGCTTATTCATGCAGCACAAAGTTAAACTATGGAACTCCCTGCCACTGGAGGCAGTGATGGCCACCAAGTTGGGTGGTTTCAAAAGAGGATTGGACAAATTGGTGGCTATCAATGGCTACTAGCCAGGGTGGCTATGCTCTGTCTCCACAATCAGAGGCAGAAATGCTTGCAGACATCAGTTTCTGGAAACCACAGGAGGGGAGAGGGCTCTCATGCTCGGATCTGGTCGGCCACTGTGAGAACAGGATGCTGGACTGGATAGGCCTGCTCCAACATGCTCTTATGTTCTCATCTTCTTATGATCCCTGTGGAAGGTCTGCTGAATTGGATACAAACCTTTTGTTTCCATAGATGGGGTGCCACCACCAGAAAGACACTCTTTCCATCTCTACCTGTCCCAGCTCAGAAGGCAGATGCTGTCCCTTCAGGGAGACCTGGGGAGAGGAGATTCCCAGTTGCCTGCCTCCTCTCTTGGTATCTTTGAAACAGATCAGTGAACACGTAAAAACAGGGTTTTGTGTTGGCTGTTTTTCTGAGTCACGCAGAGTGATGCAGCGGCTTCACCCTCAAAGCCTTAGTGATGAAGTAGATTCCACACACAAGACTCTTTGCTTGCAGGATGCCAACTATTAACGAGCAGTTTTATTTATGCGTGTCAAGTCCAATGCAATGCATTTCTCTCCCTTGAGCCCAAGAGAGGGTTTTCTTGCTTCCAAAACTCCTTTGCAGCAATGCATAAGTTACAATATTTTGCAGCTGTGGCAGAGGTTTTCCTCTCCTCCCCCCCCGTACAATTTATTATTTGCAGAATGCATCTTCCAAACAATACAGTACAAATACTGACATTTTTTGCCTCCCCAGGGGGATCGCCATGGCTCGCCAGAAGCCCTCGCAACCTCAGCCGTCGGAGCTGCCGCCGGTGCAGCCGACTCCCGGCTGCAAAGCGGTGGCACCGCTCACTGCATGCAGCGGGTTCCTGGGGTCCTTCCTCAACGGCGTCAAGATGGTCCTGAGCATCATCTTCTTCCTGGGCCTCTGCGCTTTCACGGCCTACGTTGCCTTGCTCTGCACCGCTCTGCTGTTTGCAGCCGTCCAGGTCCTCTTCAGCACCCTCATCCCGTCGGCTCTCCTCATCCTGCAGTTCCTGCTCTCTGCCATGCTGCTCCTCTTCTGCCTACAGTGGATGAGCGAGATCTTGTCACAGCAGTTCCACGTCCACGACCCGGTTTTGTGAGATCTTCGGGGAATACAAGCATCAATGAGGACTGGGCTTGGCTTGGCTGTCTTTTTTCTCTCTGAGGCAGAGTGGGGTGAGAGGTGCAAGTTTGGACTTGTGTGTGTGTGTGTGTGTGTGTGTGTGTCCCTCCAGTCCAGAGGTGGTCAACATTTTCTCTGTTAAGGGCCTTATTCCTTCAGTGGCAGGGTGGGTAAGAGCAACAAGTCAACAAGAACTCCTCCTTCCTTCCTTCCTTCCTTCCTTCCTTCCTTCCTTCCTTCCTTCCTCTTTCTTTCTTTTCTTTTCTTTTCTTTTCTTTTCTTTTCTTTTCTTTTCTTTTCTTTTCTTTTCTTTTCTTTCTCCTTCCTTCCTTCCTTCCTTCCTTCCTTCCCCATCTCTCTCTCCCACTGCTTCTATCTCTTTCTGCCACCCAGGGATGCCAACTTCAATAAAACATTGGGGTGGGGGCAGGTGAGCCCTGCCCCGCACAATCGATTACACAATGTAGCACATGCGCACCATTTGAATGGCAATGGCCATCAATTGGGGGAGCTGTCCCCCTCAAATATTTTATGGGGGGCAAAATGGTGTCTCCTTCCCTGTAGTGAATTTGGGACCTCAGAGCTCCCCCAAAGAGGGGGAAGCTGTAAAGTGAAATTAACAAGGTTGTCCACTTCAAAACTGCAGAGTTGAGCTCTCTGGTTTCACAGGGGTGACCCTCTTAAGCATCACCAAACGTGCAGGAGAGATGTAGAGGACCCACAGAAATCCCTAAAATGCACACACACTAATAGATACCTATAGTTCCAAATGTCAACATAATCACCGTATTTTTCGCTCTATAGGACGTACCAGATGATAAGACGCACCTAGTTTGGGGGGGGGGGAGGAAAACAAGAAAATATATTTTGAATCCCATAAGCCAGAACAGCAAGAGGGATCTGGCTTCTGGGTTACCGTGTGGCTGTTCTGGCTTCTGGGATAACCGCGCCAAGCCTCTTCAGGACAGCGGAATGAAGGCTCCCCCTGCCCGAAGAGGCTGCACACAGCTAAGGCAGAAGCCAGGACAGGCGCTGCACAGATAGGGAGAGCTGTGAAGTGGGAGGAGAAACAGAAGGGGCTCTGTTCCTCCTCCCGCTTCACTGAAGGGGGGCTGCGCAGCTCTACCTCTCTGCGCAGCGCCATTCACTCCATAAGACGCACTCACATTTCCCCTTACTTTATAGGAGGAAAAAAGTGTGTCCTATGGAGCGAAAAATACGGTAAATAGAAATCCCACAAGGCCATGCCATGGTGGGAAACAGGACTCAGTGCGTAGGAGACCCAGGTTTTTTCTCTAGGTGCTAACCATGGAAAAGGGATTTCAAGTGCGCCCCCCCCCATTGGCTCTGCCTTCTGGGTCTTCATTGTTTCCTCCCCCCCTTTTAAATAATTTGTATTAGTTTTCCAATAAAAACATCCAATTAACAAATCCATCAAATCATAATCCAATTAATAAAATAAAAAACAGCCAAATTACAATCCAAATTATTTATTCTTAATCATGATAATAGATAAAAGATAAAAGATGATAATAAATAGGTTTCTTAATGAGGCTTGGCATAGAAAACAATTGTAGGTATAGAAAAGTAGAAAAAGGAACGTACCAATCACCTCCATAAAGCCAAACACCATAATGAGAATCTCTTTGAGGTCCGAGCTTAAACACCAGGGAATATGTAATTCTGCAGATTTTTTCTCAGTCTTCTTCGGTGTAGACCAGGGGTCAGCAACCCGCGGCTCTGGAGCCGCATGTGGCTCTTTTACACCTTGGCCGCGGCTCCGGGGCGGATACTAGCGAGGGGAGGATGCGCACTGTGCGCCCCGACACTCCCCACTGTGGCAGGCGCTGTACTGGCTGTGACGTCGCATGGGGGCGGTGCGTGCGTTAGTCCAAAAGTAGCTCATGCCTCACAATGGTACGGGTTGCACAAACCCTGTCCCAAGTCCACAACATTTTAAATATATTGCTTTCTGCTATTTTTAAAAAAAATATCTTCTTCTTTTTTTAAAAGAGTAATGATATGCATTTTGAAAGCAAACCTAGTACACATGCAGCCCAGGAAAGATCTCAGCTTTAATGATGGCTCTTTGGAGAGGAAGGTCTTCAGTTGGCGCTGAAATGGCAACAGTGATGCCGCCTGCCTGATATTCAAGTGGAGAGGAGTTCCTGCCAATACACCAAAGGCCCAATCTCTACATTGCCGGGGACTGGTCTCCTGATAAGGTGGCATCAGCAGAAGGCTCTCACCTTCAATTTAGGCATGTTAGGGGTGAGGTGATATTTTATGTATTCAGCTTGCATGCTTCATATGGGAGGAGCTGGGGTGGAGCCAAGGTTTCAGAGACGTGGCTGAGTCAGATGCTGGGGAAGAGTCTGACACGGGAGATGAGAAAATGCAATCACTGTTAGAGCAAGAATGGGTTAGTTTGGCCCCGCTTTCTCCAGAGTTCCCAGCCGCAGACAGACAAGCAGCCTCAGAAGGGGAGGAAACAGACAGCCTTGAGGGGCTTGCTATGCAACCAGAAGGGAGGCAGCATGTGGAGGACTCCTCATTTGAGAGTGGAGGAGAAGTCCACCCCCCCTCTCCTCGCTCTAGGAGGGCTGAAAGGGTTAAATTACAACGGAAGTGCAAAAGAGAGGAAGACAGGGTTTTGGCACTCTCCGTGTTGCAGCAGGGGTGGAGATTCAGAGTGAGCAACTCGTGACCAAACGGCGGATGGCCTTGTGCTGCTCTTTGTGTGTAAATTGTAAATAAATGTACCATAAAACTGCCAGAGGCTCATTAGTTCTTATCGAAGCTTGCTTGTGTTGGCCTGAGATCCTGACACAAACATGGCGGCTGCATGGCTTCAATGGCTGGTGACTTCTCCACTACCTCTTGGCACTGCCTCCTTCCCCTCCACGGCAGAGAAGAAGGAGCCAGCCACTAGAGCTGTGCTCCAGTTGGCTCCATGCTTCACCTTCATGCTTTTTGGATATCATCATCATTTATTATTTACACCCAGCCCATCTGGCTGGGTTTCCCCAGCCACTCTGGGGGGCACCCAACAGAATTAATGATAATAATAATAATAATAATAATAATAATAATAATAATAATGGGATAAAACATCAGACATTAAAAGCTTCCCTAAACAGGGCTGCCTTCAGATGTCTTATAAAAGTCAGATAGTTGTTTATTTCCATGACATCTGATGGGAGGGCGTTCCACAAGGAGGGCGCCACTACCAAGAAGGCCCTTTGCCTGATTCTCTGTAACCTCACTTCTTGCAGGGAGGGAACCGCCAGAAGGCCCTCAGAGCTGTACCTCAGTGTCAGGCAGAACGATGGGGGTGGAGACACTCCTTCAGGTATACTGGGCCGAAGCTGTTTTGGGGTGGGGAGCATCCCCTAGCCCAAAATGAAGGGGATATCAGAATGGGCTCGACCCCCAGGAATTGGTGCCCCTACTGGTAGCTAACAGGGAACCAGTGCAATTCTTTCACCAGCAAGGGAATGTGGAAGAACATATGGAAAATAGGGACACTTAGAGGGTCTGTGAATGGGTCTCACTCTGTATATGGCAGCTTCCTGTGATCCTGTCCCTTTGGCCTAACTAGGTGAAGGAGCTGAGATGCTTCCACCACCTGGCCCCTCTTAGCCAGCCTCTGGGCTACCCAACCTAATTTATGACATCAGCGCCAGGTGATGTGGTCATCAGCTTGCTTGTCCCACCGGGATAATGGACCTTGCAGAGGCCACAAGAGCAGTTTGGCTGGCAAGAGCTGGAGCCCAGCTGAGAGGGGAAAGATCTGGATGAAGGAATGAAGACAGGCTGCGTGTGGGAGGACAACACCCAGGGATAGAAATGGCTCGTTCAGAAGGCAGCCGGTGAGTAGGAGATTGCCGCGGTGCCTCTGTATGTGGGGCTCTTAGGGTGATTCTCAGTGGGCAAATCCCAACACAAGGACTCATAGACTCCAACAGATGACTGGAGCCAGATGAATGCCAACAAAGTAGAGTAGCCTAGTTTATGTACAATCCCTGTATCACCTAAACAGGTGAACATGAGGCATGCTCAGAGTCCAAGGACACAGCGCAGCCAGGCCAAAATACCTCTCTTGGGCTTGCCAATCAGAAAGTTCAGCGGTTCAAATCCCCACAGCAGGGTCAGCTCCTGTTGCTCAGTCTCTGCTCCTGCCAACTTAGCAGTTTGAAAGCACGCCAAAAAGTGCAAGTAGATAAATAGGTACCGCTCCAGCAGGAAGGTAAACGGCGTTTCCGTGCGCTGCTCTGGTTCGCCAGAAGCAGCTTAGTCCCGCTGGCCACATGACCCTGAAAAACTGTCTGCGGACAATCATCAGCTCCCTCGGCCTGTAAAGTGAGATGAGTGCCGCAACCCCAGAGTCGTTCACAACTGGACTTAACTGTCAGGAGTCCTTTACCTTTACCTTTTAAAGGTAACCTAAGGTATCCCAGATTGCCTCTTTATTTTTACAAGGGCTGTAATTTAAGGGTGGATCACACACTTGCAGACAAATGCCTCTCTGATCAACAAACCTGTCTGAGACCCCAGGTGATCTAACTGCTCTTGAGCCTAAAAAAGTCCCTGTTTTCCCCTTATTGCTGCTTAATATTATACATTTATCTCTAATTCACAATCTATTCCTTATGTTCAACTCCCGTTATCTATCAGCTGTCGGTATATCAATTCCCACTTGTACATTTACCAAACAATATTGTAAAGAACAAAAGAGTTTACACATCCCCTTGCCTATCTATTTTTAAACATTACTTATTATTTCCATATTAATTCTGCGTATGCAGCTTTTCCAAAAAATGGACTCCCTGCTCTTTGTCCTAGATTTATTCCCGTTCTCTCCCCCCCTTGTTGCTTGATATAACATCTGTACAGTGGTACCTTGGTTCTCAAACGCCTTGGTACTCAAACAACTTGGAACCCAAACACTGCAAACATGGAAGTAAGTGTTCCAGTTGGTGAACTTTTTTAAGAAGCCGAATGTGCTCCATTTTTTAGTGTTTTGCTTCCACTTTGAGTGCCACACGTCCTTTTTGAGTGTTACACTTAGGTCTATCTGTTTGTGCTATTTAGTTTGCATTTTTGTTTTTACGGCTCTCTCTTGTTGGTTTTTGTGACTGTGTGGAACCCAGTTTAGCTACTGATTGATTGATTATGTGACTACCGTTCATTGCTTATTGCTTTCATTTTATGGATCAATGGTCTCGTCAGATAGTAGAATTCATGTTAAATTGCTGTTTTAGGGGTTGTTTTTAAAAGTCTGGGACGGATTAATCCACTTTGCATTACTTTTTGTGGGAAAGCGCGCCTTGGTTTTGGAACGCTTTGGTTTTGGAATGGACTTCTGGAACGGATTAAGTTTGAGAACCAAGGTGCCACTGTCATTCACAATCCATTCCTTCTGTTTCATTCCCTGTTAGCTGTTGCTTTATCAGTAGATCGCATACCCTTAAAGAGCAAACGAGGTCACGTGTTCCCTTGCCTCTGTTTCTGCCCCCTCTAGGCTGAATGTGTCACCCGAGGAGAAGGCCCCTCTGTCTCCAAGGTCGAAGACCTTCCTCGGCCTGCGTTCCATTGCAAGCAAGATCCTGGGGGCCCTGGAGCAGACGCTGCTCATCCTGGCCGTGCTGGTCTACAGCATCTTCCTGGCGGAGATCATGTTCCATGTTGTCGTCTCCCTCTCCATCCCACTCGCCGTCCTGCACGACCGCATGGTCCCTGCTTCCCTGGTCTTCATGGATGCCTTGGCTCCCGCCACAGAAGTCTTCTACAACGAAGTGCTCGGGGCCCTTCTGATTTTCCTGGGTGCCTTACTGCTGCCGCTGACCGCCGGCTGCTGCCTGCACCTCTTCCTGCTCCCCAGCTATTTCAGGCTGCTGCGGCTGGCCTGGTGAGGACAGCCATCCTGTGGATCCAGCTCAATACAAGCACCATGAACCAGCCGCGTGGTCTGAGCTCCTGCTTGCGTGGCGGCTTCCTACCCCCCAGTGGAAATAACGACACATGACACGATTATTAAGGTTAATGGGCTAAATAAGGCCACAACTTTATTGGTTACAGGTAATGAGCGGTATTGGCTTAGGCATTGGTCCTAACCGACTATATCCGACTCCAGCCCATCCGCTTGAAGTCCGGGAAGGGTTAACCACCAGTAGGGGGAGTCCTGCTGGTGCACATCGACTAGGAACTCCCCCGGGGCGACCGATTGGGGGCATGCCTTAGGCCCTCTCCTCCTCAGACTTCAGACAGGGCCACGCCCCCCGGAATCCTTTATCGGACTTCCCTTCAATATGTGGGGCAGGTGATGGTGCTACCTCCCCTCCTTTTTCACCTATAGAACAATACCAATGCCTAACCGCCAATATCAAGAAAGTTGTGACGATTTGCTATGAGGTAGGCGAAAACCAGGGAGGCGGGTGGCGCTGTGGGTTAAACCACAGAGCCTAGGACTTGCTGATCAGAAGGTTGCAGGCTGCTAAAACTTTTGTCCTGTTTAACCCAGTAGCAAAGCACCCTCCTCTCTCTACTCCTCTTGCAGTGAACAGACTACACACTGCTAAATAAGTTTAAATGCTTTACTTACAAATTCAAAGGTCAGATTCATGCATTTATTCAAGCAGCAGCAAGGAGAACACAGGCAGAAAACTTTTGGATAGGAAATACAGCAACATAGCTTCAAACACATGCTCTGAGCTTGCAGCTTGCTTAGACACATCTTCCATGGTCAGTTACATGTTGTGGAGATAGAGGGAAGAGAAGGTTTCACTTCCACCTGCATTGGAGAAGAGGGGGTTGACCTAGCTGTGTCTAGGAATTTCACTCCGTGGTCTTAACCTCTTCATGCACTAACTAGTATTCATACATATTTATGTTTGACTGCAATTTCCCCAAAACAGTAGGATGGACATCCAACAATGCCTGTTGCTCAACATTGCAACAGGCTGCCTCAGAAGATAGTGGACTCTCTGTTTCATTAGGGGTCTTTACAAGCAGAAACTGGATGTGTCAGGAATTAGGGATTAGCAGATTTCCTATAACAATCACCAGGAAACCATGCTCAGGTTGGGACAACTTGGAACCGTATTGGCCTTTTGCGCCTCAGAATCACACGGTTGGCTCAAGAATGCAGCCATGCTGACTTTGAACCTTCTCAGGTTGGGTGGCATCTCTCTGAAGGGCTGGCGACCCACATGATGCTTACCACCAAAGCCTAAACCTTTGAACACCCATGTCAGTGGCTTTTAGCACCATCTCAAATGGCAGTGACACCACGCTGCTGGACTTGCCTCCCAGTGCCCTTTCCTCACTTCCTGACAGCCTGGAGTCAGCTGGGCCTTCCAATAAGACCACACCCATTTGTGACATCACCGGAAGGAAGCATGACAGGGTGACAGAGCCCTGGCAGCAGCCCAAGGCTGTTGAGGAACCATGGCAGGAGAGAGGGCTCCACTCATTTGGAAGACGGACAGAGGTCGGGCGTGAGTTCAGTCAGTCAGGCCAATGGGACAGCAGGCACAGTGCAGATGGTGCGAGGAACAAGGTGGGTCCACTCCACTACATCGGGCAAGTCAGGTTCCTCCCTGCTTAGAAGCAGGAAGGATCCCTCTCACCTGTTTGCCTTTTGCTCACCAGCATTGTTGCCACTCCCTGGTCCCTGAGTCCTGGGGCTTCACAGAGTAATAATAATAATAATAATAATAATAATAATAATAATAATAAGGATGATCGCTGGGTGCGGAGCACACTCCCCGGCCACAGGCAGCCTCAGCTGTCTGCATGCATGACCTTGGGGTGTGGGGCACACTCCCCGTCACAGATAAATCCACAGCTGTCTGAACATCTTGCCCTCTGTCTAACTTTTTGCGGTCTCAGTAGTCTGCGGTGTCCTGTCTGTAACCTTTGTCTCTGAGACCTTTGTCTCAGGTGGAAACAGGTGCCAAAATACAGTGGTACCTCGGGTTAAGTACTTAATTCGTTACGGAGGTCCATTCTTAACCTGAAACTGTTCTTAACCTGAAGCACCACTTTAGCTAATTGGGCCTCCTGCTGCCACTGCACCGCTGGAGCATGATTTCTGTTCTCATCCTGAAGCAAAGTTCTTAACCCGAGGTACTATTTCTGGGTTAGCGGAGTCTGTAACCTGAAGCATATATAACCCGAGGTACCACTGTAGCTTTGTACCACCCCATGATCTCGGGACTGGAAGACTTGTAAAGATCACAGCCCAAAATGTATCTGCCTGGGTTTGCATATTGTGTCAATAAAAGGAGCCTCTACAGAGCTGGCCGGCAGCTTGCTTGCAGCTCACCTGCCCACAGCTCACCTGCATTATCAACTCCTGCCTCATGTCCTTCACTTCAATAATAATAATAAATTTTATTTATACCCTGACCTCCCCAGCCAGAGCTGGGCTCAGGGCGGCTAACACCAATAAAATCACAGTAAAAACATAATAGGGGGGAAAGAGAGGAAAAAACAAACCCAATTTAAAATATAAGTTAAAATGCAATTTAAAATGCAGCCTCATTTGAAAACAGCCGATAAATCAAGACCATAAGGGGAGGGAAACATAAGGGTCAGACTGAGTCCAAACCAAAGGTCAGGTGGAACAGCTCTGTCTTGCAGGCCCTGTGGAAAGATGTCAAGTCCCGCAGGGCCCTGGTCTCTTGTGACAGAGCGTTCCACCACGTCGGGGCCAGTGCTGAAAAGGCCCTGGCCCTAGTTGAAACCAATCTAACCTCCTTGAGGCTCGGGACCTCCAAAGTGTTGTTATTTGTGGACCTTAAGGTCCTCCGCAGGGCATACCAGGAGAGGCGGTCCCGTGGGTACATGGGTCCTAGGCCACATAGGACTTTAAAGGTCAAAACCTTTAGCCATGGCATTGTAGGTACTCCCAGGGGCCATTTAGTCCAAACCCCTGCAATTCAGGAATCCCAGCTGAAGAGCTCCTGACAAATGGCCACTTTCCTCTGCGGTTTAGTGCTGAATTGTAACAAATGGCAGTTGGGTAGACGAGCCCTTTCAGAAAGTTGGCTTGACTCAAAGAAAACAGGCAGGACATGCCTTGCCCAATGCTTGTTATTATTACCTGGTTTGCCTGGGAGACAGATGTGGAGAACCTTTGGCACCTCCAGAGGTAGCTGACCCACACCTCCAGATGTTGCTAAGCTCATCTCTAAACTACAACTCTAAACACATCGGGGATGATGGGAGTTGTAGTTCAGCAACATCTGTTTGGCCAGAGTCTCCCCACATCTGCCTCGAAGGCTCTTGAGCAGAGCTACAAAATCTCTCCTTCCTCACAGGCTTTTAAGCAGAGCTTGGATGGCCATCTATCATGGATGCTTCGGTTGAGTTTCCTGCATTGAAGAGGGTTGGGCTGGATGACCCTTGGGTCCCTTTCAACTCTACAATTCTATGATTCCATGATTCCATGAATAATGATCAGAAAGAAAAGGGAAGGTGATGAAGGACTGGAGATTTATGGCTTTTCAGTGGTGGTGATGAACCAAGGACTTACTGGAAGAGGTGTCGTGATCAGGGGGAGAATAAAGGCATCATAACACCCAGGGCGGGGTGTCGCTACATAGGGAGCATATGCGGTGCCACTATGTACGACGCATGCACTATAAGTAATGATGCTGCACATGAGCTGTACATAGCGGTTTGCTGGCGCTCCAGTGCCATATGGACAGTGCAAGGGTCCTCTGCTCGTGGCTGTAGCGGCGATGGAGGGATCCCACCGCCGCTCGTACAGCGCTGGAGCGCCGCCGCCAGCAAACCACTATGTACAGCGCATGTGCATTGTCGTTTGTACAGCGCATGCATGTGACGCTGCACATGCGCTGTACATAGTGGTTTGCTGCCAGCGTCGGGATCCTCTGCTTGTGGCTGCAGCCGTGAATGGAGGATCCTCTATATGTGGCTGCGGCGGCCCAATGGCTGCTCATGCCTCCGCAAGCTCCCGCGGGGTGTCTTGTCACCCCCCCCAGACATGGCACCTGGGGGCACCATGCCCCCCATTGCGATGCCACTGGTTGTGATCTGGGGTCGTAGGGGGTTGAAGACCCGCTCCTGTTTCTACAGCAGGGTTCCTGATTCCAAGGTTCTAGAGCCACCCATTCAGCAAGAAAGGGGATTTTCTTTAGCCACTGATAGGAAGCATTCTCACGCCTTGTGCTGATGGGAGCCAATCAGAGTGAAAGGAGGTGAGTCGGCCACTGAGGATTGGCTCCTAAGGTCACTCTGGAGAAAGTGTTTGGGAAGAACATTGCTGAGTTGTTTTTCTGTATGCTGCAAAGCCAAGGATTGAGGGACACTGAAAACACAGGGCGCTTCCATTACAAGAAAAATGGTGCTCAAGCTATGCTGTGTATAGGAAAATACAAGTCAATTAGAAAAAATGAGATTGGAGCACTTCAAATCGTATGTCCATGTACATGCATGAAAAATAGTGGCTCTAGCTGAAAGGCAACATGTGGAGATCTGCAGAGATGGTTGCAATGCGTCCCTAATTTTTACAGTCATACCTCGGGTTACAGATGCTTCAAGTTGCGTTTTTTCGGGTTACGGACCTGCTGAAACCCGGAAGTACCAGAACGGGTTACTTCCAGGTTTCAGAGGTTGTGCATGAGCAGAAGTGCTAAATCATGCTTTGCGCATGCGCAGAAGCGCCAAATCACAACTCGCGCGTGTGCAGACGCGCCGCTGCAGGTTGCGAACGTGCATCCCGCATGAATCACGTTCGCAACCCGAGGGTTACTGTATTATTGTATAATAATGAGATATGGGTACAATCTTAGAAGCTCGTATGATTTTAGAAGGGGCTGTGGCTGTGGCTATAAAGTAGTAAAGTCATTGCACAAGTACAGAGACTGATACAGGCCACAAGATTCAGTATCCAGAGAATTCCAGAATCAAGGCATGTTTAAATGCTAGGTGGAATCTACATGTGTATAAAAACCGTTCTGAAAATGCTTTTAAAAATAACAATAATATTGAATTTTCCATAAGGCTCATCTAGCGTCACATTGTATACTGCACTTGAAACACACTTAAAATGTTTTATATGCAGCTGTGTAGCTGAGGGACATGGGTGGCGCTGTGGGTTAAACTACAGAGCCTAGGACTTGCCGATCAGAAAGTGTGCAGTTCGAATCCCCGCAACGGGGTGAGCTCCCGTTGCTTGGTCCCTGCTCCTGCCAACCTAGCAGTTCGAAAGCACGCCAAAGTTCAAGTAGATAAATAAGTACTGCTCTGGCGGGAAGGTAAACAGTGTTTCCATGCGCTGCTCTGGTTCGCCAGAAGCGGCTTAGTCATGCTGGCCACATGACCCGGAAGCTGTACGCTGACTCCCTCAGCCAGTAAAGCGAGATGAGCGCTGCAACCCCAGAGTCAGTCACGACTGGACCTAATGGTCAGGGGTCCCTTTACCTTTACCTTAGCTGAGTCCCTACTCTTCATTTTGTTTAGAATTTCAGGATAGTGTCCAATCAATTATATCACCACAAAACGTAGACACGGCGGGAAGTGGATGGGCAACTGTCTTTCCTTCAACCCATGTTTCGCGCTCCCATGATCCTCCAGTCCTTTCTCTCTTCCCTCGCAGGGACGGTGCCACAGCAGAGGAGCCCCTACAGCCATCTGCCCACGCTGAGTGAGCTCCCGGGTAGACCCTTTGGCAGAGCATGGCCTTCCGCATCACCGTGAGAGGCATCTTCCGCTGCTTCCGGAAGCTTCTCTCCATCATCTTCACGCTCCTCTTCTGCGACCTCCTCCTCCGCATAAGCTTCGTCCTCCTCTTCTTCCTCCTCCTCCCCTTCTTCATCATCTACGACCATGTGATCCCCTCCATCGTCTTGTTCGCCAGGTCGACTCGGCCCATCTTGGACACCTTCTTCGGGCGGCTGCTTCCCTCGCTCTTCGCCTTCGTCCTCTCCCTGGTCCCTCCCATCCTCATCTTCTTCTTCACAAAGAGGATCCTAATACCGGTCTCCATCAAAATCTTCCAGCTCACATGGTAAACGGCCCTCCTGGCCAAACTTCTCCGAATAAAACAGTCCAAAGTTATAACCTCACAATGGATCTCCTTTCCCGTTCAGCTTGCAGGGTGCTGCGGAGGCAAAGGGAGATTCGTGTATTGCCTTCCGAGCTCTGAAATGTTGGGGATTGGATCCAAAAGGCCCCACAACTATGAGAAGAGAGAGTTGCACAGTTTGAATATGCACTGCCTGGGGGCTGGGAGCTCAGGCAGAGCGACTGAGGGTGCGTGAGGGGGACGTGACTGGCATGATCCTGGCCCTGAACTGGGCAGCACTGGGCCTGCAGGACACCCGAGCCAGCAAGTCCCTCGCAGGCGCCCTCCAGCTAGAAGGCAGCTGGGAAGATGGGGGGCTGGAATGTGCCTGCTGCATACTTCTTGGCTTTCAGAGGGTGGCTGTGGGGAGGGGAACGCAGCAGCTCAGGGGCATTGTGAACTGCTTTTGTGAGCAGCGTGTAATAATAATAATAATAATAATAATTTATTTGTACCCCTCCCATCTGGCTAGGTTTCCCCAGCCACTCTGTGTGGCTTCCAACAAAGATTAAAAGTAAATTAAAATGTCACACATAAAAAACTTCCCTGAACAGTGCTGCCTTCAGATGTCTTCTAAATGTCATGTAGTTGTTTATCTCATTGACATCTGGTGGGAGGGTGTTCCACAGGGTGGGCGTCACCACCGAGAAGGCCCTTTGCCTGGTTACCTGTAGCTTTGCTTCTCGCAGCGAGGAAACCACCAGAAGGTCCTCAGAGCTGGACTTCAGCATCCAGGCAGAACAATGGGGGTGGAGACGCCTTCAGGTATACTGGACCAAGGCCGTTTAGGGCTTTAAAGGTCAGCACCAACACTTTGAATTGTGCTTGGAAACGTACTGGGAGCCAATGCAGATCTCTCAGGACTGGTGTTATATGGTCCTGGCAGCCGCTCCCAGTCACCAGTCTAGCTGCCGCATTCTGGATTAGTTGCAGTTTCCGGGTCACCTTCAAAGGTAGCCCCACATAGAGTGCATTGCAGTAGTCCAAGCGGGAGATAACCAGAGCATGCACCACTCTGGAGAGACAGTCTGTGGGCAGGGAGGTTCTCATCCTGTGTACCAGATAGAGCTGGGAGACAGCTGCCCTGGACACAGAATTAACCCTCGGTGTCCCTTCCAACCCTTCAATGCTGTGATTCTAAAGCTCAATCGGAGCAAACGGCAACCTGCAGAAAAGCTGAATTGCCATTTGTGGAGCTTCAGCTTTTAAGAGTGGTTTTCCTCAGGAAAAACTCCAGGGCAAAATGAATAAATGGGATTAAACCAACGTTCTGACACTGAGCTTTAAGGTGTCTTCTGTGCCTGGAAAAAGGTGGGCGAGATATTAATGTGGATAAGCCCGTTGTGTTTCTCCTTCTGGCCCAGGAGTCAAGCAAGGTGCTTTCTGTGGGTGCTATTTGGCAGAGTGGCTTCCAGGGGGCAGGATGGAGCCACTTTGCAGAGCTGAGCTAAGTAGGCAGTCCCTGGGGCAAGGCAGGCGATGGAAGACACATCAACAAGAGTTTGGCAGAAGAGGAGGAGGAGGAGAAGGAGGTACGCAGCCGGCTAATGTGTCCCCTGCCAGACTCTGTGTCTGATCCGGTTACCGCTCTCTAATTGGGACCCTCCAGACTCCAGTGGTGTTTTGGATGACTTCAGAAATGGCAGGAGGGATGTCCCTGGGGAGGCCGTGCTGCGCTCCCAGGTGACCAATTTAAGCCTCCCCAAGGAGGATCGGGGAACAAGAAAACAAGCCATGGAACATTTGGCAAAGGGCTGGGGCAGAGGAGGCGAGGAGCCACAGCAAAAGTATTAGAGCGAGAGATTGTGCATGGACCTGCGCAGGGTTTGAAAAGGAAGTTGTGGGGCCGCGCACTGTGGGGAGAGCCTGGGCAACACGCACACATGCACACGCAGCACTCTTTGTGCCTCATGACATAGGGCTATGCTTTGCCTGCAAGGTCACAGGCAGCAGCGCTTCTGAATGCCATTTGCTGGAAAAGGGAGAGAGCTCTTGTGTTCGAATCCTGCTTGCTACAGGCATGTACACAAAACAAAAGAATTACTGTGAAAATCCCTGAAACGAGAAGTAATCGACTATAGAATTGAATTAAATAACAAAAATCAAAAAAATTAAGGAAAAGTTAACCTAGAATTAAAGACTTAACGAGATGCCAGCTACAAAACCCATTTCACTGAACGAATCAGTTTCCTCAGAAGGAAATAAAGAAATTATAAACCTTAAATGATTTTAAGTGATATCAAACAAACTCAAGAGCAGGGCTGAAATGCTTCCTTGAGTTTACAAAAAAGGTATCAAAACCTCAATGACAAGTTTTACAAGTCGATTACTTCTCGTTTCAGGGATTTTCACAGTAATTCTTTTGTTTTGTGTAATTTCTTGGTTCCGTGACTGCCTTTTTTTCACGGGCATGTGGCTGGCCACTGGGAGATCTGGCCACTGGTCCAGGTGGGCTACTGGCCTCATCCATCAGGCTCCTCTAATGTTCTAAGCAGTGGCATTTTTCTAGAAAAAGAGGTGCTGGACCTCACCACGAAGGCCTCCCTTGTTCTATTATAATAATGGCACTGGTGCCCATCTAGTCCAGTGCCCTCTTCTCAGATATCTGTGGGAATCCTGTGAGCAGAATTCGATCATGAGAGCATCTCTCTCCTCCTGTGGCCTCCAGCAAAGGGTATTCAGAAGTGCTGCTGCCACAGTCAGAGACAGAGCCAAACCGTGCTGACTGATAGCCATTGATAGCTCTCTCTCCTCCTCCAATCATCTTTTAAAGTCTTTTGGGTTGGTGGCCATTACTGCCTCCATAATTTAACACGCTGCATCGTTTATCTGTCTTGAATCTTCCAACTTTCAGTTTTATTGGCTGCCCATAAGTTCTAGGTGGCGCTGTGGTCTAAACCACTAAGCCTTTCGGGCTTGCCAATCAGAAAGTCGGCGGTTCGAATCCCTGTGACGGGGTGAGCTCCCGTTGCTCTGTCCCTGCTCCTGCCAACCTAGCAGTTCAAAAGCATACCAGTGGAAGTAGATAAATAGGTACCGCTCCAGCGGGAAGGTAAACGGCATTTCCATGCGCTCTGGCACTCATCATGGTGTCCCATTGCACCAGAAGCGGTTTAGCCATGCTGGCCACTTTACCTGGAAAGCTGTCTTTGGACAAAGCTTGAAAGCGAGATGAGTGCCACACCCCATGGTCACCTTTCACTGGACTTAACCATCCAGGGGTCCTTTACCTTTTTTTAACCTTTCCCCCTCTAGATGACTTTAAAAGATGGTTAGACAAATTCATGGAGGAGAGAAGAAGACGAAGAGTTTGGATTTGATATCCCGCCTTTCACTCCCCTTCAGGAGTCTCAAAGCGGCTAACATTCTCCTTTCCCTTCCTCCCCCACAACAAACACTCCGTGAGGTGAGTGGGGCTGAGAGACTTCAGAGAAGTGTGACTGGCCCAAGGTCACCCAGCAGCTGCAGGTGGAGGAACAGGGAAGCGAACCCGGTTCACCAGATTACAAGTCCACTGCTCTTAACCACTACACCACGCTGGCTCTCGAGAGGGCTCTCGATGGCTACATGCCACAATGGCTCTGCTCTGCACCCACAGGCAGCAATGCTACTGAATACCCGTTGTTGGAAACCACAGGAGAGATGCTCTTGTGTTTGAATCCTGCTCATGGGTTTCCCACAAGCGTCTGGTTGTCTATTGTGAGAAGAGAAGACTGGAGTAGATGGGTCATGGGCCTGATTTGGCTGGCTCTTCTTATCTCCTGAACCAGGGGGTCGGCAAATCTTTTTAGCCGCAGGCTGGTCCACTGTCCCTCAGACCTTGTGGCGGGCCGGAGAAGCAGCACTGGGGGTGGGGGGGGGGTGGGAGCTGGAAGAAGAGGCGAGGGGGGCAAGTAGTCCTCCTCCCCAACCCCAAGCTCCAGCCCCAGGCGCTGGACTTGCCTTCTAGGGACTGCCACCACCGCCGCTGCCGCCACTGCTTCTTGTGAGTAGGCAGAGCGAGGTCGTCCGCTCCGCTCTCTGGACCACGGGAGCACCAGGGCAGCAGAGGGAATATGAGCGGCACGAAAGGGCTGGCTCCGGAGAGGGGCTGCTTAAAATGGCGCTCATCCGGCTCAGCCCAGCCCCCTTCCTCCTCTAGGCAGGGCAGGGAGAAGCCAGGAGGGAGGAGGGAGGAGGCGCCACTGCGGTGTGTGTGAGGGAGGGGGAGGGAAATGAATCCCCACACCAATCCACGGACAGTCCGCTGGCTGGATCCTGAAGGCCATTGGGCCTGATTTGGCCCATGGGCCTTTGTTTGCCGACCCCTGTCCTTAACAATATCCTCTCGCTTTCTTTTACTGTTCATAAATAATAATAATAAAATAAAATTTTATTTATATCCCGCCCTCCCCAGCCGAAGCCGGGCTCAGAGTAGCTAACAACAATAAAAGTAACATGGGATTCTAAAATCAATTCGTTCTAAAATCAATTCAGAATCAAATTAATGGCAACCGTTGGGCTAGAGTTCTGTGAGGATTACCAAAGGAGGAGGGTCAGACTGTGCCTTGGCCAAAGGCCTGGTGGAACAGCTCTGTCTTGCAGGCCCTGCGGAAAGATGTCAAGTCCCGCAGGGCCCTGGTTTCTTGGGACAGAGAGTTCCACCAGATTGGGGCCACAGCCGAAAAAGCCCTGGCTCTGGTTGAGACCAGTCTAACCTCCCTGTGGCCAGGGACCTCCAAGATGTTTTTGTTTGAAGACCGTAAGGTCCTCCATGGGACATACCAGGAGAGGCGGTCCCGTAGGTACGAGGGTCCTAGGCTGTATAGGGCTTTAAAGGTCAAAACCAGCACCTTAAACCTGATCCTGTACTCCACCGGGAGCCAGTGCAGCTGGTATAGCATCTCTTTGCATGTCGGCTGTCTAGGAAAGCAGATTCTACAGATTCCACCACATCAGCCTTTCCTCCTATGACTCCGCCCTGTCCTGTTGAAGAGTCAAAAGCTTAAGGCCTAGGACCCTCGTACCTACGGGACCACCACTCCCGGTCTGCCCCACGGAGGACCTTAAGGTCCATAAATAGCAACACCTTAGAGGTCCCGGGCCCTAAGGAAGTCAGATTAGCCTCTACTAGAGCCAGGGCCTTTTCAACACTGGCCCCAGCCTGGTGGAACACTCTGTCTCATGAAATCAGGGCCCTGCAGGATCTGATTTCTTTCCGCCTGGCCTTTGGCTTGGAGTCAATTTGACCCCCCCTTTCTTTTTTCCTTTCTCCTCCTGTGATGTTTCAATGTTTCAGTGGTGTATTTTAATCTTGTTTTTAAGTTTTATTCATTCAACTTGTTTTTATTATTGCTTGTTAGCCACCCCGAGCCCAGCCTTGGCTGGGGAGGGCGGGGTATAAAAATTTATTATTATTATTATTATTATTATTATTATTATTATTATTAAAAAGAAGCAAGCAAGCCCCCTTGGAAATCTTATTTGCCTGGCTGGCTGGCTGGCAGGGGCTGGAAGCTGGATTCGCACCAGCTTCCTGATATTTGGGAACGAGAGCCGTGCACGAAGAAGGAGAGGCCTGATGCCTGCTGCTTTCGCGTTCCCAGGACCAGGAGCATGTGTGGCGTGAAATGACTAATTAGAAGCATTGCGCGAAGGCACCCCAGGGTCAGGGACGTGCAGGCACAAGCAATCGGCCAGCTGGAAGGTTCTCTCGGAATGGGAGGGCTAACTGTCCACTGGGGAGCCCCTCGCGAGCACATTCCACCAGCAGGAAAGGGGGCGAGGGGGGGTGGCTGGAGCCCTGCCAGTGGGTCGAGGAAGTGGAGAGAAGAATATTCATATGCGGGGGGCATGGAATTGCAGCAGCAGAAAGGGGAGCGCATTGCACGCCGCATGCCATCCCCATGCACCCAGGGGCGCAGTCTTTGGGCTGAGCAGGTTGTCGAAAGCCTTGGCTGGCTCACAGCTCCCTGAGGGGGGATTCCTGGCAGCGGGAAGCAGGTGTGCTGTCTTGGCTGGGAAAAACAAAAACAGAAGGAAAAAGCCAGATTTTGGCCTCTGATGCCTCTCCACAAACAGAGCAGGGCGGGAAAAACCTGGCTTAGGTTACATGTGGGAAATGCTGGCTGTTGCATCCCCCTCGCCCCCTGATTATGCAAAACGGTACCTTCTCGACTTCTCTGAACACCTGGGGGAGAGCTCTGGGCAGCTGGGCTTGACATAGCAACAAAAATGGATTTGAACAAAGGAGAGATGTGGAAGGCGATGGCTTGGATCAGGTTCCCCGGGAAGGCAGGTGCGGTGTTTTCAGAGCAGGTGGAGGTGGTTTCAGGAGCCAGCTCTCTCTCACCTCGTCACACAGTTGTGGAATTGGGGTTGGTCTGGATGTCCTCTGGGGTGCCCCTCCCAGCCCTGTGATTCTATAAAAGCAAGATTGGGGTCTACCCAACAGAAAGGCTGTTCCTTTTGGATTGCAATATTCTGTGAACCACCCTGAGACCTCCAGGTATAGGGTGGTTAAGATAGATAGATGATAGATAGATAGATAGATAGATGATAGATGATAGATAGATAGATGATAGATAGATAGATAGATAGATAGATAGATAGATGATAGATAGATAGATAGATAGATAGATAGATAGATAGATAGATAGATAGATATAGATAGATAGATAGATAGATAGATAGATGATAGATAGATAGATAGATAGATAGATAGATAGATGATAGATAGATAGATGATAGATAGATAGATAGATAGATAGATAGATAGATGATAGATAGATAGATAGATAGATAGATAGATAGATAGATAGATGATAGACAGACAGATGATAGATAGATGATGGATAGATTAGATAGATGATAGATAGGCAGATAGGCAGATAGATAATAGATAGATAGTAGATAGATAGATGATAGATGATAGATAGATGATAGATAGATGATAGATAGATAGATAGATAGATAGATAGATAGATAGATAGATAGACGATAGATGATAGATAGATAGATAGATAGATAGATAGATAGATAGATAGATAGATAGGTGACTGATAGATGATAGGTAGATAGGTAGATAGATAGGTAGCCCTGGACAAACCTGTTAGGTTTCCCTTTTGTAATGTAAACCTGAGCAGTACCTTGCCATGGGAACAAAACAGCTGGAGACATGAAATCATAGAACTGAGGGCCTGGAAGGGACCCTGAGGGTCATCTAGTCCAACCCCCTGCAATGCAGGAATCTCAATTGGATCATACATGGCTGATGGCCATCTAACCTCTGCTCAAAACCCTCCAGTAAAGTAGAGTTCACCGCGACTGGACTTAACCGTCGGGGTCCCTTTACCTTTAACCAGAGGTGTACCTAGGGTCCCTTGCGCCCGTGGCAAGGAGCCCACCCCAGAAAAAACCCCACTTTACTGCAGTACCTGCGTTAGAAATTACTACAGTTTACTCGAAGCAAGTACTCAAAGCGGGAATGAGGGCAAAGCGAGAAAGAAGGGCGAAAAAAAATCGCACACCTTTGTGCAGCAGTGTGAGAAGGATGCAGAGTTTCTCCCATGTTTGATTTTGCTGTGACATCAGCAGTGCATCACACACATATTTGTCATCCAATCAATAGCCTGATGGGTGATTTTTTGCACCCTCCCTGGTGGGGTCTGGTTTCTCCTACCCCTAGGTAAACCTCTGTCCTTAACTTGAACATATGCTGCCATGTCTGTTTTGGGAAAGCATGCAGTAAAAACCCAATAACAGTCCCGTGCAATTAAAAAATTGCTACCCTGGGAGCAGCACTTGACAACAACATCTTTGTGTATATTATTGTGGGGTTGGACTGGATGTTCTCTAGGGATCCCTCCCAACCTTGTGGTTTTATCATTGTGAAACTGGGGTCTGTCAAAGAGGAGAGTTGCTAAAACAGTCAAACCACTTTCTTTTTGTTAAGCAAACAGCCCTGGCCAAGTCAAGTATCCCCTTTCATAATGTAAACTCAGGCAAATACCTTGCCATGGCAAGAACATCACTGGATTTTTTTACCGGATTCTCAGAGTGGTTACTACCTCTTTTCAAATGCTCAGTTGAAATAGTGACATGGTGAGGGAGATGTTCAAGCGCGTTATCTTCTCAGGTTGGTCATTGTTGAAGTAAATGGTAAAAACTGGACCCTCTCAAACTCTCTTTCAGTTAGCAACATTGTCTTATTTGAAAGCGAAGAGGAGAAATATATACCAACAAGCTAAGCCATTTTGCCAGCATAATTTTGTGTGCAAATAACTTGATTTAAAATAACCAGGAAAGATAGGCGATGCTTTTTCTCTTATTTTTCTGGCACTTATTAGTATTGTACATGAAGAAAATAGTGGAAAGAGCTGGCAAGCAAATAAAATTATAGCAACCAGAAAAAAGTAGGGCATGTGCCTGACTCTGTGAAAGAGGGTGGAATGTCATTGCAGGTACCCCTAGAAATCTGATGGGGGAGCGATTTCTGTCAATGCTGCAAACCTCCACCTGGTGCACAGCCTATATATGTGTGTGTGCATGCAAATAAGCAGTAAGCTCAGTGGTAGAACACCAGGAGGTTTTTAATGTTTGATGCTTTATTATGTTTTTATGTGTGTTGGAAGCTTCCCAGAGTGGCCGAGGCGACCCAGACAGACGGTTGTGGGGTATAAATAATAAAATTATTTTTTTTATTGTCTGCTTTGCAAGCAAAAAGTTCCTAGGTTCAATCCCTGCCACTTCCAGGTAAGGTTGAGAGAGAACCCCGGCTGAAATCCTGGAAAGTCACTGCCAGGCAGTGTAAGCAGCACTGAGCTATATGGACAGCTTCCTATGTTCCTAACCATCTATCACAAGATCCCCCAGGGTCAGGGACATCATTCCATAGAAGCCAATCCAGGGTCTGCCTTGGAAGCCCCACCCCCAAACCTCTCAGCGCGCGGAGACCTGAGCGTGCACCAAAATATATTTCGCTGCTATGCAGTAAAATATAATAGCGACTTGCGCATTGCAGACAATCTGCATTTCATAGAATCATAGAGTTGGAAGAGACCACAAGGGCCATCGAGTCCAACCCCCGGCCAAGCAGGAAATATTTGAATATCCGTTCCTGGGGATTGCAAGAGGGCAGAGTGTGGGGGTGTTGATGTCCAGCTTGCAGACTTCCCACAAACCTCTGGTTGGCGCCTGTGAGAACAGGATGCTGGACTGAATGTTCCACTGGCCTGATCCAGCGAGCTCTTCGGATGTTCTTAAGTAATTATGGGCAACATATAGTTGTTGGAGGAAGGAGATCTGTCAATGATACCGGGAGCAGCTGTGCAAAGTGAAGCATCTCAAAACAGCACCAACATATATCTCCAAACAAGTTCAATACCTAGCTACGCAAATACAGTTGTCACAATACACAAAGCGCAACAGGCTGAATGATAATAACTGTGAAACATTTTTTACTGGTTATTTCCTATCGTAAAGGTCTAGTCCAGGGGTCAGCAAACTTTTTCAGCAGGGGGCTCGGACTATATATATATATATATATATATATATATATATATGGGGGGAATGAATGAATTCCTATGCCCCACAAATATCCCACTGTTTGGGGTTTTTTTCTAATTCATTCCAATTCAATTCCTAATACCCTTTTACCCTTTTACAAGTCCCTATCATATATAACCTCTCAATCTTCCTTTCTCCTGGTGACCCCATCTGTTTTGGTCTGGAGCTCAGGCTGATGGGTGATTTAGTCCAAAATGTCTAGGGGGCACCAGGCTGGAGAAAGTTGCCGTATGCCATTCCACATTTCTCCTCAAGACTACATCCATTCCTTTGTTAATTTCTTTCTTTCATTTATATCCCACTTTCTCCTCCAAGCAGCTAGAGGTGATGTACAACGAGTCTCTCCCTCATCATTTAATACCCTGCAAGGGATGCGGGTGGCGCTGTGGGTTAAACCACAGAGCCTAGGGCTTGCTGATCAGAAGGTCGGTGGTTTGAATCCCCGCGACGGGGTGAGCTCTTGTTGCTAAGTCCCTGCTCCTGCCAACCTAGCAGTTCAAAAGCACATCAAAGTGCAAGTAGATAACTAGGTACCACTCTGGTGGGAAGGTAAATGGTGTTTCCGTGCGCTGCTCTGGTTCGCCAGAAGCGGCTTAGTCCTGCTGGCCGCATGATCCGGAAGCTGTACGCCAGCTCCCTTGGCCAGTAAAGCGAGATGAGCACCGCAACCCCAGAGTCGGTCACGACTGGACCTAATGGTCAGGGGTCCCTTTACCTTTAAGGTAGCTTAGGCCAAGAGGCAGTGAGCTTTATAGCTGAGTGAGAATTCGAACCCCGGTCGCCTGGGTCCTAGGCCAGCACTTCCCTGAGCCTGCCAGATTCCTCCCTTTTTCTTTTTCCTTTTTCCCGGATTGTGTGAAGCAGGTTTGCCAGGGAGACAATGATGCAGCTTGACAGTCTCTGCTAATTGGAGTAAATTAATTTATCTCAGGCGCAGGCTCCGTCTGCACACGCCAGCTCGTTCCCCTGAATAAGTGATGAGCACGCAAGCCCAGAATTAGCTCTGACTTTTTAATCATTTAAAAGTTGCAATCTCTTAATTAGCAAGGGGGGCAGGGGGCAGGAGGGGCACTGGGGAGGGGGTTTGATGGAGGAGGAGGAGAACTGGGGTGGGGTGGGGGTAGAGAGAAATGCCAGCTTGCATCTCTGCACCGGGGACAAGGTGGGACAGGGAGGAGGAATAAAAAGACTGGGGCTGGGAGGGGGGCGAGTTGCAATCTCCAAGTTGTCATCTGTCTCCAGCTTTGATTTATTAATCTTTTACAGCAGATGTTGGAAAGATAATGTTATAGAGTTTGATGGCTTCTGCTGGCGGGGCGGGAAGTGGGAGCCAAGCCAGGAGGGCTGGAGAGAGAGAAAGGAGAGTTCACACAACCATCTTCCTGAAATGAATTCACACTTCTGTGGGCAACTTGTATCTGATCTGCACTACTTCAGAATATTTTTTTGTTTGGGGGGTGATTTCAAAGAATAGAGCGCTTTAATGCCACAGCAAAAACAGCTAATGCTATTCTAGGCTGCATCAACAGAAATCTCGTGTCCCAATAAAGGGGATTAATAGTGCTATTTTTCTAGAAAAAGAGGTGCCGGAACTCACCTTTGAGCACCTCCCTTGTTCTCTTATGTTGTTGTTGTTTAGTCATTTAGTCGTGTCCGACTCTTTGTGACCCCCTGGACCAGAGCACGCCAGGCGCTCCTGTCTTCCACTGCCTCCCGCAGTTTGGTCAGACTCATGCTGGTAGCTTCGAGAACACTGTCCCACCATCACATCCTCTGTCGTCCCCTTCTCCTTGTGCCCTCCATCTTTCTCAGCATCAGGGTCTTTTCCAGGGAGTCTTTGCTTCTCATTAGGTGGCCAGAATCTTGGAGCCTCAGCTTCAGGATCTGTCCTTCCAGTGAGCACTCAGGGCTGATTTCCTTCAGAATGGAGAGGTTGGATCTTCTTGCAGTCCATGGGACTCTCCAGAGTCTCCTCCAGCACCAGAATTAAAAAGCATCTATTCTTCGGCGATCAGCCTTCTTTATGGTCCACCTTCTTTATGTAGCTGTCCCATACGGGGATCAAACCTGCTCTGCTGGTGGGATAATAATACCCTTCCACTTGGAACGGCAGAATGGGACTATGGTACCCACCTTTGCCACCAGGGGCAGGCAGTGCACAGCTGATGGCCATGGCTGCCACTTTGGGGAGCGGACCCCACAGTTTAACTTCACACGGGGTGAAGTCCTTTCTTTAACCTGCCCCTAATTGAGGGTTCAGTGGATCGTCCAAAGTTCCGGGTTCCAAGCAGGCATCCTTCACATCACACACTGCCAACCTGAGGATCAAAGAAGCACATGTTCTATAGAATTATAGAGTTGTAGAGATGTAAGGGATCTCTCTAGTCCATCCCCCGTGTTGCAGGAATCCCAGCTAAAGAACCCCGGCATCTAACCTCTGCTTAAAGACCTCCAATGAGGGAAAGCCCATCACCTTCTTTTTAAAAAAATGCATTTTTATTGGGTTTTCTTTTACATAAATCAAACAAATACAGTAAAGTTCCATAATCTTATACCCACTTGTTTTTTCATCGCTCTGCTGAGCGCAGACTTCCCTCCCTCCCTTTCCACTTTCCACTTTTCTTTCCGCAGTTTCTTAATAACATCCTATCCACATCATAAGATTTATTTTAATCCTGCTACAGTCTTCTACAATTATTACTTATATATTTCACAAATTTACTCCACTCTCTTCTGAACTTTGTTTCCTCTTGGTTACGAATCCTGTAAGTCAGTTTTGCTAATTCTGCATATTCTACCATTTTTGTCTGCCACTCCTCCGATGTTGGTAATTCCTGTGACTTCCATTTTTGGGCTTCCAAGATTCTAGCGACAGTCGTGGCATACATGAATAATCTCTGGTCTACTTTTCCTATTTCTTCACCTATCAAGCCTAGCAAAAAGGCTTCCGGGTTTTTTTTGGGGAAGGTATATTTAAATAACCTTTTCAGCTCATTATAAATCATATCCCAAAATTGTTTCATTTTCTTACATGTCCACCACTTTCTGAGTTCTTCCATTCCGCTATCGAACGGCTCTTAACTGTGGGAAAGTTCTTCCTAATGTTTAGTCGGAATCTTGCTGTTTGAATCTGTTGGTTGGGGTCCCACCTCCGGAGCAGCAAGAAGCAAGCTTTCTCCATCTTCCATGGGACAGCTCTGTAGACCCCTCTCTCCCCTTCCTTCCAAATCAGGGTGGTCTTCCTGGGTCCCCCACCACATTTGACACAATGGACATGGGAGACAATCTACCAAACGTCTACTGCACTTTTTCGGCACAGGTGGCAGTTCAAACTCCACAAGGTGCTGGACCAACCCGAATTTGGGGAGACTGTTCCATTCCCAAACGGTAGGGCTGGCAGATTTCCTCCTGTCGACTTTACGGCCCCGCGGGCTGCATTCAAGCCTCGGCAGGGGCTTGATTGGAAAAGTTTAACATTACAGATGAGTTAATAAAAGTCTTTAGCTCCTCTCCTTCACACCCTCCCTGCCTGGTGTCTCTCCCTGCCTGCCCCATTGCACCAAATGGTGATAAATGTCCTCCATATGTTCTCCATAAAGGCGCAGAGTGCCACATGGCCCGGGCCGTAAGCAAATAAATTAAAGCAATTACTGCCACGGCTCGTCTGGCTTTTAACGAGCGACGGGGAGCGGGCGGGGAGAGCACCTGACACGTCCCATTTGCTGGAAATGTCAGGCGCTCCCTTCCAGAGGCAGCCAGATGCCGTGCTCCCGTCCCCCCCCCCCAACTCAGCCCACCTCCCCACTTTATTTACCTGTTCCGGCTTCAGCCTGCCTCACCCCTAAGGCTGGAGGGGACTGGAAGGAAACTGAGCCAATGGAGATAGCCACATGCAATGGGCCAGGGGTCAGCAACTTCGGACTTGAGGCCTCTCATATTTCATAGAATTGTAGAGTTGGAAGGACCCCTGAGCACCGTCAAGTTCAACCCCCTGAAAGGCAGGAATCTCAATTAAAGCATCCATGACAGATAGCCATCCAACCTCTGCTTAAAAACCTCCAAGGAAGGGGAGTGCATCACCTCCTGAAGGAATCCATTCCACTGTGAAACAGTTCCTTCTGTCAGAAAGTTCTTCCTGATGTTTATTATTATTTTTTTAATAATATTTTATTAAGTTTTAAGAATAACAACAGACAGAAAAGAGAAAAAACACAAGAAAAACATAAAAGCACAAAATACAAAGTTACAAAATACAAAAAGTACAAACATTTAACATAAGTAAAAAGCAAAAGAGCAAAAAGCACAAAGAAAAAAACCCAAAAAACCAAAAATCCCTCTTTTTAATTTCTCATCTTTGATTCACTTATTTTCCTGACTTCCTCACGTCTCCCTTTTTTGTATCCCTTTTAAGAGTTTGTTCAGCAAATTCATATCCAATTAATTTATCTGTTATCAATCCAATCTTCCCCTTCATGGATCACTGCCTTGCCGTGGCGAAGGGGCTTGAAGAACTCAGAGAAGCTATGAACTATGCCGAGCAGGGCACCCAAGATGGACAGGTCATAGTGGAGAGTTTTGACCAAACGTGATCCACCTGGAGGAGGAACCGGCAAGCCACTCCAGTATCCCTGCCAAGAAAACTCCATGGACAAAGACAACAGGCATATAAAAGATATGACGCTGGAAGATGAGCCCCTCAGGTCAGAAGGCGTCCAACATGCTACTGGGGAAGAGCGGAGGGCAAGTACAAGTAGATCCAGAGCTGATGAAGCGGCTGGGCCAAAGCCGAAAGGACGCTCAGTTGCGGATATGCCTGGAAGCGAAAGGAAAGTCCAATGCTGTAAAGAAAAATATTGCATAGGAACCTGGAATGTAAGAACCATGAACCTGGGTAAGTTGGATGTGGTCAAAAGTGAGATGGCAAGAATAAATATTGACATCCTGGGCATCAGTGAACTAAAATGGACGGGAATGGGTGAATTCAGTTCGGATGACCATCATATCTACTACTGTGGGCAAGAAACCCGTAAAAGAAATGGAGTGGCCCTCATAGTCAACAAAAGAGTGGTGAAAGCTGTACTGGGATGCAATCTCAAAAATGATAGAATGATCTCGATACGAATCCAAGGCAGACCTTTTAACATTACAGTAATCCAAGTTTATGCACCAACTACTTGTGCTGAAGAAACTGAAATTGACCAATTCTATGAAGACTTACAAGACCTTATAGAAGTGACACCAAAGAAGGATGTTCTTCTCATTATAGGGGATTGGAATGCTAAAGTAGGGAGTCAAGAGATAAAAGGAACAACTGGCAAGTTTGGCCTTGGAGATCAAAACGAAGCAGGGCAAAGGCTAATAGAGTTCTGTCAAGAGAACAAGCTGGTCATCACAAACACGCTTTTCCAGCAACACAAGAGACGACTCTACACATGGACATCACCAGATGGGCAGCATCGAAATCAGATTGATTATATTCTCTGCAGCCAAAGATGGAGAAGCTCTATACAGTCAGCAAAAACAAGACCTGGAGCTGACTGTGGCTCAGATCATCAGCTTCTTATAGCAAAATTCAAGCTTAAAATGAAGAAAGTAGGAAAAACCACTGGGCCGGTAAGATACAATCTAAGTCAAATCCCTTATGAATACACAGTGGAAGTGAGGAACAGGTTTAAGGATTTAGATTTGGTGGACAGAATGCCTGAAGAACTATGGATGGAGGCTCGTAACATTATACAGGAGGCAGCAACGAAAACCATCCCAATGAAAAGGAAATGCAAGAAAGCAAAGTGGCTGTCCAATGAGGCCTTACAAATAGCGGGGGAGAGAAGGCAAGCAAAATGCGAGGGAGATGGTGAAAGATACAGGAAATTGAATGCAGATTTCCAAAGAATAGCAAGGAGAGACAAGAAGACCTTCTTAAACGAGCAATGCAAAGAAATAGAGGAAAGCAATAGAATGGGAAGAACCAGAGATCTGTTCAAGAAAATTGGAGATATGAAAGGAACATTTCGTACAAAGATTTCCATAATAAAGGACAAAAGTGGAAAGGACCTAACAGAAGCAGAAGACATCAAGAAGAGGTGGCAAGAATACACAGAGGAATTATACCAGAAAGATATGGATGTCTCGTACACCCCAGGTAGTGTGGTTGCTGACCTTGAGCCAGACATCCTGGAGAGTGAAGTCAAATGGGCCTTAGAAAGCACTGCAAATAACAAGGCCAGTGGAAGTGATGGTATTCCAGCTGAACTATTTAAAATTTTAAAAGATGATGCTGTTAAGGTGCTACACTCAATATGCCAACAAGTTTGGAAAACTCAGCAGTGGCCAGAAGATTGGAGAAGATCAGTCTACATCCCAATCCCAAAGAAGGGCAGTGCCAAAGAATGCTCCAACTACCGCACAATTGCACTCATTTCACACGCCAGTAAGGTTATGCTTAAAATTCTACAAGGAAGGCTCAAGCAGTATGTGGACCGAGAACTCCCAGAAGTGCAAGCTGGATTTAGAAGAGGCAGAGGAACCAGAGACCAAATTGCAAACATGCGCTGGATTATGGAGAAAGCTAGAGAGTTCCAGAAAGACATCTACTTTTGCTTCATTGGCTATGCAAAAGCCTTTGACTGTGTCGACCACGGCAAACTATGGCAAGTTCTTAAAGAAATGGGAGTGCCAGATCACCTCATCTGTCTCCTGAGAAATCTCTATGTGGGACAAGAAGCTACAGTTAGAACTGGATATGGAACAACTGATTGGTTCAAAATTGGGAAAGGAGTACGACAAGGCTGTATTTTGTCTCCCTGCTTATTTAACTTATATGCAGAATTCATCATGCGAAAGGCTGGGCTGGATGAATCCCTAGCCGGAATTAAGATTGCCGGAAGAAATATCAACAACCTCAGATATGCAGATGACACAACCTTGATGGCAGAAAGTGAGGAGGAATTAAAGAACCTTTTAATGAGGGTGAAAGAGGAGAGCGCAAAATATGGTCTGAAGCTCAACATCAAAAAAACGAAGATCATGGCCACTGGTCCCATCACCTCCTGGCAAATAGAAGGGGAAGGAATGGAGGTAGTGAGAGATTTTACTTTCTTGGGCTCAATGATCACTGCAGATGGTGACAGCAGCCACAAAATTAAAAGACGCCTGCTTCTTGGGAGAAGGGCAATGACAGGCCTAGACAGCATCTTGAGAAGTAGAGACATCACCTTGCCAACAAAGGTTCGTATAGTTAAAGCTATGGTTTTCCCAGTAGTGATGTATGGAAGTGAGAGCTGGACCATAAAGAAGGCTGATCGCCGAAGAATTGATGCTTTTGAATTATGGTGCTGGAGGAGACTCTTGAGAGTCCCATGGACTGCAAGAAGATCAAACCTCTCCATACTGAAGGAAATCAACCCTGAGTGCTCACTGGAAGGACAGATTGTGAAGCTGAGGCTCCAGTACTTTGGCCACCTCATGAGAAGAGAAGACTCCCTGGAGAAGACCCTGATGCTGGGAAAGATGGAGGGCACAAGGAGAAGGGGACGGCAGAGGACGAGATGGTTGGATAGTGTTTTCGAGGTTACCAGCATGAGTTTGACCAAACTGCGGGAGGCAGTGGAGGACAGAGGTGCCTGGCGTTCTCTGGTCCATGGGGTCACGAAGAGTCGGACACGACTAAATGACTAAACAACAACAACAACAACAATCCAATCTTATTTTTTACCTTGTTACTAGAACCCCTTCAATTCATTTCAATGTCATCAACATTCAAAAATTTTGCAATGTTTCTGTAAATAAATTTTAAATTTCCTCCAATCTTCTTCCATCAACTCTTCTCCCTGGTCTCGGATTCTGCCAGTCATTTCCGTTCTTCATGATGTTTATTCGCAATCTCCTTCCTTGTAACTTGAATCCACTGATTTGGGTCCAAGCCTCTGGAGCAGGAGAAAACAAGCTTGTTTCATGCTTTCGGGACCAGGTGCGCAGCCTGGGAATCATTTTGGACTCACAGCTGTCCATGGAGGCACAGGTCAATTCTGTATCCAGGGCAGCTGTTTACCAGCTCCATCTGGTACGCAGGATGAGACCCTCCCTGCCCCACAGATTGTCTGGCCAGAGTGGTTCATGCTCTCTCTTGGACTACTGCAATGCGCTCTATGTGGGGCTACCTTTGAAGGTGACCCGGAAACTACAACTAATCCAGAATGTGGCAGCTAGACTGGTGACTGGGAGCAGCCGCCGAGACCACATAACACCGGTCTTGAAAGACCTACACTGGCTCCCAGTATATTTCCGAGCACAATTCAAAGTGTTGGTGCTGACCTTTAAAGCCCTAAATGGCCTCTGCCCAGTATACCTGAAAGAGCGTCTCCACCCCCATCGTTCTGCACAGACACTGAGATCCAGCGCTGAGGGCCTTCTGGCAGTTCCCTCACTGCGAGAAGTCAAGTTACAGAGAACCAGGCAGAGGGCCTTCTTGGTAGTGGCACCCGTCCTGTGGAACGCCCTCCCACCAGATGTCAAAGAGAACAACAACTACCAAACTTTTAGAAGACATCTGAAAACAGCCCTGTTTAGGGAAGCTTTTAATGTTTGATGCATTACTGTATTTTAATATTGTGTTGGAAGCAGCCCAGAGTGGCTGGGGAATCACAGCCAGTTGGGCGGGGTATAAATAACAGACCTTTAGATTTTTGAAGATGGCTCTCATATCTCCTCTCAGTCTCCTCTTTTCCAGCTCCTTCAACCGTTCCTCATAAGGCCTGGTTTCCAAATCTTGATCATCTTGGTCACCCTCCTCTGCACACCTTCCAGCTTATCAAGATCCTTCTTAAATTGGACACAGTATTCCAGGTGTGGGATGCGGGTGGCGCTGTGGGTTAAACCACTGAGCCTAGGACTTGCCAATCAGAAGGTCAGCAGTTCAAATCCCTGCAACAGGGTGAGCTCCCATTGCTCGGTCCCTGCTCCTGCCAACCTAGCAGTTTGAAAGCACGTCAAAGTGCAAGTAGATAAATAGGTACCACTCCGGCGGGAAGGTAAATGCTGTTTCCGTGAGCTGCCCTGGTTCACCAGAAGCAGCTTAGTCATGCTGGCCACATGACCGGGAAGCTGTACGCGGCTCCCTCAGCCAGTAAAGCAAGATAAGCGCCGCAACCCCAGAGTCAGCCATGACTGGACCTAATGGTCAGGGGCCCCTTTAGCTTTACCTTATTCCAGGTGTAGTCTGACCAAGACAGACTAGAGTGGGACTATTACTTCCCTTGGTCTGGACATTATGTTTCTGGTGATGCCGTCTAGATTAACACTTTGTTGTTGTTGCTGCAAAGGGTAAAAAAGAAAAGCTAAAGGACCCCTGGACGTCCAGTCAAATGCGACTAAGGGGTAGTGACGCTCATCTCACTTTCAGGCCGAGGGAGATGGCCAGCATGACTATACTGCTTCTGGTGCAATGGAAGACCGTGATGGAAACCAGAGCGCATGGAAATGCCGTTTACCTTCCTGCCACACGAAACCTAGGTTGGCAGAAGCTGGAACAGAGCAACGGGAGCTCAACCTGTCATGAGGATTTGAACCGCTGGCCTTCTGATCGACAAGCCCAAGTGGCTCAGTGGTTTAGACCACAGCGCCACCTGCATCCCATTTTTGTTGCTGCATCACATTGTTGTCTAACGTTAATCTTGTGGTCTTCTAAGATTCCTAGATCCTTTTCACATGTACTACTGGCAAGCCAGGTGCCCCCCAATTCTGAGGTAGTGTGCACTGGGTCTGGAGGTTCTACATAGCCATTGTGGCTGATAGACATTGATACTTCTCTGGAACTAGAGGGACCATTGGCCTGATCCAACATGGTTCTTCGTAAGATCATGGTGGCCTCCTAGTGGCCATCAACCCAACCTCTGTCCCTCCAAGCCATAGCAACCATGGATTTTGCTAGTCAAGAGTTGTCAGGTCTGTCAACATCAAGACGTGTTCCCTCTCAACATGCCAAACATCCCAAAAAAATTGCTGGGTGCCAAATATAGCTATCAAATCTTCAGTGAATATTTAGAGTGCTTCTGAATATTCAGAGAATATCAGATGAATATTCAACATAATGGCTGGTGAGGAGATTTTTTGGGGTGCAATGCAAATCCCCCCCCACCTCCACTGTTTTTGAACACTGGCAGATTTGGGAGACAGTCCTGCACACAGCAGGAGAGGTAATGGAAAAGGCTGCAGCCTTTGCCGAGGTCAGAGAAGACCGGGTGGCCTGAGACACAATTTTGTTTTCTGATGACTTGAGGCAGCCTGACCACCCTGGATGCATGGCAGCACCAAGAGGCCCCATTAGCTAAAGTGGTGCTTTAGGTTAAGAACAGTTTCAGGTTAAGTACGGACCTCCGGAATAAATTACCGTATTTTTCGCTCTGTAAGACGCATCAGACCATAAGACGCACCTAGTTTTTGGAGGAGGAAAACAAGAAAAAAAATATTCTGAATCTCAGAAGCCAGAACAACAAGAGGGATCGCTGCGCAGTGAAAGTAGCGAACCCTCTTGCTGTTCCGGCATCTGGGATAGCTGTGCAGGCTGCATTCACTCCATAAGACGCACACACATTTCCCCTTACTTTTTAGGAGGGAAAAAATGAGTCTTATAGAGCAAAAAATACAGTAAGTACTTAACCTGAGGTTCCACTGTAGTTGTTTTTCTCTGACATCTGGTGGGACTCTGTGTAAAATCATGCACATTCAAGTGGATCTGTTGAAATGCAAAATCTGGATTTACCCAAATTCCACGGGAAAGGAAAACAACCACAAGAGGAAGAGGAAGAGGAAGAAGAAGTGTGTGTGCGTCAGGGAGGTGGTGATGGTTGGATGAAGTGACCCCGAGTGAGGAGGATAGAGGCAACTGGAGAAGGTGAAGCTGGGGCTTGGTCTAAATGACCTTTGGGTCCCTCCCAACTCTACAATTCTACGACAATTCATATTCAAAGACAAGCAAAGGTTTGTCACTCCTTTCTGACTTGTGCCCAATGCAAGACATGGCGTCCCCTGCAGTGAGGTCACCCCTCTCCTTCCCTCCCCTCTCCCCTTCCATTGCTTTTAATGTTTAAATGCTGCTAATGCAACAGCAGTGCCCTCTCTCTGTCTCTTCCTCCTCTACGCATCGCTCTGAGAATGGAAACAGGGTCCTTCTTCAGAGGCATTCGGGAAGAGGTAGCCCAGGGTAGGGTCCATGCTGCCGCCACTATTTTTTCTGGGGCGAACGAAACATGCAAAAACAACTTATTTATTTAGTTGCTGCATTTATATCTCACCAATGAGCTTGTGGTGGCGTATGTGCCCCCCCTCAATTAATCCCCACAACAACCCCGTGAGGGAGGTTCGGCTGAGAAGCACTGACAGGCCCAAGCTCACCCTATGAGCTTCACGGCCAAGTGGGAATTCGAACCCGGGTCTCTCTGGTCTTAGTATGACACTCTAAACCCTGCACCACACAGCTTAAAAGGATGATCTGCCGGAGCGTTGCTGGACATTGCCCGAGTTTGCAAGGCTCATTCAACAACAAGAAATGGAACATTTAGGGTCAACTGTCTAGCATCGTGGAATACTCTGCCAAGAGAGATTCTGCCGGCGCTTCTTGTTTCAGCTTTTATTTTATTTTATATTTTTCCCCAATTTTTTTATTAGTTTTCCACATTTTTAGACAAACAAACAAACAAACAAACAAACACAAATCATAACTGAATTTGATCCAATATTAATATCATAGTTAAATGACTTCCTCAAATGCCCTTGACTGAATTTCACTATGTATCATTGTAACGGTTTTCCAAAACAATAGAGAGAATATTATGAAAATGATATACAGGTGGTACATGACACCAGTCAAGCTTGCAAAAATATATCATTTGTCTGATAATAAGTGTTGGAAATGTAAAGAGAATGAAGGTACATTCTTTCACCTTTGGTGGACGTGCCCAAGGATTAAGGCTTTCTGGGAGATGATCTATAATGAAATGAAAAAGGTATTTAAATATACCTTTCTGAAGAAACCAGAGGCCTTTCTCCTGGGCATAGTCAGACAATTGGTGCCAAAGAAGGATAGAACTTTCTTTATGTATGCCACAACAGCAGCAAGAATACTCATCGCAAAGTATTGGAAGACACAAGATTTACCCACCTTGGAAGAATGGCAGATGAAAGTGATAGACTATATGGAACTGGTGGAAATGACTGGCAGAATCCGAGACCAGGGAGAAAAGTTGGTGGAAGAAGATTGGAAGAAATTTAAAGACTACTTGCAGAAATATTGTAAAATTAATGAATGTTAAAATGATGTTGGATTGAAATGAAACGGCTTTAGCAATAAGGTTAAAAAGAGTATGTAAAAATGGATTGATAAACAGATGAAAATATGAAGTTACAATATGTTAAGATTTAGAATTAAGATAAAAATAAAGAGGGAAAGGATTTGCTGAAATAACCATGTGAACTGGAATACAAAAAAGGGAGGTGTGAGGAGGTCAGGAAACAAGTAAACAAAATATAAGATATGAAAAGATTGATTTGTTGTTTTTCTTTTCTTTTTTCTTTTTTTAAATGTTTTTATTTTTATGCACTTTGTATCTCTCCTTTGTATTTTTGTACCTTTTTTATTTTTATCTGTTCTTTTTTATTCTGTAATTTTTTTCTGTTTGTAAATATCATTTAAAAAAACCCAAACCAAAACAAACAAAACAATATCTCAAAAAGTTTACTTAATCCTCTTAACATCTTTATCTCTTTTCATCTTAACTTTAAACATATTGTTTTATAACTTCACATATTCAGATCCTTAGCCTAACTAAGGATTCAAACACCTACTGAAAACCTTTCTAGTCTGTCAGGCTTATGCAGGTGATTAAAAACACACCTTCCCACAATAGTGAGCTGATTTCTGATTTCAACATTTAGCATTGTTTGATTGCATGGGGTTTTTTGTTAGTACAATTGTTGCAAACTGCACTGAATTTTTCAAAAATGAATTTGTTGTTGTTTAGTCATTTAGTCGTGTCCGACTCTTCGTCGGACCAGAGCCCACCAGGCACTCCTGTCTTTCACTGCCTAGGTTTGTCATTGCTTTTCTCCCGAGAAGCAGGCATCTTAAATAGTGATGTACATATATATGCAACAGAGAAACATTAAAAAAAACAAACATTAAAAGTATGGGTAAGGAGCAAATGCCTCATTTTGTCTAACGGGTGGGCTGGCCTCATAGCCATGGCCAAAGAGGGAGGCACACAAAACACAAACTGCACTTTTCTCCTTGACTTGAAGGAATGTCCAGCTCAGCAAGACAAGTTGACGAGGAATATTTTTGAGCTTTGTTAGACGAGTCGATAGAATCCAGGTGAGGCTGTTTGTGCTGCACTCCTTGGGGGGCTGGAAGATCTCCTTTTGTTTTGATGCTTGCATTTGGCTCATTAGCACCGTGATGTACACACACAGAGCCTTACCTGGAGATAACAGCTTTTCCTTGGGGGGTGGTTCGGGGGTGGGGAAAACAGTAGCAAAATAGCAGAAAGCCTCTCCTGGGGAAGGCAGCTCCCTCCCTTGATGTTTGGGCCAGCTACATGAATTGCCACGGAAAGTGTTAAGTTTCTCTTGGAGTGAGGAACATTGGATCAGGCCAGTGGAATCAACTGGGGACCAGTTTGCCTACAAGATTGTCTTACTCCTCATTAGGGCTGGGTATGATATTGGTATATCATCCAAAACTGGTTTGAAATGCATATAGTGATGTCTATATCTATATCTATATCTATATCTATATCTATATCTATATCTATATCTATATCTATATCTATATCTATATCTATGTCTATGTCTATGTCTATCTATATCAACACTATATCTATCATCTATCTATCTATCTATCTATCTATCTATCTATCTATCTATCTATCATCTATCTATCATCTATCTATCTATCTATCTATCTATCTATCTATCTATCATCTATCTATCTATATCTATATCTATCTATCTATCTATCTATCTATCTATCTATCTATCTATCTATCTCTATCTATCATCTATCTATCTATCTATCTATCTATCTATCTATCTATCTATCTATCTATATCTATCTATCTATCTATCTATCTATCTATCTATCTATCTATCTATCATCTATCTATCTATCTATCTATCTATCTATCTATCTATCTATCATCTATCTATCTATCATCTATCTATCTATCTATCTATCTATCTATCTATCTATCTATCTATCTATCTATATCATCTATCTATCTATCTATCTATCTATCTATCTATCTATCTATCTATCTCTATCTATCTATCTATCTATCTATCTATCTATCTATCTATCTATCTTCTATCTATCTATCAAGTCGTTTTTATTTGAGTTTACAAATGTAAAGTTGAAACAATACGAAATACATATCCATATATAGAGATTTCTCTGAATCTCCAGACTTCGCCCCATCCCCTCCATTTTGTCCTATTGTCAACATTTTCAACCGCACATTATTTCATAATCTATATTTTGTATCTGTCCATATTGTCCATAGTGTTTGTTACATCACAAGTGTTATTAGAATCCTGCTAATGTTTTCATCTGCTTACAGTGGTCTCCTAAATAAATTATAAAATTTCCCTTTCTTTCTTAAAGTTTTTGTCTTCTTGGTTCCTAAGCTTTCTGGCCAGTTTTGCCATTTTGGGGTAGTCCAACAGCTTAGTTTGCCGTTCCTCTCTGGTAAGGACTTTTTCTTTGGGCTAGTAACATCCGTACAGCTGTTGCTGCATACATAAAAAGGTCTTTTCTGCTCCTTTGGGATGTCGGTACCTCCAATTCATAGTAAGAAAGCTTCTGGTGTTTTTACAAAAGTTTTTTTTCCCCAATTCATTGTACATACAACATTTCCCACAAAGCTTTTATTACCTTACACGACCACCACATATGATAAAAGTTACCTTCTTTTTCTTTACATTTCCAGCAGGTATTTGTACTTGTCTTATACATTTTTGTAAACTTATTAGGAGTCAAATACCACCGGTACATCATTTTCATATAATTTTATTTCAGCATGCAACATGCCAAGAATTTCAGGTCTTTTTTCCATAACCTTTCCCAATCTGAAAGCTGAATATTATGCCCCAAATCCCTAGCCCAGTGTATACCATTCCAAGAGCAATCTATAATTTTTTTGACAGTAGTTTTGTATTGTTTCCTAACAGTTACATAATTTTTGACCTGGCACTGCATAGTGAATCATGATGCATGTGCCATGCAAAAATCACAATGTGGGAAAAACTGTGAAGTCAGCCGATGCTTCTCTCGATTCCTGCAGTCGCTCTTAACTCTGCTGCCTCAGCTTTCCCCCGTCTCCTGCAGGAGGCAGCAAATCCCAAGAACAGGAGCCAGCAAAAATCATGATGCAGGAAAAATTGAGAAGGAAGCCTTGGCCTCTACATCACTCCATCCTTATTTCAGACATCATAATATATCGGTATATTGCAATGTTTAGCTGGTGATATCTTCTTCTTCTTCTTTGGCGATCACTTGTAGCTGAGTAAGATTGTCTTCCGTAAACACCCCCCCCCCTTTTTGGGGTGAGCAGAGTGGATCCTATAAAGGGCTGCTCAGTCATGGATACAGCTGCCGAGCTGCTCAACTGCCTCGTTCTTTGAGTCAGAACGACTGAATCTGTTGGTGTTTTGCAACATTGACCTGTTGCAGGACCTTAGCCAGACCTTAGCAGAGCATACACAGAGTTCACGAAAGCAATCAGTTGCAGGCAGGATGGACAAAGCAGGAACCAGTAACTTGTTACTTATAGGTGTGTTTATTATTTACAGCTGACTTCAAGTTACTATGTACAAGAACAGAACAGATACACGGATCGTAACTAACTCTGTATCCATCGCCCATGAGCTGGTTCATGACTAGGGGCTTCCAGATTCCATGATCCTGCCCCCATTACCATTTGCCGATCACCATGGGACTTTGGGGGTTTGGGATGGGTTTTTGGAAGACACCTGTGCGTGAATTTGTTTTATGTGTGTAGATCAATGTGCTCTGACCAACACCCAATCTTTGCAGTAAGGCTCTGTTCCAATGGCATGACGAACCGGTAGATTCTTTTCTGCTACAGCCTTCATCCGCCTTCACAGCCGTTGCAACATACAGTGGTACCTCGGGTTAAGTACTTAATTCGTTCCGGAGGTCCGTTCTTAACCTGAAACTGTTCTTAACCTGAAGCACCACTTTAGCTAATGGGGCCTCCTGCTGCTGCCGCGCCGCCGGAGCATGATTTCTGTTCTCTTCCTGAAGCAAAGTTCTTAACCCGAGGTAATATTTCTGGGTTAGCGAAGTCTGTAACCTGAAGCATCTGTAACCTGAAGCGTATATAACCCAAGGTACCACTATACCGCTTGTTATCATCCTCCTCTTCTGCCATTGAGGACTTCTTGGATCATTCTTTGTCTAGTTCCTTCCCTTTGACCTTACCACCTTGGGTGACCCTGCTGGGAGTACGAGATTCCTGACAGCTTCGCTCACAAGGGTCATAGGAACATGCAAGCCCACTCACCACAACAAGGTGATGATCCAGCGAGTGAGGAGCTGGTGATACAGCATGATGTTGAAAACCAGATAATGCCCAGCCCTCCTCCAAATGTGCCCACTTAACCGCTTTGATCAGCAGAAATGACACTACTGCAGGCACTACATAACACCTGTTTCACATTAGCAGGAACTCGAAATTTTTGCATGGTGGCACCTACACTTTAACGGATGCGAGTGGCGCTGTGGGTTAAACCACAGAGCCTAGGACTTGCCGATCAGAAGGTCGGCCGTTCAAATCCCTGTGACGGGGTGAGCTCTTGTTGCTCGGTCCCTGCTCCTGCCAACCTAGCAGTTCGAAAGCACATCAAAGTGCAAGTAGATAAATAGGTACCACTCCGGCAGAAAGGTAAACGGCGTTTCCATGCACTGCTCTGGTTCACCAGAAATGGCTTAGTCATGCTGGCCACATGACCCGGAAGCTGTATGCCGGCTCCCTTGGCCAGTAAAGCGAGATGAGCGCCACAACCCCAGAGTCAGTCACGACTGGACCTAATGGTCAGGGGTCCCTTTACCTTTGACCTACACTTTGGAACTCCCTGCCTATTGATAGCAGGCAGGTGCCTTCACTCTGCACTTTTCAGTGCCTGCTAAAAATAGTCCCACTTAGACAAGCTTACAGAGATGCTTAGAAAGTCAAGATGAATTTAAATCTGTTTTAGTATTATATTTATTAATTGATTGAATTTATATACCACCCTATATCCAGAGGTCTATGTTAATTTTTTGTATGTTTTAAAACACGGTTGTAATTTTTTCTTTGATTTTCTCATTTTATCTTTTCGTACACGGCTTTGATGTTTTTTAAGAAATAACAATCAAGTGGGCTACAAAATAAAATTAATAAATAGAGCCGAGTACAAGAGCAATGCTCCCCTCCTTTGGTTTCCAGAAACTGGTGTTCAGAAGCATTAATTTCTTAAGCAATGCATGAACCAAAACACAGGAATCCTTTGAATTTTGCACTTCTCTGAATTTTGTAATACAACTTCTCCAGTCAAGTAGTGTATGCAAAAATGCATATATTAGTGAAAATGGCACAGCAAATTGCATTTTATTGGGGGAATAGGTAAGATTACACACAAAAGGTGCATATTAGGCAAAAATCGCACTAGGATGCTGAATTTTCATCCAAAACATAGCCGCTCTTCAGAAATCGTGCTTTTCTGAATATTGCACGGCTGTACAAAGCGATGTGTACAAATATGCATATACTTGGGTAAAGTGTGCACAGGTATGCCTTGTTAGTGAAAATAACATACAGAAAGGCATTATATTACAGGGAATGGCTTGGAAAACTTTGTATTAGTGTACACATATTTCCCCCCCTAGCAATTTGCTGTACATAATTTGGAGATTAAATGAGGAGGATAGAACTAAGTATGCCATCCTTTGATTCTTGGGGGGAAAGGCAGGATACAAATGCAAAACAACCAGTCAAGCTTGCGAAAATATATCATTTGCCTGATAATAAATGCTGGAAATGTAAAGAGACTGAAAGTACATTCTTTCACCTTTGGTGGATGTTCCCAAGGATTAAGGCTTTCTGGGAGATGATCTATAATGAAATGAAAAAGGTATTTAAATATACCTTTCTGAAGAAACCAGAGGCCTTTCTCCTGGGCATGGTCAGCCAATTGGTGCCAAAGAAAGATAGAATCTTTTTTATGTATGCTACAACGGCAGCAAGAATACTCATTGCAAAGTACTGGAAGACACAAGATTTACCCACCTGGGAAGAATGGCAGATGAAGGTGATGGATTGCATGGAACTGGTGGAAATGACTGGCAGAATCCGAGACCAGGGAGAAGAGTCGATGGAAGAAGACTGGAAAAAATTTAAAGACTATCTACAGAAACATTGTAAAATTAAGGAATGTTAGAAGGATGCTGGAATGAAGTTATGTGGTTTTAGCAGTAATGTTATAAAGGATTAAGTAAAAATGGATTGTTAATAGGTGAGAATGTAATGTTACAATATGTAACATTATTATAATGTAAATTATTAAGATAAAAGCAAAGATGGAAAGGATTTGCTGAAATAACTAATTGAACTAGAACACAAAAAGGGAGGTGTGAGGAGGTCAAGGAAACAAGCAAATGAAAGATAAGTCATGGAAAGATTGATTTGTTTTTAATTGTTTTTATTTTTCTGTATTTTGTATTTTCTCTTTTCTTTTTCTTTTCTTTATTTTTGTAATTTTTTGAAACTTCAATAAATATTATTTTAAAAAAATACAAATGCAAAACAACAACAACAACAACAACAACAACAACAACAACAACAACAGGCATTTTAATCCCTACATATAATCCCTTAATTACTCAAAAGTGTATAGAAAAATGTGAAAACGTTTGTAGGTTTAAACTGAAATGCTTTGTAATGTGAAAATAAGGAGCTGATTTACATGTAAGGAGGTAATTATTATAAAAAAGAAGTTTTAAGGTAAAAAAGTGGTTATAGAAATGCAAAAATTTAATAAAAATGTTTGGAAGTCAGAAAGAGGGGGGAAGGAAGTCGATGCTCTGTTTGAGCAATGCTTTTTTGTTATAGATTTGTGTAATGAGATGTTTAAATAGGAAAACATAATACAAATTGTATGAAAAATGTGTGCGCTAGGAGAAATGCACACTAGATTTTTGATGAATTGTCATAAGGACTTTGCAAAAACAACACACATTCTGTGGAGAACTGAACATAAGGTTGGGAAAATGTAACAAACAGATTCAAACAAACAAACAAACAAACAAACAAACAAACCACAATATTGTGTGTGTGTGTGTGTTTAGGGAAAGTGGGTGCCAATATATCCAAAGCCTCCAGGGCCTGGATCCTGCAGGGGGCTCCATCCTCTTTGAAATGGAGCAACGGGGAGAGAGGCAGGAGGGGAAGGCAAAGCAGAGAGCAGCAAAGAGGCTGGAAGGAAGAGGAGGAGGAGGAGGAGGAGGAGGAAGAGGAGGAGGAGGAGGAAGAGGGGAGGGGCTGTGTGGGAGATGCAGCTGGAACTGGCGTCTTCCAGGAAAGGGGCGTCTGCTTTGGCCGTCTTTCCCTTCTGCACATGTGCATCCCCGCCCTGCAAGCCAAGCCAAAGAAAGGAGGAGCAGGAGATTCAGCACAGAGAAAAGGAAGTCCTTTGTCATGCAGGGCATAGTTAAACTATGGAACTCCTTCGCACAGGAGACAGTAATAGTCATCAACCTGGGTGGTTTTAAAAGAGGATTAGACTAATTCACAATGTCTACCAGCTATGAATGCCCTGCCCTGCCACCACAGTCGGAGGCAACAATGCTTCTGAATAATAATAATAATAATAATAATAATAATAATAATAATAATAATAATTTATTATTTATACCCCACCCATCTGGCTGGGCTTCCCCAGCCACTCTGGGCAGCTTCCAACAGAATATTAAAATACAGTAATGCCTCAAACATTAAAAGCTTCCCTAAAGAGGGCTGCCTTCAGATGTCTTCTAAAAGTCTGGTAGTTGTTTTTCTCTTTGGCATCTGGTGGGAGGGTGTCCCACAGGGCGGGTGCCACTACCAAGAAGGCCCTCTGCCTGGTTCCCTGAAACTTGGCTTCTCGCAGCGAGGGAACCGCCAGAAGGCCCTCGGCGCTGGACCTCAGTGTCCGGGCAGAACGATGGGGGTGGAGATGCTCTTTCAGGTATATTGGACCGAGGCCGTTTAGGGCTTTAAAGGAAGGTGGCCACCCACCTTGCAACCTTCTCCAGCCATGACCATCTTCTGGTCATCCCTTGGGATGAAACTGAGCCACTGGGAAGAGACGAGGGTCTGCGTGATGGAGCAGCGCTGAAACCCAGCCCCGCAACCACATTTCCAGGAGATTCCAAGGGGTGGTTATTTCTGTTTGGAGCACGTCTTTAATTACCGCCGAGGTGCAGGCGTGAGTGCCACCCTCACGAACTCTGTGCTGTGATAACACCCTCTGCTGCTGTACACACAGACAGCCTAATTAACCTTTCTTGATTAAGGCAATTATTTCCAGCACATTATCCTCTAATCTAAACATCGCAGACTTCTCCACTGAGTGGGGCTTGAGGAGGCGGCGCATGCGCAGAGGAGCCACAGGCGGGGATGGGGAGAGAGGAGGAGGCCTCTCTTTTGGGCCTAGCCTCCAAAGCTGGCAGAAAGCAAATGATGCTCCCGAAACGTGGCATGGAATCATGAAGCCAGGAGTTAACCCTCAACGACTCCTGGAGGAACATAAGAACATAAGAAGGGTCTTCTGGATCATCTAGTCCAGCAGCCTGTTCTCACAGGGGTCAGCCAAATGCCCATGGGAAACCAGCAAGCAGGATTCGAACACAAGATCTCCTGAGGTTTCCAGAAGCATCACCTGCCTCCAGCTGTGGCAGCAGAGCATAGCCGTTATGGATGGTAACCATCAATAGTCTTCCAGGAATTTGCCATTGGAAGTCAAAATTGTCTTTGAAAGGCATCCAAGTTGGTGGACATCACTGCCTCTTCTTCATGCAATGCATAGTTAAAGTACTTTCTTTTATGTGGGGAGTCTTGTGGGGGGGGGAGGGAAGGTCATTTCCGGAGCGAAAGGCCAGTTCCAATGAGCTTGTTCTGGAATCACTTTTGTTGATGCCGCAAACATTATTTTGCCACCTGTTTTTGGCAATTTCCCAGCTATTATCATGGGAAAGGTTTGCTTATCTATTTACACTAATGGTTCCAAAAAATTTTCAGCCCCCCCGCCCCCCTCAGGTCCATAAACTTATCCCGAGTGTGCCGTACCCTACCCTATAAGAAGCATTATTCCGAAGAGTGGTTTGCATAGCACACTAAGAAATGTTGTTGTTGTTTAGTCGTGTCCGACTCTTCGTGACCCCCTGGACCAGAGCACACAAGGCCCTCCTGTCTTCCACTGCCTCCCGCAGTTTGGTCAAACTCATGCTGGTAGCTTCGAGAACACGGCCCCACCATCTTATCCTCTGTTGTCCCCTTCTCCTTGTGCCCTCCATCTTTCCCAGCATCAGGGTCTTTTCCAGGGAGTCTTCTCTTCTCATGAGGTGGCCAAAGTATTGGAGCCTCAGCTTCAGGATCTGTCCTTCCAGTGAGCACTCAGGGCTGATTTCCTTCAGAATGGAGAGGTTTGATCTCCTTGCAGTCCATGGGACTCTCAAGAGTCTCCTCCAGCACCAGAATTCAAAAGCATCAATTCTTCGGCGTTCAGCCTTCTTTATGGTCCAGCTCTCACTTCCATACATCACTACTGGGAAAACCATAGCTTTGACTATACGGACCTTTGTTGGCAAGGTGCTATCTCTGCTTTTTAAGATGCTGTCTAGGTTTGTCATTGCTTTTCTCTCAAGAAGCAGGCATCTTTTAATTTCACCATCTGCAGTGATCATGGAGCCCAAGAAAGTCAAATATCCCACTGCCTCCATTTCTTCCCCTTCTATTTGCCAGGAGGTGATGGGCCCAGTGGCCATGATCTAAGAAATAAAGGTAAAGGTAAAGGTACCCCTGCCCGTAAGGGCCAGTCTTGACAGACTCTGGGGTTGTGCGCCCATCTCACTTAAGAGGCCAGGGGCCAGCGCTGTCCGGAGACACTTCCGGGTCACGTGGCCAGCGTGACAAAGCTGCCTCTGGCGAGCCAGAGCTGCACACGGAAACGGCGTTTACCTTCCCGCTGGTAAGCGGTCCCTATTTATCTACTTGCACCCGGAGGTGCTTTCGAACTGCTAGGTTGGCAGGCGCTGGGACCGAGCAGCGGGAGCGCACCCCGCCGCAGGGATTCGAACCGCCGACCTTTCGATTGGCAAGTCCTAGGCGCTGAGGCTTTAACCCACAGCGCCACCTGTGTCCCGCTGATCTAAGAAATACAATACCATAAAATTCAAAACAGTAATGGTTTATTCAAAATCCATTTAAAGGATCTGAACACTAGACTTCTGTTGATGCAGCCTAGAATAGCGTTAGCTTTTTTTTGCTGCTGCATCACACTGTGGACCCATGTTCAGCTTGTGGTCCACCAAGACCCCTAGATCCTTTTCACATGCACTGCTTGTAAGCCAGGTGTTCTCCATCTTAAATTTGTGCACCTGGTTCTTCCTGTGTATTGCTTCCAGTACTTTGCCCACACCAGATTTGGGGCCATAAGAACATAAGGAGACCATTGCTGGGTCAGGCCATTGTTCCATCTATTCCAGCATCCTGTTCTCTCAGTGCCCAACCAGATGCCTGGATCTGAGCAGGATTCGAGCACAAGAGAAACGCTCTCCTGTGGTTTCCAGCAACCAGCTTGGTTTGCCATTCCTCTCTGGTAGGGACTTTATCTTTTTTCTATCTCTGGGCTAGTAGCATCCTTGCAGCTGTCGCATATATAAAAAGTCTTTTCTGGACCTTTGGGATGTCTGTACCTACAATTCCTAGTAAGAAAGCTTCTGGGTTTTTTATATAACTTATTTTAAACATTTTTTTTTCCAATTCATTATATATCATTTCCCAGAAGGCTTTTATCACTTCACACGACCACCACATATGATAAAACATACCTTCTTTTTCTTTATATTTCCAGCAGGTATTTATACTTGTCTTATACATTTTTGCTAACTTACTAAGAGTCAAATACCAACGGTACATCACTTTTCATATACCACATTTTTCCGTGTATAACACATCCCCATGTATAAAAAGGTAAAAGACCCCTGACAGTTAAGTCCAGTCGCGAAAACTCTGGGGTTGCAGCGCTCATCTCGCTTTACTAGCTGAGGGAGCCGACGTTTGTCCGCAGACAGTTTTCCCGGGTCATGTGGCCAGCATGACTAAGCCGCTTCTGGCGAAACCAGAGCAGCACATGGAAACGCCATTTAGCTTCCCACCAGAGTGGTACCTATTTATCTACTTGCACTCTGACGTGCTTTCTAACTGCTAGGATGGCAGGACCCCATGTATAAGACAATCCCTATTTTTTTGGACTATAACCAAAAAGGGGGGGGATTGCCCAAAGTTGTTGAGAGGTTGTTTTTTGGGGTGGGTCACTTGATGCAACCATAGCCGATTGCACGCACGCCTCACCACTGCCGTAAATTGCCTGCCCAATTGCCGCAGTCACAGCCAATCAACAGTAGGCCTTGCCACAGCAACCAATCACACGCCCAAATGCCGCTGCCAATGTCCTGCTGGCTGCCACCACCAATCACCCGTCTCCTCTCTGCTATCCATTAATAAGACGACCCGCAATTTATACCTATTATTTCTAAGGAAAAAACATTGTCTTATACACGAAAAAATACGTTTTCTTTTAGCGTGCAACATGCTGAGAATTTCAAATCAGTTTTCCATAACCTTTCCCAATGTAAAAGTTAAATAAAGGTAAAGGTAAAGGGACCCCTGACCATCAGGTCCAGTCGTGACCGACTCTGGGGTTGTGGCACTCATCTCGCTTTATTGGCCGAGGGAGCCAGCATTTGTCCGCAGACAGCTTCCGGGTCATGTGGCCAGCATGACAAAGACGCTTCTGGAGAGCCAGAGCAGTGCATGGAAACGCCGTTTACCTTCCCGCCGGAGCGGTACCTATTTATCTACTTGCACTTTGAGGTGCTTTCGAACTGCTAGGTGGGCAGGAGCAAGGACCGAGCAATGGGAGGTCACCCCATCATGGGGATTCGAACCGCCAACCTTCTGATCAGCAAATTCTAGGCTAATATCATGCCCCAAATCCCCCGCCGAGTGTATCATGTCCAGCCCTCTTTCCAAGCCACCCAGGTTGATGATCACCGCTGCCTACTGTGGGAGGGAATTCCACAGTTTCACTGTGTGCTGCATGAAGAGGAACTATTTTCATGCAGGCCTCTCTGAACCCAGGAGCCTGGGATGGGCGGCATCCAGCTGCCGCTCCCCTTTGCGACGGCCTGATTCCCAGGGTGAGGGAGGCGGAGTTTCTTATGGGGGAGCTCCTTGGCCGATTAATATTCATGAGCCGAAAGGCAGATGTTCTCGGCATCTGGGCCATGTCAGGATGCTGTCAACACATTGTTAGCATGAGCGGCGCTTTCTGCACACCCCTCGCCTGGTTACGGGGTGCGAATGCAATTTTCATGTTTATCTTACAACATTTGGCACCCGCCGGCCTTGCCTCCTGTTTCCCTCCCTCTTCCTTTCCCTTCCTAAAATTTCCTGGTGCCCGGTTGTTGTAGGGGAGATCGGGAACGGTTAAGCCGCTCTTCCTGAGTCTGGTTCATGGAAGACTTTAAACTTTGGGTCTGGGGGATAGAAGAATGAGATGAGAAGGGCAAATCGGCTGCTTGTAGCTATGCAATATCTACATTTGCATGTTTGTTTGTTTTTGGTGTTGTTTAACTTCAGCTTGCAGGGCGACTGGCAATAAACAGCCAGTATCAGGAGAAACACCTGCTGGTGTTGTGTAGATGCCTCTCTTGATATTTTTGGAAATCGTGCCTCTCGCTCTCGCTTCCTTCGCTAGCTTGGCAGAGACAACAGATTCCCTGCCAAATTGCGCCATCAGAGGATCTGAGTTTGGCATGTGATGAAGATGCTGCCACTGTTGTTTTGTGTGTTTGTGTGTGTGTTTGTGGTGGTTGGTGCAAAGAGCTGAAGACCTTGAACCCGGCACTTCTGAATCCTGCTCTGAAGAACAGAACCATTCTGAAAATCGACTGTGTTTTCTTGCCAGATCAGCCTATTGTTGTAGGTTTCCTATTAGCTTTCATTAGGGTTACAGCGGTACCTCGGTTCTTGAACGTAATCCATTCTGGAAGACTGTTCGACTTCTGAAACGTTCGATAACTGAGGCGCAAAGGGCTGTGTGCAAATTAAATTGAGAAAATTAAAAAACTTGCAGCGGAAGCCGTTTGACTTCTGAGGCGCATTCGAAAACGGAAGCATTTACTTCCAGGTTTTTGGCGTTCGGGTTCAGAAACGTTCGTCAACGGAGATGTTCGGGAACTGAGATACCACAGTATCAACAGTATCAACATGTCTTGCCCTAAAGTGACTACCCACTAAGTGTCTTTGGGTGCCTCCACATTGTTAGCAGTCAGTTCATTTTAAAAAACGAATCCATCAAACGTGAGCTTTCCAAGAGAAGAACTGAAACGGAAGTGAGCCTTTGAAATTTGCACTTATCTGAATTTTGCAATGCAAATAAAATGAACATGGCATACAAAAATGCATTGTAGTAGGAGAAAGGGTGTGGCATGGTGTGCACACTAGTTGAAATTGCATGGAAATGGGTGTTTATATTAGATATTTGCACTATAATGCTGAACCATTTTCTGGAGGGTTAAGAAAAGAAAAATCACACATTGCTATAGAGATGTGGAAGTGAAAATGATGATTTATTTACTTCCAGAATGGTGTGGAAAGCATCCAACACAAATTGAAACTGCACAAAAAATAAAAATAGCTAAAAATATATGAAAGATAATAGTTTAAAAAGTAATTAAAACTGAAAACACTATAAAAACAAATCTATTAAAATACAATGGTACCTTGGTTCTCGAACAACCTAAATCATGAACAACTTAGAATCCGAACGTTGCAAACGCGGAAGTGAGCGTTCCGGTTCTCAAATTTTTTTTGGAAGTCGAACATGTCCTGAGCTTCCGTTTTTAGTGTTGCGCTTACGTTTTTAGAGCGATCGTGCTGATTGGGGTGAGGAGGAGTGTTTTGGCAGTACTCTGAAACCCAGCTGCTTTGATGAGAGAGAGAGAGAGAGAGAGAGAGAGAGAGAGAGAGAGAGAGAGAGACTAAAATATTGTGCTAATTGGGGCAGTGGGGAGAAGCATTTTAGGGGTAGTTTTTCAACAGCCTGGAACGGATTAATCCATTTTGCATTACTTTCTATGGGAAAGCATGCATTGGTTTTGGAATGTTTTGGTTTTGGAACGGACTTCCGGAACGGATTATGTTCGAGAACCAAGGTACCATGGTACAAATAGCAGAAACAGCACAATGCTATTAAAAGCCATTTCCTAAAGAACCAACCCGTTCCCAAGGCCTGTCAGAATGAAACAGTCTTCACCTGCCGGCAGAAGGATGACTACGAGGGAGGCAGTTTAGCTTCTGTAGAGAGGGAGGGACACAGGCTGGGAGCCACCACCAAGAAGGCTCTCTGCCACATCCCCACCAAGGCGGCCTGCCAGGGTGGCAGGACTGAGAGAACCAAAAGAGCCCATATTGGCCAGCATCCTGTTCTCACTGTGGCGCATCATGGGGCCTGTGGGAAACCCCCCAAGCAGGATTCAAGCACAAGAGCAACAAGAGTTCCCAGCAACTGGGATTCAAAAGCATTGCTTCTTGTGACTGTGGAGGCAAAGCAGAACAATCATGGCTGGGAGCCATCAATGGCCCCCATGAATGTGTCTATTATCTTATTTTATTTTATACAATTTTTGTTAAATTTTCTGCTTGGCAATTTAGAGCATTCATTTAAGCAACCTTAAAATATCAGTGACTTCCCTTCTTCTCTTTCCATGGTTCATTTTGCATACCATACACCCCTGCATATTTTACATAAACTAAACCATTCAGTATTCCATTGTTACTTCCTTCAAAACTAATTTATACTGCTGAATTTATCTTAATGCTGCCAATGTTTTCAAGTGTACACAATTTCCCCCCATATATTCAATAAACATTTCCCAATCTTCTTTAAATGAATGTTCTTCTTGTTCTCTCATTCTATACGTTAGGTCCGCAAGCTGCACATATTCCTTCAGTTTAAGTTTATTATTCCTTAGTTGGAACCTGGCTCATTTTCCATTTTGGGGCTAACAAAACACGGGCCGCAGTAGTGGCATACATAAAGGTAAAGGTAAAGGTATCCCTGCCCGTACGGGCCAGTCTTGACAGACTCTGGGGTTGTGCGCCCATCTCACTTAAGAGGCCAGGGGCCAGCGCTGTCCGGAGACACTTCCGGGTCACGTGGCCAGCGTGACAAAGCTGCATCTGGCGAGCCAGAGCTGCACACGGAAACGGCGTTTACCTTCCCGCTGGTAAGCGGTCCCTATTTATCTACTTGCACCCGGAGGTGCTTTCGAACTGCTAGGTTGGCAGGTGCTGGGACCGAGCAACGGGAGCGCACCCCGCTGCGGGGATTCGAACCACTGACCTTTCGATCGGCAAGCCCTAGGTGCTGAGGCTTTAACCCACAGCGCCACCCACGTCCCTAGTGGCATACATAAATAACCTTTTTTGACACCTGGGAATTTCCATCTGAATTATCCCCTACAAAAAGGACTCTGTGTTGTTGTTTGTTTGCGTGGTGAGTTCCCGCCTCCCCCCCAGTAGTAATAAAGACACAGGACACCATATTTTAGGTTGTTGGCCTAAAATTGGCCACAACTTTATTGGGTACAGGTAAGAGCAGTATTGGCTTAGGCATTGGTCCTATCAGAGTATCCTGCTCCAGCCTGAAAACCGGGAAGGGTTAACACCAGCAGGGGGAGCCCTGCTGATGCACATCAATTAGTGACTCCCCCGGGTCACCGACCGGGGGCGCGCTTTAGGTCCTGGCCTCCATAGGCTTCGGACGAGGCCACGCCCCCCGGAATCTTTTACTGGACTACCCTTCAATATTTGGGGGAGGTGATGGCGTTCCTCCTCCCCGACACATCTACATAACAATACCCCTACCAATGCCTAACCGCCAAAACCAAGGAGTTGTGACGATTTGCTACGAGGTAGGTGAAAAACCAAATGGCCAGTGCCAATTTGCCAAGTGGAAAAAATTCCTACCAGGCCCTTTAACAGCAACCAACCAAAGTCCATAGCAAGGTCAGAAGGGAAACCTTAGAGGGCGGGTGGGTGGGGAACCACAACAGCTGCGCGGACCAAAGAGGGAGATCCCTGGGCCACGCTTGCCTTAAATGAGGCAAGCCACACACCCCGAGCCAGCCGATTAGCTGGCTCAGGGGATGACACGGCCCGAGGATTCCCCTGATCGTGCGGGGCTGGAAGGCAGCCTCCGCGCACGTGTTCGGGGCGTGAAGCCCGCAACACCACCTCCTCCTGATGTCAGAAGTGGCTTTGTTGTTGTGTTTTGGAAAAGTGCTTCTGAACATTTTTTTCAATTCATTATAAATTATTTCCCAATACTCTTTTGCCCTTTTTGTCTAATCCTCTTTTAAAGCCGCCCAGGTTGGTAGCCGTCACTGTCTCCTGGACTTCCATTACTTAAGGATGTGCTGCGCAAAGAAGTCCTTTCTTTTCCCCTGTCCTAATAAAATCCCTCCCACAGGCTTTGCATATCACGGCTGCTGAAGCTGCTCTGCAACAGCACACTTGCACACTCGGCTCACGACATTTATCTCGTTGTTGTAACGCAGCCCAAACCAAGCGCCCAGGCTGCAGCGATGGATGTTTGTCGTCTCCCAGATCTGGGAGTTTGACCTTGATGTGGGCTTGCTGGAGCTTGGCTCATTTTGAGGAGCAGTCTCTCCTGCCCTTCGTAGTTTTGCCTGCCTCTCCATCTCTCTCTCTCTGTGCATTTTGCCACCCCACCCCCTCGGATTCTTCTGCCAGGGAGCAAGAACATCTTGAGCACGGAGTGCTGCTTTCAGAGACCAGATGGTGCGCAAGGCTGGCGCCTGCTAACACCTTGTGTGTCGAAGCTGTGGAATTCATTTCCCAAACTGCCGGCTCTGCGCATTAATTGGGCCTCCTGTTCACCTTGCGCTCGTGATGGGTTCAGCTTGCCTGAGCTCCCCCTCCGAGGAGAAAGAATTGAGTTTGGCCTGAGAGGTGCTGAAATTCAAATGGGGAGGTTTGAGGGCTCCCGGCTGCTGGAAAGACAGAGGCTCTCTTCTGGAAATCTTCTAGACATTGTGCGGTACAGTGGTACCTCTGGTTACGTACTTCATTCGTTCCGGAGGTCCATTCTTAACCTGAAACTGTTCTTAACCTGAAACACCACTTTAGCTAATGGGGCCTCCCACTGCTGCCACACCCTAGAGCACGATTTCTGTTCTCATCCTGAAGCAAAGTTCTTAACCCGAGGTACTATTTTTGGTTTAGCGGAGTCTGTAACCTGAAGCGTATATAACCTGAAGCGTATGTAACCCGAGGTACCACAGTATTAGTAAGAACATAAGAGGAGATTGGTAAAGGTAAAGGTAAAGGGACCCCTGACCATTAGTCCAGTCGTGGATGACTCTGGGGTTGTGGCGCTCATCTCGCTTTACTGGCTGAGGGAGCTGGCGTACAGTTTCCAGGTCATGTGGCCAGCATGACTAACCCGCTTCTGGCGAACCAGGAAACGCCGTTTACCTTCCCGCCGGAGTGGTACCTATTTATCTACTTGCACTTTGACGTGCTTTCGAACTGCTAGGTTGGCAGGAGCTGGGACCGAGCAACAGGAGTTCACCCCATCATGGGGATTTGAACCGCCGACCTTCTGATCGGCAAGTCCTAGGCTCAGTGGTTTAACCCACAGCGCCACTGAGCTCCCCCTCCGAGGAGAAAGAATTGAGTTTGGCCTGAGCGGTGCTGAATTTCAGATGGGGAGGTTTGAGGGCTACCAGCCACTGGAAATCTTCTAGACATTGTGCAGTATTAGTGCGAACATAAGAGGAGATTGGGGGGTCAGGCCAATGGCCCACTTAGTCCAGCACTGAGTTCTCGCAATGGCCAACCAGATGACAGTGTGAAACCAGCAAGCAGGATTCAAGAACAAGGACCCTCTCCCCTCCAGTGGTGTCAAGCAAATAAAAAGCACTCTGTACAGGCCCAGAAGTACTGCTGTTTTTATTGGTGCTGTCATTGGAAACAAGTTCTGTGACCTAAAAGACGGGGCATCCCTTGGTTTCACAGAACTGTAGAGTTGTATGGATTGTTTGGAAATGATCCATAATGAATTTAAAAAAAAAATGTTTAAAAATACTTCCCCCCCAAAACCCCAGAGTCCTTTCTGCTGGGGATCATTCAGACTGAAATTCCCAGGTGTCAAGAAAGGTTATTTATGTATGCCACTACTGCGGCCCCAAATGGAAAATGAGCGAGGTCCCAATCAGAGAAGAATGGGAAATAATTGTGTACAGCTGAAAACGCTGGCAGTATTAAGATAAATTCAACAGTGCAAATAAGTTATGATGGATGTAATAATGGAATACTGAATGGTATAGTTTTTGTAAAATATGCAGGGATTTACGATATGTAAAATGAACCATGGAAAGAGAAAAAGGGAAGTCATTGATATGTTAATGATGTAAAAATGAGTACTTTAAATTGTAAAACAGAAAATTTCATTAAAAATTTTTTTAATAAGGATTTGCTGAACTAACAATTTGAATTGGAATACAAAAAAGGGAGGTATGAGGAGGTCTGGGAAATAAGTTAATGAAAAATAAGTAATGGAAACTTTATGTGTTTTTAATTATTTTCTTTTTGTATTTTTGTTATTTTTTCTTTTTGATTTTTACTGTATTATTATTGAAAACTTTAATAAATATTCTTAAAAAAAGAAAATTTCATAAAAATTTTACACACACACACACACACACACACACACACACACACACACACACACACACACACCGTAGAGTTGTAGAGTTGGAAGATATCTCAAGGATCATCTGGACAGAATCTCAATCAAAGCATCCCTTGGGGGACCTCCCAATTCTACAATTCTATGATTCTGAGGCTCCAAGACTTTGGCCACCTCATGAGAAGAGAAGACTCCCTGGAAAAGACCCTGATGTTGGGAAAGATGGAGGGCACAAGGAGAAGGGGACGACAGAGGACGAGATGGTGGGACAGTGTTCTCGAAGCTACAAATATGAGTCTGACCAAACTGCGGGAGGCAGTGGAAGACAGGAGTGCCTGGCGTGCTCTGGTCCAGGGGGTCACGAAGAGTCGGACACGACTAAACGACTAAACAACAACAAATAATTCTATTACCACTACCTGTGACTCCTAGAAGCTAACAGCATGCGACAGGGGCCACACCCCGGGTAACGACTTCGACTGGCCAGCTAAACCAGGTAAGGGAGCTGATGGGTCTCAAGCACTTAGTGAGTTAAGAGCTTCCCCTGCATGCAAAGACAGGCTCTGGTGGATTGAGTAGACGACAACAGTAGCAGCAATGGTCAAGAAGGCGGTTTCTGCCCATGCTGTAAGGGGAAGGGAGGGGCAGATGGGGCTCGTCCATCTGGGAAGGAAGCCCATCTAGAAGGAAAACTCTGGTTTTAAACCTCAGCTGCCTTGCGGGATATTTTCGGGAGAAGAAAAGGCTCAGGAGTAAATCCTACACAATTCCAGAGCGGAGTCCCTAAGATGGTTGGTGGTGCCTTGTTTGCGTCCTTCCAGCAACTCCTGCAGCCAAGCTGCTGCCAAACGTCTTGCTCTGCTTTCCTTCGGACCACATCAGCGAGGCCGAGAGGGGGGTCTTGTTGTCTGGGCAGCCCAGAACCTCCATACATGCTGCCCAGTCTTGCAACCCAGGTGTGCTGTGCCCAGGGGTAAATCGAGAAACGCAGTGTTGCGTTCGCAAAGTAAAGGAAGGACTGGACCCTGATTAAAAACAAGACACGAGGCTTTGACCAGCAAGGCTCTCGGAGAAAGTGCGTATAATCGTGTCTCTCTGTGCTTGTTTGTGGTCTCCGCAGCCCCTGGCCCAGAAAGAACTTTTTACAGAGTGTTCGTAAGAACCAATCAGATTTCTTCTGAGCATTTCCACAAACCTACGTGGGGACAAGTTAAACTACTAAAACTAATTAAGCACAAATATTTCTGGGGTAAACAAAGAACAGAACTACAAAGAAGAGCATCTGGCAACCCCGGGGTCATAAACAAGCAATACATATGATAAGAAGGATGGCCAGGAGGACAGTGACCATTATCCTCTTAATGTGAGATCTGTTTCCTGGCCCTAAGATTAACATCCATTAACTATCTTTAAGGACCCAGGACGCCTGCCTGTCTAAGCAACTGGGCTGTGTACGTGACAAGAGAAATGAGCAGTAGAGGAAATGGCCAGAGATGCAGAGGTGTAGATTGATCAAGAATCATATCAAAATAGTTTAAACCCAGTCACCGCAATGCTTTCATTGCTGACACAGATGGCTTAGTCTATATCTGCTAGAATTCCTCATAGCAATCCCACCTGATCATTACATCTCTGGATATTTGCACTCCTACACGCAGTATAGGACCGGACCAGAATCCGGAGGTTCCGGTAGGAGTCAGTCCGACAGGGCCAAGGCAGGAAACCAGGCAGGGACAGGTACAGGATCTCAGGAAGGATCTGGCATACAGCAATGTTGCTCCTGCAACCTGGTCCAACAGCCTTTTATCTTTGTTGGGGTAGCGGCCGGTCCTGATCCCCCGGTGTCTCACCTCCCTGTCTCGCCCGGAGGCGAGCACTCCTCCTGCAAGTACTCAGGTCTCTCCTTCTCTCAGACCTGAGTCTCTGCTGCTCGGGAGACGTCGGTGGGTGACTAGATCCAGAGGCCGCCTCAGCCTCCCCTGACCCAACTGGTAGTGGAGCAGCTGCAAGTGATGGCCCAGCTGGAGGCAACGAGGTAATCCCCACATCTGGAGCCAGGGCAGGCTCAGGCCCCTGACTCGGCCCAGCTGGTGCTTGTTGCAGGGGAACCTGTGCAGACTGGGGCTCTTCAGGATCAGGCCCTAGACTTGGTTCAGACGATGCCTGAGGCAAGGATCCGGTGCAGACTGAGTCTCCTCTGGTTCCGAGTCTGAGCCCCAGTCCCAGGCCATCACACCGGGGAGGTCAGTACACAGTTTAATTTCATCCCTGGAGGCTCACTCCACTGTCTCTAGAGACAGACAGATGCCAACAACAACAACAGATAGCTGGCCAAACTCTCTGAGAGAAGTCAGAAAAGAAACCCAGGCGCCTCGACCCGGATGTCGGCAGGGGGTGGGCGATGCTTCTTTGAGAATGTGCGAAGTGCACCTGCTCCCCGTCCTCTCTGAACCCAGAGTGTTGCCTCCCCTGGGGAAAACCGCCTGTGGCTCTTCGAACACATGGCATGTGCTAGCATGTTGCGTGGCAAGGCCCCTCCCCCACGTGAAATGAAGACACAGGACACGGTATTTTAGGTTAATGGGCATGAAAAGGCCACAACTTTATTGATTACAGAATTGAAAGGTATTGGCTTTAGGCATTGGCTCCTAACAACTACCCGGCATGGAGACCGGGAAGGGTTGTCCACAAGCCGTGGGGGTCCTGTTGTAGTACGCCAACTAGGATCCCACGGGTGTCACCGCTCGGGGGCGTGCCGGAGGCCCTTACCTCCCTAGGTTTCGGACAAGGCAACGCCCCCCGGAGTCCTCTACCGGACTACCCCTTTCATTGGGGGGAAGGTGATGGCGCTTCCTTCCCCCCATTCATTTGCATATCAATTCCCCCTGCCAGTGCCTAACCGCACGAAATTCCTGCCCCGCTGCTCGAATCTCTCGACCTTCTTAGCCAGCACTCTCCCGCGGGACTGTGATTGTAGCTCAAGCGGAGACCGTGGTCTCCAGTGATTTCAGCTCTTGCGGTGAGAGAAACGGGCGGCAGAAGGTGAGGCTCGCAGCGGCTGGTCGCAGGCGAGAAGGAACTCCGAAAAGACCTCGAAGCTGTCCAGGTGGAAAGAGGGCGGTCTCTGGGCATACCTGGCCTTAAATAGGCACAGGCCCCACCTCCCTGGTCCGCTGATTGGCGGGCCGGCTCGGTGACCCGCCCAGGGATTCCCTGCTCGCGCGGGAGGCAAAGGACAGCCCCCGCGCGCGTGTGGGAGGAGTTAGCCCGCAACCCCATCTCCTCGGAGTCGGAAATGGCTTTGCCGAGACAAAACCTGATGAGGGTTGCATTGGAGTCAGGAGAACAAGCTCTGAGATTCCTCAACTTAGCGCCAAACTATGGTGAGAATAATTTTTGAATCGATAGTGTGTTGCTGTTGTTGGGGCAGTTGCCAGGGGCCTCGATCCACAAGGAGGGGTAACAATACTTGGCCTTATTTACTTATACTCTTTTCATCAGCCAAAGAAAAGTCCTCCTTTCCCCTGCAGATTGGCTACTCACAATGCCTGCGTTCTCCTTCCACTGTCAGAAGCACCAGGGCTCTGAATATTATTTATTCCAGGTCAGGTTCCAGCATTTAAACACAACATCAAACAAACAATTTAGAACTTGCAGCCATTAAAAGTGTGTCCTAAAAGCAAACAAGGGGCTCAGTTGGTAGAGCGTGAAAAGTCACCTAACCTGCACTTCTTGAACTGTTGGGATAGCTCAGTCAGTACAGCATGAGGTTTTTAATCCCAGGGTTGTGGGTTCAAATCCCATGTTGGGCAAAATATTCCTGCATTGGAGGGGTTGGACTAGGTGACCCTTGTGTTTCCTTCCAACCCTACAATTCTATGATTCTATGGGACATGGGTGGAGCTGTGGGTTAAACCATAGAGCCTAGGACTTGCCGATCAGAAGGTCAGCGGTTCGAATCCCCATGACGGGGTGAGCTCCCATTGCTCAGTCCCTGCTCCTGCCAACCTAGCAGTTCGAAAGCACATCAAAGTGCAAGTAGATAAATAGGTACCACTCTGGCCGGAAGGTAAACGGCGTTTCCATGCGCTGCTCTGGTTCGCCAGAAGCGGCTTTGTCATGCTGGCCACATGACCCAGAAGCTGTACGCCGGCTCCCTCAGTCAATAAAGCGAGATGAGCGCCGCAACCCCAGAGTCGGTCATGACTGGACCTGATGGTCAGGGGTCCCTTTACCTACGAAAAGCAGCCAGCACAAAGAGCTGTGTCTCTAGCATCCTCTGGAGTAGGGGAAATCAGCCAGATGGGCAGAGTATTATTATTATTAATAATAATAATAATAATAATAATAATAATAATAATAATAATAATGCTGTGCAGTGAAGGTGCCAGATGCATCTCTCTCTCTCTCTCTCTCTCTCTCTCTCTCTCTCTCTCTCTCTCTTATTACATGTTTTGTTTTACAATTTAAATACTCATTTTTGCATCCTTAAGATATCAATGACTTCCCTTCTTCTCCTTCCATGGTTACGTATCATAAATTTCATACGTATCAAGTAATTTCGTTGTCCCCCGAGAGGGGGCAATGAAGAAGAAGAAGAAGTGTTTGGATTTGATATCCCGCCTTTCACTCCCTTTAAGGAGTCTCAAAGTGGCTAACATTCTCCTTTCCCCTCCTCTCCCACAACAAACACTCTGTGAGGTGAGTGGGGCTGAGAGACTTCAGAGAAGTGTGACTGGCCCAAGGTCACCCAGCAGCTGCAGGTGGAGGAGTGGAGACTCGAACCCGGTTCTCCAGATTACGAGACTACCGCTCTTAACCACTACACCACACTGACTCTATGACAATAAAGATATTATTATTATTATTATTATTATTATTATTATTATTATTATTATTATTATTATTATTATTAAATCACTTCACATTTTGCAGACACTATACCACTTAGTATTCCATTATTGCACCCATCAAAACTTATTTACACTGTTGAATTTATCTCATCGCTGCCAGTGTTTTCAGCTGCACACAGCTTTCCCCCCATATATTCAATAAACGTTTCTCAATCTTCTCTAAACCTATCTTCTTCTTGTTCTCTTATTCTATAAGTCCGCAAGCTGTGCACATTCTGTCAACTTAAGTTGCCACTTCTTCTTCAGTTGGGACCTCACTCGTTTTCCATTTTGGGGCTAACAAAACACAGGCCACCATGGTGGCCTACATAAATAACCAGGAGCATCTCTGTGGGAAAGGAGTCCCAGAGCTCAGGGGCCACTGCAGAGAAGGCCCTCTTTCCCTGGGCCTGGGCCACCACCTCCTGAGCCTCTGAGGGTGGAAGAACTACTAAGAGGTGTCCCCTCTGCTGATCTCAGCCCTGGAGATGGTCTGTAGGTAATCAAGGGGTCTTTCAAGTATTGGGGCCAGGGTAGCAGTTGATGAGAGTCCTAGTTAAGAAGCAGGGTTTCTGTAATGGGCTACTGGTTGGCCACTGTGAGACTGAGCAGGTTGCTGGACCAGGTGGTCCTGATCCAGCAGTTGGGTTCTTCTTCTTATGACCAGTCCCTGCTTTGCGGTCACCCCCTGGGTCTTCGCTAAACCCACACCTGCTGCATTTCAAGGTTTCCCCCTAAATTCAGCTCACTCCCCAGAGCTTCCCAGCTCGCGGTGGCTGCTGCAGTTGAATCAATTCCTCAGGATTTGACAATTAACACCCCGGGAATTATTTGGGGGAGGGGCGACAGCGGGAGGAATAAACACCCCCCCCCCAGGCACACTTCAGACTTAATTGCTGCGTGTTACCTGCTGTGCACACCTGGTACATGATGGGCTACTTTCGGGATGGAGCTTTTGGCAATCTGCTCCACGCCTGCTCCCAGCCCCTTTTACTTCCATCAAATAGGCTTGCTATCCTCAAAAAAGGCCTCTCTCTCCCTCCCTCCCTCCCTCCTTCCTTCCTTCCTTCCTTCCTTCCTTCCTTCCTTCCTTCCTTCCTTCCTTTCTTCCTTCCTTCCTTCTTGCGTCCCGTCATCCCTGAGCGGTGCAACATATAATACCCCAGGCAGATAGCTGGGTTGCATGTAAAGGTAAAGGTAAAGGGACCCCTGACCATTAGGTCCAGTTGTGGCCGACTCTGGGGTTGCGGCGCTCATCTCGCTTTACTGGCCGAGGGAGCCGGCGTACAGCTTCCAGGTCATGTGGCCAGCATGACCAAGCCACTTCTGGCGAACCAGAGCAGCGCACGGAAATGCCATTTACCTTCCTGCCGGAGTGGTACCTATTTACCTACTTGCACTTTGATGTGCTTTCAAACTGCTAGGTTGGCAGGAGCAGGGACCGAGCAACGGGAGCTCACCCCTTCGCGGGGATTTGAACCGCCAACCTTCTGATCGGCAAGTCCTAGGCTCTGTGGTTTAACCCACAGCGCCACCCGCGTCCCTGGGTTGCGTGTAACGCATTATAATTCACAGACTGCGAAAGAGAAATGGCACAAGGGCTGTGTGCTGGGCCCGGGGGTTAACCCAAGCAATGTGGTCCAGGTCCGGTCCCGAATCCAGGGATTCCACAAGGCATCCGTCTGACAGGGCCAAGGCAGGAAACCAGGCTGGGTCAGGCACAGGGTCTCAGGCAGGTTCCAGCAAGCAGCAATGTTGCTCCCACAACCTGGGGCGGAGTCCGACAGCCTTTTATTTCTGTCGGTAACAGCCAGTCCTGATCCCCCGGTGACTCACCTCCCCGTCTCGCCCGAAGGTGAGCACTCCTCCTGCGAGTACTCAGGTCTCTCCTTCTCTCAGACTTGAGTCTCTGCAGCTCGGGAGATGTCGGTGGGTTACTAGACCCAGGGGCCACCTCAGCCTCCCCTGACCCAACTGGTAGTGGAGCAGCTGTAAGTGATGGCCCAGCTGGAGGCAACGAGGTCATCTCCACATCTGGAGCCAGGGCAGGTTCAGGCCCCTGACTCGGCCCAGCTGGTGTTTGTTGCAGGAGAACCTGTGCAGACTGGGACTCTTCAAAATCAGGCCCCAGACTTGGTTCAGACGATGCCTGAGGCAGAGGATCTGGCGTGGACTGAGACTCCTCTGGTTCCGAGTCCCTGGCCATCACAGGTTGTTGCTATAAGTGAGTGATCTTAAGAACAGAAGAATAAAAGAAGTGCCTACTGGATCAGGCCAGAGGTCCATCTAATCAAGCAGCAATCCTGGTCAACTACATGTCCCAATGGGAAACCCATGAGCAGGATTCGAATAGAAGACCAATGCTCTTCATTCCTGCATTTTTCAACAAGTGTTCTTGTGGACTGCAGAGGCAGGGCAGAGCCATCAACAATAGCCATCAATAGCTCTCCCCTCCTCCATGAATTTGTCTCATGCTCTTTTAAAGCCTTCTAGGTTTGTGACCGTCGCTGCCAAAAGACACACTACAGACTCATGGTGTGCTAGGAGCTGGCCAGTATAGCCTCTTTACAAGATTAAAAGCTTCTTAGGCACACTTTTTGTTCTCCACTTCGGGATTTCTTTTCTTCCTTCCCTCCCCGCCCTCCAGTTATTTCTTATTGAATTTTTGGTACCATTACAAATACAGAGGCAACTTAGAATACGAAAAGCATAACAGGAAGTCAATATCAGCAAAAATAATGAGACATCAGAAAGGAATTTCTGCATAGAAACAAAACCCACTTGCTATTTAATTGGGTAAGTACAGTCATTGGGACGCGGGTGGCGCTGTGCTCTAAACCACAGAGCCTAGGACTTGCCGATCAGAAGGTCGGCGGTTAGAATCCCCACGATGGGGTGAGCTCCCGTTGCTCGGTCCCTGCTCCTGCCAGCCTAGCAGTTCGAAAGCACATCAAAGTGCAAGTAGATAAATAGGTACTGCCCCGGCAGGAAGGAAAACTGTTTCTGTGCGCTGCTCTGGTTCGCCAGAAGCGGCTTAGTCATGCTGGCCACATGACCCAGAAGCTGTACGCCGGCTCCCTTGGCCAGTAAAGCGAGATGAGCGCCGCAACCCCAGAGTCGGCCACGACTGGACCTAATGGTCAAGGATCCCTTTACCTTTACCTTTAAGTACAGTCATACAGACCAGCACTTTCTCCCCAAACGTAGTATAGAACCAGGGGTGTAGTGTGAGGGGTGCCAGAGGGGCCGGACCCCGGGTGTGGGTTTTCGAGGGCGCATGAAGTAGGTGCCACCTGGCAGTGCCGGTGGTAAGAGCTGGGGTGCCATGGCCAGCTCCTTCACCCTCCGCACCCAGCACACACTCACCCCTTTGGCACATGCGCGCCCTCACCACACACTGTTTGTGCATGCAACACCACTGTATAGAACACCGTACAAACATATATTTCAAAGAGGCATTGTCCTTGCCGCAAATTCAGGGTAGAGCTGTCTTGGAAAGTCCTTTTTTATACTTAAAAGGAGTCAAATAAAACCTAAATATTATTTTCGGTTGTATAAGTCTTAATTTAAAGGTCCATCAATAGCTTTAGTATCAAGCAGTGCTTAAAAAAATGTTTAGGGGTACTCTAATTTTGACTCAAGAAAATCACCATTTTATAGTTCAAATCAGGAAAAACAAATACAGTAATTGGACGAAAGTACAAAGATTCACAACATGTTTAGGAATATCGAGGATAAAACACTTTCCCACGGTCTGGGTAATATTGAACATTCTAATTCTTTATTCTAGTCCTTTCTCAAAGTCTGCATATTGAACTTATTGATTGTAAATAAATATCTATACAAAGTAATCGCAGGCTTTTTCATTTCCAAACGAGTTATCCAATTTCTCCAGTATCTTGGGTGTCTCAGAAGTGGAAAATGCTGCTGGCCGAAACAAACCTCTTTGGAGATATTGTAACTGGATAGAGTGCCATTGGGCCACATCTGATAGATGACACTTTGTCATAAAACAGCAGAAGTATAAAATTCATCTTCCTTGTCTATCAGTTGGTCCAAAGCAGGCATAGGCTAACTCGACCCTCCAGATGTTTTGGGAATACAATTCCCATCACCCCTGACCACTGGTCCTGTTAGCTAGGGCCTGGTCCAAAGTTGGACAGCTGCTTCCAGCCCGTGTAGACAACACCAAGATAGATGGACCAATGGTCTGACTGGGTAGGAGCAATTTTCTTTGTTCATATGTTCCAAAAAGAGGGCCGGATTTGGCCCAGCGGCTGGTAGCTGCCGACCCCCTATTCTAAACCCACTAAATGGACCATAACGGAGTATATTGTGAAGGAAAATCAGTGACTTGAAAATGTTGCTTCTCCAAAATGATTTAAAAGATTGGAAGAAATTTAAAGACTATTTACAGAAACATTGCAAGATTAATGAATGTTAGAATGATGTTGGAATGATTTTATGTGATTCTAGCAGAAATGTTACAAAGATTTAGGAAAATAGACTGTAAATTGGTGAAAGGAGAGTAAGTAAAGTTATACTAATTTTAAGATAAACTTATAGGACAAGAATTTGAAAAGAGGGGAAGGATTTGCTGAAATGGAAAATTGTCTCAGAATACAAAAAAGGGAGGTGTGAGGAGGTCAGGAAAATAAGTTAATGAAAGATCAGTAATGGGAAAATTTCTTGTATTTTTTATGGATTTTTCTTTTTTGCTTAATGGATTTCAATTCTGTTTTATGTTCTTTTTGCTTTTTGCTTTTTCTTCTATGTATTTCATTTTTTTCTTGTTTAAAATGTTTTTTTGACTTTTTTTGTCGTATTTCCAAAACTTTAATAAATATTTTATATATATATAAAAAAAGCTAGCAGATGCACGGGGGGGGGGGGCCTAAATATGGTACCTTAAGCAGGCACAGATGGAGTGCGAGCCAGAGAGAGTAAACAGGAGTTGTTTCCTGCTAGCTGAGTTTTGCAAAAGAGCCCATCTTTGCTGTAATAGAGAAGATCTCCCTGGGGTTGTGAGTTGCTAAGCTGGGTGCAAGGCAGTTTGAGTTACGAGCTGGGGCGAGAGTTAAATAAACACCAAGCAGCAAGCTGCAGGCAGGTTAATGGAGAAGGCGACAAGTTTCTGAATGTGGAAGCTGGGGGTGTTTTCTTGGGCTCCAGAGACTTAGAAAACCAGCCAGGTGGCTTTTATGGAAAGATCAGATTTAAGGGGACTCAGATCAGAATCGGAGTCAAAGGATCCGTTGAGCAAGGAGCTGCTGTCTTGAGAACGTGTGGTCTGGCCTGGGCGGAAAACACAGTCCACCACAGCACTATAAAACTGTGCGGAGATTTCAGTACAGTGCTGTTTTAAAAAAGCAATTCAAGAAAGAATAGGAGATGGACCCACGAAAGAGATGGCTTTAATTGCATTCCTATCCCAGCTTCCTCTCTTTCCAAGGAGAGGAATACGTGGTTCTCCCCCTCCTTTAACCTCCACAACAACCCTGCGGGGTTGATTAGGCTGAGAGGCAGTGACAGGCAGCGAGCTTTGTGGCCGAGAGGGGATGTGAACCCTGTTCTCCAAGGTCCTAGTCCGCTGCTCTAACCCAGGCTTCCTCAACCTCGGCCCTCCAGATGTTTTGAGACTACAGTTCCCATCATCCCTGACCACTGGTCCTGCTAGCTAGGGATGATGGGAGTTGTAGGCCAAAAACATCTGGAGGGCTGGGGTTGAGGAAGCCTGCTCTAACCCATGGGTAGGCAAAGTAAGGCCCGGGGGCCAGATCCGGCCCAATCGCCTTCTAAATCCAGCCCACGGATGGTCCGGGAATCAGTGTGTTTTTACATGAGTAGAATGTGTGCTTTTATTTAAAATGCATCTCTGAGTTATTTGTGGGGCATAGAAATTCATTCATTTTTTCTCCTTCAAAATATAGTCCGGCCCCCCACAAGGTCTGAGGGACAGTGGACCGGCCCCCTGCTGAAAAGGTTTGCTGACCCAGTAACCACTACACCACACAGGCTCTGAGAAGACTGGTTAGAAACTGTTGTGGATATTTTAGCTGGCTGTGACCAGGATGGTAGGTTTAGCAAACAACTAAACAACCTGGAAAAGTGTGACGAAGACATCCATTGAAAATTGGCATAAGAAAATGCGGAAAGTTATTATTATGGGCAAGTCATTCTCTGAGAGGGTAAACACTGAGCGAGGATAACTTTCTAAAAAGAAGACAAGGATGTATTTCCAGCAAGAAAACACACACGCGGAAATTATCAGATGTACAAATATAGGATGAGGGGACACCTGACTTGCCAGTTTTATGTGTGAAAAGGATCTCCGTGGACCACAAGCTGAACATGAGTCAACAGTGTGATGCTGCAGCAAAAAAAGTTAATGCTATTCTAGGCTGCATCCACAGAAGTCTAGTGTCCAGGTCAAGGGAAGGAATAGTCCTACTCTATTCTGCCTTGGTCAGACCCCACCTGGAATATTGTGTCCATTTCTGGGCACCACAGGTCTCCAATATGCTCACTATATCAATGGCGTCTTCTATGTCCAAACAGTTCAGTTCACCCATCTTGGCTCAAAGGTTCTAGCATTAGCGCACAAACACTTGCATACTATTTCCCTCTTGTTGGCACTTGTATTTTGTATTTGTCCTTGATAGCATCTTAAAAAGCAGAGACATCACCCTGCCAACAAAGGCCCATATAGTTAAAGCTATGGTTTTCCCAGTAGTGATGTATGGAAGTGAGAGCTGGACCATCAAGAAGGCTAATCGCCGAAGAATGGATGCTTTTGAATTCTGGTGCTGAAGGAGACTCCTGAGAGTCCCATGGACTGCAAGAAGATCCAACCTCTCCATTCTGAAGGAAATCAGCCCTGAGTGCTCACTAGAAGGACAGATCGTGAAGCTGAGGCTCCAATACTTTGGCCACCTCATGAGAAGAGAAGACTCCCTGGAAAAGACCCTGATGTTGGGAAAGATGGAGGGCACAAGGAGAAGGGGACGACAGAGGACGAGATGATTGGACAGTGTTCTTGAAGAAACCAACATGAGTTTGACCAAACTGCGAGAGGCAGTGGAAGACAGGAGTGCCTGGCGTGCTCTGGTCCATGGGGTCACGAAGAGTCAGACATGACTAAACGACAATTTGTCCTTGAGCCTCTCTGTGCATGCACAATGCCTACTTCTCTGCCAATGCTACTTAAATTTCTATTCATTTGTTCATTGTTTTAAACTGTTCATCATCATTTTAAAGCTGCTTTTGACATTGTATTGCTGTTGCGTCCTGCTCGGGGACCCTCAGGGAGAGGGACTGGTTGTTAAACCGCCTTGGGAACTATAGTTCAGGGAGGAGAAAACAAGTCTCGGCACTCCTAGCAAACTACAGCTCCCAGAATCTTTGGGGGGGGGGGAAGGTGTGACTGTTTAAAGCAGTGCTTTAAATGCAAGGTGTGAATGTGGCCAAGGTCTCGACAGGGAGTATTGGGGATAGAGACAGCTCAGGATAGAGACAACCTAGAGAGGAATCGTGCCCCCTCCATTGAAACAGGTGCAAGGAGGTTAAGGAAGCACCGCACCGTTGTGTCTCATGCGCCTGGTCATAAAATCCTTATTGGCTGAAACGCGGCAGGAAGAGGAACGGCTGCTAAGTGACTCCATCGCTTATCCTTGATTCCTCGCAGATGAGCAGCCGATGTTTCCTCGATGGACATTAATGTCTGGAAGATGTTTCTCTAATGGTCCATTACCGTTAATGGTTGGGACCTGCCCTGCATGCTGGGGGTGGGGTCGGCAGGGGGAGAGGAGCCTGGAGAATCACGTCGCTGCCAGAAATTGAGAAACAGCCCTGAGTTTTGCAGGGCAACAACACTGGGCAATCCCCCTATGAGGAAGAGCTGAAGCATTTAATACTTACAGCTTAGAGGAAAGGTTGAGCGAAACACGGCATGATGGAAGTTTTGTGCAGGAGAAGACTCCTGATGGCTCCTAGCCACGATTTCTACACTTTGCCTCCACGGTTGCAGACAGCATGGTTCTGAATCCAATTGCTGCAAACCACAGGTGGGGAGAGGACTCTGGTTCCTGGATCCTGCCTGCGGGTTTCCCATAATGGGCATCTGGTGAGCTGCTGTGAGAAGAGGATGTTGGACCACATGGGCCATTGGCCTCATCCAGCAGGCTCTTCTTACATCCTCAAGATTATAAAATTCCAAACACCAATTGTTGCAAACCCAAAGCAGAGACATCACCTGGCTGACAAAGGTCCGTATAGTTAAAGCTATGGTTTTCCCAGTAGTGAAGTATGGAAGTGAGAGCTGGACCATAAAGAAGGCTGATCACTGAAGAATTGATGCTTTTGAATTATGGTGCTGGAGGAGACTCTTGAGAGTCCCATGGACTGCAAGAAGATCAAACCTCTCCATTCTTAAGGAAATCAGCTCTGAGTGCTCACTGGAAGGACAGATCCTGAAGCTGAGGCTCCAAGACTTTGGCCACCTCATGAGAAGAGAAGACTCCCTGGAAAAGACCCTGATGTTGGGAAAGATGGAGGGCACAAGGAGAAGGGGACGGCAGAGGACGAGATGGTTGGATGGTGTTCTCGAAGCTACAAACATGAGTTTGACCAAACTGCGGGAGGCAGTGGAAGACAGGAGTGCCTGGCGTGCTCTGGTCCAGGAGGTCACGAAGAGTCGGACACGACTAAACGACTAAACAACAACACAGGTGGGCAGAGGGCTCTGGTTCCTGAATCCCCCTTGCAGGTTTCCCAGAATGGGCACCTGGCTGGCCACTGTGAGAACAAGATGTTGGACTTGATGGGCCATTGGCCTGATGCAGAAGAGATATTTGGATGTTCTTAATAAAATAATTAAAAAAAAATTATTTAGATTCCACCCTCCCCAGCCAAAGGAAGGCTCAGAGTGGCTAACAACCATAAAAGTAACACAGTTTACATAAAATCACAATCAATTAATTGAAATGTATTCTAAAATCTAAAATCAATTCATTCTAAAAATCAATTCAAAATCAATTCAAAATCAAATTAGTGGCAACCATTGGGCTAGAGTTCTGTGAGGATTACCAAAGTAGGGGGTCCGACTGTGCCTTGGCCAAAGGCCTGGTGGAACAGCTCTGTCTTGCAGACCCTGCGGAAAGATGTCAAGTCCCGCAGGGCCCTCGTCTCTTGTGACAGAGCATTCCACCAGATCGGGGCCATGGCTGAAAAAGCCCAGGCTCTGCTTGAGGCCAGCCTAACTTCCCTGTGGCCCAGGACCTCCAAGATGTTTTTATTTGAAGACCGTAAGGTCCTCTGTGGGACATACCGGGAGAGGCGGTCCCGTAGGTACGAGGGTCCTAGGCCGTATAGGGCCTTAAAGGTTAAAACCAGCACCTTGAACCTGACCCTGTACTCCACCGGGAGCCAGTGCAGCTGGTATAGCACCAGATGAATGTGATCCTGCAAATAATCTTATGTTGGAAATAATCAGATGTTACCAAAGGAACCCCTGAACTCTGATCCCAGGGGAACCAAAATCCATAGTGCTGTTGCCCCTGAAACTTCCCACCACAGCACGTCCAGGTACAATTCATGCGTAATGGTTCCTCTTCCGCTCTCCCTTTTGCATTAGCAACAATCGCAGAGAGTTTTAAATGGGCTTTTAGTGCTAAGAGACCCTGAACGCTTCTCCAGCAAGCACCCTGCCCAACCTTTTCTCGTAAGGGGAAGGAGATTCCCAGGGTGCTTCTGCAGCCCCCAGAGGCAAACGTCGCATCCCTCCCAAGCCAGTTCATGGCCTGCGATGGATATGAGGTGCAGTTCAAAGCAGGAAGAGGCTGACAACACCTACAAGAAATGTATTTGCACAAGAAATCAGCACCTGGTCCTGGAGAGGTTTTATTCCCTCTGAAGGTGTGGGCACCCAGTCTGGGATTTCTTCCATATCACCTCTCCGTCTTCCCCTCTAAGTTTTAATTTATATTTTTTAAAACTGTTGCTATATCTGTATTGTCCCTGCTATGCCTAATTGCAAATTCAAATGTATCCCTATCGTGTTTTATGACTTCCTTGATATTGTATGTGGGCTGGAACTGGTCTGTGACCGAAATAATAAAATTCTACCCTCTATGTCTTCCCTTCTCCAAGCTAAACATACCCAGCTCCTTCAACCATCCCTCACCAGGCTTGGTTTCCAGACCCTTGAGCATCTTGGCCTCCCTAAACTGTACACCTTCAAGTTTGTCCACATCATTCTTAAATTGTGGTGGCCAGAATTGGACACAGGACTCCAGGTGTGGTCTGACCAAGGCAGAATAGAGAAGTTGTATGACTTCCTTTGATCCGGATGCTAGACTTCTGTTATAGACATTGTTGTTGCCATTTAGTTGTGTCCGACTCTTCGTGACCCCATGGACCAGAGCACGCCAGGCACTCCTGTCTTCCACTGCCTTCTGCAGTTTGGTCAAACTCATGTTCGTAGCTTCGAGAACAATGTCCCACCATCTTGTCCTCTGTCGTCCCCTTCTCCTTGTGCCCTCCATCTTTCCCAGCATCAGGGTCTTTTCCAGGGAGTCTTCTCTTCTCATGAGGTGGCCAAAGTCTTGGAGCCTCAGCTTCACGATCTGTCCTTCCAGTGAGCACTCAGGGCTGATTTCCTTAAGAATGGAGAGGTTTGATCTTCTTGCAGTCCACGGAACTCTCAGGAGTCTCCTCCAGCACCAGAATTCAAAAGCATCAATTCTTTGTCAATCAGCCTTCTTTATGGTCCAGCTCTCACTTCCATAGATCACTACTGGGAAAACCATAGCTTTAACTATACGGACCTTTGTTGGCAAGGTGATGTCTCTGCTTTTTAAGATGCTGTCTAGGTTTGTCGTTATAGACATAGCGATTACATTGTTCTCCTCCTCTAGCTTGGAACACACATTACTCCACAGAGGGGTGAGGTTCATGTGCTAACAAGGTGTAGGGAACCTGGGGGGAGACCACTGCCCACCACAACCCCACGCAACCCCTCCAGAGCACAATCTGTGCCGTCATCCTATAAACCTGACATCGCCTGCAAAGCAATCACAACTCCATTTTGCTGCCCCCTTGGTCTAGTCCACAGATGGTTTTGATATCCCCGTAAATCATATTTATACAAGCCTACGCACTCTTGTGTGTATGGGAGCGCATTATATGTGTATATATAAAAGGACAGATGCATTTATTCCCCCGGGGAGGTCAGCAGAATTTATGAAGGGAAACAGCCACAGGCCTAGCTTTCTTTTTCCTGCCTTTTAAATAATAACAACAATAATAGAGAGTTCTTTTTTTTTTTGCTTTTCTAGGGGTGTCTGTGCATTGGAGAGGAGTAGAAGGGATGGATTTGCTTGGATGCTGTTTTTTAGTCGAGGGAGGAAAATGTCAGGAACAAATCCCAGTTTGAATCCCTATGTTTATTCGACCTCAACATGGATTTTGACTTCTGGGGAGGAGCCAGCAGAAAGCCCCTTTAAAACTGAGTTCCAGATTCAAAAAAAATGCCCTCGACAAATGTGTATCTTTTTCTTGTTCTTTCTAAGCACCCCAAATCCCCTTGAAGCACCCTGGTAGAAGGATTTGAAATGTGAGTTCAATCAGGACTACAGATGCGCAAATCCGTCCATTTTGATTTCTTCCAGTTCCTCGATTTTCCAGTCATTAGTTCAGTTCCCCACATTACCATATGAATTTTTTTTAAAAGCTCGTGAAAATTCACCATCATTTTAGCACTAATTTCTCAGAATATTCACATTTTCCCTCGATGCAAATTTTGCCCAATACACACATTTCGGCAAGCAATTTCCCCCAATATAAGGCATTTTTAAAAGAATGTTATTGCCACTAATCTGTGTATTTTATGCACACATTACGCTGCTATATTTAGTTTGCTTGATACTGTTTTTTAACGTTTCATCTTAAATTGTTGTGACTGGCAACTTAGGGTGAAGGGTTCTTAGCATCCGGAGACAATGAAAAAATGAAGTCAAAGCAGTGCCAGATTTACGTATAAGCTAAACAAGCTATAGGGCCCCACTCTCTTGGGGGCCCACAAAAAAAAATTAAAGGGGAAAAAACTGGATGTACATTTCCAAAATATAAGGTAAAAAACAAATAAAATAAAACCTACATACAGCAACAGTGTTTTGTGTTGTGTAGGCTCCTGGCAGGGAACTGCCATCGGAGCTAGAGGCAGAGGGAAGGCTCCAGAGGGATGCCAGAGAGGGTCCCAGCAGGGAAAGAGGCAGCCCATCTGCTGGGGAAGGAAATCAGCGTAACACCAGGGGTGAAGGGGGGCAGATGGGGGAATCGGAGAGGAGGCTCCAGGACTCTTCACCGGAGACCAGCGGGGAGAGCACGGGTGCTCCGCTGCCCATGCCCTCCCTGCGCAGAAGACTTCCGCGCAGGGAGAGTAGGAGGAGACTTGGCGTCAAAGAACTTCTTTGCTGGAAGAAGTTCAAGAAACGCCCACTGACGGATTCTGCCAGCGACTGAGAGAGCCACGAAGTGAAGGGCTGTCCAGACAGAAAGGGTTCAACCAGGTAACCTGGCCAGGAGTGGTGGCAACGTACGCACGAGCAACCCCTAGAAGCATTACAGCTCCTATTTGTTATGTGCAAATGCCTTTAGATACCTGTTAGGTCCATAAATTACCATATACCATATATTCAACACAAAACAGTGACAATTTGTTGTTGGCAAAGGACAGCTGGACATATAAAGGGCCCCATTACCTTCAGTAGCTGAGGGCCTCATCAAACCTAAATCAGGCCCTGAGTCAAAGCACCGGAGAGTTACAGCACCTGCTGCAGCTGCAGAGACCGATGCAGGAGAGACATGTTTTGTTGCAGCTGGGGCAGAGGAAGGCATCCGGTTGTGCTGCAGCAGATGCACCAGGGCATTTCTTCTCTCTGTGCTCCTCCCAGCGGTCATTGCTCCTCATGTCACTGCCGTGGATGCATGATCTGACTGCCTCCAGGCACTGCAAGGGACCCCCATGTGGCGGGGTTGATAGTGACAGCCTTCATACCATGCTTGCAGACATCTTTATAACACAGAGCTGGTCTGCCAACAGGCCTGGTGCCTGAAGCCAGCTCCCTGCAGAGCACATCCCTTGGTGAAGTGTGGGTTAATAATAATAATAATAATAATAATAATAATAATAATAATAATAATAATTTATTATTTATACCCTGCCCATCTGGCTGGGTTTCCCCAGCCACTCTAAGCGGCTCCCAACAGAATATTAAAAAGACAATAAAACATCAAATATTAAAAACTTCCCTAGATGTCTTCTAAAAGTCAGTTAGTTGTTTATTTCCTTCACATCTGGTGGGAGGGCGTTCCACAGGGCGGGGGCCAGCACCGAGAAGGCCCTCTGCCTGGTTCCCTGTAACCTCACTTCTCGGAGGGAGGGAACTATCAGAAGGCCTTCAGAGCTGGACCTCAGTGTCTGGGCTGAACAATGGGGGTGGAGATGCTCCTTCAGGTTTACTGGGCTGAGGCCATTTAGGGCTTTAAAGGTCAGCACCAACACTTTGATTTGTGCTCGGAAACGTACTGGGAGCCAATGTAGGTCTTTCAGGACCAGTGTCCTGAATAATAATAATAATAATAATAATAATAATAATAATAATAATAAATGCATTTGTCTTCACATTACATTGCAAAATTCAGAGAAGTGTGGTTTTCACTTTGCATATTTGTTCTAGCAAATGCAGATTAGGCAGGTTTGCCTTTCTAGGTGAACAGAACAGAATCTCCTATTCCTAGCCAGGGATCATGAAAGCAAAGTCCGTCCGTCCCCCAAGCTAGTTTAAATGCCAGAGCTCACCAACCAAGTACAAAGGAAGTTTGAGGCATGATTCCTCTACCCAACCAGGCATTTCTGACTAGAGGAGGGATTTTAAATCTGAATGCAGTACTCCTCATCTGCACATTCAAAGGCTGCAACTGAAAAAACCAGCGGCTATTTGTATTCATGCAGATCTTTCTACCATCTCCAACACTTCTCCATAACCTCCAAGCGTCCCGGTTTTTCGGGGAAAGCCCTGGAATTACATAAACTATCCTGGCTTCTGATCTCATCCCAGAATGTCCCTATTTCCCTGCCAGTGCTGAGGTTGAGCTGGTTCTTGTTCTGAGCAGCGGTGGCTGGGAGGGAGCATCTCGTGGCCTCTCCAAGGCCGCCACCGCGGATCTCCTCCCTTGGGCAGATTATAGCGGCTGCTGGAGAGCAGGAGAGCAGGACAGGCAGCTGACACAAGGCCCAGCCCCTTTTGACACACTGGCTCTGGGGGTCAGGCAGAGGGAATGGAGCGGAGTGCAAGAAGTCTCAATTTTTAAAATATTTTTTTTAAAGAAATGCTTTGTGCATCCTTGTCTAATCTTGCCCCCTTCCAAAATGCATTTGTTGGCGGGTGCTTTTCTTTTAGTAAATCAAAATGAAATGAAATTGGGATTAATGGGTTTTCGCAGGACGGTGGTGATGGCATTTGCCCTTCTTCTGATAGGAAGTGCTCTGCGGGGGGGGGGGGGGTGACAAAAAATGGGGAGGTCGAGGAGGGTCAGTTGCAGAGGAGTGAGAAATATCCCTATTATTATTACAGTGGTATCTCGGGTTACATACGCTTCAGGTTACATACGCTTCAGGTTACAGACTCCGCTAACCCAGAAATAGTGCTTCAGGTTAAGAACTTTGCTTCAGGATAAGAACAGAAATTGTGCTCACATGGCGCAGCAGCAGCAGGAGGCCCCATTAGCTAAAGTGGTGCTTCAGGTTAAGAACAGACCTCCAGAACGAATTAAGTACTTAACCCGAGGTACCACTGTATTTGAATTTATATACTGCCCTATACCCAAGGGTCTCAGGGTGGTTCACAGAATAAAATCAAGATCTCAAACCAAAATGCCTAATAAAAATAAAAGCAATAACCCAATAGCTGCTCCACCTCCCCAAAAAACACATTTTAAAAGGGCATAGGATGTAAATCAGATCAACCAAAGGACTGGTGAAAAAGGAACGTTTTTGCTTGGTGCCTAAAGGGGTATAATGGGGTCAGCAACCTAAGGCCCATGGGCCAGAAGCAGCCCGCGGAGGTCATTTGACCAGCCCATGAGCTGCCCCCGAACTGAGCTGCCCACTCGCGTGCTGCAGGCTAAACCGGCGCAGCATGGCACAGGGACTCGCTTCCGCAGCGCTGAAAATCTTGGGCACACACGCGATCTGACCCAATCCAGCGCAGGCCAGATAAACCTTGCTGACCCCTGGTGTATAATGAAGGCGTATTTTTATCTGAGGAATGTTGGAGGGTCTGCGTCTCTGCGCTTCTGGGGTGTATAATGAAGGCGTATTTTTATCTGAGGAATGTTGGAGGGTCTGCGTCTCTGCGCTTCTGGGGCGCTTGCGTGTGTGTGTGTGTACAATTGGATACATCTGGGGATACAAGGATGTAGTGCGCGTGCGCACACACACACACATTTTAACCACAAATGGAAGCTTTGGAAGGAACCAAGCCATATTTACAGCCCAGAACGAAACCTGCAGCTGCGAGGCTATTAGCAACACGGAGAACTGGAGGAGGCGGGAAAGGAGGCCCAATGAGACCCTTAAAAATGGAGCCAGTTGGAGCAGACTCAGCTCATTCCCCAGCAGCTGACTGTTGCAATGTGAAGCCCCCCTCCCTCCGATTCCTTCCTCTCCCATCTCCTGGATTTGGCAATCTCCGCTCAAGATTGCTGCCTGCAAACTCCCTCCCCACCCATGGCAAAACATTCTTCTCCATCACCCACACCAGCCTGGAGAAGACTTTACGAAATCCGCACAGAGAAATGGCTTGCAATTCTCAGAACATGCCCCGTTTCTTGAGCTCAGGGAAATGCTTTACTCCGAGTCAGACCATTGGGTCCATCTAGTGCAGTGATACCTGCACTGGCTGGCAGCAGCTCTCCAGGGTTTCGGGCAGGGGACATTCTTTGTCCTACCCAGAGGTGCTGGGAATTGAACCTGGGAACAACTCATGCAAAGCAGATGTTCTGCCACCAAACTACAACTCTTGCCCTATTTAGTTAGGTCTCCTTACTTCATTACAGTCATGCCTCGGGTTACAGACCCTTCAGGTTGTACGACTTCGGGTTGTGCACTGCGCTGAACCCAGAAGTACCAGAATGGGTTACTTCCAGGTTTGTGCACTGCGCTGAACCCAGAAGCACCAGAATGGGTTGTGTGAGCCTATCAAAAAATTCTGGGAATCTATTTACAATGAACTAAAAAAATATCTTCAAATATACCTTTATAAAAAACCACGAAGCCTTTTTGCTGGGGATAATTGGAGAGGAAATCAAAAAGGAAGATCAAACACTCTTTCAGTACGCGACAGTGGCCGCCAGAACTCTAATAGCGCAGAATTGGAAGACATCAAAAATCCCAACTATAAACGAGTGGCAATCCAAACTATTTGATTATTTAGAACTGGCAAAAATGACACAGAAAATAAGAAATCAAAAAGACATAAAGTTTAATAAAGAATGGAATAAATTTATGACTTACATGGAAACAGATGTAAAAAAATCTAAAAATCACAGTAGGTGTGACGTAACACTTGTGATGTAAAGAGTTTTTTTTTTGAGGAAAAGAAACTGCAGATAAAAAAATCATATAATATATTCTGAAACCGAGATGAAGGGAAGTCAATTAGTGTTGTGTGTTTATTTAGTAAATGTAAGTTAATTTGTTGGTGTCTTATGTTAGGAGATGTTTTTTCTCTTGTTTTCTTTATTATTATTTCTCTTTTTTATGTATTTCTTTTTTGTGTGTATGTGTTATGTATGTTTCTTTCGTTTGATTTAATGTTTGATGTAGCAAAACGAATTAAAATCAATAAAAAAAATTAAAAAAAAAAAAAAACAGAATGGGTTACTTCCAGGTTTTGGCGCATGTGCAGAAGTGCTAAATCATGCTTTGTGCATGTGCAGAAGAGGCAAATTGCAACCCGTGCGTGCGCAGACGCGGCACTGTGGGTTGCAGACACTGCGGGTTGCGAATGTACTTCCTCCACGGATCACGTTCGCAACCCGAGCGTCCACTGTACTTATACTTAGCATCAGTGGCATGCAGAGAAATTTTTCATAGGAGAACATTTAGGGCCCGAGGTGCCAGCTTGTGAGGGTGATGGGGCGGGGGAGAAGGTTGCGCACGTGACATTGCATGTGTGAGCATCGTGTCTTCCTCCCTAAGCCGGGCAGAATCTTCCTGGGCTTTGGGAAGAGGGCACCAGGCTTTAATACTCTAATGTACCGGGATCATTTAGGGGGCTAGCCTAGTTCCCCATGTTCACTGATTGCACATCACTGTTTAGCATTTATACTTAGAGCTTATCCACATTTACCTTTCCAGGTATGGCCCTTGCTTCAAAGCTCCATATCCAAGCACCCTTTTCTCCCTGCACCAGAGCTTTCCCCACGAAAACACACTCTTTAAAGCTGAATCGGAACAAATGGCAAATGGGAAACTCGAATGGCCCTTTTTTGCCCTTCAGCTTTAAAGAGCGGGTTTTCACAGGGCAAAACAAAAAAGGGTGCTTGGAAATGGAGGTTTAAAGTGCGGGCCTGTGTCTGGAAAGAGCGGGGCAAAAGTTAAGAGAGGATAAGAGGCAGTGTGGTGCAGTGGTTAGACTAAGACCTGGGAGACCAAATTCCCCTCTCAGCCATGAAGCTCATGGGGTGTGGCCGTGGGCCAGTCACTGCCTTTCAACCCAACCTACTTCACAGGGTTATTGTTGCATTTAAATGAGCAGGAGGAGGCCCATTTACGCCACGGCGACCTCCTTGGTTCAATCAATCAGTTTTGCATGTTCAAAGCCCCTCATGTGAACTTTTCAGTTTGTAATGTTCGTAACATCCCTGCCAGGATGCTAGGAATTATTTGTTATTGTTTGGCAGTTTTTGGTAGAAATAAATGACTTCCTGGTGAGGGGTCAGGCTTGATGAGGTGAAGGTGGTCAATAAACACAATCTCCCATCTCTTAAACTATCAATCAGTTTTGCATGTTCAAAGCCCCTCATGTGAATTTTTCAGTTTGTAATGTTTGTAACATCCCTGTCAGGATGCTAGGAATTATTTGTTAGGAACGCATTAATGGCTGCAGGTGTGTGTTTGTGTTGTTGTGCATACTTTCCAGAAATGTAGGACCGAACGTCCAGAGTTCCTATAATCCCAGAAGCCACACCTATCAATGATGCATCTCCGAGAGTCTCACTATTTCCTTCTCACCTGAGAAACTACCGTGTTTTGAGAGGTGTCTTTCTGAAGCAAATAATAATAATAATAATAATAATAATAATAATAATAATAATAATAATAATTTATACCCCGCCCATCTGGCTGGGCTTCCCCAGCCCCTCTGGGCGGCTTTCAACAAAGTATTAAAATACAGTAGTCTGTTCTTCTCTTTGACTTCTGGTGGGAGGGTGTTCCACAGGGCGGGTGCCACCACCAAGAAGGTCCTCTGCCTAGTTCCCTGTAACTTGCTTCTCACAGGGGGGAACCGCCAGAAGGCCCTCGGAGCTGGATCTCAGTGTCTGGGTAGAACGATGGGGGTGGAGATGCTCCTTCAGATATACTGGACTGAGGCCATTTAGAGCTTTAAAGGTCAGCACCAACACTTTGAATTGTGCTCGGAAACGTACTGGGAGCCAATGAAGATCTTTCAGGACCAGGGTTATATGGTCTCGGCGGCTGCTCCCAGTCATGGGAACAAGAATTGTGGTAATACGATGCAATGCAATCCTGTGGGTGGTCCATATTACAGGGGTGTTGTTTGGCTCAGCGAGGTGGTCAGCTGACCCAAGCAAGCCTCACATGACTCAGCCAGAGAGGGTCACCTACCATGGAGGTGCAAATGTGTGTGCTGGTAATTGTGAGACCCAAGACTTGACATATCTGCTTGGTGGAGCTTTCCAACAAGGGAGCATTTTGCAAAATGGGCACGGATCCGTTTCTCAGCCCAGTGCACAGTGGCTGCCTCATTGAGTCCAAGAGATTGGAGAGCTAATAAAACTGACGAAGATTAAGCCCGAGAGTCTTTGACCTTCTGCGGCCAATTTGAGACGAGCGAATAAAAGAGGTCTGCTGATCGGTCCTGTTTCTCCTAACAATTCTGGAGCCAAATATATGAGCTCTTAGACGGCCTTTACTTTGTTAACGGAGAAATCGGAGGGCTCCCTTGGCCAAAAAGCAAGGACACCAGCCAGGAATACCAGAGGAAAACAGCCCCTGCAGACAAACAGTTTTCTTTGGGGGTTTTAAGGGGTCTCACCTCCCTCCCTCTCCCCAACATCCAGAAGCCCAAAATGGTCTGTGATGTGTGTGTGTTTGTGTGTTTTTTAAACCGGCAACCTTTCAAGCTGGCGAGCTGATGAAATATGAGCGTGAGATCCAAGCAGGAAAATAAAATTCAGCAAGGCAGTTGTGGGGGGGAGCAAGGAGAAGGTTTTATGGCCCCCCACCCTTGTAGGCTGGGCTGCTAAAAAGCTCAGCCAGGTTTTCCTCCTTTAAAATGCTTTTAGCAACTGCCTTTATGGGCCTCCGAAGTGACGTGAAACAGGAGAAACTCTAAACAGATGGGCCTATAAAAAGCATTCGGTTTTGGTTGTCAGATATAATGGCACTCCCGGACACAGTTCCTAAAATGCACACACATGGACATTATCTCACAGAGATGTGCGTGTATGCGTGCGCATGCCTTCAAGAGCAGCATTCTGTTCTCACTGCGGCCGACCAGATGCCTGTGGGAAACCCATGAGCAGGATTCGAACGCAAGACCACTCTCCCTTCCTGCGGTTTCCAGCAGCTGGTATTTGGAGGCATCGCTGCCACTGGCTGTGGAGGCAGAGCAGAGTCATCCTGGCTATTATTATTATTATTATTATTATTATTATTATTATTATTTATATCCCTCCCTCCCCAGCCGAAGTCGGGCTCAAAGCGGCTAACAACAATAAAAGTAACACAGAATTCTAAATTCAATTCATTCTAAAATCAATTCAAAATCAAATGAATGGCAACCATTGGGCTAGAGTTCTGTGAGGATTGCCAGAGGAGGGGGTCAGACTGTGCCTTGGCCAAAGGCCTGGTGGAACAGCTCTGTCTTGCAGGCCCTGCGGAAAGATGTCAAGTCCCGCAGGGCCCTAGTCTCTTGGGACAGAGCGTTCCACCAGATCAGGGCCATGGCCGAAAAAGCCCTGGCTCTGGCTGAGGCCAGCCTAACCTCCCTGTGGCCCGGGACCTCCGAGATGTTTTTGTTTGAAGACCGTAAGGTCCTCCGTGGGAGGTACGAGAGTCCTAGCCCGTATAGGGCTTCAAAGGTTAAAACCAGCACCTTGAACCTGATCCTGTACTCCACCGGGAGCCAGTGCAGGTGATATAGCATCGGGTGAACGTGATCCTGCGGTGAGGACCCCGTAAGGAGTCTCGCCGCGGCATTCTGCATCATTAGCCATCAGTAGCCATCATTAGCCCTCTCCTCCTCCACAAACTAGTCCAATCCTCTTTTAAAGCCATCCAGGTTGGTGGCGACTGCTGCCTCCTGAGGCAGGGAGTTCCATAGGTTAACTGCATGATGGAGGGGATGTGATCATTCGGTCACCCCAGAACCGGCCCCTGGACTCTCCACTTCAGGTCGGAGGGCTGCTGGCTACCCCGAAAGATTAGTCTCAAGCACAGCAGACAACTCCAAGTTGCACCAGTCACAATGAAAATAATGGAAGCAAAGCTATTTCCGCCCTGCAGAGGAGGTGGGGTTGCGGGCTTCACGCCCCCACCATGCGCAATGCGGCTGGAGCCCAGCCCCCGTGCAATTGGGGGAATCCCCGTCCGTGTCACTCCCTGGCCAGCCAATCAGCTGGCTCTGGGGGTGTGGTCTGCCCTATTTAAGGCAGGCACGGCTGGGGATCTCCCTCTTTGCTGCCTGCCAGCTGTTCCTGCTTTTCCCACCCTCCCGCCCTTTAAGGTTTTCATTCCTTGACCTTGCTATGGACCTCGGTTGGTCGCCATCAAGGGGCCTGGTAGGAATTTTTCCACTTGGCAAATTGGCACCAGCCACTTGGTTTTCGCCTACCTCGTAACAAATCGTCACAACTTTCTGGATATTGGCGGTTAGGCATTGGTATAGTTCTGTAGATGGAAGAGGGGAGGTTACGCCATCACCTGCCCTGCATATTGAAGGGTAGTCTGGTAAAGGATTCTGGGGGTCGTGGCCCTGTCCAAAGCCTGGGGAGGTGAGGGCCTAAGGCACGCCCCCTATCGGTGACCCCGGGGGAGTTCCTAGTCGATGTGCACCAGCAGGACTCCCCCTACTGGTGGTTAACCCTTTCTGGTCTTCAAGTGGACGGGCTGAAGTCGGATATAGTCGGTTAGGACCAATGCCTAAGCCAATACCGCTCTTCACCTGAACCCAGCAAAGTTGTGTCCTTATTTAGCCCATTAACCTTAATAATTGTGCCATGTGTCATTATTTCCACTGGGGAGGACGGGAACTTGCCATGCAAACAACATCACAACTGACACCCCAAAGAGACGCCCTCGGTCACGGGTTCAGTCAGAAGCTGGCAGACTCTCCTCTGCCGGAGGTTTCTGAGTGGAAAGTGAACGACCTTCTGCCAGGGATGCTTTAGTTGTGAGTCCTGCATTGGCGGGGTTGGTCTAGATGATCGTCGGGTGTCCCTCTACAATTCTATGATTCGAGTTGACCTGCAGCTTTTCCTGCATTCATGCATCCTTCCCCAAGGACTCACACGCATACACACACTCATACTTGTTTTTATGGGCCTGGCTGGCTCTGAGCCTTCCCGTCATTTATGGGCTTCTCACTCTCCCAACCCGAGTGCCTGCAGCTCATTTATTTTTACAAGCTGCTTAGCTCCATTCCGGGCTTTTCTCAAGCCACACGCCTGGCTCAGTTTCCCTCGTCCCTCCTGTGTGTCACTGCTGGCACCTTGCTGCCACTAGCTAGATAAGAACAGCCCCCTTCCCAATCTGACCAGTTTTCTCACCCCATCATGCAGTTGCCGCCGTCTCCTGAATTTTCGCTTGACACCGAACCGTGCCAAGACAACTGCTCCAGCATCACGCTGACCTCACCCTGATCACAGTTGGATCACAGACCTATCTGTGGGTGGGCTCATCTTCCCTCGGTGTCAAATCAGAGCCAGTAGAAATTTACAGGCACTGCCCTTCAATGCCCCTGAGGGCTGTTCAACTAAGTTTAACGCAGCTCAGAGTTCAATAGAGCCATATGAGAGAGAGGAGAACGGTCGTGGGCTGCATATTTACATTGTTCTAGGTCAGGGGTCTGCAACCCGCGGCTCCGGAGCCGCATGTGGCTCTTTTACACCTTTGCCGCAGCTCCGGGGCGGATACTAGCGAGGGGAGGAGGCGCATTGTGCGCCGCGACACTCCCCACTGTGGCGGGCGCTGTACTGGCTGTGACATCGCATGGGGGTGGTGCGTACGTTAGTCACTCACCGTCCCGACGTCACCTTCCCGCCCGCCCGCCCGCTACATTGTAAGGGGCACGTACGCTGCTCACTGCATTGAAAGGGGGCATGTATGCTGGTCACTGTTTTGAAAGGGAGTGAAGAACACACACACACACAAAAAGGTAACTTGTTAAATTTAACGTTTATTTCTATGAGGAGGAGTAATTCTGAGGGGTCAAACAAAGAAATAATAAAAAAGTGACAAAAAAGTTATTTTTATAATGACGAGTTTTGCGGCTCCCAGTTTTTTTTTCTTCGGAAACGGGTCCATGTGGCTCTTTTTGTCTTAAAGGTTGCAGACCCCTGTTCTAGGTGGTAAAGGACATAGGTGAAAGCCAAGGTGATTCTCATATCGAAGTGACCTGTGATATCAGAATTATATAACATGTCAAGCAGAGGGCAGCCCTTTCTGGAAACAAACAGGCATTTTCATACACATGTGGCAGCCATGTGTAGGGATCATTATGAAAGGAACTGAAAATAGAAATCCATTGGTCTGATCCAGCGGGTCACTTCTTAAGCCAAGGCCCATCTAGTCCAGAATCCTGTTCTCACAGTGGCTGGGCTGTTGCCCATGGGAAACCTGAAAGCAGAGGTCAAGCACCAACTGGGCAACATAAATGGGTTCTGAAGGAGCGTCTCCACCCCCATCATCCAGCCTGGACACTGAGGTCCAGCTCCAAGGGCCTTCTGGCGATTCCCTTGCTGTGAGATGTGAGGTTACAGAGAACCAGGCACAGGGCCTTCCTCGGTGGTGGCACCCGCCCTGTGGAATGCCCTCCCATCAGATGTCAAGGAAATAAACAATTCTCTGGCTTTTAGAAGACATCTGAAGGCAGAGAAGTTTTTAATGTCTGATGTCTTGCTGTCTTTTAATGTGTTGGAAACCGCTCAGAGTGGCCAGGGCAACCCAGTCAGATGGGCAGCATATAAACATCATCATCATCAACATCGCCATTAAACTGGCCAAAATACTGATACTGCTGCATTGAAAAGATCCATTTTTCCAATGGATTGATGACCTGAGCAGATTGCTTATAGACATAGGCTTTGCATGTACGAGTACAGTCATACCTCGGGTTGAATGTGCTTCAGGTTGAGCGCTTTCGGGTTGTGCTCCGCGGCAACCCGGAAATAACGAAGCACGTTACTTCCGGGTTTCTCTGCTCACGCATGCACAGATGCTCAAAATGACGTCACACGCATGCCAGAAGCAGCAAAACGTGACCCAAGCACGCGCAGATGTGCCATCACATCTTACATTCTATTCTGGACACTGAGGTCCAGCTCCGAGGGCCTTAACGAATTAAGTTCTTAACAAGTATAATGAAATTTGGAACTCATTGATACAAAACATAGTAGGTTAAAAATGATACTAATATATTGGAAATACAATGGTACCTCTGGTTAGCTACTTAATTCGTTCTGGAGGTCCGTTCTTAACCTGAAACTGTTCTTAACCTGAAGCACCACTTTAGCTAATGGGGCCTCCTGCTGCTGCCGCACTGCCAGAGCATGATTTCTGTTCTCACCCTGAAGCAAAGTTCTTAACCTAAAGCACTATTTCTGGGTTAGCAGAGTGTGTAACCTGAAGCATATGTAACCTGAAGCGTATGTAACCCAAGGTACCACTGTATTAGATCAGTATACAGTGGTACTTGTGGTTGCGAACGGGATCCGTTCTGGAGCCCTGTTCACAACATGAGCAGAATGCAACCAGCATTTCTGCATCTGCACGTACGTGGGTCGCGACTCGCCGCTTCTGCGCATGCGCGTGACGTTATTTCGTGCATCTGCGCATGCGCAAGTGGCAAAACCCGGAAGTAACCCTTTCTGGTACTTCCAGGTCGCCACGGGACACAACCTGAAAAGATTTAACCTGAAGCAAACATAACAAGAGGTATGACTGTATATGGAATTGCAACTGTTATAGTGATATACTATACCCTAAAAAACCCCAAAAGCAATAAAAGCAGGATTCGAACACAAGAGCAACACTCTTTCCTCCGGCAGTTTCCAGAAACTGGTCTTCAGAAGCATTTCTGCCTCCAGCTGTGGAGGCAGAGCAGAGATATCCTGGCTAGTAGCCGTCCATCGCCCTCTCTTCCTCCATGAATTTGCCTAATCCTCTTTTAAAGTCATCTAGGTTGGTGGCCATCATTACATCCTGTGGGAGGGAGTTCCATAGGCTGACTATGCGTTGTGTGAAAAAGCACAGCCGGAAGTAGCTGTTCATTTGGAAAAAGGGCAGGTTTCCACACACCTGGGTAGTAGCTCACACCCTGTGCCATCAGATCAATGGACAGATCTGACAGCTACCCATCATGAGTGCCAGTGAAGAGCTCAGGAGCTGCAAGGAATTATGGGGCACGCCTCCCAGACTGTGGTGGTTGGGGCAGCTACATGCCTTGGCTGGGACCTGTAAACCTTTTGGAGGGGGGAACATGCATTCCTCAGAGTCATCTGTGTCACCAGATGCTGCAGACATTGCAGCAGATCCAGCGTGACATAGTGATTAGAGTGCAGATTAGGACCATGGGTTCAAACCTTCATCCTTCAGAATTTACATCCTCTTGCACTTTTGTATGTATATAGGAGACAGAGAGAGGTGACAGCAGTCACGAAATTAAAAGACACCTGCTTCTTGGGAGAAAAGCAATGACAAACCTAGACAGCATCCTAAAAAGCAGAGACATCGCCTTGCCGACAAAGGTCCGTATAGTGAAAGCTATGGTTTTCCTAGTAGTGATGTATGGAAGTGAGAGCTGGACCATCAAGAAGGCTGATGCTTTTGAATTCTGGTGCTGGAGGAGACTCTTGAGAGTCCCATGGACTGCAAGAAGATCAAACCTCTCAATTCTGAAGGAAATCAGCCCTGAGTGCTCACTGGAAGGACAGATCCTGAAGCTGAGGCTCCAAGACTTTGGCCACCTCATGAGAAGAGAAGACTCCCTGGAAAAGACCCTGATGTTGGGAAAGATGGAGGGCACAAGGAGAAGGGGAAGACAGAGGACGAGATGGTGGGACAGTGTTCTCGAAGGTACCAGCATGAGTTTGACCAAACTGCAGGAGGCAGTGGAAGACAGGAGTGCCTGGCGTGCTCTGGTCCAGGGGGTCACAAAGAGTTGGACAGGACTAAACGACTAAACAACAAGGAGACAGAGATAGAAATAGATACCTGCTTTTGGACCTGGCCCCACCCACTGTAGGCTCTGGCCCCACCCACCATCAGCTGCAGGCCCTGATTGGTTCAGCAGCCCTTTGCAGCAGAGGTTTCTCCATCCTTGCTGTATGACATAAGGGATAAGGGATTAAATAGAGCCATGGAAAACAGAGCGTGAGGCCCTGTCTTTTGACACCCCTACTTGGTCTCAGAATCTGTTTCAAGCTGCCTTCCAGATCCTGGTTGTCCCCTCCAGATGTTTTGGCCTACAACTCAACCAGAGTTGTAGTCCTAAACATCTGGATAGCACCAGGCTGGTTTAAATAGCCAAGTCTGTCTCTCAGTTCTCATCACTGCTTAATTTAAGTCTGTGTTTATTGGGTCTGGGGATTGATCAGCACTGTAAAGTTTCTACAGGAAAGCCACTTCTACGGAGGACTGGCTCAGCTGAGAATATTGCAGTCATCATGGAGGCTGAGAGGTGGGAGAAGTCAATTCAGGGTGTTTCCCTCCCACAGCAGCCAAAATATTGGCAAAAGCATCTTCTCAAGCCATGACCAATTACTGTGTCCTATTTGTCAACGTAGGAGAAAGCAGGCATGCAGCCATCATTCTTGACTTTTTGCATGCTGTTTATATATATTAAATTCCCACATGGTACATTCCACCCCCCCCCATTTTTTTTTGAGGGGGAGATCTGCCTCCTTGCAAAACCTTAGCTCTGAGGTCTCTTGCCATTCAGGTTGTACAGTCTGTAGAGCACAAGACTCTTAATCTCAGGGTTGTGGGTTCAAGTCCCACGTTGAGCAAAAGATTCCTGCATTTCACAGGGTTGGACTAGATGACCCGCGGGGTCCCTTCCAGCTCTATGATTCTCCAAAAGTTGGTTTCAATGTGCAAAAGAGCTGAGGTCTTGCAAGGGTGAATTTGACCACAAGGCCCAGATTCAGAGTTTGTGGGAGAGCTGAACTGTCTTACCAAGTGCTTTGCTGCGATCTATGACAACACGGCTTCCTTGGAATGCTTCCCTTCATAGTTGGCGACATTGCATGACAGATGTCAAGCACGCTCTCATGTCCCCAAGTCACTGTCTGTCAACTCACTGATGAGTCAGTATGATACAGTAGCAAGGAAAGCTAATGCAATTATAAGCTTCATGAACAGAAGTCTAGAGTCCAGATCAAGGGAAATAATAGTCCCATGCTATTCTGCCTTGGTCAGACCACACCTGGAGCCCTGTGTCCAGTTCTGGTCACCACAATTTAAGGAGAATATTCACAAGCTGGAATGTGTGCAAAGGAGGGCAACCAAGATGATCAAGGGTTTGGAAACCAAGCCTTAAGAGGATCAATGGAGGGAGTTGGGGATGTGTAGCCTGGAAAAGACGAGACTGGGAGGAGCTATGAGAGCCATCTTTAGATTTCTCAAGGGCTGTCCCAGGAAAGAAGAAGAAGAATTTGGATTTGATATCCCGCTTTATCACTACCCGAAGGAGTCTCAAAGTGGCTAACATTCTCCTTTCCCTTCCTCCCCCACAACAAACACTCTGTGAGGTGAGTGGGGCTGAGAGACTTCAGAGAAGTGTGACTAGCCCAAGGTCACCCAGCAGCTGCATGTGGAGGAGCAGGGAATTGAACCCGGTTCCCCAGATTACGAGACTACCGCTCTTAACCACTACACTGGAAGCAAGCTTGTTTTCTGCTGCACAAGAGAGCCGGACCCGAACCACCGGATTTGACGACAATACAGCAGAATCCAACTAGACATTAGGAAGAACTTTCTGACAGTAAGAGCTGTTTGAAATGGAGTATCTTGTAAGATGGAGGACTCTCCTTCCGTGGAGGTTTTTAAGCAGAGGTTGGATGGTCACCTGTCAGGGATTTTTTCAGCTGTGATTCCTTCATTGTCGGGGTTGGGCTAGATGTCTACTGTGGGTCCCTTGCTGCTCTGCAATTCTATGATTCTATCCATGAGCAAGAACATCCCCTGAGCACATGCACTCATTTACAAATATGGGATCCAATCTTGCTTGCTGGGAAAAAAGACCTTTCCAAGCCCCACTGGCCCTATGCTACCTCCCCTGTCCTAACCACATGAGGTGTTTTCTGGCTCCGTTGTTGTGGCCAAGAATGACGTCTCCATCTGTCGACTGGAAACCGCTCTGCCAAGGCACTTTTACTGTTGAAGCGGAGCCAGGGACACACCAGCTGTGAAAACACAGCTAAAGTGGCAGGAAGAAGCAGCCTCCTCTTCCTGGCCTGCCCCCTTACTCTGGATGGCTGGAAAAGAGGATCGGACAAATTCCTGGAGGAGGAGAGAAGGAGCGATGGCTATTAGACAGGATGGCTCTGCCCTGCTTCCACAGTTGGAGGCAGCAAGGCTTCTGAATAATGCTTGCTGGAAGCTGTGTTGCTCCTGTGTTCGAATCCTGCTTGCCGGTTTCCGTTTGGCGCATCTGCTTGGCCACTGTGAGAACAGCATGCTGGACAAGAGCGGCCATTGCATACCCTCCAACATTTCTGTGATGAAAATAGGGATGAACTATTCCTTAATGGGATGCAGGTGGCGCTGTGGGTTAAACCACAGAGCCTAGGGCTTGCTGATCAGCAGGTCGGCAGTTTGAATCCCCACGACGGGGTGAGCTCCCGTTGCTCGGTCCCTGCTCCTGCCAACCTAGCAGTTCGAAAGCACGTCAAAGTGCAAGTAGATAAATAGGTACCGCTCTGGCAGGAAGGTAAATGGCGTCTCTGTGCGCTGCTCTGGTTCGCCAGAAGCAGCTTAGTTATGCTGGCCACATGACCCGGAAGCTGTACGCTGGCTCCCTCGTCCAATAAAACGAGATGAGTGCTGCAACCCCAGAGTCATCTGTGACTGGACCTAATGGTCAGGGGTCCCTTTAACTTTACCTGTTCCTTAATTCAGTGGTACCTTGGGTTACATACGCTTCAGGTTACATACACTTCAGGTTACAGACTCCGCTAACCCAGAAATAGTACCTCGGGTTAATAACTTTGCTTCAGGATGAGAACAGAAATTGTGCAGCGGTGGCGCAGCGGCAGCGGGAGGCCCCATTAGCTAAAGTGGTGCTTCAGGTTAAGAACAGTTTCAGAATAAGAACGGACGTCCAGAACGAATTAAGTTCTTAACCAGAGGTACCACTGTAATATTATTTTACTATTTATACCCAGCCCATGTGATTGGCCTGCCCCAGCCACTCTGGGTGCTGGCCAAGATATATCAAAACATAATAAAACATTAAACATTAAAAAACTTGCCTATACAGGGCTGCCTTCAGATGGCGTGTGAGTTGCATAACTCCATACCCTCCAACATTTCTCCAGTGGAAAATAGGGACATCCTAAGGAAAAGCGGGACATTCTGGAATCAAATCAGAAACCAGGATGGTTCCTATACAACCGGGACTGGAAAACAGGGACACTTGGAGGGTCTGTCCCGATCCAGCTGGCTCTTCTGGCGTTCTTCGGACTTGCTTCTCATCCACAAGAAATAGCCTTCATAACCTGCTGCCCCTTGCAAGGTGTTTTGAACTACAATTCCCATCAGCTCCAGGTTAATGGGAGCTGCAGTCCAGACACCAGGTTGGTCAAGTCTGCCATAAGACATCTTGAACCTTCCCTTTGTGCCAACACCACACAGCGTAACTGAGGCACAGGCCACCCTCCAATTTTGTGCAATGCTGGCAATGGCTTCCTTGACCATTGGCTGCCCCCACTGTGCTCTCTGGACCCCACCCAGCTGGCAGGCTCCTTCGCCAGGCCCGTTTCGCGGCTGGATCTTCTCTCTTGCTCTCTGGACCTCTCCCACACCCACTCCATCTCGCGGCTTCTCCACTGGCCTTCCGGAACCTTCCAATTGGCTGAGCCCAGGCCTCGACCTCAGCTCAAGCGGGACATGCCTTTGTCCACACACACACACGTAGTATATTACTTCCAGCCACCACCCTCTGACTCGTGTGGGTGTGCTGGGAACATGAATCAGCTGCCAAGCATCCGCAACCGCTCTGTAGAATTGCTGGGGAGGGGAATGACCCAGCTGGGTTGCCAACTTTTTAAGCAGCCTGTGCTCCTGTGCCTTTAAACAGAGGCTTGATGTGCAGACTTTCTCAGGTAATCATGTTTCTTTCCTCGTTGTGGAAACTTTACCTGCTATGTGTTAAAATTGCTGTTGAACACACATACTATTCCCACCTCCCTTGTCATTTGTCAGTCCTAGTCAGCAATCCATGTTGAGGGACAGTGCAGGTTGGTGGGTGAAGAACTGGGCTCAAGTCTGCATCTGATTCCGCTTTCGGAAGGTGGTGAATTCTCCTTCATCGGAGAGGTTTTTAACTCACTTCACTGGAGGATTAAATCCTGGAGGATTTAAAACCGAGTTTGGATAGCCATTGGTCAGGGCTCCTTTAGTTGTGATTCCTGCATTGCTGGCAGTTTGACTAATGACCGGTGGGGAACTTTTCCCACTCTACAATTCCACGAGTCTTTGACGTCCGGCTTGGCCAAAAACCTTCGTTGTCCTAGCCTACAAATCACGACGGGCAAGCAGGACTTAAACCAGATTAGATTGAGAATTGGGAGAAGGGGGTATGTTTGCATATTCCCAAGGTCTGAACAGGATAATTATTGCTTCTGGCATTGAGAGACGCAGCCCTCCACTTTAGAGAGCAGAAGATTTGGTTTGGGCCCCGATTCCGCACTACAGAAAACAGTCCAAAGCACTGGATTGAGTTCAGGGTCGGAGTTCACTTTGGGGGAAAGTGGGGCAAATCCTCATTCGCCACAATCGGCTGTTGGGAAATCAAAACCTGTCTTTTTTTGTTGTTCTGTAAGAAGTGGATGAAATTTACAAGCAAAGGGACCATTCTGTAATGGATTAAGTCTGCCAAGTTGCCAAGCTGTGTAGCAGTTTTTGTCTTGGGCACCTTTACAATTTTATATAGATTGGACAGTAGTAGATGGGATTTGCAGGCATGGTAGATGCCTCTGAGAGTTGGTTGACTCCTGCCAAATTTCAGAATAAATGCAGCAGTCTTGCACCAGGGCAGCCTTTACAGTTTTAGGGGAGGATTCAGAGTAATCAATCATTGTCCCCCAGCATTTTTGTGGGTTGGACAACAGCAGACATAAGAGGCAAGGAACCTGCCAAATAGCAGATGCATCAGCTCCATTTCTTGTGCTAGGCATCCTTCAAAGTTTATTCCTTTCTCTCTCTTTTCAGGGGGTGGGCTGAGCGAACTATAAGGGCACCCATTGCTCCCCACCGCCAAAAGCACCAAGAACCAGAATCTCCAGATAAAACAATTCCCTTTGATTAAAAACTAGATCTGTCAAATCACAGTGCAGTGCAGCTCTCCCTCCCCTTATATGGGGAGTTTTGCTGATATGGCGAGCTGAAGAGACATTAGCTCAGTTTTAGCAGACGCTTGCTGGTGGGGTGGGTTTTGTGTGTGTCCGAGATGCCGAGGCACTTTGGGGACTCTCCGGTTTGACTTCACCCAGAATTAAAATCCCAGAATCTCTCTGAAGCTCAGGTTTCATCCCAAGCCAATGCACACCCTCATTTTCTAGTCAACTTGGAATATTTAGAGTTATATGGAAGTGTTCCTTTGCGGATGGGATATAGCTCAGACATAGTACATCTCCTTTACATGCAAAGTGCTAAAATACATCTGACCGGGGAGGGCAAACATTTTTAAGGTACCCTGGCATCAGAGCCAACTCCTAGGGGCTGAAGGGTCTTAAGCCCTCCAATGAAATATTTTAGGGCCCCCCAAAAGTTGATGGACATTTCCATTCAAATAGTCTGTGTGTGTGTGTGTGTTGCATCATATGATCAATTATGAGGCCTACCAAGGCCTCCCCAATATTTGATTCAAGTTGGCAACGCTGCCCCTCAGCTCCTCTTGAACATATGTGTATTCCAACACACAGCTTGTGAAACTTGTGGGGCTGCTGGGAGTTGCAGTTCAGAACACCTGGAAGGCACCAGTTTGGCAGGGGGGGTGGCGCTGTGGGTTAAACCACAGAGCCTAGGACTTGCCGATCAGAAGGTCGGCGGTTCGAATCCCCATGACGGGGTGAGCTCCCGTTGCTCGGTCCCTGCTCCTGCCAACCTAGCAGTTCGAAAGCACGTCAAAATGCAAGTAGATAAATAGGTACCACTCCGGCGGGAAGGTAAATGGCGTTTCCGTGTGCTGCTCTGTTTCGCCAGAAGCGGCTTAGTCATGCTGGCCACATGACCCGGAAGCTGTACTCCGGCTCCCTCAGCCAATAAAGTGAGTTGAGTGCTGCAATCCCAGAGTTGGCCGTGACTGGACTAATGGTCAGGGGTCCCTTTACCTCTAAAGAAATCCAAGTTGAAACAGTATTTGGGGGGGGGGGGAAGTGGCAGTGGGGTGAGGATAAGGACCACTCTGACCTTTCAACTTGAGAGGTGGGGGAAGAGGGTGCAAATATTTCAACTCTAGAGGTCCCATTTCCTAAGAAATGAAAGTCGTAGTTGATTGACATGTGCTTACATTGAAAAACAGTGCAGCCGGGCATTTATCAACATTGCTATTGTACAACAGCCGTCACAGGACACACAACGGACAATGTAGAAAATAAAATTAAAAATTAAAAACAATAATAAAAAAATACAAAGGAAACATGAAACAGGAGAAGGACTCTCCGTACGACAAAGATAAATACACAGAGAGAGAACAAGCCCCCGGCGAAGGGGTGGTTTGCGAGCCCACCATCCGGGGCTCTTCTTTCCCCATAATCTTTATTTACAAAAGTTTGATCCCCTCCTTCCCACTTGGAAATAATGCTAGAAAAATAACTGCGGGAGGCCGAGAGAAGATTCGCCTGAAAAGCCAGGGGCGCGAGGCAGAAGGAAGCTCCCTGACGCCAGCTCCGCTGGCACAAACACAGCGCCTCGTTTTTAGCGGGGCTGGGGCCGGAGAACGCTCTGCTGGATCGCGCCCCAGTTTTTTAAAACTCTAATTCTCTTTTTACAAAAAAGAAAAGAAGTGTGTGTAAAAACAACAACACAGGACTGTATTTCTGTCGCTTTAAAAAAAGAAAGGGAGAGGGTTTTTTATATAGATATAAAAAAAAGATATGCAAAAAACAGTGTACCGGCCTTTCGGATGGGCTTGAGATTGCCCAGGTGGTTGAAAAGAAAACAATGGAGGAAAATGTGAAACTGGAAATAGGAACAAAGCCCTCCTGAAGGCCATTTTCCGAACATGGAAAGGCACGTCCTGAAATTGCTGTGGCTGCCGAGGGGAAAAGGGACTGACAACTTCTGCCAGTGTGAGTTTTCCAGGGGCCTTAGTGTGGAAACAACATGGTGGGTGCCCAGTTTACCAGGGGAGCGGCTTTGGGTGCCAAACCAGGTTGGGTGGGCACCCATGTTTGCCTTGTAATGCCAGCGCAGCGGGGTGGGAAGAATCAGTTCATGGGATGAGAAGGTGCTTAGCTCTTCGTCCGACGCTTGCTGAGTCTCCCCCTGGGGAAAAAGGATCCCCGCTAAAGTTGGGCGCAATCCCTGATATCTCGTTCCTTTCTGTCCAGGTCTGAAACTGAAAACCAGCCCATCGGGGTGGAAGCATTTGTGGGGGTTCGGCAAAGGAGTTCCCACACCCTCAAGCACCCCTAAATCCCCCAGCATTTTAGCAAATCTGGGATCAGGGGAGTGTTTGCTGAGGCAACGCCCAATTCTCAATTTTTGTGCTGTCCACAGGCAAGTTTCACGAACAGGAGCACATTTCTTCCAAAGGCTTGGTGTCTAGTCTACTCTTTAAACCGGTTTAATAGCCATTCCCTCTCCCTAGGGACCGACAGTTCTCTGAGGAGAGGCTGGGGAATCTCAAAACAGAGTATCTACTATGTTTCCCCCTCAACAATCTAAAATTCCTGTGGTTCCTTATAGGGGAACACAGATAAGACAACCAGGCAGAAGTTTATACCGTAGATTTTGGTTGCGGCCACACCATAAATTTAAAGCCCTCTTATACCACTTTAGAGAATCGTGGCTCTCCCCCCCCCCCCCCCAAAAAATAATAATCCTGTGAACTGTAGCTTATCCAGGGTTTCCATACCACCCTCCGTGCCCGTAACAAAACTATAGTTCCCAGGAATATTTTTTGGGGAAAGCCATGACTCTTAAAGTGAGATACCAGTGTTGATGTGACCACAGCCGAGGATCACTTTCCGTGGGCTATCCTAACACCTTCTCTGCTCCTGGCGGAAGAAAGCAGGCTCTGGGTTAACAGGGGAGGGGTATGGCAGGGGGTTGGACTAGATGACCCCTGGGTCCCTTCCAACTCTACAATTCTATGACGGGTTGGGGGTGGGTCCCCTATGGGGAGACATTCACGTGATCTGTGAGTCCGGGGCTTGGAGAGACGATGCCTGTGCTCTTACTCCAAGAATCGTCTACCCTGCCTACTCCCTCCTCACTTTCTGCTCCTACAGGGTCGTCTCTTAAGCATTATGCCAGGTGGGAAAATGCTGCCCGCAAGCCACAAACTGCGCCACCACTCCAGAGCTACTGCGGTTCACTGGTTGGGCCAGGGCCAGGCCACCTGCTTTGCATGTAGAAGGTTCCATCTCCCACCTGCAAGGGAGGGATCGTTGCCTGAAGTCCTGTGAAGTCCCTGCCACTAAGTATCAATGATGCTGAAGGTCCCATCTGAGCCAGGTGTATCTGTACTCTCTCTTGGTAGCTTCCTGTCAGCTACTGGATCCCAGGGGAGGTGGGACCGGAGTGGGGTCCTGCCGTGTGATCCTCCCGATCAACGAGCTTGCAAAACCTTAGAGCTCTGAGCCCACCCTCCTGCACCGGAAAGCCAGCCGGTACGGGACATTTGCTGCTTTTTGGCAGAGAAGCCGGTTGTCCCCACGAAGGCTCCTGCCATTCACCCGGCCCAAGAGCACACCAATTTAGAAGGATTTGGCTTGTCGAGCCCTTTCTGGTTTCAGGAATCGGGAGACGGCGGCCCTTCCTGCCTTGATGGGGTGAGGCGGAAGGGAGCGAAGGAGAAACTCTCTCTGGGGGATCCGTGGGTGGGCATTTCAACATCTGGAACGCCTGGGAAGAAGATGAGCAACACACGGCCAAGATCTGGGGGGAAGGGGGAAAGCTGCCAGGGTTCTTCACACATGTCCTGTTAGAAGGGGCTACTTAGCCCCAAAACCTTCAGATTAAGACACGTGTTAAGAGGAGGCTGGTTAGCAGTTGCGGTTGACAAGGAATGGACCTTTCGGGCGATGCGATGGAGCGGTGAGTCCCAAAGGCTTTGCCCACAGCGAGGTCCTCCAGCACCCAGGTTTTTCTGTGCTGGAGGACTGATAGGGCCTGCACGCTGCAAGGTGGGGATTTAGAAAAGGGAAAGGCAGCATCGCTGTTTGGAACGCAGGCTCTCTTCCCCCTCACCGGAAAGCAATTTCCGGTTTGGCCAGGGGTGTAACGTGAACCAGCTTGCTTTGGAGCAGAGATGGAAACCCCCCAAAGCATAGGGAAGACAAATCATTTCCTGGGGTCCACACCCAAGGCCACGGGAGCGACAATTTAAGAATAGTGAAGAGGAGGACCCAGGAGTCCTGGTGCAAAGGGCTGATGCTCAGGGTCTGGCTTCCAAAGGGAGACCCTCTCCAGCTAAGACGGGAGAACACTCTGCTCTTTGCTGGGAGCAAATCTACCTGAGGGAGGGCAACCCAGGTGAGGGGATGGTGTGGGTGGGCTTTGCTTCCGATTCTTTAACCAAAGCTGTGAGGAATGGTGCAAGAGGGTGGGGTAAAGGAAGGATGGCAGTGCTGAAACCCCCTCAAACACCTCTCCCTAAAAATTGTATCTTCGCCCCCAGTTTGTGGCTGGGCATCTCCTGGTAGCAGATGAGTGAGCTTCACTTCCCAGTGCTTGCCCCACTGCACTGCAGCCTCCCACCAGAAGGGGGAGCCTTCTTGAAATCCTGCAGCCAGGTTGGAAGGAGCTGGGGGTGGGGAGGCGTGTGCTCCAGGAATGCATTGAGAAGGGCCCACACCCTTCCAAGTCCAAGGGTCTGGGTCAGCGCCAGTCTGTTGGTCCCTCCTTCCAGCCCGTCCTCCGTTTCCCGATCACATGGGTGGAACGATGAGACCCGACAACGCTGGAAAGCAAAGGAGAGAAGCGTCACGTTCTGCGGCCACGTCACCAGCTTGAGCCATGCTGTAGACAAAGGACGAGGAACCTGCAGCCCTTCCAGGCAGCACGGTGTAGTGGTCAGAGCGTTGGACTGGGAGACCAGCGAGCTCAGCCATGAAGCTCACTGGGTGTGACTTTGGGGGGCAAACACTGCCTCTCCTGCTAGCCTACCTCACAGGGTTGTTGTGGGCATAAAACAGGGAAGGGAAAAACCAAAAAGTATTTGTGCATGCACGCCTGGCAAAATAAAAATAAAGAGGGCGAATCGAGGAAATAAGATTTTGGCAATCCCAACCGCCCTTGCGCCCAGTGTGTTTTGACTATGAGCGGTTTTGGCTTCCGGCACGATCCCAGGAACGTAGCCCCAGTGGGATATAATAATACTTAAAGGTTGTACTCCAGTTCCCATCATTCCAAGTCAATATGGTCAATGGTCAAGCATTAGCAGGGTTGTAGTCCTGCCGTGTCGGTGATGGCAGCAGGTTCCTCACCCCTAATGGGACCCCTAAGCACACAGAGCTTTTTTACATGTGTGAAATTGCTTGTGCAAAACCTGGTGCTCTCCTGATGGGAGTTGTAGTCCAACAGTATCCAGAGGGCACCAGGTTGGTCCTGCCAAGCGAGGATGAGAATCTTACCACTTTTCGATCTCCCTGGTTTGAACGGTGGCAGTCAGAAGAGAGAAAGCGATCTTCCTTTGCACCTGTCGAGCCAGGCGAGCGGGAGATCCCTCTCTACTGAACTCTACCGAGCATGTGCAACAGCTTGTGTGCCCCTCGTCAAACCATAGGAGCCACCACCTCAAAGGCCCTGCTGGAAATTGCACCTCAGGCCAATGCCGTTGCTTACGGAGAAGAATTCTTGCTGCAATCTCAGCAATCTGACTTGACAGCAGACCTCCTAAAAGCCAGGTCGGGGGTCTCGCCAGGGCTGCTGGTTTGATAATCATAGGTGGTAAGGGTTAAGTGGACTTAGCTCTTTGAAATTAACGTTTTCTGGGCTGGTTCTTTGGGGAGAATGTAGCAGAAAGCGTGTGGTGGCAAGAGACCCCTCTGGTTAGTGGGTACTACCCTTTGGCGAGCAAAAGGGGTAGGCCCACCTCGCAAGGTCGCTGTTAAGGAGCCGTAATCATTCACAGCAAGAGGAGCAGAGAAAAGAGGGAGGGGCGGCCGACAGAGCAAGGCGCGAGAACGAGAGAAGAGACATACTGTGTGATTAGGAATAAGCCAGTCCTTGCAGCGACCGAGACGGAGTGTGGAACTTGTCTGCCGAATCCTCAAAGGTTTGGTCTGGTTGGCAGGACCCGGCAAGCAGTGGCGCAGGGCGGGCAAAGGGCAGAGAGGCAGAAGCGAGAGCAAGCGAGAAAAGGAAAACGACGGGGGGGGGGGGGGATGAAAGAAATCAAAGAAGGAAAGGCAGTTAAGGAAGAGGAAAGTTTGCAGCCAAGGCTGACCTCATAAGCAACTGCTGCTGGGTAAAAGGGGCCTCATCCCAGGAACACCCACCCACCCAATTTCTACTCTGAGGATTCCTCCGGTACGGGGTCAGGAAGGCAGCTAGGGGAACCCCTTGCTAGCATCTCTCCCGAGTCCCCAAGGAAGATGTTTGTCAAGAGGGCAGCCGTGGCACTGACCCGCCCAAAGGAGGTGATGCAGCACATCCAGGCTGCGTAGTGTAGTGGTTAGAGCGTTGAACCCGGCCCCAGACCTAGGAGGCCAGGGTTCAAATCTTCACTCTGCCACGAAGCCCGCTGGGTGACCCTGGGCCACCCACAGTGTCTAATCCACCCCACAGGGTGGCGTGAGGATAAAATGGGGAGAGGAGGAACCCACCTTGGAGGAAATATAAATGCAATCAACGTCGTCATTATTGGGCAGTATCCAGCTAAGTCGTCCTGTCAGTGCAAGGATTTACGGTGGTGCAATAGAATCCCCACTTTCCCCCCAACATGCCTCCTGCACTCAACTCCAGGGCATTGTGGGGACACCCTAGACATGATAGGAGTTGATAAAATCTTGCAGGGCACAGAGAAAGTGGATCGAGAAAAGTGTTTCTCCCTTTCTCGTTAACATTAGAACTTGTGGACAACCAGTGAGGCTGAAGGCTGGAAGAAGATTCAGGGGTGGATAAGAGAAAGTTAGCCTGTGGAACTCCCACCCACAGGAAGTGGTGTCGGCCACCAAATTGGATGTCTTTAAAAGAGGTTGGGACAAATTCATGGAAGAGGTGAAGGCTACCAATGGCTTCTAATCAGGACGGCTCTAATGTGCTTCTATGCTCAGAGGCAGTGGCGCTGATAAATCCCTGTTGCTGGGAGCCACAGATCCTGCTTGCATACTTTCACACACATCTGGTTGTCCACTGTAAGAACAGGAAGCTGGACTAATCCTGCAGCTCCTTCGTTACATTCTCCCTTTGCTCGTGCCTCCTACCCGCTTCCCAAATCGCCTCCAGAGGGTTTGGGGGGGGGGACCCAGAACAGATTCAGAGGGGAGGGAAGTCTGTTGCAGAAGTGCAAATCCTTGCGCTGAGGAGACGAGCGAGCAGGGTGCATCGTTGCCGTTGCTGCCGCCACCACACGGCAAACTGTGGCCGCCTCACCCTTTCTGCCATATCCCACCCGCTCCTTTCCCATGGCCCCAGCTTCCCCCATGACTTGCGCCCCTTCGTGCCCCAGCTGCCACCAAAGGAGACGGACGGCTCACCCTGCAGAGTGTTCCCGTTGGCACTGGTGCAGGTAGGGGGCGGAGAGGCTTGCGGCCGCACCACGGGGGCAAAGGCGCTTTTCTGCTTGACGGCAGAGATCATGTTGACGGGAGAGAAGGAGAAGACGCCTCCTGGAGTCGAGGAGCTGGCGATGGACGAGGCCCCCAGAGGCGGGCTGGAGGGCATGACTGGCGTGGAGAGAAGGACAGGGGTTAGCTGGCAGCGGGAGTGAGCCGGGGCAAGAGGAGGTAAACCCCCATCGGACTGTACTTTGTGTTTTTTATATGGTGAACCCACAACACTAAAATACAGCCGTAGCTCCATTCTCGAACAGAATGCATTCCGGAAGTCCATTCGACTCCCGAAACATTTGGAAACCAAGACGCAGCTTCCGCTTGCGCAGGCGCACCAGAAACAATAGTGGAAGCTGCATCGGACGTTCAGCTTCCAAAAAAACCCCCAAAACGTTCAGAAACTGGAACACTCGCTTCCTCATTCAGGAGCCGAAATGTATGAGTGCCAAGGCATTTGACAACCGAAGTACGACTGTACAGATTAAAAATAGGAACAGAAAACAAACCATAAATTCCCCCCCCCAGCACATTATCATTATTATTTATTAAGTTTGCAGGGGAACTGAAATGTAGCTGCCATTCAAAATTCGGCACTTCTCTGAATTTTGCAACTCAGTTCTCCAATGAAGCAATGTGTGGGAAAACGTGTGTCACAGGGCAGTGTGACCAAGAAAAGCCTATATTGGCAAAAACAACATGCCAAAAAGCATTATATCGGAGTAAATTGCATGCAAAAATGTGTATATTGCATGCGAAAATGTGCACGTTTGGTGAATTTTTTTTTAATCACTTCATAAATTTATATACTGCTTGATTGTAAAGAAAATAACCCTCAAAGCACTTTACAAAAAAAAGAATAAGCAATATACTTTTATTAAGAAAGAACCATTAAAATGTTTCAGAAATTAAAGTCAGCAAGAAACTAAAAACAAACCACCCTTCTAGATTTCTGGGTAGGGTTGTCTAAACAAAAATGTTTTTAGCTGACGCTGGGAAGAGTACAGTGATACCAAATTGAAACTGAAAGTCTGATGAATTTTCACAAATTGCTGCAAAAATGTGGAGAACTAGATTCAGGATTGGTAAAGTGAGAAACTGAGAAATCAGAGACAGGGATTCGTCTATCCTCAGACCTCACCCAGGAGTTCCTAGGTTCAGCTTCCCCTACCATGAGGACTAGTCCCTTAGCCTTCTTAAAACGGAGCTGCAATTCTCAGGAAAGGGAAGCTCTGCCCAGGCACCCTCGACCGGCCCTTCCACAAAGGCGGCAGACACTTACTGGCGTAGGGGGAGTTGGCCGTGGAGCCGTTGAGGAAGCTGGGGGACCCTGGGACCCCCAGGCTGGTCATGGCAGTTCCTGCATAGCCGTTCATGCTGGACGTGATGGTGTTGTAGTTGCTCTGCTGCGGGGTGGAGCTGGGGACATAGCCTCGCGGCGAGACACTGCTCGTGTTGCGTGTGTACCCTGGAAGGTAGGGCAAGAAGTTATATGGTTGCTCAGTTTACTAAGTATCTTAAGATGTCTTGCCTTCCTTCCTTCCTTCCTTCCTTCCTTCCTTCCTATCTAACTTTCTCTCCTCTCTCTCTTTTTCTCTCTCTCCCTCCCTCCCTCCCTCCCTTCCTTCCTTCCTTCCTTCCTTCCTTCCTTCCTTCCTTCCTCTCCTTCCTTCCTTTCTTTTCTCCCCCCTCTCTCTTTCTTTCCTTCCTTCCTTCCTTCCTTCCTTCCTTCCTTCCTTCCTTCCTTCCTTCCTTCTCACCTCTCTCTCATTTCCCCCTTCCTCTCTTTCCTTCCTCCCTCTCCTTCCTTCCTTTCATCTTTCTCTCCCCCCCTCTCTTTCTCTCCCTTCCTCTCCTTCCTTCCTTCCTTCCTTCCTTCCTTCTCACCTCTCTCTCATTTCCCCCTTCCTCTCCTTCCTTCCTCCCTCTCCTTCCTTCCTTTCATCTTTCTCTCCCCCCTCTCTCTTTCTCTCCCTTCCTCTCCTTCCTTCCTTCCTTCCTTCCTTCCTTCCTTCCTTCCTTCCTTCCTTCCTTCCTTGACTCATAATGTTAGATTCAGGTATACAACAATGAAACCAACAGAGCTTGGAGGGGGCATCTGCCAGGGATTCCTGCATAGCAGGGGGTTGAATGAGATGAACTCTACACATCTGGGGTTTTTTTGCAACAAGTTCCATAAAATAAGAAACACAGCACCACTATAAAGAGATGAATAGTCAGGAACGATTATTAGAATAAGGCAGTTAGATATAGATATAGATAATGATCCCATCACACCCCATCAAAAGCCTGGGAGTGTCATAACCTGGTGCTGAAGCGGTGATAATGGCAGCCTTGCTAGGGTGACTGCGGGTGGTAGCCACTAATATAACAACAACAGTAACAACAACTACCTGGAAGTGGCAGGGATTGAACCTGAGACCTTCTGCTTGCAAAACAGACAATCATCATCATCATCATCATCTTTTATTTTTCCCCTCCCATCTGACTGGGTTGCCCTGGCCACTCCGTGTGGCTGCCAGCATGTCTAAAAACATAGTAAAACATGCAAAGGCCACCCCCTTGTTGCCACCCTCTCTGAGACATATCTTGTGGAAGGTCTAAAAGGACGGTCTCTGAGGCTGGCTCCCAGGAGTGGTCACGCGAGACCGCAGGGAAGCCGCCCAATGGCTGCCTACCTTGCTCTGAGCCCTGGGTGGATTCGCTGATGTTGACGGCCAGCTGGCTCCCAAAGGAGTTGACATTCATCATGCCCGAGTGGGCATGGTTCCCGGTCAGCGAGGTCAACTGGTTGGGGTTGCGTGGGACGCTGTACAAAGCCTCGGCGATGTCCGCTGCTCGCTTCAGAATTATGTCCTGGGAGAGGGGAGAGAACGCAGACATCCGCAATCAGACCGATGGAATAATTCCATTAATTAATATTGCAAATAAGTCCATGTATGAACATCATCGGGACGCGGGTGGCACTGTGGGTTAAACCACAGAGCCTAGGACTAGCTGATCAGAAGGTCAGCGGTTCGAATCCCCACAACGGGGTGAGCTCCTGTTGCTCAGTCCCTGCTCCTGCCAACCTAGCAGTTTGCAAGCATGTCAAAGTGCAAGTAGATAAATAGGTACCACTCCGGTGGGAAGGTAAATGGTGTTTCTGTGTGTTGCTCTGGTTCGCCAGAAGCGGTTTAGTCATGCTGGCCACATGACCCGGAAGCTGTACGCTGGCTCCCTCGGCCAATAAAGCAAGATGAGCGCCGCAACCCCAGAGTCAGCCACGACTGGACCTAATGGACATCATCATCACTGTCGTGTTTTCAGTTTCACTTGGTTTGAATGCTGCTGCCCATTGGGAGCAGGTACAGCAGAAGGTTGGGGGCCCAACAGTAGGTGGCGCCAGAGGCAACTGATTTTCAGAGAATCATAGAGTTGGAAGGGACCCCAAAGCTCATAGAATCATAGAATTGAAGAGTTGGAAGGGACCTCAAGGGTCATCTAGCCCAACCCCCTACAATGCAGGATTGTCAGCAAAAGAATAACTGACAGAAGGCCCCCCAACTCCTACTTAAAAACCTCCAAGGAAAGAGAGTCCACAACTTCCTGTGGGATACCTTTCCACTGTCTATCAGCCCTAACTATCAGAAAGTTCTTGTTTCTTGTCATGGAATCCATTGGTTTGGGACCTGCCCTCTGGAGCAGACAAAAAAAAGTTTGTTCCATCTTTCCTGGGACAGCCCTTAAGATCTATGAAGCCCCCACATCACATCCCAATCCCTTCTTCTCCAGGCTAAACATACCCAACTCCCTTAAGCCTTCTTCCTAAGGCTTGGTTTCCAGACCCGTGACCATCTTGGTCGCCCTCCTCTGCAGACCTGCAAGCTAGTCAATATCCTCTTTAAGCTGTGCTGCCCAGAACTGGACACAGGACTTGAGGTGGGCTCTGACCAAGGCAGAATGACCCCAAGGATCAACCCCCTGCAATGCAGGAATCACGGCTGAAGAATCCCTGGCAGATGGCTGTCCAACCTCTGCTTAAAAAGGGAAGGAGAGACCGCCATCTTCATTCTAGTTTTGCCCTCTTTCTCCTTCTCCTTCTGGCTGACATCTATACTGGGCAAAACCCAGGTTTCCCTGCCTGCTTCTGAGGGGGGTTCAGCATCCTTCAGGATCGGACCCACTTCTTCTTTGTTCCTGCTCCGAGAGTAACATGTAGCCCGGCCCAGGTTTCCCCTGGGAGAGCAGGCTGAGAGCTGAGGCCCGCCATTTTGTTTGCGAGCGGGGAAAGATTTATGCCCTGGGAAGGGAAAAGTGACAAGGGACTTGGAGGAGGAAAACAAGGCCCCATCGCGGAGTTGAACGCCTCCCAGCCGATGGCCTGACCCCACGCCTCCACGAGCCCAAAGCAATATCCGTGCAGGTGGTGCTAACCGCTGCTGAGCCATGAAAGCACCGGCTGGGCCCAGTTACGGGGGTGCGGGAAGGATGGGGCCGCCTTGAGCCCGTGACTTAACGGCCCTGGAATTCCTAATGACGAACAGATGTGGGGCTGGAGAGCCAGGCCCTCGTATGGGGCCCAGCTAGCTGGATGCAAGGTTGGGTGTGTGGGAGAGAGGTAGCAAACAAGGTCCGGGACATGGAAGCAATTACTGGCAGCGGGACCGAGAGAGGGACGTAAAAACGGGCCGGATGACCGGGGTCCCTGGAACGCCGCTCTGAAAAAACATCCCCCGCCAAATCCACCGACCTGTGCAAGATACAAACATGTGCTGCTCCTTCTGCACCGTCAACAATATTTTGATTCCTCTCCCACCCTGCACCACAGGTCCCAGGGCGGGTTACGGCAATTAGAGAGAAAAATACAGTTGTTAAAAAGAAAATGGTTTCCAGCAGGGACAAGGAGAGGGGTTGGGTCCCGGAAACACATCTCTCAAGTATCGCAAGGAAGGAAACTACCACCGCAAAGGTGGTAAACACACCTGGGAGAGGAGGGCGTGCGTGGACCTCACTGGCGGCTGAGGGCTTGGCCAGGGACCCCCATGCGGAATGGGATTGAGATGCACAAGTCGTAAAGGGTCAGCATTGATATATAGCACTTTTGGGTGCCTCAAGGGCTTACAAAATCATACAATTGTAGAGTCATGGATGCTTTTTCCTGCATTGGACTAGATGCCCCTTGGGGTCCCCTCCAGTTCTAGAATTCTATGGTTCTGTGAGTTGGACCCCAAGTGTCATTTAGTCCAACCCCACACACTGCAGGAATCGTGCCTGACCTTTTATTCCCCTTCCTTCCCTCCCCCTTCCCTTTTTATGAAGATTACCCTCTCTGGGATCCCACAGCTAATTCTCCCCTGGTCTCCTCGCTGGCCCAAACAGGACTCATTTAGCCAGCTAGCCCTGGGGATCATCTAAAGTTTATTGTATGGATTTCTCCCCCAAATTAATTTTTGAATTCTGAATTTATTGTTATTCACGTTTTATACTGTATTTTATGCTGTTTTTTTCATTGCAGCAATTAAGTGTTTTAAATTTGTTGTTAGCAGCCCTGAGCCCAGTTTTCCGAACTGGGAAGGGCGGGGTATAAATAAAAAAATATTATTAGTATTAAAGTGAGCCTTGAACCCACGACCCCGTGATTAAGAGACTCATGGCTTGCTGGGCACTATTTCAGCTATGAAAGCAGGCTATTCTACGCACAGGGATATTGAGGAGGAGTGAGCAGTGGCTCGCGTCATTAGGACAGGTAGAAAAAGATGCTTCTTCATGTAGCACATCGTTAAAACTGCGGAACTCCTTGCTACAGCAAGCAGAGATGGCCTCCAGCCTTGGTCAGAACACCAGACTATGGTTACCAGATTTTTTTCAATGAAACTGGGGACCCCCCCTTTTTTTAATCTGAGAAGCAACAGGGAGTCAGTAGTGGGGATGGTGAGGCAAAAGACCCTGGGCCCAAGCAAACATGCATATTGTATAAAGGTGCAAAGACCTTCTTTCACACCCTGTGAAACATAAATGCACAGAGTTTTTAAAAAACTGGGCAATGGCGCGCCGCTCGCCCGTGACTCCTGAGCCTCCCCCGATCTCCTGCCCCTTTCCCCTTTTGTTTTTACAGATCGGGGGAGGTTTGGGAGTCACAGGCGGGCGGCCGTTACCCAGGAGGGGCGCAAGGTGCGCGGTTTCTCTGCCAGGCAAGGCGCAAAGCCCTTCTTTTGCACCCTGTGAAACATAAATGTGCAGAGTTTTTAAAAAACTGGGCAATGGCTGCCCGCCCGCGACTCCTGAGCCTCCCCCAAAACAAAGGGGGGAAGGGGGCAGGAGATCTGTACCGCTGGACGTCCCCGGTTCCCCTTTGCGCACAAGACACATCATATGGGGACTTCCAGCGAGGAAAAATGGCAGGTGCCACAGCAGCAAGCAGCTCCTGAAGCCAGCCAGAGCCAACTGCGCTACCATGCTGGCCCCAGGCTGCTGAGGCTGCCACTGCCACATTTCCCGGGGACAGATTTGCAAATCTGGGGACATTCCGGGCACAGAATTTGTCCGGAGACAGATTTGCAAATCTGGGGACTGTCCCTGGAGACCAGGGACGTCTGGTAACCCTACACTAGACTTCTGTGGATGCAGCCTAGAATAGCATTAGCTTTTTTCTGCTGCTGCATCACACCGTTGGCTTATGTCCAGCTTGTGGTCCACCAAGACCCCCAGACCCTTTTCACATGTACAATGGGCAAGTCAGGTGTCCCCCATTTCATATTGGTGCAGTTGGTCCTTCCTGCAGAAAGAGTTGGTGCTTAGTTGAGATTCCTGCATTGCAGGGGGTTGGAACAGATGACCCTCAGAACCCCTTCCAATTCTACCTTTCTCTGATTCCACGACTGAGCTTAATGGACCATTAGCTTGACTCCGCCTAAGGCTGCCATTGAAGAAGTCCCACAGAGTGACGATATGCTGGGACCCTGGGGCATTGTGGGAAAATTTAAAAGGCGACACTCAGGACCCACTAATATAGGAGGGGGTCTTGCTTGTCTAGATGCCCTGCGGAGGGGAGGGGACCCTGACTCCCACACCAACAGTGCTCTGGCTCAAGGGAAAAACACACACCTTTGGGTTAAGAAAGGAGGCAACAACATGTGTGTGTGTGTGTCTGGTGACGGGAGAGGATTTTGTGGCTGGATCTAGAGACGGCAAAAAAAATTTCAGGAAAATGCATTGTAAACTTCATAACGGGAAATCACGTTGGCGAAAGATGGGACTCGACAGCACCATCTGGTGTCCCTGTGTTACAACGAATATAGAACACTTTTTCTTTACTTATGAGTCCTGAGTTGCACCGCCCCTTCCGACAAGTCTGGCTTGATAATAATAATAATATAATAATTTATTATTTATACCCCGCCCAGCTGGCTGGGTTTCCCCTGCCATTCTGGGTGGCTTCCAACCAAATATCAAAAACAATACAGCGTCAGACATTAAAAATTTCCCAATGCAGGGCTGCCTTCAGATGTCTTCTAAAAGTCAGATAGTTGTTTATTGCCTTGGCACCTGATGGGAGGGCGTTCCACAGGGCGGGCGCCACCACCGAGAAGGCCCTCTGTCTGGTTCCCTGTAACCTCACTTCTCGCAATGAGGGAACCGCCAGAAGGCCCTCAGAGGAGGACCTCAGTGTCTGGGCTGAACAATGGGGGTGGAGACGCTCCTTCAGGTATACCCCAAGAGGAGTCTGAGGCCTACCTGGTTGTTGTGCGGCATCCCATATAATGCTTCCACCAGGTCAGCCGCTCTCTTGAGTAGCACTTCCTGTGGGGAGGGAAACAAAGGAGAGGCTGACTGCAGTCCCTCTTGGAAGGCAAACCTTAATGCAATCACCCCGCAAGAGTTATACCTTTCGATGATTATTCGTTCATTATTATTATCATTTCAAGCAAATGTGCTATTTACAATCAACCTGATACAGGTCTACGTACAGGTGTACATTGGGCCTTGCCCAATGCCCACCAATGCCAGCCTCTGGCGTTTTCACTATCAGTGCCAAAAAACTGACAGTATTGGGAAGGTATTTATTATTATTATTGACATTGCTGAAAATGTTTGTGAGCTCTGAGGGTTCATAATTTGGGAATTGGTTCAAAGCGAAGCCTCACATGAGAAAACAAAAAAGATTGCAAAAATGAATAAAACTAAATCAAATTTATGTCAGAAATGTAAAGCAAGAGAAGGTACATTTTATCATATGTGGTGGGCATGTTATAAGGTAAAAGACTTCTGGGAAATGATTTATAATGAATAGGTGAAGAACTACCAAGAGAAGACAAAAGACTTTTTATGTATGCAATGGCGGTGGCAAGAATGTTGCTAGCCCAAAAATGGAAAGAAGAAGAATTACCAATGAAGGAAGAATGGCAGACGAAATTGATGGAATATGCGGAAATGGAGAAACTGACGGGGTTAGATCGGAAACCAAGAGGATCAAGTATTTGTTAGAGACTGCAGTAAATTCGTAGTTTACTTAAAAAAACCACTGTAAACAGTTAAAATCATTGGTAGCATTGTAATTACATTTATAATGTGAAATTGATTATGATAAACAATAGCTGGATAAAGTAAAAGATGCAGAAAACTTTTAATATAAGAACCCAGGGAATGGAGGGGAGGAAGTCTGAAGGTTCAGAGAACCTTGTAATTTAATGTTTGAATTAGTTAGAGATAAAGTGTATAAATTTTGAATTCTGGTGCTGGTGGAGACTCTTGAGAGTTCCATGGACTGCAAGAAGACCAAACCTCTCCATTCTGAAGGAAATCAGCCCTGAGTGCTGACTGGAAGGACAGATCCTGAAGCTGAGGCTCCAAGACTTTGGCCACCTCATGAGAAGAGAAGACTCCCTGGAAAAGACCCTGATGCTGGGAAAGATGGAGGGCACAAGGAGAAGGGGACGACAGAGGACGAGATGGTGGGACAGTGTTCTTGAAGGTATGAACATGAGTTTGACCAAACTGCGGGAGGCAGTGGAAGACAGGAGGGCCTGGCGTGCTCTGGTCCATGGGGTCATGAAGAGTCGGACACGACTAACCGACAACAACAAAGTGTATAAAAATGTGAAAATCTAATTTAAAAATGTTAAAAGAAGAAGAAGAGAAAACACATTTAGCCCTTGCACTGGCCCTGCCTGCCTGTGCCTCTTTGAACATTGCAACCACATAATGCTCTTCTCGAGTGACCTGTGGCTGGGATCACAAGGCACTTTATGTCTCTGCAGATTTCCACTAGAAGGCGACAACCATCCATACAATCATCTGTATCTTTTGCAGGCAAACACACACACACACCAAGCTAGCAACTTATTTCTTGGTGGCTCCTTAAACATTCCCCGCATGACAGCTCTGAGCAGACCAGCTGCATGCAAAAATGTATCTGCATATCCCATTGCAGGGATCTCCAGCTTTTGGGATCTTGTGGGCATATCTGGAATTCTGACACAGAGCTGTGGACACTCATGCCTGTCTCAGTCGCTTCTCCTGCAGTCACTCTGGATCACACCAGACAGATAAAGAAAACACATGCACTTACCCACACAAACTCTTTGCATTTCTATGGAGTGAAAGCCATCTCTTTTAGGATTTGCATGATTTGACATGAGGGCGGGGGGGGGAGGGGAACCCCAACCACTAACAAATAAAAACTTTACATTGGGAGACTGTGCAGGTAAAAGAACAACAACAACAACAAAAAAAGGATTACAGATCTGGTGCTTGCCAGCACTAAAAGCAGATTGCTCTTCGTTGGGTAAATAATTCCTGCACGGCAGTGGGTTGGACTGTTAGAATTCCTGCTACGTGATTGCAGTCATGGGATATTTGTCTATCACATGACGGTATATGTTTTGACTCCACAGAGCGGGAAGCGATGGAGACAGGATGTTTGTGTTACTGTGTTCCATGAAGTGGTACTATTGTCCTTTGTTCTTTTTCTCTTTGCTGTCTGATGCTAGAGAGAGAGGGAGCCATGTTGCAGTGCTCTGTGTGTGTTTATATGTAAATAAAGTAGATTAGCCAAAATGCTGAGTTGCTGAGGTCTGTTACGCAAAGCTGCGAAGACTCTGCGGATCCCTAAGTGTCAACAGTCGCTATGATGTTCGGGCAGAAGAAAGCTTTTGAAGCTCCTGCACAAAAGACCAGGAGGGAGACAACATGCCAGTCGGGCATGCGTCCCTGCCAGGGTCCTACTCGAGTGTAGGAAGACCATTGGGCTCCCTTCCAATGTTACAATTCTATCATGATTCAAGACATTGCTTCTTGTTAATCTCTCTCTCTCTCTTACTCTCTTTCTTGGATAACAACAAAACTGGCAACAAATTACAGAATGCATCTATGGTTTGACGGTGGTTTTGAAAAGATCCCTTGAAAGCCTTAAGAGTCTATCTTGGATTAAGCAACTGCTTTCAAAGCAGCTTCTAATGTGTGACGTATATGGTCTTGTCTGTGATGAAAGCAAGGGCGACAGCACCTGCCATCTTCATATTTTTTAGTCCTGCAAACTCTCCTTCTTATAACTTTGCAGTACGATTGCATCTTAGGCGTGAGTTCTGTTCCGAGGCTTCCACACACATGCAAAAATGCATATACTTGAACCACAACCCCCTGTGCGAAAATCCTTACCCCCCCCCCCCCAGAGCTGGTGTGCTGAGCAGGACTTGCCCGGCAAACAAGGCCGAGAGCTTAAAAGCGTTCTAGACCTGCTCAGCGCGCTGCCTTGGGGGTGCTCTGGCAAGATCTCATGGGTCTGTTCGAGTTCCCACGATATCTCGCAGGGCCGCCCCCAGGCTTCCAGAACTGGTGCGCCCAGAGGACCATGCCCAGCAGAGCAAGCCAGAGAGCTTAAAAGCTCTTTTCGAGCTGAGAAAACTTTGCATGCATTTAATTTGCACAATTTCAACCGGCCAGCCTTACACAAAGCAAGGCTGAGATTGCACAAGCTAAACGGCCGTGAAATGTGGCCGTACTGTATTACCCAAAGCTCTCAAGGCGACTTATGCAGCAAACCAATAAATATTTAACTATTTTAAACTAGGGGTGGCTACCCCCGCTTGTGCTGCTCACCAACCCCCTCCCTTTACAGTCCTCCCCACTTTCTCTGACAGCTCTTTCAAACTTGGGGTTCCCGTCCCCTGCCCTGTCTGTGCAAACCCAAGACTGTGAGAAGGCACTATAAATCCTTCAGTGGGAGCTGCATGATGCTAGCCTTATGCTTCTATGTCTATAGGAAGAAATACAACCATGATAACTGTAGGCTCTATGCCTTGTACACCACCCAGCAAGCTTCTAAGATTTCTAATTTTATTCTGGATTTTATTATGATACTGATCTGATTTGAGGATGCATTTTAATTGACTGTCTGATTTTATGTTAATGTATTATACATTTGATGTTAGCCGCTCTGAGCCTGGCTTCAGCTGGGGAGGGCGGGATATAAATAAAATTTATTATTATTATTATTATTATTATTATTATTATTATTATTATTATTATTATTAATCTTGTAATGTTGGTCACACACTTTTTAGACATGCATAATTTCGCGACACAGTAAAATTCAGTTTTGCTAGCAAAGCGGAGGTTAAACTACCCCCTTTCTAGTCCCGGAATGAGTGCAAAGAGTGTTCGTGCGACACCTCTGCAGGCTGCAGCCAACACACTAATGTGTCGTGACACACAGTTTGGAAAGCTCTTTGTGAAACAGCAGCACAAAAATATTTAATTGCAGTATTTAATTGGTTGCAGTCCTAAGAATCTGGAGGGAAGCGGCTGTCTTTTTGAGCCTCTGATTTCAGTTGCGTCTCAGGGAGAGGTCCTTGCTGTGCTCCTTAACCTGCCCCCTGGCCTTCCTCTCCCCTCCCAGCCCCCCCAGCCCACTACCAATGATGACGGCTCTAGACTGTACATCAGGATCTCAAGGCTATTGGATTGCTGTCAAGCTAAGTGCCAGCAATCAGAAGTTCTTGCTCTTCTGTCCTCTGCAATATCTCCCCGATCAATACGGTAATGGAGCGGAGGGGGGGAGGCTTGGGGCTGGCGGGGGGGGGGATGGGGGGGAGAGACTGCAGGCCGCTTTGCACACATTTAGCTCCCGTTAAGGGGATATAAAACACCCAGTTATTTCTGGACCAAATCAGCAAAGGGGGGCCAGGAGGATGACAGCAGATAGGTGGCCCCTCAAAGTCATGCAGCCCCCCCCCAAGCCAAAAATACTTCTGCAATCTGGAGGAATGACAGAATGTTAAAAATGTGGGGATGATCAACATGAGACCTTTTACCAGCTGAATCCATGAACAGGGCTCAACTGAAACCAGATCAGCTGGATAGCTCAGTTGACTAGACTGTGGTGCTGATAACACCAAGGTTGTAACTTCGATCCCTGTATGGGACAGCTACGTTTTCCTGCATTGAAGGGGGTTGGACTAGAAGATCCTCAGGTTCCCTTCCCATTCTATGATTCTATAATTCTGGAGGGCTGGATTTGGCTCCGGGCCTGAGCTTCCTCATGCCTGACATAAACACACAAACATACACATCACTACTGACACACTGTCAACTCTGGTCAGATAGGTGTTGCAGGATTATTATTTTTTAACAACCTGTCAGACCTGTTTGGCCAGCCTGACTCTTCCAACTAATAATAATAATAGTAATAATAATAATTTTGTTATTTATATGCTGCCCATCTGACTGGGTTTCCCCAGCCACTCTGGGTGGCTCCCAACAAAATAGTAAAAGCAAAATAAAAGATTTGACCATTAAAAGCTTCCCTAAACAGGGCTGCCTTCAGATGTCTTCTAAAAGATATTTAATTATTCATCTCCTTGACATCTGATGGGAGGGCGTTTCACAGGGCGGGCACCACCACCGAGAAGGCCCTCTGCCTGGTTCCCTGTAACCTCACTTCTCGCAGGGAGGGAACCACCAGGAGACCTTCGGAGCTGGACCTCAGTGTCCAGGCTGAATGATGGGGGTGGAGACACTCCTTCAGGTTTACAGGGCCAAGGCCATTTAGAGCTTTAAAGATCAGCAACAATACTCTGAACTGTGCTCAGAAATGTACTGGGAGCCAGTGTAGACCTTTAGGATTGGTGTTATATGGTCTCGGCGGCCACTCCCAGTCTCCAGTTTGGCACCTACATTCTAGCTTAGTTGTAGTTAGTTTCTGATTCATCTTGAAAGGTAGTCACAGGTAGAGCCCATTGAATTCTCTAAAAACGCTGCTGTGTCCTCTTCCAGCCTGCATTCCTGCAGCCAGGACACAGTGAAGCTTGCACACACACACACACACACACACACACGCACGCACACACACAATTAGCATGTATACCTGTTGTCAGTTCTGCATGATGCATGGGGCGAAGGGCAGGGTGGGGGACCGCGATGCTGAGAAAGGAGGAAGGGTCTGTTTTATCATAGCCCGGGTACGACAGGTAGCTTAACTATGATGAATGGCTGGGCCAGACCAGTCACCGCCTTGAAGTCTTTGCGAAGGGAGAGAGAAATCAGTGGATACAGAGATTCACTGTCACAATTAATAAACCTCTCCCGGGGGGCGAGGTTCCTCTGTTAAGGCTCACGCCGGCATCTAAGGAACCTCTCTGCAAGGCCCTGTGTGCTTCAGCGATGCCTCCAAACTTACCGGAGATGGGAGGGCTGTCAACTTTTTAAGCTGCCTGCTGCATCTCTGCAGGTGGAAGTATTTAAAGAAAGCCTCTCCTGCTAATTTCTGCAGTTCGAGCTGTGCTTAAAAGCATAGGAGCAGGCCAGGATGCTTTTGCTCCTTCGGGGTGGAAGTTCCCTGATGCAGGCCAGGAATTCCTGGGTTTAACAGCTATCAGTGGCAGCTTGCTGTGATGCCCACATTCTGCTCCTTCCCAGCCCGACGTGGAGATGTTGGGCACCGAACGTGAGACCCGTTGCATAAAAAGAAAGTGTGTAACCCCCAAACTGCTTCTGCCAGGGACCAAAGCACGTCAGTTCCAAAGCACGTCAAAGTGCAAGTAGATAAATAGGTACCACTCCGGCGGGAAGGTAAACGGCATTTCCGTGCACTGCTCTGGTTCACCAAAAGCGGCTTAGTCATGCTGGCCACATGACCCGGAAAAACTGTCTGCGGACAAACGTGGGCTCGTTTGGCCAGTAAAGCGAGATGAGCGCCACAACCCCAGAGTCGTTCGCGACTGGACTTAACTGTCAGGGGTCCTTTACCTTTTCATTGTTATTATTTTATTACATTTCTATACTGCCCTTCATTCGAGGATCATAGGGCAGCTTACAATATAAAATTGTAACTTTGTGCCATGCAAATATTCTGTAGTCTTGCTTCCTCTTTGCCTGTTGACAGGCCTGAGGATCACCTTCTGGACAAGAAAATGAAGCACTCCACCCCATAATTAACTTGAGGGATTCCTTACCATGAAATGTGCTTAATTGCAATGAACGTCGGGCTGACACCTGCAGAGTTGGCATTAAGACACCTGCTTAAAACTCACCTGATGGGTGATCTAGCCATATCTGATATCTTAAGCTGATCTACTGATTCGAAATGCATTTTTTGTTTGTTTTAGGAACATAATTTTACAGCTGATTTCGTTCTCTCTAACATATAGATCTCTGAATGAAACAACTAGGGCAGACTTTGCAAAGCTGGTGAATGCTCAGATGTTTTGGATTACAGCCGTGCTGTCTGAGGCTGACGGGCATTGTAGTCTAAAAAAATAAGGAGGGCAGCAGGTTATGAAAGGTTGAGCATGCAGTCACTATCACTTACATAGTTTAGAGTATAGGCGAGTAACAGGTGGCATGACGGAAGTGCACAAAATTATGCTTGGCATGGGCAGAGTGGATGGAGAAAAATATTTCCTATTTCCTATTTCCTAAATCGTACCTACGGGACCGCCTCTCCCGGTATGCCCTGCGGAGGACCTTAAGGCAGTGGCGTAGCGTGGGTTGTCAGTACCCGGGGCAAGACAATTAATTTGCACCCCCTAACCCGTGGATTTTAGTAGGGGCAGAGAGCTGCGAGTGCAAGCGCCCCCCCCGATGTTGCGCCCGGTGCGGCTGCCCCCCCCTGCAACCCCCATGCTACGCCACTGCCTTAAGGTCCATAAATAGCAACACCCTAGAGGTCCCAGGCCCTAAGGAAGTCAGATTAGCCTCAACCAGAGGCAGGGCCTTTTCAACACTGGCCCCGACCTGGTGGAACGCTCTGTCTCATGAGACCAGGGCCCTGCAGGATCTGATTTCTTTCCGCAGGGCCTGTAAGACAGGGTTGTTCCGCCTGGCCTTTGGCTTGGAATCAACTTGATCCCCTCCCCCTCTTTCCTTTCTCCTTCTGTTATGGAACTCCTACTTGGGGACTTCCCTGGCTTTTTTCTGGCCCATGTAGGACCAGTCTGGATAGTTGGCCTTGGTGAAGATTTGACGTTTTCATCCCCCCCCCCCCAAATTTTTGAGTTTCTGCTGAAATGAGGCTGCATTTTAATGTTGTATTTTAATCTTTGTTTTCAAGTTATATTTTAATCAATTGTTTTTATGCCTGGTGTTAGCTGCCCTGAGCCCGGTCTTGGCTGGGGAGGGCGGGGTATGAATAAAATTTATTATTAAACTACGAAACTCCTTGCCACAGGAGTGACAGCTTTTAAAAAGGCCTGGACAAATTCGTGGAGGAGGATAGGACTATTGATGGCCAACAGCCAGAATAGCTACACTTCTGAACACCAGTTGCTGGAAACCACAGGAGGAGAGACTGCACTTGAGTTCGAATCCAGCTTGTGGCTTTCCCCCTGGTTGGCAACTGTGAGAAAAGTACGCCATCTTATGTACTTACACGCCTGGCTTAGAAGCACTCACAAACACCTCAATTCTTAAGTGGAGGATGTTGGAGAAGATGGACTACTGGTCCCAAGCTGCAGAGCAATTGCAATGTCCCCGTACACAGAATCCAGTTCCCCAGCATGCCAAGGCCACGGAAGCAGCGCTACGCCATGCGCTCCGGCACCAAAGGGAGGCCTGAGTGCAGGAACGCGGCCGCAGCAGCGATTGCAGCGTCCCTGTCAGCCCATGATGAATGGCTCCAATTTGGAGGCCAGTTCTCGCTGTCACTCTCCACCCGAAGGCCCTCCCTCTCGCCGCCAGCTGTTCTCTGCCCGGAGGCATTAGCTACGCTTTGGCGAGGACAGCCGGAGCGCGTGGAACAAAGGAGCAACCTGTCTCCGGCAGGCGAAAGACTAATCGAGGGGTCTGCGTGCCGGTTGTGTCGGGGAGGTGCACGGGGCTCGCTGACGCACGCTATTGATGCACTCCCAGTCTGATGATGTGGGTCTCTTATTGCTCCGGTGCCAGCGGGTGGAGAGATGTATGGTCCCCTGAATCGGCTGGGCTGTAGGAGGCCGAGACCCACCCGGCCCAGTGCTCTGCTTCCGAGAGAGGACAGGGAAGCAGAGCGTCAGGGAACAGACCATCGCCCTCTTCTCTGGTGACTCGGAGCGGCTGCCGGGACTACATAACACCAGTCCTGAGAGATCTGCATTGGCTCCCAGTACGTTTCCGAGCACAATTCAAAGTGTTGGTGCTGACCTTGAAAGCCCTAAATGGCCTTGGTCCAGTATACCTGAAGGAGTGTCTCCACCTCCATCATTCAGCCCGGACACTGAGGTCCAGCGCTGAGGGCCTTCTGGCGGTTCCCTCACTGCGAGAAGCCAAGTTACAGGGAACCAGGCAGAGGGTCTTCTCGGTGGTGGCGCCCGCCCTGTGGAACACCGTCCCACCAGATGTCAAGGAAATAAGTAGCTATCTTATCTTTAAAAGACATCTGAAGGCAGCCCTGTTTAGGGAAGTTTTTAATATTTAATGCTGTATTGTTTTTAACACTCAATTGGAAGCTGCCCAGAGTGGCTGGAGAAACTCAGTCAGATGGGTGGGGTATAAATAATGAATTATTATATTATATTATATTATATTATTTGTGTCAGGACCTAGTTCTTGGTGGCGCACAGAGGCTCCCTTTTGGCTTAGAGCCCTTGGCAGACCTTCTCTCCACAAAATCCCCTAGCCTCCGAACATCGTGGGTTGTGATTCGGCGCTTCCACGCATGCGTGACCGCCGAAAGCAGAACGTAACCCGTTCTGGTACTTCCAGGTTTCGGTGGTCTGCAACCCAAAAAAACACAACCTGAAGCGGCTGTAACCCGAGGTAGGACTATACACTTGAATGCCTTGTGAGATTCCCTACCTTGGGCAAACGTTCAGGGTCTCCGGGGTGTCGTGGGATCACCTTCTGCAAACGCAGGAAGCCGTAGTCGATGGTTGGCTCATTCAAGGCTGCAGGCGGAAAGAGTGAGCAGGTTAGAATCCAGTGATTTAGGCTCGTTGTTGAGAGACAGCGTGGCCAGAATGGTGTGGCTTCTCCCATAAATTTGTGCATTTCTATGCTGAACTTCGGATACCAAATCCCGTTCACAGAGGGCTTTCCTCTGGACACTGTTATCTCCAGACATATTCTAAACCTATTTTTAAGTCATTGCTTTAGTTCCGTATCTTAACTACACGCTGGGTGAAGGAGTCGTTCTTTTGCTGTGTGCTTAACCTCCTGGCTTTCAGCCCCATATGCTGTTCACCAAGCCCCAGTGTCACAAGAAGGGGAGAAAAACAACTCCCTATTCCCTTTCCCTCTCAAAAAAAAGGTACTTATTCACATCTTTCATTTTATTTAAAGCATCTTCACCCTTTAACAGAAAAAGAGGCTTCCTTGTAGTCTAAATGACACCACACAAAAGGAAAAGGGAGGAGGAGGGAGGAGGAAAAATGGTAAACAGGCGCTAGTTCTTAGTTACGTAGTTTCTGTAATGACCAGCTGAAACAGAAAGAATTCAAGGAGAGGAGGAGAGTTGAAATGGTGGAGGGAGCAGGGCCTCTGAATACCAGTCACTGGAAATCACAGGAAGGGAGAGAACTCTTGTTGGCTTCCATTTGGGGCATGGCAGGGGGTTGGACTAGATGACCCTCGGGGTCCCTTCCAAATCTACGAATCTATGATTCTAACCTCCTCCAATGTAGGAATAAAAGTAAAGGGACCCCTGACCATTAGGTCCAGTCGTAACCGACTCTGGGGTTGCAGCGCTCATTTTGCTTTACTGGCTGAGGGAGCCGGCATACAGCTTCTGGGTCATGTGGCCAGCATAACTAAGCCACTTCTGGTGAACCAGAGCAGCGCACAGAAACACCATTTACCTTCCCGCCGAAGTGGTACCTATTCATCTACTTGCACTTTGACGTGCTTTCGAACAGCAGGGACCAAGCAACGGGAGCTCACCCCATCGCAGGGATTCGAACCGCCGACCTTCCGATCGGCAAGTCCTAGGCTCTGTGGTTTAACCCACAGCGCCACCCGCGTCCCGATAATGTAGGAATAGCTTGCGGCAAAAGTTCCGAAAGCACACCTTCAACCTGCCCTCATACAAGATGCCTTCTGGGACAATAAGGAACAGCCAGAACCTGCCCACAGGAACATAAGGAGAACATCACTGGGACAGGGCAAGGGCCCACCTGGTCCAGCCTCTCTCGGTGGCTTGTGGGACACCCGCGAGCAGGATTCGAACACAAGAGCCCTCTGGGATCCAGAAGAATTGCTGCCTCCCACCTTGGGACGTGGGTGGCGCTGTGGGTAAAACCTCAGTGCCTAGGGCTTGCCGATCACATGGTTGGCGGTTCAAATCCCCGTGTCGGGGTGAGCTCCCGTCGTTCGGTCCCAGCTCCTGCCCACCTAGCAGTTTGAAAGCACGTCAAAGTGCAAGTAGATAAATAGGTACCGCTTTATAGCGGGAAGGTAAACGGCGTTTTCGTGCGCTGCGCTGGTGCTGGCTCGCTGGAGCAGCTTCGTCACGCCGGCCACGTGACCTGGAAGTGTCTGCGGACAGCGCTGGCCCCCGGCCTCTTAAGTGGGGTGGGAGCACAACCCTAGAGTCGGACACGACTGGCCCGTACGGGCAGGGGCACCTTTACCTTTACCTTGGAGGCACAGAAATAGCCATCACTGGTCCTCACCTTCAGGAGACAGGCAAAAACACCCCTCTTTTCCCTGGCCTTTGACTAATTAAACAATCTATGGCCTTTTAATCGCTCTCTCTGTGTGTGGTGGAGCTTGTATTTGTATCTCTGGCATGTATATATGTGTTTTTATATTGCGAACAGCCCTGTGATCCTCAGAGAAAGAAAGGGAAAGAAATTGAACAAATAACAACATTGATATGAATAATCATAAATGATCTATTCTCCCCCCTTTCCGCTCTCCTCCTCTTTCACCCCCCAATCTCCAAGGCACAGAGAATCAGGGATTCCACCCCCCTCCAATAACTTGTCTATCACCCAGAAGGCACATACTCCCCCCTCCCTCCCCCTCCCACTTTAAACCTCCCCCCTCCGAGATTGGCGCGCTTCATTACTGAACCAAGATGAAGATAGATTGCCTGATTTAGCGTAAACATATGCTGCAATTCCAGTTCTGGGCAGCGTTCGTGCAGGAGTAATTGGTATTGATTTTCTTCCTGTTCCCCCCCCCCCGCCCCCACCCCTGGAAGGCCTTTCACAGGCCAGAGCACACGGGATTACCCGTGCAACGAGGGGGGTACGTGGGTGGGATCACACACACACACACACACACACACACACACACACACACAGATGCTGTCACAGGGTTGCGCTTTTGGGGACAGGGGAAGATGGGCCGAGACGGGGTCTTGACAGCTCCACCGTTCTGAATTCCTCACGTTGGCTCAGATGCATGAAAGGCAAGGCCAGAGCATGTGCCCCCATCATCCCAGAGGCGGGGGGTGATTCATACGCTTGGCCCCGCCATTGGGGGACCAGTATAATTTAATAATAATAATAATAATAATAATAATAATAATAATAATAATTTATACCCTGCCCATCTGGCTGGGTTTCCCCAGCCACTCAGGGCGGCTTCCAACAGAATATTAAAATACAATAACCTATTAAACATTAAAAGCTTCCCTAAACAGGGCTGCTTTCAGATGTCATCTAACAGTCTGGTAGTTGTTGTTCTCTTTGACACCTGGTGGGAGGGCGTTCCACAGGGCGGGGCGGGCGCCACTACCGAGAAGGCCCTTTGCCTGGTTCCCTGTAACTTGGCTTCTCACAGAGAGGGAACCGCCTGAAGGCCCTCGGAGTTGGACCTCAGTGTCAGGGCAAAAAGATGGGGGTGGAGATGCTCCTTCAGGTATACTGGACCGAGGCCGTTTAGGGCTTTCAAGGTCAGCACCAACACTTTGAATTGTGCTTGGAAACGTACTGGGAGCGAATGTATGTCTTTCAAGACCAGTGTGATATGGTTTCAGCGGCCGCTCCCAGTCCCCAAGTCTGTCTGCCACATTCTGGATTAATTGCAGTTTCCGGGTCACCTTCAAAGGTAGCCCCACGTAGAGCACATTGCAGTAGTCCAAGCGAGATATAACCAGAGCACGCACCACTCTGGTGAGACAGTCTGCGGGCAGGGAGGGTCTCAGCCTGAGTACCAGATGGAGCTCGTAAACAGCTGCCCTGGATACAGAATGAGTCTAGAATGACTCCCAGGCTGCGCACCTGGTCCTTCAGGGTCACAGTTACCCCATTTAATACCAGGGAGTCCTCCACAGCTGCAAGCCCCCTATCTCCCCAAAACAGTACTTCTGCCTTGTCAGGATTCAACCTCAATCTGTTTGCTAAGAAGCAAACTGGATTAGGACAATTTGCTGTCTGCATCCTGCTCTCACAGCGGCCAGCGAGGTGCCTCTTCTTGGAAACCCACAAGCAGAATTCGAACACAAGAGCCACTCGACTTTCCTGCGGTTTCCAGCAATTGGTATTCAGAAGCATCGCTGCCTCCGACTGTGGAGGTAGCACATAGCCATAGCGGCTAGTAGTCAACCCCTGCCCCCTCCTCCTCCATGAATTTGTCTAAACCTCTTTTAAAGCCACCCAGATCTGCCATCACTGCCTCCTGTGGCAGAACAAAATTTTTTTTTCTTCCAGTAGCACCTTAAAGACCAACTAAGTTAGTTCTTGGTATGAGCTTTGGTGTGCATGCACACTGTATCTGAAGAAGTGTGCATGCACACGAAAGCTCATACCAAGAACTAACTTAGTTGGTCTTTAAGGTGCTACTGGAAGAAAAAAAAAATTTGTTTTGACTATGGCAGACCAACACGGCTACCTATCTGTAACTGTTCCTGTGGCAGAGAGTTCCATAGTGCAACCATGCAAAGACGGACTTTCTTTGATCTCTCCCAAAGATGCACTGACCACTGGCAGCAAACCCAAGGAGATCAGATGAGTGCCATCATTTCACAGCAAAGCCAGGAGTTCCAAAGGCCACGTTGGACCGTGAGCTGTCTGGGCAGAAAAGCCTCCCCACAAAAGAAGACCGCCCCAACTCTCACCAGTGTAAACAAAGCGTCCTGGCGCTCCTTTGCAGAACTGCTTCGATTTGTAGGAGAGGGTCACTTCCACCACACCGGGAATGTGCCTTGGCGGAGTCTGCACACGGATTGCGTGCGGCGTGATGAGCTGTTAAGAGAGGTGGGCAGACATTTAAATGCAGAAGAAGAGCCAATGGCAAATTGAGACCAGCACCCTGTTCTCACAGATCATTGAAATTGCAGTACTTTATTGTCACTTGTACACAAGCACCCCACACTCAGCTCTCTTAGTCTTAATTCCCCTCATTTACTGACGCACACCCACCAAACCCGAAAGTCAGTTGCCCTGTTGTTATCTTTTCATTCAGCAGCCTAACTGCCCACGGATAGAAGCTGTTATTTACCCTGTTGGTGCGACTAATCATCGGTGGGATGCGGGTGGAGCTGTGGGTTAAACCACAGAGCCTAGGACTTGCCAATCAGAAGGTTGGCGGTTCGAATCCCCGCGATGGGGTGAGCTCCCGTTGCTCAGTCCCAGCTCCTGCCCAGTTAGCAGTTCGAAAGCACGTCTAAGTGTAAGTAGGTAAATAGGTACCACTCTGGCGGGAAGGTAAATGGCGTTTCCGTGCACTGCTCTGGTTGGCCAGAAGCGGCTTAGTCATGCTGGCCACATGACCCGGAAGCTGTACGCCGGCTCCCTCGGCCAATAAAGCGAGATGAGTGCCGCAACCCCAGAGTCGGCCACCACTGGACCTGATGGTCAGGGGTCCCTTTACCTTTACCTATATCTTCTACCTGAGGGCAGGAGATCAAGAAAGCGCTGGCCAGGGTGTGAATCATCCCTGAGATTTTCCCTCACTCTCCTGAGGCAATGTTCTTCCGCTATTTCACCCAGCGGATTCACGGGACAGCCCATAATACCTTGTGCTGTATTCACCACCCTCATTCTGGTGGCCCCTTCCTGAACTTTTACGGAGCTCTGGGGCTGCCGCTGGAGAGCCAGAGGCCACTGAGCCTGAATTTCACAGACCGGAGACCCAAGAAAAATCTCCCAGAGCACTGTCAGGCCAGAGTCGGGACCCTCATCCGCACCTTTCCCCGAGGAACCCAATGTCCCCAATCGGACCTTGCCTATCCAGCAGGTCACGGAGGGCAGGAGACTATGGAAAGGAGGAGGAGGAGATGACCATCGCAGGGGGTTGGACTAGAAGATCCTTGGGTCCCTTCCAACGATTCTATGATTCTATCTCCAGGCCAGAAGGCTGGCCCTTTAAGAGCTATCCACAAGTCGGTAGGCCTGTAGCTTAGCAGAAGAGCATCTGCCTTGGGTTCAAGTCCCCAGAGATCCCTGCTTGCAACCCTGGAGAACGGCAGCTGTCACTCAGAGAAGACAATACTGGACCTGGTGGGCCACACAGTGGTCTGGCTCTCGATAAATCAGCATGCGTCTTTCCCCTGTGGGATCTGGCACCAGACCAGAACACCCTTCCTTTTCATCAGTTAAGTTGCCAACCACAGCTGTGCAACCAGACGCAGAGGCCTCTCTATGCTGCAACCTCCATTGTTTCGCTGCCAGCTTGAACTGTCATGGCTCCCTGCAAAGCACCCTGGGAGCTGCCATTTGGCGAGGCTGCTCACAAATCTCCGTTTTTTTAGGGGGGGACGATTGGCAAACCAAGTTTCAAGTCCTCAGTGTGCACATAAAAAGAAATCGTTATTTAGGGGAACTGAATTTAATTCTAAATTATATTCCGGAAACGTGGGATATTTCAAGGGGTGAAAAAAATAATAATAGATGTACTGTGCTATATTAGAAGCAAAAAAAAAAAACTTGTTTTGATGAATTGGAAGAGCAGCAAAAAGATTCAATTGAGCACATGGATTATGGACAGATTAGCTACATACGAACGAATTGCATGTCGACGCAAAATAAGAATGGATAAATATGAAGAAATCTGGATTGAATATTTAAGCGATAAGGCAGACAGTTGTGGGAAGTAGGGGGAGGAGAGAGAGGTGGGGAAATATTGTTTAAAAAGGTGTAGTCGTAGGTATATCAGTGCATTCAAATCTGAATTGTCAAATTGTGTGATTATTGTAGTTATGGTTTTTGTTGTATGTGTCTTTTGCGATGGATTTTTGTATAGAAAAAATGATTAAACAAATAATAATAATAATAAAGTCCTCAGCGTGCCCCTGGAGACTAACCTCGCTCCACACCAGCATGGTGCCAAAGACCACCTGCAGCCCGTCAAAGAAGTTGTCCCCGATGACAATGACGGTGGCGCCGCCCGTCGTCCAGCCTTCGCTGGGGCTGATGGCTTTGATGCAGGGGGTGGCAGCTTCAGGCAGGGAGGGGGGGAGAGACAAGGCAGAGAGTCAGCAACTGGGGTGAGCGGAAGAAGAGAGGTGCAGATCACCGTAAGAAGCGAAAGTGGGCAGTGATGTGGGGCGCAGAGGAGGGCAAAGGGGATGGCAGTGCATGTTGGAGGGAAGGAAAAACAGGCAATGAAGGGGGCTGGACTAGATGGCCTTTGGGGGTCCCTTCCAACTCTACAGTTCTCTGATTCCAGGCTTCCGAGCCAATGAGGATTATAGAGAACCATAGGCTGTGAAAGCCCCAAGAGAAAGGTTGTCCCTCTTCATAGAATCGTAGAGTTGGAAGGCATGCCAAGGGTCATCTAGTCCAACCCCAAATCATTTGCCCACATTAGTGCACAGAAAATATAATAATAATAATAATAATAATAATAATAATAATAATAATAATAATAATACAGTGGTACCTCCGGAGCCCCGTTCACATCCTGAAGCAAACACAACCTGCGTCTACGGATGCGTGGGTCACAACTCGCCACTTCCGCACATGCACGTGACGTCGTTTTGAGCGACTGCGCATGCGCGAGTGGCGAAACCTGGAAGTAACATGCTCCAATACTTCCAGGGCACCACGGAGCGCAACCCGAAAATCCTTAACCTGAAGCTACTTCAACCCGAGGTATGACTGTAATAATAATAATAATAATAATAATAATAATAATAATAATAATAATAATAATTTATTTATACCCCGCCCATCTGGCTGGGTTTTCCCAGCCACTCTGGGCGGCTTCCAACAAAATTTTAAAATAAAATCGTCATCCGTCTGTCTCGAGAGTCAATGGAGTGTGCCTCCAGGGGTGAAGTCAAACCACTGCATTAGCGGTACCAAAGGGTACTGCGCAAGTCTGGGCAGCATGCATGGGGGACCTGGGCTGCCCAGACGACTAGACCCCCCTCTCGGCCTCACCGATGGGGTCCAATGAAAAGCAGGGTGATATGTTAGGCACCAGCTTGTCGGAAGGAGGCGTACAAGGTGCCACAGAAAATAATATATGGAGATGAGCAGTGATCGTTGCAATGCATCAATGTACAACTGCGAGATTCTTTCGTAAACCTAGAATCTGTGATAAGCTCTGGCTGCGATAAGATCTGACGCCTGAGTTTGCCACTGCACTGCTACAACACAGACCTTCAGAGGGGTCCAGCCTTCTTGCTCGCCTCCCGTGCTTGGAGTTGTTGTGCACAAACATGTTATCAGACACCGCCAGGACATGGCCGTCCACATTGACTGTCGTCGACACCACAACCTAAAGGGGAAGAGAGATTAGGGGTTTGCCAAGGAGGAGGAGACATCTAGACTCCCAGCAAAACAGCAATTTCCTGGTCATCAGAAGGTAGAAAAACAGGCTAGACAACCATCGGGGTCATTCCATCAGAGAGAGGGCACCGTCCAGGACTATAGGGTGACGTCTGCCCCTGTCCTGCCCCACTGAGCATCTCTGATGCAATTTGTCACAGCCAGATTTGCCCCTTGATGCCTTTCAGCTGCTTGGCTGCACATTCTCTGCACAAAGAAATAAGGTGGAAGGCCAGCTGCCAATTTGCACACTGGCAGGTGCGCAGCCTGGGGTCATTTTGGACTCACAGCTGTCCATGGAGGCGCAGGTCAACTCTGTGTCCAGGGCAGCTGTCTCCCAGCTCCATCTGGTACACAGGATGAGACCCTCCCTGCCTGCAGACTGTCTCGCCAGAGTGGTGCATGCTCTGGTTATCTCTCGCTTGGACTACTGCAATGCACTCTATGTGGGGCTACCTTTGAAGGTGACCCGGAAACTACAACTAATCCAGCCAGACTGGGGACTGGGAGTGGCCGCCGAGACCATATAACACAGGTCCTGAAAGTTCTTTATTGGCTCACAGGACATTTCTGAGCACAATTCAAAGTGTTGGTGCTGACCTTGAAAGCCCTAAATGGCCTCAGTCCAATATACCCGAAGGAGCATCTCTGCCCCCTTTGCTCAGTCTGGACACTGAGTCCCGCGCGGAGGACCTTCTGGCAGTTCCCACTGCAAGAAGCTAGAGAACCAGGCAGAGGGCCTTCTTGGTAGTGGCACCCGCCCTGTGGAACACCCTCCCATCAGATGTCAAGGAGATAAGCAACTATCTGACTTTTAGAAGACATCTGAAGGCAGCCCTGTACAGGGAAACTGTTTTTGAATGTTTTATTACATTTTTATATGTGTTGGAAGCTGCCCAGAGTGCCTTGGGAAATGCAACCAGAATGGCAGGGTATAAATGATAAACTTATTATTATTATATTATTATTATTTCTCTGATGAGTTTCTTTAAAGAAATTCTAAAATGTCCATTGGCGTCTGGCTATTGCAGGGGTATGCGTGGAATCACACATAAACTGTGTTTCTGCAGGGGAATGGAGAATCTAGGACATTTTAAAGTCATCTGGCGGGATTTTTACTTCCTATGCTTCGGACGTAAGACGCTTAACATTAAAAATCCACGCCAGCTTGGGAAATATAGATGCCTGGGTATATATTTCTTCTTCCTACTATTCGTTGTGTGTTTGCTTGCTTGCTGTCTATGGCATGATGCAATACCCCGCCAGCGTACTTTGGGTCTGTGAATAATGCCAGCCTCATGCAAGAAAAGGGACCTCAGCAGAACCCAGAGGGGCCACGCTGTCTGTGGGGGCAAGAAGGGGCTCCCTGGGCCTCAACCAGCTCTGTCTGGCTGGCTGGGGGGCTTCATCATCAGGTTCCTCTCCTAACGATATGGTAATTGTGACATTTTTACATGATTAGCAGCCATTCCAATTTGCATAGCGCGGGTGCCTGGGAGCGAAAGCACACCCACCTTGATGAGGGAAGGAGATGAGCAGCAGACGCCGCCGCTACAGGCGAGAGGCGAGTGCGAACCACGCTTAGTAGCAGTGGTGGATTTAGGCAAGCAAGACCGACTCGCTTGCACTGGGTACTGAGGCCCAGAGGGCACAGCGGGGGGAATTGCAGCAATGACAAACAACGATTAAATACAATAAACTCTGCTTATAGAGATGGGAGACACAGAGGCATACCAACAAACGAACGTCTTTGCATTAGGGGATGTCCTGAAGTAGAGGACCTTACGCATTATATCTTGCGCTGCCCCTTATATAATGAAGCAAGAGAAAGGTTTTTAGCACCTATAATGACAAGGTCCCCTGGCCAGAACCCCTCTGTCATGATTTTATATCTCCTCGCAGACACAGATATGTATGTGACCTGGCGTGTAGCACTCTTTGCAACTGCCGCTAGGAAAATTAGAGCAAATTATATGGCCAAGGTAGCCACCAACTGTAAAGGAGATGAATTTATTTGACCCTGTCTACATCAAGCTATATTCTGTCTTTATAACCAAACTCCGAATATAATTGCACATTGTATCAATCAACATTATTTTTTAATATATTAGTGGCCATGTGATAATTTCAGCTTATAAATTTTATTGTTTAATGTCTTAACTTGTATATTAAGTTACTTTTATAGCTCTGTTTAGAGTAGGTAATGTCTTGATAATATAAATGTTTTAAGTTTTTTGTATCAATCCAGGATATTTCCCTTTAATCGTTGGATGATTCTGTGTACATTGCGGCAGCCTTTGGCTATGTGCAATAAAACTGACTGACTTACTTACAAACAACGGAAAGCAAGAAGTGAGGGGGCTGCGGATTTGGGCACCGCACAGGGCATTGCTAAAGTTTTAAAGCTCAAATTTCAGTTGAAATTCCTGCATTGCAGTGGGTTGGACTGGATAAGCCTTGAGGGGTCATTTCCATGATTCAAAGTCTGCTCTAGGCAATGGCGGAAGCCAGCAGACCACAGGCACACCCGTCCCCACCTTAACCCTGGTTGCAAATTTTCCCCCAAGCCCAACTCAAGGTGCTCCCGCTGACGTTCGAAGACCTAAGGCTTGGGGACCCAGTCATCTGCAAGAAAGCCTTCTCCCATATCAACCAGCCCATGACTGAAGCTCAGCGGGTGAGAATGGGACTCCTGAGGGCCCTCTCGCTGGGGAAGGCGCTTTTCAGTGGTAGCTCCTTGTGTGTGGAAATCCCTCCCGACCAAGGTGTGTCTCTGGCCCCATCGCACTGTAGCATCTTTCTCAGTGGCTCTTTGGAGAGGACCGGATCGCTCCTGCTGCGGTTTTTGTCAGGATGGAACAGACGTAGCAGGTGAAAGGGAAAACGGGGAGTGTCTCACCTGGAAACGGCGCATGTCCCGGGGGTTCCCTGCATTCTTCAGGCAGTTCTGGTTGCATTTGAGGAAGAACTTGAGGAAAAATCTAGAAGGAAGAGGAGAAAAGAGGGCGTTGCACTTACCCAGAGAGAAGCCATTGCTCTGGCTCTCCTCAGTGGTCAAGTCAGAGGTTGTGTCCACTGGGCACCTTGGGGCTGGTAGGGCAGAAAGCGAGGAGCCCAACAGCAGGGGGCGCCAGAGCCAATGTTGGGAAGAGCCAACCCTGCTGGGTTCTACAAGGGCAAGACTGTAGAAAGAGCTGATGGGCAGAGCCAACTTCTGAACTGGGTGTAAGTAAGGCAGGCAGTAGGTGGGAGGAGGCTGAGGTTGGCAGGACACTGCCCAATTTGCCCTGACGGACGAGGCTTCATGGTGGTCACCAGATTCCAAGCCCTGGTTCCTCGCCTGATGGTTTGGCTCAGGTGCTCTGGGCAACTTGGCCGCAGAGAAGTTCAAGAAAGTTGTTTTTCCCCCAATAATTCAAACCACAATTCAAAGTGTTGGTGCTGACCTTTAAAGCCCTAAATGGCCTCGGTCCTGTATACCTGAAGGAGAGTCTCCACCTCCATCGTTCTGCCCGGACGCTGAGGTCCAGCTCCAAGGGCCTTCTGGCGGTTCCCTCACTGCGAGAAGCCAAATTACAGGGAACCAGGCAGAGGGCCTTCTTGGTAGTGGCACCCACCCTGTGGAACGCCCTCCCACCAGGTGTCAAAGAGAACAACTACCAGACTTTTAGAAGACATCTGAAGGCAGCCCTCTTTAGGGAAGCTTTTAATGTTTGATGTATTACGGTATTTAAATATTTTGTTGGAAGCTGCCCAGAGTGGCTGGGGGGGGGGGCAGCCAGATGGGTGGGGTATAAATTATAATAATAATTATTATTATTAGAAAGCAACAGTATCCAAGCACCTTCTCTGGTCAAACCAGCCTGGACTGTGGCCGGTGCCTGTCCAAACCCCTTTCCCAGCACCCTTGTCCACGCACTCCCAATCCTTGCCTAAACGGATCACGCACCCTTGCCTCCCTTCCTCCCACACGCCTGGTGGTCGCGCTGGCCCTTTAAGGCAGCCCTGAAATGCACCCTTCTCTGCTTAAGAGGGTATTGATTGGAAACTGATCCCCGGCTGCCTCGGAGGCAGCTAATGGGCTTTATTGCTGCAGAGTACGATCAATCAGGGAATACAAACCCTGGAGATATCTGAGCCCTGGGGGTGGGGGGCGGTGGCGCAGATGGCATGGAGTGTGGGGCGAGGGAGGCCTGTGCTGGATGCAGATCTGAGCCACAGCTTCACACGCCCAGCTCCTTCCAGGAGACGCAGAGATACCTGGAGTCACCCCCAAATTGCCACTGGGGTGCATGTTATAATATTCTGCTTTCTGCGCCTTTCGTAGCAGCCTGAGAATTGCTCGCTTTGCTGGGCTGCTGTTCAAGGCAAGGGAGTTTCTAAAGCAGAGGTTGGATGTCTAATTCCACAATTCTTTGATTCCATGAGCTCACTGTGAGTTTCTAAAGCAGACCGGGAGCCTGGGTGCCCGCCTTTAATGGGCATGAGAAGCTGGGCATGAGAAACTGCGGAGAGCGCCAGGCCCTCAGGGGAGGGCACACAACTGGCAACCTCTGTGCATCCAGAGAGTCATCAGCGGCTAAAGTCCGACACCAGCCACACCCTCACGGTGCATTTAAAGCGCATGGCCTACCCCAAAGAGTCCTGGGAATGCTCACAAGGATGGAAGAATGAGGAAATCCCAACGAAAGAAAAATTGATGAGCTAAGCAGAGCTGGCTAAATTGACATACAAATTGCGGGACAAGGACAACTGTGACTTTAAGGAAGAATGGGAGCTTTTTACAACTTATCTAAAAAGACAACAAAATGAATTGGACTCCTTGGCAGGTTTTGAATAAACATACACCAGTTTATTAGTTGGCAACATGGTAGATAGATAATGTAAGGATATGTATAATTTTATAACATGCAGGGAATAATGTGTGCTGAGAAATCAGAGAGAGGAGCTGAGGGGAGGGTTTGAAGGGGGAAATAACGAATATGATATGTTTTGATAATTTGTTATGTTGAAATTGTTAATAAAAACATTAAAAAGGGTGCTGGGAATGCTAATGGCCTGAGGGGCAAACCGCAGTTTCTAGGGTTCTTTGGAAGAAGCCACAGGTTTTAAACATACGGTGTGGATGTGATGATTCTGGGCTCGGCTTGGAAGTGGCGGAAGCTGACTGGTTTTGGGCTTCCATCTGCAATGCCAGGAGATTCCATGAGGCATGTCCACAGTGGCGTAGCATGGGTTGTCAGCACCCATAGAATCATAAGTTGGAAGAGACCACAAGGGCCATCGAGTCCAACACCCTGCCAAGCAGGAAACACCATCATAGCACTCCTGACATATGGTTGTCAAGCCTCTGCTTAAAGACCTCCAAAGAAGGAGACTCCACCACACTCCTTGGCAGCAAATTCCACTGTCGAACAGCTCTTACTGTCAGGAAGTTCTTCCTAATGTTTAGGTGGAATCTCCTTTCTTGTAGTTTGGAACCATTGCTCCGTGTCCGCTTCTCTGGAGCAGCAGAAAACAACCTTTCTCCCTCCTCCCGGGGCAAGGCAAGTAATTTGCGCCCCCTAACCCATGGATTTGCGCCCCCTAACCCTAACCCCCAGATGTTGCGCCCGGTGCGGCCGGGCCCCCCTGCACCCCCCACGCTACACCACTGCATGTCCAAAGATCCTTTGCCAAGGTCACAGGGAGCCCTGGAAAGTGGACTGGGTGCATCTGCAGCAATGGCTTGCCAGACACACCATGGATCGCGAGGTGTGGCAAAGATCCCTTGATTGTTTGCCAGGGTTTCTAGGATCCTGAGGAAGGTGTGCCAAAGACAACGGCCGAGGGATGACCTGGGGGCCCGAAACCAAGCCTTATGAGGAGTAGTTGAGGGAACTGGGTGCTGGTTTTGACCTTTAAAGCCTTATGCAGCCTAGGACCCACGTACCTACGGGACCGCCTCTCCTGGTATGCCCCCGCGGAGGACCTTAAGGTCCACAAATAAAAACACTTTGGAGGTCCTGAGCCTCAAGGAGGTTAGATTGATCTCAACTAGGGCCATGGCCTTTTCAACACTGGCCCCGACGTGGTGGAACGCTCTGTCACAAGAGACTAGGGCCCTGCAGGACTTGACATTTTTCTGCAGGGCCTGCAAGACAGAGCTGTTCCGCCTGGACTCGGTCTGACCCTTATGTTTCTCTCCCCTTATGGTCTTGATTTATCAGCTGTTTTAAAATGAGGCTGCATTTTAAATTGCATTTTAACCTGTATTTTAAATTGGTCCCCCCCCTTTTCCTTCCTTCCCTCTCTTTTCCCTCTATTATGTTTTTACTGTGATTTTATTGGTGTTAGCCACTCTGAGCCTGGTTCTGGCCAGGGAGGACGGGGTATAAGAAGAAGAAGAAGAAGAAGAAGAAGAAGAAGAAGAAGAAGAAGAAGAAGAAGAAGAAGAGAGAAGACAGCCATCTTCACATATTCAAAGGATTGTCACATGGAAGATGGAGCAAGCTGGTTTTCTGCTGCGCCAGAGAAGAGGATCTGAACCAGTGGATTCAATCGACAAAGAAGGAGATCCCAAATAAACTTTCCGATGCTGAGAACTGTTTGACAGTGGAATGGGCTACCTCAGAAGGTGGTGAACTCTCCTTGGCTGGAGGTTCTGAAGTTGGGTGGCCACCTGCCAGGGATTCTTTAGCTGCCATTCCTGCATTGCAGGGGGTTGGACTAGATGACCCCTGGAACCCCTTCCAACTCTACAATTTTTTACGATTCTGCAATCTTTTGAAAAGGACCGGGGAAGAGGGGAAGGAAGAGAGAAGTGGGCTGAGGGGAGAAGGAGGACCTGAAAAAAAAAATCCTGAAAAGATGGATGGAAGCCAGAGAATATGATTCCTTCTCCAACCGCATTCCAGGCTGATGAAATATTTAGGATGCTTGTGTAGGGTCCTATAATTGTCATCCTAGCATCAATAATTAAGGGGCGGCAGCCGTGCCTGCTCTGGAGAGGACCGGGAAGGCTGGGAAGAGAGGAAAAGCCAGCTCTAAACACACACACACACACACACACACACACACAGCCTATAGCTGTCAACTTTTCCCTTTTCTTGTGAGGAATCCTATTCGTCGGAATAAGGGAATTTCCCTTAAAAAAAGGGAAAAGTTGACAGCTATCACACACACATATACACACTCTGCCCAGCTCTGCCCAGTCGTTGCTTTGCAGAACAACTTAGGCTGGCAATTTAAGGGCAATGAATGCAATAGTACGGTTTGGTTTTTTTTTATAAAGTGAGATGAGCGCCACAACCCCAGAGTCGACCACGACTGGACCTATTGGTCAGGGGGTCCCTTTACTTTACCTTTTAGGAGCAGAGGAATCTGCCATATACTGAGCCGCTGGTTGTCCAACTAGCTCAGTAACATACCCTTCAACATTTCTCCAGTGAAAATAGGGACATTCTTCTTCTTCTTCTTCTTCTTCTTCCTATTATTATTATTATTATTATTATTATTATTATTACTATTACTATTACTATTACAGTGGTACCTCGGGTTATAGACGCTTCAGATTACAGACTCCGCTAACCCAGAAATAGTACCTCGGGTTAAGAACTTTGCTTCAGGATAAGAACAGAAATCGTGCGGCGGCAGCGGTAGGCCCGATTAGCAGTGCTTCAGGTTAAGAACAGTTTCAGGTTAAGAACGGACCTCCGGAACGAATTAAGCACTTAACCCGAGGTAAAGGTAAAGGGACCCCTGACCATTAGGTCCAGTCATGGCCGACTCTGGGGTTGCGGCGCTCATCTCGCTTTATTGGCCGAGGGAGCCGGTATACAGCTTCCGGGTCATATGGCCAGCATGCCTAAGCCACTTCTGGCGAACCAGAGCAGCACACGGAAACGCTGTTTACCTTCCCACCGGAGTGGTACCTATTTATCTACTTGCACTTTGAGGTACTTTCGATCTGCTAGGTTGGCAGGAGAAGGGACCGAACAACGGGAACTCACCCCGTCGCAAGGATTCGAACCGCCAACCTTCTGATGGGCAAGTCCTAGTCTCTGTGGTTTAACCCGAGGTACCACTGTATTATTATTATTCTACACGGCCCATCTGACTGGCTTGCCCCAGCCACTCTGGGCTGCTTCCAACACATATAAAAACAGAATAAAACATTCAACATTTTTTAAGAATCTTCCCTATACAGGGCTGCCTTCAGATGTCTTCTAAAGGTTGTATAGTTACTTATCTACTTGGCTTGGGGCGTTTGCACAACTCCATACCCTCCAACATTTCTCCAATGAAAATAGGGATATCTTAAGGAAAAGCAGGATCAGACCAGAAACCTGGATGGCTTCTGTAAATCTGGGACTGTCCCTGGAAAACAGGGACACTTGGAGGGTCTGCTAATCTCTACACAAATTGGCATTAGCTTTCCAAGGGTTCACACTGTGGACGTTCTCAGCACTACCCAGAGATCCCAGGGACTGAACCTCTTTCTTTCAAAGCAGATGACCCTGTGTGTCCTTCCCTATTCCTCTCCCACGGCTCAATCCCTTGTAGTAACTCCTTTCCTACAAGCCTCTGAATCCTGCCCTCATTCTTCATCAGATGTGCTTGCTGAGGCAGAGGGCAGCTCTGGACCAGGCTGGGGAATGAGGAGGCTGAGCTGCGCTGGGGTTTCCAGGCCTTGGACCTCCAGCTAAATCTTCGATATCCCAGTTATGCTTCCCACCTCCTGCACCCCCTGCAAAATAGTGTACCAACCAACCAGAAACTGTCTGCATCAGAAAGGCTGTTGGATCCTTCAAGGGGTGAATTTTTCTACCTGCTTTCCGCCCAGATAAACAGGAGCTGTTTCCCAAATATTTACTCTTGCATGCTCCCTCTTTTCCAGAGTGGCAAGGGCAACCCAGTCAGATGGGCAGGGTATAAGCAAATAATAATAATAATAATAATAATAATAATAATAATAATAAGTCCTTTTTGCAGGGACTGTCCTTTGCATTTTGCGCAGGGACACAAATGCATTTGGTTTGAAATATTTTTCCAAATGTTAAGATCTTATCGCCTTTCATATTTTTACAAGTTGCATCGCTGGCATCTGAATTTTGTCACCGCGTGTTATTCTTCTGGTCCGAAGGCAGCAAATAAACAAACGGTACAGAACAACAACACCACAGTCCAGTTGTGTGTGTGTCTGTGTTTTGTCTGTGGGCCCACTGTCAGAATTTTTCGAGCAGAGACTATATTTTCCCCGGGGAAAAGCCAGCGGCTTCATTTTAGACTTTGTGCATCTGTTCAGAGTGTGTCCTCCAGGCGTGTGCCCTCATGTGCCAAGTTCTTGCTCTTGATGGGACATTGGCCTAACCCTGCTTGTTGTTGTTTAGTTGTGTCCGACTCTTCGTGACCCCCTGGACCAGAGCACGCCAGGCACTCCTGTCTTCCACTGCCTCCCGCGGTTTGGTCAAACTCATGCTGGTAGCTTTGAGAACACTGTCCCACCATCTCGTCCTCTGTCGTCCCCTTCTCCTTGTGCCCTCCATCTTTCCCAACATCAGGGTCTTTTCCAGGGAGTCTTCTCTTCTCATGAGGTGGCCAAAGTCTTGGAGCCTCAGCTTCAGATTCTGCCCTTCCCTGCTTGGCCACCCGTTATACCTGCACACGCTTCTGTTTGACATAGGTTCAGAGGCACCACTGCCTCCATGAGGTCTAGTTGCTTCTCAAGTACAGAGGAGCTGGTGGCAGTGCTTGAAATCCTGCATGGATTGCAGTGTCTGCAGCAAGTTCACCCAGGTGATCCATCAGGGACCCCCCCTCTTTTTTAGTTTAAATAAAAAAAGCTCTGCACCGAGCCTAACGGAGACGCAAGGTCCCTGTTTTTCAATATTATTTGTTCAGAAGAACCAAACTTTGGAGGTTAATGGCAGGAATGAAATCTGGGGGAAAGGAGAGGTGCAGACTTAAGACTCAGGTAGGCTGGAGTTCCTGCTTTGCTTGCAGGTGTTAATCAAGGGAAGGAAGACATGCAGAAAGGTGGAGGAGATAGAGAGATATATTTGGAGAGATAGGGGGTACCCCCTCCCCCGATGGCAAGATTGACAGGGAGCCAGCAGAGCCCCCCTCCCTGCTTCTGCCATGCCCACTGCCCTCCCCTCCGGTGCCACTGACTTCAACTGAGAGACAAGAGAAGAGAAATAATAAAAATAAACAGACGTCGTCGGACTCCTTCACCTCCTTTAGCGGCAACGGCGCACAGAGGCCCGCGGAGTTAAAAATAAAGACAATGTGCATACATTAGCATCCATAATGCACAACTCTCCCCATTTAATATGCAAATTCCCAGCAACGCTGCAGAACACCTTCTGTTCCGAGCGCATAAATTTGAATTTGCAATTAGAATAATCTTGTATAATTAATGAAAAGCGTCAATTTTAGCTCCTAAGTAATTTGATTAACATGTTGATAGGGCACTTATCGGGCTCTCTAAACCAGAGGGGCTGGGCGTCTCAGGAAGGAGAGGAAGGGGAAAACGGGGAGAGAGAGAGAGGGAGGGAAAAGAGGGAGGGAGGGAAAGATGAGAGGGGAAAGGTGGGGGGCCAAGGAGAGCCCCCATCTTCCCCTGGAACCAAAGGAATGCAAGGTTAAGAGACACTGCTGGGAAGGATGGAGGCATGAATGGGAGTCAGAGAGACAGACAGCGAGAGAGAGGAGGCTGGATGACATGATTTAAGAACATAACAAGGGCTTTTTTTTCCAGCCGGAGCTCAGCTCCAGCACTTCTAATGGCCCTTCTAAGAGAACAAGGTTCATGGTGAGCTCTGGCACCTCTTTTTCTAGAAAAATAGCACTGCCTAAGACGAGACTAAGGGATGTGGGTGGCGCTGTGGGTTAAACCACAGAGCCTAGGACTGGCCGATCAGAAGGTCAGCGGTTCGAATCCCCGTGACAGGGTGAGCTCCCGTTGCTCGGTCCCTGCTCCTGCCAACCTAGCAATTCGAAAGCACGTCAAAGTGCAAGTAGATAAATAGGTACCACTCCGGCGGGAAGGTAAACGGCGTTTCCGTGCGCTGCTCTGGTTCGCCAGAAGCGGCTTAGTCGTGCTGGCCGCATGACCCAGAAGCTCCCTTGGCCAGTACGCCGGCTCCCTTGGCCAGTAAAGCGAGATGAGCGCCACAACCCCAGAGTCATCCACGACTGGACCTAATGGTCAGGGGTCCCTTTACCTTTTAAGATGACACTGCTGGATCAGGCCAATGGCCCATCTAACCCAGCATCCTGTTCTCACAGTGGCCAACCAGATGCCAGTGCGAAACCAGCAAGCAGGATGCGAACGCAAAAGCAGCACTCTCCCTTCCTGTGGGTTCCAGAAACTGGAATTTAGAAACATTTCTGCCTTCAACTGTGGAAGTAGAGGAGACCCATCCAGGCTAGTAGCCTTTGACAGCCATCTCCTCCATGAATTGTCTTTAAAAACCATCTCAGTTGGTGGTCATCAGTGCTTCCTGAGGGAGCGAGTTCCATAGTTTAGCTCTTCCCTGTGTGAAGAAGGTCTTCTCTTTTCTGTCCCGAATCTCCCAAGCTTCAGCCTGATTAGATGCCCATGACCTCCAACATTACAAAAAATGAAGGAAAATCTTCCTCCATCCACTTTCCCCAGGCCATGTCCACCTGTGGTCTACAAGACCTCCTGATTAGATGCCTACCCAGTTGTGTGACCTGATCTACCCAAACTTTACTTCCTGGAGTTGGGTTTTTTCTTTTTGTCCTGTCCAGAGTGCAGAGACGGTAGCTTGTGTGTGTGTGTGTGTGCTTGTGTCTGCGTGCGATCTGGCTGAAGGAGAAGCTGAAAGATCGGAGCACACAATGGCTGCCGGCCAGACAGACCGTAATAGCTTTGATTCTTCCCCTCCTAATCTCCCCGCTGCCTTGTCAATCCCCATTCTTCTCTGTCGCCTGCCGGCTGTCTCCCGGGTGGCTTGAGTGACAGGCAGCCATCCCAAGGCACCGGGCCCCTCTCGCCGCAGCACCGATGCTATCGCGGGTGGACAAAAGCTGGGGAAATGTCAGTGCATTATCGAGGCACCCTGACCGCCACCAGGAGGCAACAAAATGGGAGGAACGTTTTTTTCCCATTGGCCCATTGTGCAATTGATGGAGAAAGTGACTTCCTTACACACACACACACACACACACACACACACACACACAAAATCTTCTTTCCAATGAAGAGAGGGCAAGACAGACGAACATTTTCTCCACAAGTCAGGAGGGTGGTTTGTTGTGAAGGATCAGGCCCAGCTAGAAATGTGCCCCAAATTTCCCAGGTATTCTCTAGCATCTCAGAAGGTTAGTCTACAATGGGGAGCGATCGGGCCCCTCAACTCTTGGGCAGAAGGGGATAGCATTGAATATATATTTGAGGGCAGCTGGCAGGCAAATGGGCCTCCTCTAAATTTTGCCCCTCAAACTGGAGTGGCCTTTCCTCAGTGTGGGGGTGCAAATATCCAGAGTGTAGTGATCAGATGGGATTACTAGGAGGAATTATAAAATATGCATCAAGCCATTGTGTCCGCGATGAAAGCATGGCGTTGACTGGGTTTGATTCATTGGCAATAATTTCTGATCAGATCCCACAAGCCTCTCTGTCTATGCCATTTGCTTTCTCTACACCTGACAGGCGCGTATAAGCATTCTAAAAACACAGGCCAGTTGCCTCACCAGGCATCCTGAGCCATAAAGATAGTATGTAACTTAGATGTAGTGAATCTTTAGGTAGATCTTGAGGGCCAGGAAGAGAGTTCACAAAGAGACGGTAAATACTACCTATCCTGCCTCTCCTGTTTATTCCTGTTTATGATCTCCGGGGTTTTGCTGAACGAATTCCTCCTTTTATTCCTATTTTATTTACTCTGAACTACATATGCACGCTCAAGTAGGAAATAGTTTCTTTGTAGTTTCAACTTCAACTTTGTCCCCACGTGGGTTTTTTTGAAATGCTCAGATGAAATCTGATTGGTTCTTACGAACACTGTGTAAAAAGTTCTTTTGTGAATAAAACGACCTGGGTCGGAGGGTGGACAGGAATTATTATTATTGGCACTCCTCCCAGAGTCTTGCTGGTCAAGCCTCGTGTGTATTTTATTAATCAGAGTCCAACCCTTCCTTGCTTTGGGAACGCTACACCTCAGGAGGTTGTGGATGGGAAGAGTTGTTTGGCAGTGGAACGGTCTCCCTCGGAAGGTGATGGGCTCTCCTTCCTTGGAGGTTTCTAAGCAGAGGTTGGATGGCCATTTGTTGTGGATACTTGAGCTGAGATTCCTGCATTGCAGGGGGTTGGACTAGATGACCCTTGGGGTCCCCTCCAACCCAACAATTCTAGGATTGATGCAACCCAGAGGCCCAGGCCCCTCTTGATGTGGCCAGCGGGACTGGGAACAACGCTAGCCATGGCTTCCCCAGCAACACAACGCATGCACAGTAGTGTCTCTTGCGCCGCAGTTCCCTGCTTCTCTATGCATGCACAGTAAAGCAGGCCTGGCCAGCATAATGTGCTCCAGATGTTTATTTATTGCATTTTTATTTTAACATTTGTATACCACCCTTCAACCAAAGATCTCAGGGCAGCTCATAGCACAAAAGGGCAGTTTGCATCATCTCCTATCATCCTCCACCACTGGCCATGTTTAGAAGGGGCTGATGCGAGTTGGGAGACCAACAACAACAACAATTTAATTTTTTACACCCCGCCCATCCAGCTGGGTTTCCCCAGCCACTCTGGGTGGCTTCCAGCACATATAAGATGTCAAACATATAGGGCTGTCTTCTGGAGGGAACCCAGTTGCTTACCCCTGCAGTACTACCTTGTCCCCAAGGGTTCCTTGCTTCTTCAGGTGCACCATGTTCACACATTGCAGGGGGTTGGACTAGATGACCCCTCATGACCCCTTCCAACTCTGCAGTCCTAGGATTCTAGGATCCAGCTTGGTGTAGATGATACCCCTAGGGATACTCCAGGGAACCCCCTCCCTAGAGAAGCCAGACTAGATCCATCCTTGCTGTCCTGGGAGGTGGAGTTCGTTTTATTCCAACAATTCAAAGTGTTGGTGCTGACCTTGAAAGCCCTAAACGGCCTCCACCCAGTATTCCTGAAGGAGCGTCTCCACCTCCATCATTCAGCCCGGACACTGAGGTCCAGCTCCGAGGGTCTTCTGGCAGTTCCCTCACTGCGAGAAGCCAAGTTACAGGGAACCAGGCAGAGGGCCTTCTCGGTAGTGGCACCCGCCCTGTAGAATGCCCTCCCAGCAAATGTCAAGGAAATATACAACTATTGGACTTTTAGAAGACATCTGAAGGCAACCCTGTTTAGGGAAGTTTTCAATGGTCAATGTTTTATCACTTTATTATTATTATTATTATTATTATTATTATTATTATTATTAACAACAACAACAACAACCTGTTGGGAGCAGCCCATAGTGGCTGGGTAAACCCAGCCAGATGGGTGGTGTATAAATATTTTATTTTTATTTTTACTTTTATTCCAGCTGGCCTTTGGGAACTGACTGGTGATTTAAAAAAAATAAAATTAAATGTTTTCAATAGAGCTATGCTGTTTTTAGTTTAATAATATGGGCTTTTTATATCGTTTTAATTCTATCAGAGTTGAATTTCTTCTTAACTATTACACGTTTTTAGCTTTTTGTAGTTCTCCTCTGCTGTTTTAATCTTTGTAAGCTGCCTTGAGCACTGGTCTGGGGGAAAAGTGATATAATCATCATCATCATCATCATCATCACAGCTTTGTGGGTCACTTGAAGATTCCTGGGCATCTTGGCAAAACACTTACTGAACTCACCCCCGGCAAACATTAAACTCTCACTTTGATAACTGCAGCTGTGTCTTTTTAAGGCAATGGATGTGCCTATCTTTGTGAGCAAAGTTCCGTGATTGACAGAAAGACAGAAACAAATCAAAGGCAAAAGGCAGATGCCCCAAACTGTTTGGGAGACCACCTAAATGGAGCACACAGGTCACAATTTGAGATCCTCTAATATGAGTTTACCATTTCAGCACAGAGAGTTGGGAATAAGATGATGGTGGCAGTACCTGGACTCACAGACGAAGGAGTGCACACAAGTTTGACAAACCTAGAGCATGGGGCAGGCTGCCTGTTAGCACATGGGCGGGGGGTGGACAGTATGTGTGGCTGTGCATATCCCATGCCTCTCTGGTCGCACTGAGCAAGGACCGAAGCTTAGCACCTGTTGCAGAAGGCAACCTCTTGAAAACAAGAAGCGTCACCCAGCTTTCCCGTCTCGCAAAAAGCACAAACAAACCAAGGGCCTAGTCCTCAAGGTTGACAGAGGCGTGAATGGAAACCTCCAGCCAACGCCTGTTAAAAACATGAGAATCCCAAAGAGGGGGCCAAGAACACCTTCTAAAGGCCCTGTGACAATAACTGAAGCTTCCTTGTGCACCATGTCAGAACAGTGGTTTTCCAAGTGAGCTGGAAAAGGCTGGAATTCGAACCCAGGGCTTTCTGCATGCACAGCAGCGGCTCTGCAGTTGAGGCACAGCCCTGCTCTCTTTTACCCAGAAGAAGGTTCAGAGGCTCCATGTTGCAGTTCTCCCATCCCACTGCCCAAAATCTGAATGGGGCAATTGAATCAGCTCTGAGCCTTATGCATTCCAGCAAATCTGTAATCAAGCAGTTTTCTGTAATGCAGAGCTCACCCACATAACTTTTGCTCTGTACTTTCTAGGCATAGGTTTGCACGTTCCTGGTCCGTGCCCAATTGCTTTGTTGGGGTTTTTTCTTTCCCTGGGAAAATGTGCTCTTTAAGGCTAAATCGGAACAAACAGCAATGCAATACTGCAGTTCTATTGCAAAAATCCTGGGGCGTTCTGCAGCTCCTTACCTGTCGATGATGACGGGGTCAGACGGTGTCTCGTTGCGGTTCCCACAGCTTTTCTTATCACAGCAGCGGCTGTAAGGGCAAAAGGGGAGTGATCAGGAAAGAGCAGAGACCCTGAGCAGCGTCCGGGGTGTTGCTCAGAAAAGGTCAGCCAAAATGGCCAAGGAGACAGAGCAATTCAGGTGAGCAAAGAGGGGCATGAGAGAGGGACATATAAAATTATGCATGGCGTGGGGGATAGATAGATAAAACTTTATTCACATTAGCCAGTGGCCATAGCAACAGTAAAACATTGCAGTATGTGCAGAAAAGGAAATTTGATATAAGAGCACAATTTAAAGTCCTGAATCAGCCGTCAGTTAGTTGCACTTATTCTGATTGCCCCTGTTATGAACCTAGCAGCTTTTGCTGTTATCTGCTCATTTTGATCTGATAGAAGAAAGGACATTGTGGCAGTGGTTGAGAGCTCTGGGATGGTTAGTACTAGTGGGGTGATGATCTTGTTCCTCAGGTCTTTGTAGAGAGTGCAAGACAGGAGGACGTGGGCCGCTGTTTCAGTGCTACCATCTCCACAGGGGCAAAGATGTTTCTCAGGCGAGATCTTTTGGAATCAAATCTCAAATACCGCAGATGGCAAAACATCCAGTCTTGTAAGTGTAAAAGTACGTCTATATTTTGGGATCATGTTTGTGCAGATATGGGGCCAGAGAATCAAAATGAAGAGGTGGAAAATGAACATACCTAGGGCAGAATTTCCTTATAGTGGCCAGGTTGTTCTGATGCTCGATATCTTTTAGACATTGACCAATTAGACTGTTTGCTTTAGTAGGGCCCATAAACTTAGACAGCATCTTAAAAAGCAGGTCCGTATAGTTAAAGCTATGGTTTTCCCAGTAGTGATGTATGGAAGTGAGAGCTGGACCATAAAGAAGGCTGATCGCCGAAGAATTGATGCTTTTGAATTCTGGTGCTGGAGGATACTCTTGAGAGTCCCATGGACTGCAAGAAGATCCAACCTCTCCATTCTGAAGGAAATCAGCCCTGAGTGCTCACTGGAAGGACAGATCATGAAGCTGAGGCTCCAAGACTTTGGCCACTTCATGAGAAGAGAAGACTCCCTGGAAAAGACCCAGATGTTGGGAAAGATGGAGGGCACAAGGAGAAGGGGGTGACAGAGGATGAGATGGTTGGACAGTGTTCTCAAAGCTACCAGCATGAGTTTGACCAAACTGCAGGAGGCAGTGGAAGACAGGAGTGCCTGGCGTGCTCTGGTCCAGGGGGTCACGAAGAGTCGGACATGACTAAATGACTAAACAACAACAACATAGTGAGTAGGTGTTGTGGGGATAAGCCACAAGAGTGAAGTTTTTATGCATGGCATTGGGGGGTGGGAATATAGAGGTTTTTCCTCCCTCTCTCCTAACACTGGACTTCATGGAATCTGGATTTTGGATACTCCCAAAAGGAAGGACTTCTTCATGCAGTGTAGCGTTAAACTACAGAACTCACTGCCACTGGAGAAAGCGATTGCCACCAAGATGAATGGCACTGAAAGAGAGAGCTATCGATGGCTACTAGTCTGCTTGGCTCTGCTATTGCTTCCACATTTGGAGCAGCAATGCTTCTGAACACCACAGGAGGGGAGAGAGCTGTGTTCTGGGGCTTAATTTATGAGGAGTTGAAAAAAAAATGTTTGGAATAACTTTTTTAAAAAGACCAGAAGCATTTCTGTTAAGCGTTGTTGGCAGGGACATCCCGAAGGCCTTTAGGGAGGTATTCTTATATGCAGCGGCCACAGCTCGGACTTTGGTGGCAAAGGGGTGGAAGGAACAAGAAGCCCCGACAATAACGGACTGGCATTACAAGCTACAGGAATTTGCTGAAATGGCACATTCAACAAATACCCTGAGAGGCAATTCAAAACAAAAATTTATGGAAAAGTGGGATAGATATAAAACATATGTTCAAAAATACAGCAAAGGTTCGCGATCTATGCTAGCATTTGATTGACGTTGGAGTGAGACTGAGTTGAGAAATAAGACTAAGAGCACATATTGATATATAAAGGTAAAGGGACCCCTGACCATTAGGTCCAGTCGTGGCCGACTCTGGGGTTGCAGTGCTCATCTCGCTTTATTGGCCGAGGGAGCCACCATACAGCTTCCGAGTCATGTGGCCAGCATGACTAAGCTGCTTCTGGCGAACCAGAGCAGCGCACGGAAACGTCGTTTACCTTCCTGCTGGAGTGGTACCTATTTATCTACTTGCACTTTGACGTGCTTTCGAACTGCTAGGTTGGCAGGAGCTGGGACTGAGCAACAGGAGCTCACCCCATCGCGGGGATTCGAGACGCCGACCTTCCGATCGGCAAGCCCTAGGCTCTGTGGTTTAACCCACAATGCCACCCGTGTCCATATTTATATATATGTATTAGATAATACAGATTGATATAGGTATGTATTAGATAATATGTAAAGAAATATACAATAATAAGAGTACATTCATTTGTAAAAAAAAAAGGAATATACAACGGGAAAGAAAGGAAGTCTAGTGTGTTGGTATGTACATGATTGGGGGGGATTTGTTTTCGTTTTTGTTCTTTTTTTTTGTTTCATTTTCTTTCTAGGTATATAAAATTTGTATATAATTTATGTATACATGTTGTAAATTATATTATAGTAAGTCCAGTAATGTAATATGACAACGTTTACAGATGTAATATAAGAATGTTAACAAATAAATACAATGCAAATTCAAAAAAAAAAAGGAGATGAGAGAGCTCTTGTGCTCAGATTTGGCTTGTGAGTTTCCCATAATGGGCATCCGATTAGCCCCTGTGAGAACAGGATGCTGGACTCAATGGGGTCTTAGCCTGATTCAGCAAACAGGCCCCCCTTCAGTTTTTATCTTCACAATGTTGCTCTCCCTAATTGATATGCGACCCCAAGCACACCCAAACTCCTTCTGCACTGAGGCAGCATTATGCAGATGTCAAAAGCTGAGAGGCAATGTGGTGTAGTGGTTAGAGTGGCAGGCTACGACCTGGGAGACCAGGGTTCAAGTGCCCGCTTGGCCATGAAGCTCACTGGACCTGCTAACTCACTTGTGCATGCACACGAAAGCTTATACCCAGAACAAACTTAGTTGGTCTCTAAGGTGCTACTGGACATTTTTAAAATTTGTTTATCTATTTCGACTGTGTCAGACCAACACAGCTACCTACCTGAATCTAAAATAGACAGTTTGGATGATCTGGATGCCAGGGAGTGAGATATACGAGGGGACTACCTAGTACTGGAGGTTTAAAAGCAGAGCTTGGTTGGCCAGCTGACATGGATTCTCTAGCTGTGATTGCAGGGGTTGGAAGAGATGACCTTTGGGGGGCCCTGCAATCCTTCCTTTCGACTGTCCTGAATCAACCTGCTTTAAGCTTCATGGGTTATGCCCAAGCTCCAGTATCATGAGAGAAGGGAGAAAAACGCCTTTTCTGTCCCCTTTCTCTCAAAAGAAAGAAAGAAAGTCCTTCTTCACGCAGTGCGTGGTTAAACTTCGGAACTCACTGCCACAGGAGAAAACTGATAGCCAACAAGTTGAATGGATTTAAAAGAGAGTGAGGCAAATGCACAGTGGAGAGGCCTATTGAAGGCTATGGCTCTGCCTCCATAATTCGAGAGTTGAACATCACCAACACTTCGTTTGATCAAACTTATCCTCGTTGATATCTAACCCTTGAGCGCAACATCGCCGACACTTCGTTTGATCAAGCTTACCTTTGTTGATATCTACAGGAGCCTGGCTAAAGGACCTTTAAAGACTGAATCTTCCTTTTGGACACAATTTGAATGAGTTTTCTGTTTGTGGCTTCTGTAGTAGATCTTGTACACAGCTCTCTCAATTTTTGGATTATTAAAATAAGATTTAGAATGTAGAATGGTTTGTCAGCGTTTTGTGTGCCGCTTATGTGCTGCTTGCTTCATAAAAGGTAAAGGGACCCCTGACCATTAGGTCCAGTCATGACCGACTCTGGGGTTGCGGCGCACATCTCGCTTTATTGACCAAGGGAGCCGGTGTACAGCTTCCGGGTCATGTGGCCAGCATGACTAAGCTGCTTCTGACGAACCAGAGCAGCGCACGGAAACGCTGTTTACCTTCCCGCCGGAGCGGTACCTATTTATCTACTTGCACTTTGACGTGCTTTCGAACTGCTAGTTTGGCAGGAGAAGGGACGAGCAACGGGAGCTCACCCCGTCGTGGGGATTCGAACCGCCGAACATCTGATCGGCAAGTCCTAGGCTCTGTGGTTTAACCCACAGCGCCACCCACGTGGGTGGCTTGCTTCATACTGGTCCATAATTCGAGACAGCAATGCTTCTGAATGCCAAATCTGCTCAGCCACTGTGAGAACAGGATGCTGGCCATTCCACCCTCTTGTGGCAATGAGTTCCATACTTCTGACTATGTGCTCCAGCTAAAAGTCTTTTCTTTTGTCCACCCAATCCCCCAGCCATCAGCTTCCTCGGACGGCCCGGAGTTCTAGTCTTATGAGATCAGATTCCAATTTTCTTTTAATGATTCCGCCAGGTACCGCCGCTCACGTTAAATATAATTAATATCTTGGCCTGATAAACAACCAAGGGCTCTGTTCTGCGCCCCGCAGGGGAGCCACCATCCCACCCGCCGGTTACACAAACAAATCCGAGGGCGTCTCAGCCAAGACGCTTCGCCTCCCCCTACCCCCCCCACCCCAGATATTCCCCACCCGCCCCCGCCATCTATTCCCTCAACCCCCAAGATCATTAGCAAGGTTCCTGGAGATCAATTAGCCATGAAAGTTGGCTCGGAGGCAGGCGCACTAATTTGCACAAACACGGAGCCCTGAGTGTCGTAAACAAGGCAGGCGTTAATGGGGCACCAGGGAACCTGGCAGAGCCGGGTGAAAAGATGCCAGCCTCCTTCTTAAGCAGAGGTCGGGCGGCCATCTGTCATGGATGCTTCAGCTGAGATTCCTGCATGGCACGGGGTTAGACTAGATGTCCCTAGGGGGTCCCTTCAACTCTATGATTCTAAGATCCTCTGGCTCGTCCGATGGACCTGCTACATCCCAGTGCTAAGCTGTGAGCCGGTGGCAGCATAGTGCTTAGAGTGCCGGTTGAGAGTCCAGGAGAGATCAGGGTTCGAATTCCCCCCTCGGCCGTGAATGAAGCTCATATTGCCTCTTGGCCAGGGGTCAGCAAACTTTTTCAGCAGGGGCCGGTTCAGTGTCCCTCAGACCTTGTGGGGGGCCGGACTGGATGTCTGTTTCTAAGTTGGGGTGGGGAGCCTGAACGTGGCCCCCCAGGTCTCCAAATATGGCTGTAGAAATCGCTGCACGTTCAAAGCTAGCAGCACCTCAGGGAGAAAACCGGGTTAGGCTCGTCTCCCTTGCATGCTAGCTTTCTGCATGCGGGGAGTTTCCAAACATTCAGTCCCCCTCCCTTCCAGGCTGAAGTGCCAAGGTGGTGTAACGGCTAGTGTGTTGGACTAAGACCTGGGAGAGCGGGGTTCGAATCCTGACTCAGCCATGAAGCTCAGTCACCATCTCTCAGCCTAACCTACCTCACAGGATTGTTGAGAGGATGAAATGGGACGAGAACCATGCACAGCACCTTAAGATCATTGAAAGATAAAGGTGGTATCTAAATGTAATAAAGAAATTAACAACAACAGAGCCCATTTCATGTGGCTTGGCTCCCAACTCCACACCAACGACTTATTTATATTTATTTATGCACAGAATCTGCCCTTCACTATATGGCCCTAGGCTGTAAAACAATACATATGCAATTTAAAAAACCACATGATATAAAAATAAATAGCCTGGGCTCCATCATGACTCCTCACTTGGGATTCAATCACATATTGAACTTGCAAATTCAGGTTGCAGAGTTGCAGGTGTTTGTCCAGGTCTTGTGCAACAAGGAGCAGTGTGGCCTAGTGGTTAAGAGTGTTGGAGCAGGACCTGGGAGACCAGTCATTGCCTCTCTGCCTAACCTACCTCACAGGGTTGTTGCGTGGATTAAATGAGGAGGGGAAGAACCATGTACGCCACCTTGAGCCCCTCAAACAAAAACACTGGGATATAAATGTAACAGCTAATTAAAATAATGTCAAAAAGCGCTTCCCCAAAGACCAGACTATTTGAGATAAGGAAGGAGGTGGGAAGATGCACCGGAAAATGTGGGATCACTCTAGGTTTGACGGAGCATCATCTAGCCTCCCCACAAGCAAACCAGAATGAATATTCGTGGCAAAGCCAATCTCGTCTAACCTCCCAGTGAACAAACCAGGATGAATACTCTGTAAACAGGTTGTCTTGAAGGGATGTTTTTTTAACGCACCTTTCCAAAGACTGATGACCTTTTGAGATGGGGTGGCCAGGTCTGCAGACTTTGTTCCCAATATGTTGGCAGAAGAAAGAAAGAAAGAAAGAAAGAAAGGGAGGGAGGGGAGAGAGAGAGAGAGAGAGAGAGAGAGAGAGAGAAAGAGAAAGAGAGGGAGAGATAAGAGAGAGATGAAAGAAAGAAAGAAAGAAAGAAAGAAAGAAAGAAAGAAAGAAAGGAAGGAAGGAAGGGAGGGAGAGGAAAGAAAGAAAGAAAGAAAGAAAGAAAGAAAGAAAGAAAGAAAGAGAAAGAAAGAAAGAAAGAAAGAGAGGGAGGGAGGGAGGGAGGGAGGGAGGGAGAGAAAGAAAGAAAGAAAGAAAGAAAGAAAGAAAGAAAGAGAAAGAGAGAGAGGGAGGGAGGGAGGGAGAGAGAGAGAGGCAGAGAGAAGGAAGGAAGGAAGGAAGGAAGGAAGGAAGGAAGAAGGAGGGAAGGAAGGAAGGACCCCCCGCCACTGCTCCAGGAGGGAGCTGAGCCAGGCTCACCTGCACATGATTTCATGTGTCAGCAGCACACGGCACATCTCTGGATTCTTGTCTTGCCCTTCGTAGATGATTGCCTGGAAAACAGAGGGGGGGGGGCAAAGAGGGGAAGTGTTAAGGAGAGGAACAACCTGGAAAAACTCCACACCCAGATGCTTCGGCACTCCAGGCTCTTTTCATGGGCAAAGGGCAGAGGGCATAACTTTTTAGCTTTGTGTTCAACTCCTCCCCACCCCCTTTAATTATCTTATGTGCAAATCCTCATGGGGCCGTGGTTTAGAAGGCGATGAATTAACCAATGACGATGCTAATTATGAAAACGATGTCTGCCATGGAAAAAGTACATAGACAAAAAGTTTTCCTCCTTCTTTCCTAACTAGAACTCGTGGACATTCGAGGAAGATTCAGGATAGATAAAAGAAAGTCCTCCTTGATGCTGTTGTTAGACTGTGGAACTCTCTGCCACAGGAGGCAGCAATGGCCACCAACTTGGATAACTTTAAAAGAGGATAGGAGAAATTCATGGAGGAGGAGAGGGCTATCAGTGGCTAGTAGCCAAGAGGGCCATGCTGAGCCTCCACAGACAGCAGAGGGCTCTTGTATTCGAATCCTGCTTTTGGGCTTCCCACTGAGGGATCTGGTTGGCCATTATGAGAGCAGGTGCCAGATCACCTCATCTGTCTCCTGAGAAATCTCTACGTGGGACAAGAAGCTACAGTTAGAACTGGATATGGAACACCTGATTGGTTCAAAATTGGGAAAGGAGTACGACAAGGCTGTATATTGTCTCCCTGATTATTTAACTTATATGCAGAATTTATCTTGTGAAAGGCTGGACTGGATGAATCCCAAGCCGGAATTAAGATCGCCGGAAGAAATATCAACAACCTCAGATATGCAGACGACACAACCTTGATGGACCTTGATCTTGTTTGGAGGTTCTAGCAGGGGAGCGCAGCTATCGTATACCCTTGACCGAAGAACGGTACACTCCTTCTATCTGGGATGGTCGTCCTCTTCCACCGAGCGTGCAGCTTCGGGAGGGACGCACATGGAGCGGTGAGGGAGGAAGGGGACACCCACCTAGCCAGCCAGATCAGCCGAATCAACCCTGGCGATCAATGGGGTGACAGATGTCGCAGCCAGATCGCCCTCACATCCTGGCAGAAAGTGAGGAGGAATTAAAGAACCTTTTCTGATGGCAGAAAGTGAGGAGGAATTAAAGAACCTTTTAATGAGGGTGAAAGAGGAGAGTGCAAAATATGGTCTGAAGCTCAACATCAAAAAACCGAAAATCATGGCCACTGGGCCCATCACCTCCTGGCAAATAGAAGGGGAAGAAATGGAGGCAGTGAGAGATTTGACTTTCTTGGGCTCCAAGATCACTGCAGATGGTGATAGCAGTCACAAAATTAAAAGACATCTGTTTCTTGGGAGAAAAGCAATGACAAACCTAGACAGCATCCTAAAAAGCAGAGACATCACCTTGCCAACAAAGGTCGGTATAGTTAAAGCTATGGTTTTCCCAGTAGTGATGTATGGAAGTGAGAGCTGGACCATAAAGAAGGCTGATCGCCGAAGAATTGATGCTTTTGAAGTCTGGTGCTGGAGGAGACTCTTGAGAGTCCCATGGACTGCAAGAAGATCCAACCTCTCCATTCTGAAGGAAATCAGCCCTGAGTGCTCACTGGAAGGACAGATCCTGAAGCTGAGGCTCCAATACTTTGGCCACCTTATGAGAAGAGAAGACTCCCTGGAATAGACCCTGGTGTTGGGAAAGATGGAGGGCACAAGGAGAAGGGGACAACAGAGGACAAGATGGTGGGACAGTGTTCTGGAAGCTACCAGCATGAGTTTGACCAAACTGTGAGAGGCAGTGGAAGACAGGAGTGCCTGGCGGCCTCTGGTCCAGGGGGTCATGAAGAGTCAGACACGACTAAATGACTAAACAACAACAACAAATGCCTAACTAGAGGGGACGTTGGCCTGATTCAACAGGCTCTTCTTACGTCCTTAGGTTATGATGCAACCATGATAGCTGCAGAGGAACGAAAATGAAGCTCTGCCACTTGTGGAACCTCTGCACACATTTTGGGCACGGCAAGGAGAACTGCAAGGCTCCATCTCTGCTCCATGGAAGTCTGATAATCCAGGAGCTCCTTTGGCTTCTGAAGGTAAACTTCAGTGCCACACTAAGGAGATGGTTCCATCAATGCAAGCATCTATCTTGCCAGGTGGAATGTTCTCCCCTCTCCTCCACACCCCATGTGCTATTCTAGGGGTTCTCCTGGACCCCCCAAGCAGATTTAGAGAGGGGGAGGGAGGGAGGTGAAGCCCCCCTGCACCTGCTCCCCCTAGCATGACAGTTTACTTGACTTTGGCCCAGAGTTTCCAACCATCACCAAACCCACAACCATAAGGACTACACACTTGGTCCTACATGCAAAACTCAGCATGCCAGCCAAGGGGCAGCCAGTGTGGCGTCTTGCAGATGTAGCTGGCGCTACAACTCCCTGGCCACACGCCATGCTGGGTGGGGATGCTGGGAGTTGCACGCGGCCGCTTCCTAAAGCAGGAGCAAGTCTGGGCTTCCTCCTCCTCCTCCTCTGTTTGGCCTCAGCAGAGAGCCCTGGGTGTGTTTGCATGTGCTAAGCAGGTGCTAAGCAGCAGAGGCTCCCAGCCCATCAGCACCAGAGTTAACAAAGCCTCCCCCGCCTAATGGTGTTGATTAATGATGGTGAAGCTTAATGAAGCATCTCCCAGTTTGGGATTTATTTCCCTTGGGCTCCCCCCTCAGGAGGGGAGGGCTGGAAGGAAACCAACTTTGATGCTGATTTTGTTCCTGGGACAAAACTGAGATCCACCTACCACATCTTCCTCAAGCTTTCTTTCTTTCTTTCTTTCTTTCTTTCTTTCTTTCTTTCTTTCTTTCTTTCTTTCTTTCTTTCTTTCCTTCCTTCCTTCCTTCCTTCCTTCCTTCCTTCCTTCCTTCCTTCCTTCCCTCCCTCCCTCCCTCCCTCCCTCATCTCTATCTCTCTCTCTCTCTCTCTCTCTCATCTATCTATCTATCTATCTATCTATCTATCTATCTATCTATCATCTATCTAATCTATCTCTACCTATTATCTATCTATCATCTATCTATCTATATCTATCTATCTATCTATCTATCTATCTATCTATCTATCATCTATCTATCTATCTATCTATCTATCTATCTATCTATCTATCTATATCTATAATCATCTATCTATCTATCTATCTATCTATCTATCTATCTGTTTGTCTGTCTGTCTGTCTGTCTATCTATCTATCATCTATATCTATCTATCTATCTATCTATCTATCTATCTATCTATCATCTATCTATCTATCTATCTATCTATCATCTATCTATCTATCTATCTATCTATCTATCTATCTATCATCTATCTATCTATCTATCTATCTATCTATCTATCTATCTATCTATCTATCTATCATCTATCTATCTATCATCTATCTATCATCTATCTATCTATCTATCTATCTATCTATCTATCTATCTATCTATCTATCATCTATCCATCCATCTATCTACTCTTTCCTTCTTTCCTTCTTTCTTTCCCTCCCTCCCTCTTCTTTCTATCTATCTATCTATCTATCTATCTATCTATCTATCTATCTATCTATCTCTATCTATATCTATCTCTATCATCTATGTATCTATCATCTATCTATCTATCTTATCTATCTATCTATCTATCTATCTATCTATCTATCTATCTATCATCTATCTATCTATCATCTATCTATCTATCTATCTTATCTATCTATCTATCTATCTATCTATCTATCTATCATCTATCATCTATCTATCTATCATCTATATCTATCTATCATCTGTCTGTCTGTCCGTCTGTCTATCTATCTATCTATCTATCTATCTATCTATCTATCTATAATCTATCTATCTATCATCTATCTATCTATCTATCTATCTATCTATCTATCTATCTATAATCTATCTATCTATCTATCTATCTATCTATCTATCTATCTAATCTATATCTATCTATCATCTATCTATCTATATCTATCTATCTATCCATCCATCCATCTATCTATCTATCTACTCTTTCCTTCTTTCCTTCTTTCTTTCCCTCCCTCCCTCTTCTATCTATCTATCTATCTATCTATATCTATCTATCTATCTATCTATCTATCTATCATCTATCTATCTATCTATCTATCTATCTATCTATCTATCTATCTGTCATCTATGTATCTATCATCTATCTATCTATCTATCTATCTATCTATCTATCTATCTATCTATCTATCTATCATCTATCTATCTATCATCTATATCTATCTATCTATCATCTATATCTATCTATCTGTCATCTATGTATCTATCATCTATCTATCTATCTATCTATCATCTATCTATCTATCATCTATCTATCTATCTATCTATCTATCTATCATCTATCATCTATCTATCATCATCTTCTTTCTTTCTTTCTTTCTTTCTTTCTTTCTTTCTTTCTCTCTCTCTCTCTCTCCTCCCACTTTCTCTTTCTCTTTCTCTCCTTCCTTCCTTCCGAATCATAGAACCATAGAATTGGAAGGGACCCCAAGGGTCAATTAGTCCAACCCCCTGCAGTGCAGGAATCTCAGCTCAAGCATCCATGACAGATGGCCATCCAAACTCTGCTTAAAAACCTCCATTCTTGCTTAAAAACCTCCTTTCTTGTAACTTGAAGCCATGGGTTCGAGTCCTCCCCTCCAGAGCAAGAGAAAACAAGCTTGTTCCATCTTCCACGAGATATTCCAAGATGGCTCTCGTACCCCCCCCCCCCAACACCCTTCCACACTTTCACTGGGGGCTGTTACCTGCTTGGACATGGAGTCGATCAGCCGCACATAGAGGTCCTGCTCCGTCCGAAGTCCTGCGAGGAAGAAAAGCGAGAGGAACGTTTGTCTCTTCCATTCTGGAACTTCCTATCCCCTGGCTGAAAATCACAGAGGCCCTCCGTTTTCAAAATGGTGGCGCAGGGGCTATGCCAGTCCCAAAATTTGGGGGGCGGCAGCGGCAAGAGGTGGCGGAGTTTGGCACAACCGGCTGACAACTTTTGTGTGGTGCAGCGGTTAGAGTGTCGGACGAGGACCTGCGTTCGAATCCCCGCTCAGCCATGAAGGGAGCTCACTGGGAGACCTTGGGCCCAGCCGCTGCCTCTCAGCTACCTCACAGGCCTAGCTGTCAACGTTTCCCTTTTTTTAAGGGAAATTCCCTTATTCCAAATAGGATTCCTCGCAAGAAAAGGGAAAAGCTGACAGCTATGCTCACAGGGTTGTTTTGGGGGTTCAATGAGGAGAGAGGACAACCACCTTGAGCTCCTTAGAAGAAGAAAAAGGAGGGATATGACATTATTATTATTATTATTATTATTATTATTATTATTATTATTATTAATTTATTTATACCCCACCCATCTGGCTGAGTTTCCGCAGCCACTCTGGGTGGCTCCCAATCGAGGGTTAAAATCAAAACAGCATTAAATATTAAAAACTTCCCTAAACAGGGCTGCCTTCAGATGTCTTTTAAAAATAAGATAGCTGCTTATTTCCTTGACATCTGATGGGAGGGCATTCCACAGGGTGGGCACCACTACCGAGAATGAAATAAAACTAAACTACTTGCAACTGTCTGCAATGATGGTTATCTAATCGTGATTCTTTTCTAATGATATGTGAGCCGCTGGGGGCTGAGCCTTGAATTGGGACCTCTGAAAAGCCCAAACTTGGAGCTCGCATGATGGCTGATGGGAACTGTAGTCCAAGCCACCTGGAGGACCCCTGGTTAGTGCAGTGAATGGCAGCAACAACTCTGCTGGAGCAAAGAGGGCTGCTTTTTTGCATGCCTACGTCTCCATGCTCTGCATGATGGGAGTTGTAGTCAGGGATGATTCCTGGGTCCAATTCAACGGGCTAAACAACCGAGGCCCCAAATACCCGAGAGACGCCTCTCTCCTTTCCTAAAGCCCCTCTTGGGTACTAAGATCGGCAGGGGGACCTCTTAGTAGTTCCTCTGCCCCCAGAGGTTCGGGGTGGTAGTGATGGCCTGGGAGTGGGTGAAGAGGGTCTTTCTGTGGTGGCCCCTAATCTGAGGAACTCCCCACAGAAGTGGACCTGGCAGCTTCATTGCACAGCTTGTGGAAGATGCTGAAAATGCAGCTCTTTTTGTGATAACACAGCAAAAAGAGGAAAAACAAATCAAGCCACATATAGGTGGAGGGAAGACAAAATTTATGTCTGTATGTTTAGTTTGTATGTTTGTTTTCTTTTTTGTAATCTAAGTTGAGAGGTGTATGTATCTATGTACAGTGGTACCTCAGGTTAAGTACTTAATTCAATCCAGAGGTCCGTTCTTAACCTGAAACTGTTCTTAACCTGAAGCACCACTTTAGCTAATGGGGCCTCCTGCTGCTGCCGCGCCGCTGGAGCACGAGTTCTGTTCTCATCCTGAAGCAAAGTTCTTAACCTAAAGCACTATTTCTGGGTTAGTGGAGTCTGTAACCTGAAGCGTATGTAACCTGAAGCGTATGTAACCCGAGTTACCACTGTATAGTAAGTTTGTTTAGTGTTTTGGTTTGTGTTTGTAAGTACTGCATTTATCAATAAAAGTTAAAAAGAAAGATGCATCTCTTTTCACTGGCTTCAGACACTCCTGTTTTGAAATTTTAAGTTGTTTTAAACTGATTTTTTTTTATGCATTAAAAAAAATATTGTGCTTTATTACCAATGGTGTTTTTTAATTGCCGTCACACGCCCTGTCTTAGTGTGAAGGGCAGGTAATAATAATATTGGGAATTGTGTTTTGAAACATATGCAGGGCATCAAGCAGACGAAGGCTAGTTTTAATCGTTTTAAGTCATCTGCTTTCTGGGTCCCCCTGAAAAAACGCCATGCAAACATAGCGAATTAGCAATATTCCTTACCGTTACTGTACAAAAGCTGTAACCGGTAGTGGATGCCATTGTTAGTTTTCTCTCCCGTCTGCTCCTGAAAGAAAAGGATAAGGTATTGTTTTGAAAACACACGCTGTAGCTGAAGACTTTCTGCCATCTTGGACTAGCGAGACCCGGATTCGAATAATCTGCCAGCCGTGAAACCCCTGACTTTTTGCCTAGCTGACACCACAGGATCGATGTGAGGATAAAGTTTGGAGGCAAACAACGAAAGGTGCCGTGGAGAAAAGGCAGGATCAAAATATGATGAATCAATGCTAGGATAAGCTCAGTTGGTAGAGCACGAGATTCTTAATCTCAGGGTTGTGGGTTCGAAACCCACGTTGGGGTTGGACTAGATGACCCTCGTGTTCCCTTCCAACTCTACAATTCTCCGATTCTATGAAATATTTGAAGAAATAAAGAAAAAACTAATTTAGTCTTACATCCGTCTCACCATCAGAAGGAATCGATTTTTGAGAATATGCAAAGCAGTTTGCACACATTATCTCAGTAGTCCCTCACAATAACCCTGAAAGGAGCGCTGGGAAGTTTTTAATGTTCAAAAAGGTAAAGGGACCCCTGACCATTAGGTCCAGTTGTGGACGACTCTGGGGTTGCGGCGCTCATCTTGCATTATTGGCTGAGGGAGCCAGCATACAGCTTCCGTGTCATGTGGCCAGCATGACTAAGGCGCTTCTGGCCAACCAGAGCAGCGCACGGAAACACTGTTTACCTTCCCGCTGGAGCGGTACCTATTTATCTGCTTGCACTTTTATGTGCTTTTGAAATGCTAGGTTGGCAGAAGCAGGGACCGAGCAAGAGGAGCTCACCCCGTCGCGGGAATTTGAACCACCGACCTTCTGATTGGCAAGCCCTAGGCTCTGTGGTTTAGACCACAGCGCCACCTGCATCCCATTTTAATGTTTAGGGACATTTTTAATGTTTGATGTTTAATTGTGGTTTAAAATATTCTGTTAGGAGCCGCCGAGAGTGGCTGGGGGGGGGGGGGCCCGGCCAGATGGGTGGGGTATAAGTAATAAATTATTATTATTATTAGTAGTAGTAGTAGTAGTAGTAGTAGTACTGTTATTCCCAAATTGCATAGGGGTGGGCAGTGAGACTAAGATAGCCAGGCCATCACCATAGCAGGGGTGAGGTTCAAACAGAAGACTTGCTGATTTTGAACCAGGGACTGGGAAAGTTGAAATTCCCACTTCTAAGTCCTCAGCCCTACAGTTGTCCCCCCATTCTATCCAGGCACTCTATCCAGGTCTAGAGCCATAACACCCCATCAAATGGTGCTGAACCCATGGCCCTGGGGGCCGCCATCTTGGTTTTTGGAAAGGCCCCAGAAGTCAACTTCCATTGTATGGCGGAGGTGAGCATAAGTAGGGGAGGGACACGGTTCACAGAATCATAGAACTGTAGAGCTGAAAGGGACCTGTAGAGTTGAAAGGGAACTGTAGAGTTGAGAGGGTCAACTAGTCCAGCCGCCTGAAATGCAGGAATCTCAGCTGAAGCATCCATGACAGATGGCCGTCCAACCTCTGCTTAAAAACCTCCAAGGAAGGAGAGCCCACAACCTTCCAAGGGAATAACAGAATTGTAGTTGGAGTGCATTCCATGGTTGCCACCATTTGGATATGATGCCTCCGATCTGACCCCTTGAGGGGTTTTTTTTTGTGGGGGGTGGGAGGAGAGAAACGACCACGCAACCCGATTGGCTCCATACCCTGTCCTTCTCCACGAAGTCGATGAAAGACGTCCTCTCGATCTCCACAGGCTGCCCGTGCCGGTCGTACATGGCCAGGACGAAGTGGAAAAAGTTTGATTTCCTGAGGTTGGACGGGGGCTGCTTCTCGAAATGGGCCCGAGCCAGCCCAACGCCACTGCAAGGGAGAGACGGAAAGAAGAAGCCTTCAGGAGGGGCGAAAACTCCAGCCAGAAGCCCCCTTCCCTGCCAACAGCCCCCCGCAAGCCTAAACAAAAGGGAGAGCAGGATATGGGGGTATCTATGCCAGCCTTCGCCAACCTAGTGCCCGTTGGGCCTTGGGCCAGTCGAAGCTTTTCCGCCTAGCCTACCTCGTAGGGTTGTTGTTGGGACTGAATGAGGAGAGGGAGAGAGACACAATGCGACCTTGAGCTCCTTGGACGAAAAGGTTTGGTAGAAACACAATAAAAAAGTTAAGAAATCTGGTTTTCTTAAATGAATGAATAAATAAATATTTATTGTGCATGGTTTTATTGAAGTGTCGTAGTAATACAGTGGTTCTCAAACTTTTTTTTCTCTGGGGCACGAAGATAAAAAAATTGCTCATAAACGTTATTTATGTATGCCACTACTGCGGCCCGTGTTTCGTTAGTCCCCAAATGGAAAACGAGCGAGGTCCCAACCAAAGAAGAATAGCAACTTAAGCTGACGGAAAATGCGCAGATTACATACTTAACATATAGAATAAGAGAACAAGAAGAACATAACGTTTGGAGAAGATTGGAAAACGTTTATTGAATACATGGGGGGGGGGGAATGTGTGCACTTGAAAACGTGGGCAGCGTTAAGATAAATTCAACAGTGTAAGAAAGTTCTGGTGGATGTAATAAAGGAATACTGAATGGTATAATTTGTGTAAGATATGCAGGGATTTATGATATGCAAAATGAACCATGGAAAGAGAAGGGGGGAAGTCACAACCAGTGGAAGGGGTGAATGTCCTGTGTGAGTGTCTGGAGGTGGTTACAGGATGGATGATGGCTAACAGATGGAGGTTGAATCCTGACAAGACAGAAGTATTGTTTTGGGGGGACAGGGGGCGGGCAGCTGTGGAGGACTCCCTGGTATTGAATGGGAAAACTGTGCCCCTGAAGGACCAGGTGTGCAGCCTGGGAGTCATTCTGGACTCACAGCTGTCCATGGAGGCGCAGGTCAATTCTGTGTCCAGGGCAGCTGTGTACCAGCTCCATCTGGTGTGCAGGATGAGACCCTACCTGCCCACAGACTGTCTTGCCAGAGTGGTGCATGCTCTGGTTATTTCCCGCTTGGACTACTGCAATGCGCTCTACGTGGGGCTACCTTTGAAGGTGACCCGGAAACTACAACTAATCCAGAATGCGGCAGCTAGACTGGTGACTGGGAGCAGCCGTCGAGACCATATAACACCTGTCCTGAAAGACCTGCATTGGCTCCCAGTACGTTTCCGAGCACAATTCAAAGTGTTGGTGCTGACCTTTAAAGCCCTAAGAGGTCTCGGTCCTGTATACCGGTACCTGAAGGAGCATCTCCACCCCCATTGTTCAGACCGGACACTGAGATCCAGCTCCAAGGGCCTTCTGGCGATTCCCTCACTGCGAGAAGTGAGGTTACAGAGAACCAGGCACAGGACCTTCTCGGTGGTGGTGCCCACCCTGCGGAATGCCCTCCCATCAGATGTCAAGGAAATAAACAACTACCTGACTTTTGGAAGACATCTGAAGGCAGCCCTTCAGGGAAAACAGGGAAGTTTTCAAAGGTTGATGTTTTATTGTGTTTTTACTATTTTGTTGGGAGCCACCCAGAGTGGCTGGGGAAACCCAGCCGGATGGGCAGGGTATAAATAATAAAATTATTATTATTATTATTATTATTATTATTATTATTATTATTATTATTTTACAACCCCTTTATATCAGTGGAAAAGATCTGAGCATTTGCCAAACAAACCCAAATCAGTGGAGCAATGAAGTGCTGCCCTCTTGCAAGATTGTGCTTTATACTGTATGTGAAAGTTGTTATAAAAGCAGAAGAGGAGAAGGTGACGACTATGACAATAGCACAAAAGAAACGACGTCCATAGAATCACAGAATAATTGTGGAATTGGAAGGGACCCCTGAGGCTCATCTATTCCAACCCGCTGCAATGCAGAAATGTAAACTGGGATGTAGACTTCAGCCCCACACATCAGCAACCTGCATGTGTGGGTTGCAGCTGATCTGCTGGTCCCCTTGGAAGTGGCCTTCCGCAAACCTGGCATCCTGAATGCTTCTCTGCAGCTGATGGGAGTTGTAGTCCAAAAAATATCTGGAGGGCGAGGAGTGTCTTAAGAGGTTGTGGGTTCCACCTTTGTGCAGCTGTCTCTCTAGTGCCCGGAAAACCAACTTGCAATAAATGTGCCTCAGAAAACGGAGATCGGAGATTGTCAGGCCGTGTGCTGCTGTCTGCCAGACCACTTTTCAAATCAACTGTCAGAGCTTGCAGTGAGGCGGGGAGTTGTGTGGAAGAGAAGGACAGCGAGCCTGAAAGTCTCTATAGTGTCTGCAGAAAGCAGTCGGCTGACATTCACCCGAGAGGGCAGCTTCTTAGAAAAACTCCTTCCTTTTTCCTTCACACTCAACACCTGCAGCTGAAAAGCCCTTTCGAGAAAAAGGAACGTTCTCTTTGGGATTCCCCAAAAACGTCCTTCTCATAGAACACCAGGACTGCAAAAGGCCTTAAGAGGAGAACCATGCTGGGAATATTGGGGAGGTTTTTCTGTTTTGGGTATAAGCTGCCCTATACAGAATCAGACCATTGGGTCCATCTTGCTTAGCAATCTCTACACTGAGTGGCAGAAGTTTTCCCAGCCACACCTAGACTGGAGGGGATTGTACCGGGGGTCTCTTGTAAGCAAGGAAGGTGCTCAGCCCCCCCCTTTTCGCCACGCTTAGACAGGCACTGAGTCCGCAACAAACTGTTACGCGGAAGCCAGCTTTTCATTTTCGTATTTTGCATTTTGACGTTGTGAACTGTGATCTTCGGGTAAAGGGAAGTATCCCAATTTAATAAATAATAATAACGACTTCGAAGACGCTGCGTCTCCAAAACACAGAGAGCAGTTTCAATCAAGCCTAGAAACACCTTGGCTTTACTAGGGGGAAAAAGGGAAAAGAATATGGGCTGCTCCCCTTTTTATATAATTTTACTCAAAACGCTCTGCTTCGAAGAGGCCACTGTGGAGCCTGCCTTGCACTTTGAATGCCGAATTTTGTTCCACCGCTTAGAGCGGTGATGACTTTGGAAAGGAAACAAGCTCTCTCCTGGGAGACCTTCAGCTCAGAGCTCAGACTAGCTTGTAATAAAACCTGCCGTGCCGTGTAGCCGAGTCGCCTGGGCTTTCTCGCTCTTATCAACGCCGAAGTTGCACAGGCAGAATATATATAAAAAGGCCTTCCAGAGGCCCTGACACCGGCCCCTCCGTGCCGCACAGGAGCCCTCTGGACCTGGCCTGAGAACCCGAACTCAGAACCAGCCCTATGCTCTGGTCACAGACGGTGCCAACTTTGGAAAAAGCAAAAATGGGAAGATCCCTCTGCACACTTAGAATCATAGAATTGCAGAGTTGGAAGAGAGGAGAGGGGATGCTGCGATCTGCCCGTTGGTGCTATGAGCCGCCCTGAGATCTTTGGATGAAGGGTGGTACACAAATGTTAAAATAAAAATGCAGTCAGTAAACATCAGGAGCACATTATGCTGGCCAGGCCTGCTTTACTGTGCATGCATAGAGAAGAAGGGAACTGTGGCGCAAGAGACACTACTGTGCATGCGTTGTGTTGCTGGGGAAGCCATGGTTAGCATTGTTCGCAGTTCCCCTGACCACATCAAGAGGGGCCTGAGCCTCTGGGTCACATCAATCCTAGAATTGTTGGGTTGGAGGGGACCCCAAGGGTCATCTAGTCCAACTCCCTGCAATGCAGGAATCTCAGCTCAAGTATCCACGACAAATGGCCATCTAACCTCTGCTTTGAAACCTCCAAGGAAGAAGAGCCCACCAGCTTCCGAGGGAGACTGTTCCACTGCCAAACAACTCTTGCCATCCACAACCTCCCAAGGGAAGACTGTTCCAGTCTGAGGGGCAAAATTTAGAAGAAGCCCATTTGCCTGCCAGCCGCCTTCAAATATATATTCAACGCTATCCCCTTCTGCCCAAGAGTCAAGGGGCCTGATCTCTCCCCATTGTAGACTAACCCTCTGAGCTTCTAGAGAATATATGAGAAATTTGGGGCTCATTTCTAGCTGGGCCTGTCTATTCCCTGCACCTCCTGACTTGTGGAGAAAATGTTTGTCTTGCCCTCTCTTCATTAGAAAGAAGATTTTGTGTGTGTGTGTGTGTGTGTGTGTGTGTGTGTGTAAGGAAGTCACTCTCTCCATCAATTGCACAATAGGCCAATGAGAAAAAGAAAGTTCTTCCTAACATTTAGTCGGGATCTCCGTTGTTGACCTTTGAATCCACTGGTTCAGGTCTTCGCCCCTGGAGCAGTGGAAAACAAGCTTGCTCCGTCTTCCATGTGACTTATTCTAGCCCTGCCCATGTTCCCGAGGAAAGGGAAGGCTATTGAAAAGAAAAGGCGCAGCCAATCAAAACATCCAGCTCCATTAAGTTAGCCACACTTGTTTAAGAAGAAGGAGGAGGAGGAGGAGGAGTTTGGATTTGATATCCTGCTTTATCACTACCCGAAGGAGTCTCAAAGCAGCTAACATTCTCCTTTCCCTTCCTCCCCCACAACAAACACTCTGTGAGGTGAGCGCGGCTGAGAGACTTCAGAGAAGTGTGACTGGCCCAGGGTCACCCAGCAGCTGCAGGTGGAGAAGCGGGGAAGCGAATCCGGTTCACCAGATTAGGAATCTACTGCTCTTATCCACTACACCACACTGGCTCTCGGTGCCCAAAGCAGGGGTGCCCAAACTTTTTTCAAAAAGGGCCAGATTTTGCTGAGCTGTTTTTAGCTTTTTAAAGGATTTTACCCCAGGATAGGCTTCCTCAACCTCAGCCCTACAGCTCCCATGATCATCCCCACCTAGCAGGACCTACAACTCCCATGATCCCTGACTTGGCCTACAACTCCCATGATCCCTGACTTGGCCTACAGCTCCCATGATTCCTAGGTATCAGGACCAGTGGTCATGGATGCTGGGAATTGTAGTCTCAAAACATCTGGAGGGCCGAGGTTGAGGAAGCCTGCCCCAGGACATATACTGCCACAGGGGCTGAATTAAATTGACCGGCGGAGCAGATTAGGCTCCTGAAACAGAGGACATGCCTGGTTTCAGGCTTCCTGGCTGTCAAACGCAACCTTCACGGGGCGGGTTTTGTGGAATGTGCTCAGGTTCTGATTTTTATGGTGAAGGTGAAGGTACCAGAACCATCTCCATTTGTCCCTTCACTTCTTGAAAGTTGGCCAAGGGAGCAAGGCTGCCTCCGATATTCCAATGGCCCAACAGAGAGAAGACAATTATGGCTCTGGATTTCAAGTGGGCACAGGAGCAACTATTGCACAAGGTTGTGGCAACGGTTGCCACCTTTCCCGCCAGAGCTTCCTGTGCCTTTATCATTAGCCTGCCAGGCAGAAATTGAACAGGTACTGCTTTCCCTGCAGGAGAATTCCCTGGCAGAATTTCTGCCTGCCACACAGCTACGAAAAGGAACAGGAATCCTACAGGGATGGCAGAGTCAATTTACACATTCCAGAAGTGCTTACGGACTGGATCTTTCCCTGTTGCTTCAGAATTTAAAGTGAGCCTAGGGGAAGAGGGGAATTATGTGTGTGCTAGATGTAGCCCTCTATATTACTTCTCCAGCCAAAATTGTCCCCCAAAGCACCTATCGAATTTCTGAGGCAATGCATCAGTCTCAGGCGCCTTTGCTTAGCGCTGAAGTCAACTTAAGTTCAGAGTAAACGGAATTTGCACCTTATTCTCTCCCAGGTAGAATTGCCAAAGTTCTTGACCCGCCCCTTTGCATATCACAACAGCTTGCATATCACAGCAGCTGTTAACAAACGGTCATATTTAATCTCCATGAGAATCAAGCTGCTGTTAAATGCAAGCCAGGTTTTTTTAATTGTTGTCCTTCCTTTAATGCTTAGAAAAAATAATCAGTTGGCAACTCTAGATCCTGGTTTTGATTTATATATATTAAAAAAGCCCTCAAGAGCTTTGGCCCTGACTCGAGATGGGGGAGAAAAATTAATTCAGTTCACATTTAAGGGTCTAATTTGCACTTTCAGAATAGCAGGAAGAATGAAACACAGCCTCTCTCTTTTTTTGGAAATCTGTATTGTTCTGAATTTTGCAATGCAACCTTCCCTGGCCAAAAAATGCACATACTGTAGTTAAGTATGCATAGAAATGCATGTATTTCTGGAAGCAGCAGACAAATAAACATTATAAAAGGGAGGGGGAAATGCTTTGCAAAAGAGGGTATATTAGGCAAAATTGCATACAAAGATGTGTAAGGAGAGATTCTAAAGCTGCATCTGAATTTTCACAAGGAGTGGTTTTTACACACACACACACACACACACACACACACACACACACACAAAGGTACCTTGGTTTACAAACTTAATCCATTCCGGAAGTCCGTTCTTAAATCAAAGCATTCTTAAACCAAGGCGTGCTTTCCCATAGTGGCAGGGGACTTGATTTACAAATGGAACACACTCAACAGGAAGCGGAACATGTTCTTATTCCAAGGCAAAGTTCACAAACCAATTACAGATAGGTAGCCGTGTTGGTCTGCCAAAGTCAAAACAAAAAAATTTCCTTCCAGTAGCACCTTAAAGACCAACTAAGTCAGTTCTTGGTATGAGCTTTCGTGTGCATGCACACTTCTTCAGATACACAGTGTGTATCTGAAGAAGTGTGCATGCACACGAAAGCTCATACCAAGAACTGACTTAGTTGGTCTTTAAGGTGCTACTGGAAGGAATTTTTTTTGTTTTCACAAGCCAAAACACCTACTTCTGGGTTTGCAGCGTTCTTAATCCAAGTTGTTCATAAACTAAGCTGTTCTTAAACCAAGGTACCACGCTCTCTCTCTCTCTGTATATATATATATATTGCGGGAGGCAGTGGAAGACAGGAGTGCCTGGCGTGCTCTGGTCCATGGGGTCACGAAGAGTCGGACACGACTAAACAACAACAACAATATATAAATATACACACAAACACACAGGGTGAGTCTTTTAAAAGAGGCCCCTGGAACATGTGTACTCTGTATCCACGGGGCCTCTTTTAAAGGACTCACCCTGTACACACACACACATACATGCACAAACACACACTCACTGATGTGAAAATGGGGAGAAATGCATGAGTGGAAAAATGTGAAACCCAACCTGTCCATCCTCACGCTCACTCCTTGTTTTCTCTCCACCCTGAGCACCATATTCAGAGATATACTGCCCCTAAACAATGAAGCTCCATTTAGTAATGATGGCTAATAGCCACCAACAGACGTAGCCTCCATACATTTGGGCTTTTCCCAGGCGAACCCAGGCTTGGTCCACCCGACAACCTGATGGAGATGGAGATGAGATGGAGATGTTCAACTTTAGACTACAGGTGGGTGTTTGGTTTTTTTAAGAGCTCCTTGCAGGAAGAAATCTAACACGACGGCAATCACTTTTAGCTAGAACCTGACGCATAGTGGCTCTTCTCCTTTTTCCATGGGGAAGCATTGAAAGTGGTGCCCCCAACAAAGAGGCACAGTCAATTTTGCCACCTCATACGCTGCTGCCTGTAGTACATAGGAATTAAGGTCGGGCTAAGCCAGGGGGTCTCCCCACATAGCATGACAGCAAATTTCACAGGCTGAATATTTGATAATAAGAAAGGAAGAGGGTGAACAGACCCTCTAAGTGTCCCTATTTTCCAGGAACATCTTGACCTTTAAAGCCCTTTGTGGCTTAGGGCCCTCATATTTTCAGGACCGCCTCTCCCGGTCTGCCCCGCAGAGGATCTTAAGGTCCATGAATAATCATAGTTTAGAGGTCCCGGGCCCCAAGGAAGTCAGCCTATCCTCCACCAGGGCCAGGGCCTTTTCAGTGATGGCTCCGACCTGGTGGAATGCTCTGTCCCAGGAGACCAGGGCCCTGCAGGATTTAACCTCCTTCCATCAGGCCTGTAAGACAGAGCTATTCCACCTGGCCTTTAATCTGAATTCAGCCTGATCTTTTATTTCCCTTCTCTTCCCTCCCCCTCCCCTTTTATGATTACCCGCTCTGAGACCCCACAGCTAATTCTCCCCTGGCCTCCTTGCTGCCCAAGTAGGACCAATTCAGCCAGCTAGCCCTGGGGATTATCTAATGCTTATTAGATGGATTTTCCCTAAATTGATTTCTGAACTTTGAATTTTATTGTTATTCATGTTTTTATACTGTATTTTGTCCAGGTTTAGAACCCAGGACACTTTTATGTTCAATTTTCATTTTTTTGCAGATTTATAAAACGTTTTGGAAGTCACTGATACAGTGCGTAGCAAGACAAAAATAAGATCATTATTATTTTAATCACACACTCAGTAAACTGAAAGAAATAAAAACTATTTCTGCAATTGTGCAATTAGTTTTCCTTAAGCTGGCTGAGTCAGAAGCTACAGAAGAAGCTTCAATTCCACAGCAGCTCCAAAGTTATGACCCTTCCAAGCAAGACATTTCACACCATGCGTTAAGAGTCTGAATTACCGTATTTTCCATAAGACGCACCTAATTTTTAGAAGAGGAAAACAAGAAAAAAAAAATTCTGAATGAAACAGTGGATGTATGATTTTTGTGGTTCGTGCTGTGGCCACAGACATGTGCTTTGACGGTGAGTTTGGGGTAGCCCAATGCAAAAATCCTGAGGATCCATGTGGATCCAGGCTTTGTAACCACGTTTTTGCGCCACTGCGGTCCAATGAAACAGTGGATGCATGATTTTTTTGGTGCAGGCTATAGCCTGCCAACCTAGCAGTTCGAAAGCACATCAAAGTGCAAGTAGATAAATAGGTACCGCTCCAGCGGGAAGGTAAACGGCGTTTCCGTGTGCTGCTCTGGATCACCAGAAGCGGCTTAGTCATGCTGGCCACATGACCTGGAAGCTGTACGCCAGCTCCCTTGGCCAGTAAAGCGAGATGAGCGCTGCAACCCCAGAGTCGGTCATGACTGGATCTAATGGTCAGGGTAGCCATGGACATGCTATGGGATCTGATGGTGAATTTGGGGTGACCCAATGCAAAAATCCTGAGGATCCATAGGCTTTTACCTCCCCCCTCCCAGGCAGCCTCCTTTATCGCTAGCCTCCCTTATCTCCCTCCCGATCGCTTGCCGATTACCTGCTTCCTTTCAACACCCCCTTCCCTCTTGTTTGCCTTAGCTGGAGTAGTATTTGCTTCTCCTTTTCTTCTAATTTCTCTCCTCATTGCTTTAGCCTTCCTGTCTCCTCTCCTTGCAGGTTTGCTGTCTTTACCTCCCCACTTCCAGGCTAGCCTTATTGCTAGCGTCCCTTATCTCCCTCCCGATCGCTTGCCGATCAGCGGCTTTGTTTCAACACCCACTTCCCTCTTTCTAAAAAAAAAAAAAAAAAAAAGCATGATCTGCCCCTGGACAATTCGGCTCCAGGGACCACACATTCACTCCATAAGACGCACAGACGTTTCCCCTTACTTTTTAGGAAGAAAAAGGTGCGTCTTATGGAGCGAAAAATACGGTAACTAGTTACTAAAAACCAAACAAACCAACAAAGAGTTAAACCTATCTCTACAGAAGAAGAAGCGACTATTGGCCGCTTGCAACCAAGTGAAGATGTCCGGGCATCAGGATGGCACCTGACATATCCACCATCTGGAGATGCATGCCTGGGGATCCTTGGAACGTGACTGTTTTCACACACTAAAAACACATCCTGCAGAATTCTATCAGTGATATTTTCTCTGCACAATCAAAAGTAGTACAGTGGCACCTTGGTTCTCAAACTTAATCCGTTTCGGGAGTCCGTTCAACTCCCGAAACCGTTCGAAAACCAAGGCGTGGCTTCCGAAACTTCTTGCACTCAAGCAGAAGCTGCGTTGAATGTTTGGGTTCCAAAAAAACATTCCCAAACCGGAACACTTACTTCTGGATTTGAGGCATTCGGGATCCGATTTGTCTGGGAGTGAAGTCGTTCGAGTACCAAGGTACCACTGTGTTGAAAAATACAACTTTTAAGCCATCTGGTCCCAAAATGGCAACTTGACATTCCATTAAGGCAGCCTGGCTTAAGGAGCCATTTTGCACCTAGCTTCTATAGCTGAGTTTCTAACACTGAGAAGCAGTAGCAAACACTTGGTCAACACAGAGACTGGTGCTCCCCTCTAAAAAAACAGCATCTTTGCCCTGTATGGCCCTTGGGACCGATTTTGACTCTACAATTATATGATTCTAGGACTCTTTTATATCCTTCAGAGAAGGAAAGGGCAAGTTACAGACTAGAGGAAGGGTGTATCTCTAAGCTAAGGGTCCTTTTTTTATTTTCTGAAGCTGAAACAGGGAATGAAAATATCCAAGGCAACATTTCTTTCCAGTAACAACTGGCTGCTATGGCCTGTAATTTCAAACACACTACCAGCGAGTAAATCCCGTTTAGCTCAGTGGGTCTCACTTCTGAGTAAACATGCTCTGAGGCTGCACAATCTGCTTGCTTAAGGTGAGAGTTATCTCGCACTTTCTCCAGTAGCCGAAGAAGGCAGCGACAGGGGTTTTGGGCAATATGCAAATTTATTTAAATTTAATCAATCAGATAAAAGGCAGATGATTAATCAACGATGCACTCTGCCACTGGTCCTAATTTTACACATTGTGGGATGGTTGTTTTTTTAAAACACAAAACAGTTTATTAGCACTGACATAAACACATGACCATCTCGGCCAAGATCGGCACCCAGCGGCCCAAGTCAGAAAATCCACCCAGACGTCAAAAAAAGTGTGATTTTCTGGGAACTTCCCTCCTGGATTTCTGTGCTCCCAGCAACATTTTGGCTCTAAAAATACCCCGTGAAAGAAAAAGAGCTTGCGCAGGTTCCCTGCTGATTGAAGGATCAGTTTTGACAACCAGCTCCTTCGCTCCTCTCCCCCCAGCCCCATCTTCAAGAATCTCCTCCGTGCAGCCGAAAAAGGCTCTTTCGCTCCAGCGTTTCAATCAGAGAAATGCAGGGAGAGGGGGCCAGCCCTCGTTAAAAACAAGAGGCAAATTTCCTTCCCAACCTTCAGCCCACAGACAAGAAAGTAAGACAATCTCTCTTCCCCCTCAGCATAATCTCCTAGGTAAATTACTCTTCCACCCACTGACTCTTCCTAGGCTGCTCTCTGGGTGTCCGTTTAGCTAAAAAGCGGGGTGGGAGCAGAGAGAGGGGGAGATTTGTAAGTTATATAGATAACTTGGGGGGGGGGGAATCAAGGGAAATCTCGCCTGCTTCTTGTTTAGGACCCAGTTCCCTGGGGGTAAAAACTGGGTCTCTCCCACTATCTCCCCCCACCACCACCACCCTAGACCCATCACACCCCTACTGTCAACAAATGCCTGTCCCTTCTCCTTAATTTCCCCCCGCCCTAATTTTCTGAGGAGCTCCAGGTGACGGGGCTAGGAATCACATTAGGATCGTGAAAGGGACACCCAGGGGTGATCTAGCACAACCCCCGCAATGCAGGTGTGATGGCCTGGGACTCAGAACCAGAAGAGTCTCAGTCCACACCGGATCCTTTGCCTCATCTGAACCAAGTCTGGGGCCTGATCCCGAAGAGCCCCAGTCTGCACAGGTTCCCCTGCAACAAGCACCAGCTGGGCCGAGTCAGGGGCCTGATCCTGCCCTTGCTCCAGATGTGGGGATGGCCTCGTTGCTTTCAGCTGGGCCATCACTTACAGCTGCTCCACTACCAGTTGGGTCAGGGGAGGCTGAGGCGGCCTCTGGGTCTAGTCACCCACCGATGTCTCCTGAGCTGCAGAGATGAAGGTCTGAGAGAAGGAGAGACCTGAGTACTCGCAGGAGGAGTGCTCGCCTTTGGGCGAAACAGGGAGGTGAGCCTCCAGGGGATCAGGACCGGCCGCTACCCCAACCAAGATAAAAGGCTGTCGGACCCTGCCCCAGGTTGTGGGAGCAACATTGCTGTATGACAGATCCTGCCTGAAATCCTGTACCTGACCTTGCCCGGTTTCCTGCCTTGGCCCTGTTGGACTGACTCCTAGTGGAGCCTCTGGATTCTAGACTGGTCCTGGACTGTGTTTCATGGGCTACGCATTTGGATAGAAACTGTTTCTCAGGCGGCTAGTCCTAGTCTTTATAACCCTGTACCTTCTTCAAGAAGGCAGAAGCTGAAAGAGATCATTTCCGGGGTGCGCACTATCCTGCGCTATCTCTGCAGCTTTCTTGTGGCACCTGGAAGCGTAGATTTGATCCAAGGTGGGAAGAGTGCACCCAATTACTGTATTCAATTATTCTGAAATCCTCTGAAAGGCAGCCACTTGTTTCCCATTATGCTGCTGCCGGCCACTGGGTATATTTGGGATGCGCCCCGCTGAAGGAGGAGGGCGTTTGATGGGTTATATCAGGGCTCAGCCCTGCCTCGACCTGGGGTCTACTCGGATGAGAGGTAAGGACAGCCAGACCCACTGGAATATTTCCACCCAGAACCTGGGGAGTCATCAGACCTAGACATGCCAGGACTCCAGGTCCCCACACTACCCCCCCAAAATGGGCTACAGCCTACAGGATCAGAAGAAATGGAAAGACAAGCAGGAACTGGAGTCTCTCCGTTACTACGGATTTTACAGCCCTGGTTCCATCCATTGACCAAGGGACTAAGGGACACTCAGTTGTGTGGGGCTACAGTAAGGGGGGAAAGTATTTGATCCCCTGCTAAATTTTCCCGTTTTCCCTCTGACGAAAAAAATGACCAGTCCATAATTTTAATGGTAGGTTTACTGTAGCTGTGAGAGACAGAATTTGATCCCTCCTGAGATGTGTGCAAACCTGGTGGCCACCTGCAAGAAACGTCTGACCTCCGCAATTGCCAACAAGGGTTTTGCCACCAAGTACCAAGTTATATTTTGCAAAGGGATCAAATATTTATTTCGCTCATTACAATGCACCTCAATCTCTGACTTTTGTCTTCTGGGTTTCTGGGGGTTTTCCTGTTGTTATTCTGTCTCTCACAGCTACAAGAAACCTACCATTAAAATTAATGGACTGGTCATTTCTTCGTCAGAGGGCAAACGGGCCAATTTAGCAGGGGATCAAATACTTCCCACCCCCTCACTGTATGTGTCAATTTGATGTTTCATTACAAAGCATCTGGAGGACACCGGGATAGCAAAGAATGCCTTATGACGAACCGCGTTGCGAGCTGCCTTGGGAATTGATCGGCTGAAAGGCAAGAGTTTAAATTCCCCAGAAACAAATAAGCAAGCCCATAAGGAATGGTTAGAAAAGGGGAACGGACAGATCTTTGCTGTATGCAAACACTGAAATGGTTTGCTTAGCTTCGTACAGCAAGGTTAAGTCTCAAAAGGTCAGGAGTGTGCACCAACTTTATTAGCAGCTGGAAAGGAGGGTCTTTGCCAAACAGTGGAGAGCACAGCCAAAGCAGGAACGGTTGTGGAAAATGTGGGAATGCAAAATCTCAAATGAAAAGTGCAATTCTAAGAGAAGTTCGGCATATTCTTACGATTTACATAACAGCGCAGCTATCTGTCACAGATGCCTTTTCAAGGGCCTGGAATATTTATGTATTATATTTCGTGTCTAAGGATGTTGTGGGCGCTGCCTTCTGAGAGTTGTGCGATTTGAAACTCCTCGGCATAAATGCAGATGCTTAAATAAACGCTGTTTGAAAGCTGTTTGAACGCCAGCAGCTCGTGACGTAGAAACCGCTTTCCACGTATGGATGCCTGAATCTGGATGGTTTTCTCTGTGAATAAATGAAGTCTCTCATGCACTGAGTGTCCATTTCTGCAGACAAGCGTCAGGGGGAAATAAAAAGGAATATCGGTTTCGTTTAGTTGTTGATTCCTTTAAAAGGGTTACACATAGCTGCTGAAATAAAGGCAGACAGGTGGATATAAACACAGGAGCTCACACTTTGCAAATTGCACGTTTCAGGATCAATCTCTAGGTATTATTATTATTATTACCCTATCTTTTTTGCGGACCAGGACTCAAAACAACACACAAAAAGCTAAAACATAAAAACGTTTTTAAAAGGAATTTAATGGAATTAAAACAATATTTAAAAAATGTATTTTGGTTTTGCTTTGTTGTTGTTTTTTTTAAAAAAGGTACGGCTGGGAGAGACTCCTGTTTGAAAGCCCGAGGAGGTGCTGGTAGTCAGAGTAGGTAATACTAGCCTAGATGATCTGATCAGTAAGGGAGAATTTCCTAGGAAGGGATGCAGTCGAGTGGAAAGCACATCCTTGGATGCAAAAGGTCCCACCTTAGACACCTCTTGGTCTAAGTTAGGGTCTATCTGTAACACAGTTGCAAGTCATCAGTAAAACAATCCCCTTCCATAAAACACTATTAACAGGGAGCTACATCCACCGGAATAGTCCCAGTTGGGCAAAGACTTCTACTGGTGCAGCAGAATTTCTCTTCCCTCTGCAAGCCCTGCACTGCCATCTAAAACTTGCTTTATTTGGTCCTGTTGTTGCATGAGGGGCATCTCACAAAAACAAGTGTTGTATCAGCAGCACAAGGCAGAAACTCTGACAAAGGCAGACTCACAGGCTCCAGGGAGCTGAGTTCAAATTCTGGAAAAACCCCAACCCTGTTTTATTTGGGGGGGGAGGGGGAAGGGAAGTTCTGTTGTGCAAATTGGTCTCTGCATGAATGGGAGGGTTTTGTTGAGAGATACCCCAGCCTGCCAATGGAGCATTCCTTCTGGTTTATTTGGGGAGGCTAGCCGGTGTCGCCTCGAGCAATTGCCAACCTGCCCTTTTCCACGTGTTTCTCTGTCACTATCCTTACAGCAAACGGTCCCAATTTTTTGGGTGAGGCGGAGGGTAGAAGTGATTATGTTCTGCAAGGGCACCAAATCCACTTTAACGGCACAATCTATATTTGCTGGTGTGCGACTGAATCCACGCCCCTATAATAATGCCCATTAAGACACTTTACAGTTTCCATCTGTAAATAAAGTAATGGATCTCTCTGTATACGCACACATGAACAATACCCAAGAGCCATTAACTTTATTCACGGATGGAAATTTCCAAGAGCTTTAATAGATAATACTATGTTGTTATTATTAATGCAGTTGGCCTCGGGTTTCTTTGGGTCAGGGAAACAATGGGATATGAACATCTTGAACCCGGAATCCTTCCGACGGGCTTGATGGGGCCAGGGAGGCGGAATAAAACCATGACCCTGGGGGAAATCTCCGCAGGACTAAGACGGGGGATCAGCAGGGTGAGAAAACGGCAGAAATCCAATCCTGATTTTATCGGGAGTCAGAGATTTTGGGCTGCTGGATTTATGGCAATCTCAGATTTCGTCTTTTAAAACCCAGAGGCAGCAGGAAGTTGAGAGGGGGGGGGGAGAGAGAGAGAAATAACATTTCTGAATAACCATAAAGTCTCTGGAACTGCGGGGGCTTTTATAGGGGGGTGCGAGCAGGGGGTGGGGGTGGGGTGGGGTGGGGAGACCCCAGCAAATACTTGGAATAAATCTCCTAAAACGCCATCTTAAACTTGTTTTCTTTGGTCCTGCTGTTGCATGAGGGGCATCTCATGAGAACAAGTGTTTGACACAGGCAGACCCATGGGCTCCAGGGACCTGAGTTCAAATTCTATAGTTGGAAGGGGAGCTAAAACTCTGAATGCAGCAAAACCAGTATAATCCCACTGGGATTAACCGTGCAGGATTTCAGCCCCAGTTGCTAACCTTCAACTGCCCCTCTCTGTGGGAGTGCTCACACGTTACATTCAACGAGTGCACAATCCGAGGACTGGTGTGCACAATGATTGAGCTGCATGCTCACCCATCTATTCACAAGTTACGTTTGATGAGTGTGCTGTCTGTGTGCCTGTGTGTACGCACAGGTGAGCCACACAGATCAAGAGGTGTACAACAAATACTTGTAACATGTGAGGAGACACCTTGTACCTGGGTCTGGCACGGCGTGTGAAAGAACCTATTCTCTATTTAAAAGGGGGCAGCCAGTTTTAGAAACTCCCCAGGTGTGTTTTGCAACTGGCACGGGTCTAATTGCGACCATATGGTGATTGCTGGATGCCAGTTTGGCGACTGGCATCTCTGTCTGGCTAGCCCAGGCATAGGCAAACTCGGCCCTCCAGATGTTTTGGGACTACAACTCCCATCATCCCTAGCTAGCAGGACCAGTGGTCAGGGATGATGGGAGTTGTAGTCCCGAAAACATCTGGAGGGCCGAGTTTGTCTATGCCTGGGCTAGCCCCACCAGCTTCCTTAAGAAGGTAAGCTGAATAGCTTATTTATAGTTACAGGTAGGTAGCCGGGTTTGTCTGCCGTAGTCAAAACAAAATAAAAACAATTCCTTCCAGTAGCACCTTAGAGACCAACTAAGTTTGTTATTGGTATGAGCTTTCGTGTGCAGGTATCTGAAGAAGTGTCTATGCACACGAAAGCTCATACCAATAACAAACTTAGTTGGTCTCTAAGGTGCTACTTTTATATGCCTGTTGTCTTTGTCCATGGAGTTTTCTTGGCAGGGATACTGGAGTGGCTTGCCGGTTCCTGCTCCAGGTGGATCACATTTGGTCAAAACTCTCCACTATGACCTGTCCTTCTTGGGTGGCCCTGCATGGCATAGCTCATAGCTTATCTGAGTTATTCAAGCCCCTTCGCCATGGCAAGGCAGTGCTGGAGGAGACTCTTGAGAGTCCCATGGACTGCAAGAAGATCAAACCTCTCCATTCTGAAGGAAATCAGCCCTGAGTGCTCCCTGGAAGGACAGATCCTGAAGCTGAGGCTCCAATACTTTGGCCACCTCATGAGAAGAGAAGACTCCCTGGAAAAGACCCTGATGTTGGGAAAGATGGAGGGCACAAGGAGAAGGGGACGACAGAGGATGAGATGGTGGGACAGTGTTCTCGAAGCTGCCAGCATGAGTTTGACCAAACTGCAGGAGGCAGTGGAAGACAGGAGGGCCTGGCGTGCTCTGGTCCAGGGGGTCACAAAGAGTCGGACACAACTAAAAGACTAAACAACAACAGCCGTGTTGGTCTGCCGTAACAAAATTAAAAACAATTCCTTCCAGTAGCACCTTAGAGACCAACTAAGTTTGTTATTGGTATGAGCTTTCATGTGCAGGTATCTGAAGAAGTGTGCATGTACATGAAAGCGCATACCAATAACAAACTTAGTTGGTCTCTAAGGTGCTACTGGAAGGGTTATTTATTTATTTATTTAGCTTATTTATGGCATTTATATTCCAGCTTTTTCTCCACGGAGCTCACAGTTCAGAGCAGAGTTTGAGAACTTAAAGAGGGAAAGTCACCTTATCTAGGGACAGTCCACAGATAGAGTCCCACCTCTTTTTCTCAATGGTGTCACAGACCATTCATAATGTAGGAATATTCTTCACAACTGTGAGCAGGACAATGGGGATCTGGTAAGGAAAGGCAAGCTGCAACAATTCACTATAATGTCGTTCCCTGCTCGTGCTCAGGCGGCACAGAAAAAGAGTTTGGGTTCCATTGATTCCGATTGCGCAGATAAAAATATAACGGATAGAATTCCACAGGGTGGGGTATTAGTGTGCGAAAACAGTCCAAATCCACTGGCATGCACCTCCAGATGGTGGAGATTTCAAGCACCACCCTGGCACCTTGGTTGCAAGCGGCCGGAAGCCAGGTGCAAAATGCGCCTGGCGAATTTCGAACACTGGCTAGGAACTGTAGTCCAAAGCGGCTGGACTGGGGACGGCTGCCTCAGGCTGTTCCTTGAGAAAGACTTAAGCCTCCAGAAACTCCCTGAGTCTGCAAATCTCTCTCCCTCCTTCCGAACCTCCCGGCCAAGCGAACACACCTGCATTCAATTCCCTTCCCGTTTCCCCCAAACCTTGCCATTGCTGCTCTCTCTGTTCGAGGCAGAAGGAAGGAAGGAGGGAGGAGGAGAGAGAGAGGGAGGGTGGAAAAAACACCAGGATGCTGGTAATGACTGCGCTCACTGAGTCTCTGAGGCTGGTGAGGCAGCGCCCATCAATTATTAAAGAAAATTGGAGCATTTCCTAGCAAACCAGAGCATCGCACAGCCTTTACAGGAAAACCAACTCTTCCATGCGCTGGGCCGCCAGGAACCCAGCTGGGGGATGGCGCAGAAATCAGACGTGCTCCATTAGGGTCAACGAAACTGAAATTCCCACCCCCACCTCTCACACTCTCTCCCCCCCTTGGGATCACCAAGGCCCCAATCCTGAGCTGCTGGGTGAACGGGCACCACCACCACACACAGGAAAGCCCCCAATGGCTCTCTCTTTCCTGCGACAATGGGTGTTCTCATTTTGTAAGGCCGGCCTTGCCATTGGGGAACCTGCGCAAGAATCCCAGGGCACAATGGTGGTTGACTGGGGTGGCATTCTCCCCAGCTCTCTCCTCCCCTCCTCCTTCCTTTCATCTTTTTTTTTGGGGGGGGGGCTTTTCCTTCAACAGGGACGCAGGTGGTGCTGTGGGTTAAACCACAGAGCCTAGGACTTGCCGATCAGAAGGTCGGCGGTTCGAATCCCCGCGATGGAGTGAGCTCGCGTTGCTCGGTCCCTGCTTCTGCCAACCTAGCAGTTCGAAAGCACACCAGTGTAATTAGATAAATAGGTACCGCTCCGGCGGGAAGGTGAACGGCATTTCCGTGCACTGCTCTGGTTCACCAAAAGCGGCTTAGTCATGCTGGCAGCATGACCCGGAAGTTGTACGCCGGCTCCCTTGGCCAATAAAGCGAGATGAGCGCCACAACCCCAGAGTCGGCCATGACTGGACCTAATGGTCAGGGGTCCCTTTACCTTTATCTTTTCCTTCAACAACTATTGCGAGAAGAGAGAATTGAAGGGGGAACAACATATTCTTAGGACAGATAAGAGGAAGTCCTTGTGCTATTAAGACTCTTGCCGCCGTTGTCACATACATAATTAAGTTCTTTATTTTCCAATAGCACAAGAATGGAAGAATGAGGAAATCCTGGCAAAAGAACAGTGGCAAGGGAGATTAATGGATTATGTGGAACTGGTGAAATTGACATACAAACCGCGAGACAAGGACAACTGTGGCTTTAAAGAAGAATGGGAACTTTTTACAAATTACTTAAAAGAACAACAAAATGAACTGGACTCCTTGGCAGGTTTTAAATAAACATACACAAATTTATTATTGTTAACATAACAGGCAGATAAATTGAGGATCTTTACAAGTTTATAATATGCAGAGAAAAATATGTGTTGAAAAATCAGATTGAGGGAAGTTTGGGGGGGGAGGGAAGGAGGGTTTATCTTGGGGAGGGGAAAATGGGGGGGATGAAGAGGATAGGTTTTTGATAATTTGTTATGATGAAATTCTTAATAAAAACTATTTTAAAAAAGAGGAAGTCCTTCATGCAGCACAGTTGAACTGTGGAACTCATTTCTGCAGGCGGCAGTGATGGCTACTAAGCTGGATGGCTTTAAAAGAGGAATAAGCAAAATTCATGGAGGAAAGTGCTATCAATGGCTGCTTGCCAGCATGGCTATGTTCTGCCCCCACAGGAATGCCAGTAAAAATAAGAATAGGAGCGAGATGGCACGCCCAACCCCTGAGAACACAGGAGTCCTCCATTATTATTATTATTATTATTATTATTATTATTATTATTATTATTAATTTTATTTATTTATATCCCACCCATCTGCCTGCGTTGCTCCAGATACTCTGGGCAGCACTCGCCATGAACTTCAACAAAACGGCCACAGCCTTGTGAACAACTGGTCACCTATGGTGATCGCAGATCATCTCCAGGTAGGACAGCTTAACAAAAGTTGGTTGCTATATTGTAAAGGTCACAAGGTACCTGCAGGAAGGCTGGGTGTGTGGCAGCCACCAGGCATGCGCGGACTTAAGGACGGGACTTAATTGCAAAGGGTGAGGGAGGGAGTGACTAGAATCCCTGGCTTCTGAACTGGCCGCCGTGGCTACCAAAGGATTTGCCAACAGATTTCTGCACATAGCCTACTACTGTTAAAGGCACAGCAGCAAGCCAGGTTGGGCTGGTGTAAAGGGTAAAGGGACCCCTGACCATTAGCTCCAGTCATGGCCAACTCTGGGGTTGCGGCGCTCATCTCGCTTTATTGGCTGAGGAAGCCGGCGTACAGATTCCGGGTCATGTGACCAGCATGACTAAGCCGCTTCTGGTGAACCAGAGCAGCACACGGAAACACCATTTACCTTCCGGCCGGAGTGGTACCTATTTATCTACTGGCACTTTGACGTGCTTTCGAACTGCTAGGTTGGCAGGAGCAGGGACCGAGCAACGGGAGCTCACTCCGTCATGAGGATTCGAACTGCCGACCTTCTGATCGGCAAGTCCTAGGCTCTGTGGTTTAACCCACAGTGCCACCCGCATCCCTGTTGGGCTGGTAAGCCTATGGCTAATTCAAGTGCCCTTGTCCATGGACGTCAGAGCCTCCATAGCTGCAAAGGAACATAAGAAGAGCCTGCTGGATGAAGACCCATAAGAAGAACCATCCTGTACTCAGTGGCCAACAAGGTGCCTGTAGGAAACCAGCATCTGAGCACAAAAGCATTTCTCCCCTCTGATTGTTTCCAGCGACTGGGTCTCAGAATCATCTTTGCCTCCGACTGTGGAGGCAATGCAGAGCAATCGTGGCTCATAGTCATCAACAACCGTTTTCTCCATGAATTTATCCAATCCCCTTTTTAAAGTACTCCAGGTTGGTGGACCTCACCAATCCTGTGGCAGAGAGTTCCATAGCTCAACCATGCGAAGCATGAATTGGTGAATTGATGAATTGGAAGAGCCGCAAAAAGATTCCATTGAGCACATGGATTGATAATATGGACAGATTAGCTAAATATGAACGAATTGCATGTCAACACAAATTAAGAATGGATAAATATGAAGGAATCTGGAATGGATATTTAAGCGATAAAGCGGATAGTGGGGGGAAGTAGGGGGAGGAGAGGGAGGTGGGGAAATATTGCTAAAAAGGTGCAGTCATAGATATATCAGTGTATTCAAATCTGAATTGTCAAATTGTGTTATTATGGTTATTATGGTTTTCGTTGTTGCGTCTTTTGCGGTTGTTGTTTGTATTGAAAAAATGATTAAATAAATTTAAAAACAAAAAACCATGTGCTGTGCGAAGGACTTTATTTTATCTATCCTGAACCTCCCGCTCCCATTTCACTGAATGCCCATGAGTTCTAGTCCTAGGAGAGAGGGAGAAAAACTCTTCTCTATCTGCTTTCTCTGTGCCATGACATACTCTTACAAACACTTATCACCAGTGTACCTGAAGGAGCGTCTCCACCCCCATCGTTCAGCCTGGACACTGAGGTCCAGCTCCAAGGGTCTTCTGGCGGTTCCCTCAGTGTGAGAGGCCAAGTTACAGGGAACCAGGCAGAGGACCTTCTCAGTAGTGGCACCTGCCCTGTGGAACGCCCTCCCACCAGGTGTTAAGGAAATAAACAACTATTGGACTTTTCGTTTTTGATTTGAGTTTCTACTGAAATGAGGCTGCATTTTAATGTTTTAATCTTGTTTTAAAGTTGTATTTCAATCAATTGTTTATTATTATTATTATTATTATTATTATTATTATTAGACATCTGAAGACAGTCCTGTTTAGGGAAGCTTTTAATATTTGATGAATCACTGTACAGTGGTACCTCGGGTTAAGTACTTAATTTGTTCCGGAGGTCCGTTCTTAACCTGAAACTGTTCTTAACCTGAAGCACCACTTTATCTAATGGGCCTCCTGCTGCCGCTGCGCCACCACTGCACAATTTCTGTTCTCATCCTGAAGCAAAGTTTTTAACCGAGGTACTATTTCTGGGTTAGAGGAGTCTGTAAGCTGAAGCGTATGTAAGCTGAAGCGTATGCAACCCAAGGTACCATTGTATTTTAATATTCTGCTGGAAGCTGCCCAGAGTGGCTGGGGAACAGGGTATAAACGGGCAGGGTATAAATAATAAATCATCATCATCATCATCATCATCGTCATCATCATCATCATCATCATCATCATGTTGCCCCTTACTTGCCTTTTCTCCAAACAGAAAAATCCAAATTGCTGTAGCTCCACCCCCTTGATCATTTTGCTAGTCTTTTGCTGAACCTTTCCCCCCAACTCTGCATTACCTCCTTGCCAATTCCCAGCTGTCACCTGCCTTTAGCCTAAGCCGCAAGCTTTACCATTTCCAGCATCTCTGAGCTTGTGCCATTTCTCCCAAAACTCAATTTCTCCCACCACCACCCGTCCTCAACACCCGCCCTGCTTCATCGACATTAAGGTGCATAAGTGGGGTGAAAGCCGTTTTGGAAAGACTGGCTAGACTGTCCACAAATGCAGGCTGGAGATTTTGAGGATGAAAAACCGGTGAGCACCTGGAAGCAGCAGGTGTGGGCGCAGAACTTCCGTTGAGTTCAAAACAATAGGCCAGGTGAATTGTCTCATTGTGGGATTCCTCAACTAGCACCTCACACCTGGGGCTGGAGAATAATATCCTCCTACAAATGGGCTGCACAGCCCAACTTTAATTAATTACAGCACACCTGCAACTGACGTGCATTTAACTTGTGCACATTCAGCTTTAAGCACATGGTATTTTTTTTTTTTTAAAAAAGTAAAATTAAAAGGGGTCAGCTATTCAGGGGGGAAAGAGTCTGGCAATTCCACCTACTAGTGAACCTGGAGTGCTTTGACTATACGCAATTTTGGCTGTAGGCGAGATCTCCGGAAAGCAACCCCCACGTAAGTTGCAGGCTTACTGGATTTTTTAATATTATTAAATGCAAGGGTTATTATGAAGTTAAAGCAACAATCCAGTGGGAAATATGAAATAAAATAAAGGGGGGTAAACCTCCTGAGAATGTTCTTTATGAGGTAATGGCTGTGAACCCTGGTTTGTTTTTGTTTTTTTTGGTACTCCCTCCCCATCCCATTTATTTTATTTTATATTTTCAACTAGATTCATACTTTAATTTCATAAATGGCTTGGGACTCACCAGTGTGCCATTTTGTGCTGGGGCCCACGACACTTTTAAAAAGTAATGGGCACTGACACCTCCTTGTTTGTTAATTTTGTTTTTCTTTTTATAAAAAAGAAAAGAGACACTGCTCAGTGCCAACATTCTGTTGTCAAAGAATATCATAGAATCAAGGGACCATGAGGGTCATCTATGTCAAGGCAATAAACAACTATTTTACTTTTAAAAGACAACTGAAGGCGGCCCTGTTTAGGGAAGTTTTTAATGTCTGACGCTGTATTGTTTTTAATATTCGGTTGGAAGCCGCCCAGAGTGGCTGGGGAAACCCAGCCAGATGGGCGGGGTATAAATAATAAATTATTATTATTATATTATCGCCAAAGAATTGATGCTTTTGAATTATGGTGCTGGAGGAGACTCTTGAGAGTCCCATGGACTGCAAGAAGACCAAACCAATCCATTCTGAAGGAAATCAGCCCTGAATGCTCACTGGAAGGACAGATCCTGAAGCTGAGGCTCCAATACTTTGGCCACCTCATGAGAAGAGAAGACTCCCTGGAAAAGACCCTGATGTTGGGAAAGATGGAGGGCACAAGGAGAAGGGGACGACAGAGGACGAGATGGTGGGACAGTGTTCTCGAAGCTGCCAGCATGAGTTTGACCAAACTGCGGGAGGCAGTGGAAGACAGGAGGGCCTGGCGTGCTCTGGTCCAGGGGGTCATGAAGAGTCGGACACGACTAAATGACTAAACAACAACAACAAAAGTCCAACCCCCTGCAATGAAGGAATCTTTTGCCCAACGTGGGGCTCAGATCCATGACCCTGAGTCTCAGGCCGTACCGACTGAGCTATCCCAGTTTAATATTCTTAAGAGCGCAGATGAACGAGAAAGTTAAAAACCTGTGACTCTATCCATGGCCAGAATGGCTGCCTACCGCCTGCAGAACCAAAGGTAGCAGATGTTGCCCAGACACAGCAGAATCATAGAAATGTGGCATTGGAAGGGGCCCCCAAAGTCATCTAGTACAGCCCCCTCCAAGGTAGAAATCTCAGCTAAAGCATCCATGACAGACAGCCGCTCAACCTCTGCTAAAAACCTCCAAGGAAGGGGAGGCTGCAAGGGAGAAACTATAACCCTTTCCCCCATCACTCCTCTGGGTTGAATGACTACAATTTGCCCCACTGAGGATAATTTTTACCCCAAACTATGACATTAGTAACTTGGAGGAAGGCCTGGCGCAGCCTTCTTTCATCCAGTACCCCCACCGGTTATTTTTGAACTACAACTCCCATCATCCCCAGCTTGCACAGCCTAATGGGAATTGTAGTGCAGCACATCTGGAGGGCACCAGGCTGGCCTAGACTCTAGAGGGTTAACCGCAAAAGCGCAGTGCGTGGTCAGGTCTTCTGCATTTGACGCTCAATCTCAGAGCCTCTACAAATGTGGCACACGCAGGGTGTTTTCGAAGGATGCAATTGTGTGTTTCTGCAAATACTTTGCTGAAGTTGTCAGTTGTCGCTTCCATTTTTGGTACACCGCTTAGAGATATTTTAAACGTACGTTTCCGAGCACAATTCGAAGTGTTGGTGCTGACCTTGAAAGCCCTAAACGGCCTCGGTCCTGTATACCTGAAGGAGCGACTCCACCACCATCGTTCTGACCAGACACTGAGGTCCAGTGCCAAGGGCCTTCTGGCAGTTCCCTCATTGCAAGAAGTGAGATTACAGGGAACCAGGCAGAGGGCCTTCTCGGTAGTGGCGCCCACCCTGTGAAACGCCCTCCCTTCAGATGTGAAGGAAATAAGCAGCTATCCTATTTTTAAAAGACATCTGAAGGCAGCCCTGTTTAGGGAAGTTTTTAATATTTAATGCTGTATTGTTTTTAACACTCGATTGAGAGCCGCCCAGAGTGGCCGGGGAAACCCAGCCAGATGGGCAGGGTATAAATAAATTATTATTATTATTATTATTATACATATTAAGTGGTGTGGGAATTGAATAACCCAATCAAATCATATAACAGCAAGCCTGAAAACGAGGCCAGCCAACAAACAGCAGTGCCATCACACAAAAGGAAAGTGACGAGCGGCAGAAAACATATAGTGTAAGGGTGAGTGGGATTCTCCTGCAGCAAGGAGTTCCACAGAGAAAGGGCTGCGTTCTACACACCATTTCACAGATAACAGGAAGTGCTTCAGAGCTTCATCAGCTGGTATTCAGTGAGGAATATAAGGGAGAAGGCATCAAGGATGCAAGATCTCAGAAAAGTTAACACCAGAACCTTGAATTTGGCGTGGAGGGAAACAGCAATCGATACGGACAATCCAAACCTGGGATTTCAGTTTGCACATATTGATAAGTAGCCTGCAATAGTGGAATAGTGGAAGAATTCTGATCGCCAAAGAATCAATGCTTTTGAGTTCTGGTGCTGGAGGAGACTCTTGAGAGTCCCATGGACTGCAAAAAAGATCAAACCTCGCCATTCTGAAGGAAATCAGCCCTGAGTGCTCACTGGAAGGACAGATCGTGAAGCTGAGCCTCCAGTACTTTGGCCACCTCATGAGAAGAGAAGACTCCCTGGAGAAGACCTTGATGTTGGGAAAGATGGAGGGCACAAGGAGAAGGGGACGGCAGAGGACGAGATGGTGGCACAGTGTTCTCGAAGCTACCAGCATGAGGGAGGCAGTGGAAGACAGGGGTGCCTGGCGTGCTCTGGTCCATGGGGTCACGAAGAGTCGGACACGACTAAACCACTAAACAACAACTGCAATAGTGGGAGCCTTCGGATCTGTCTCCAAGGGCAGCCCTGCAGAAAGCAGGGCTGCAGTAATCTGATCCTCCAAACTGAACAGTCGCGATCGAAAATCCATGAGAGGTTTTCAACAAATTGATGCCTCCCTCTCTCTGAGCAGAGGGGGGTGGGAGCGAAATGTGGGAGCAGGGAAGGAAAATGTTTGGCTATCGTTCTCTGGCTACCGGAACGAAGAATACAGTTCTGGGAGACTCAACGATCAAGTCAAGCATCAATTCCGTCACCGGTGGAGGGACTGGAAATTGAGTGTGAACTGATCAAGAGAAGCTCGAGCTCAAGGAAAGGAAAACAGGAAACCAAGATTTGAGGAATATCTGCACCAAAGTGAACCGATCTTCCAGGTGTTTAATCTCCGACTACGAAGAAAACCAGCAAGAATGATGGCTGAGAGGTTGGAGACGCAGCAGTCCCCTTCCCCCTCTCCCTTCACCTACACAGCTGTTAACTTTTCTCTTTTCTTGCAAGAAATCCTATTCGGAATAAAGGAAAAAAGGGAAATGTTGACAGCTATGTTCACCTACCAGCAACTGATATTATTAGCCTCTAAAATATTATTTACCACTAAAAAAAACCCTTCCAAAACACGTACTGCCCCCCCCCTGAAACCTCACCCCCTTCCCCAAGATTTTTGCTCAGCTGATCAGCAGGGAGGATGTTTTCTCTGGAGGAAGGTTACAGAGCTCAGACCTGCACATTCAATCCAGGTTGAGATCTGCAGGTGAAGGAGAGGGATGGGAAGAGATTTGTCCATCTTGACTTCTGGCCACATCTGCTGCCCAAGGTAAACAGGGTGCCAGCATTGCCTTTGGCTGGATCCTGTGGTCAGCCTCTTTATTCCCACGTACATTTTTTTACAAAGCTGCCTTCTCTGTTTTGCACAGGGTAAGGCCTATTTTCCCATAATTTCGGAAACGCTTGGAAAGTCTCAGAAACCGCCACTTGCCAGAAGGTAACAGCTACCATCCACTGTGCTATTAAGTCAAAATATTGCGACTTGGGCCACTTTAGGCTGGATGTGCTTGAACCGCCTGTGCAAATATTCCTGACATCGTCCCCTCCCTTGCAGCCCAGATTACCCAAGGTGCTTAAATGAAAATCTGATTCATTTGCATCCGGCACGATTCTGCAGCTGAACACAAACTTTTCCCCAGGTGGGCTGAATTCTCTCTGCTTTCAACATGCAAGCCGACTCCTGCACGACTCAGACTGGTTTCTTTTTTAAACAACTCCCCCCACCACAAAAGGACACACTGGTGAAGCCCTTCTTCCCACTGATTTACAGACTATTAGTTCTGAATGTGCTTTTTAAACCAACGAGATTTGTTCAAGCACGTAGGTTCAGGACTATGGTGCAGTTGACTTAACTGATCAGGCTGATGGCATCTGTTGCTGGCTGCATGCATGAGACTGGATGCAGCAGAACAGTCTGGCCAATGCCTGCTTGTCTAGGAAGAATTCAACTCAGTGCTTACAGCAGTGCAAAGCTTCCCACCCCACTATGCCCCATGCCATCCCCAAAGAAGAACGTAAGAAGAGCCTGCTGGATCAATGACCCATCTAGCACAGCATCCTGTTCTCACAGTGGCCAAACAGATGCCTGTGGGAAACCTGAAAGCAGGATTCCAACACAAGAGCCCTCTCTCCTCCTGCAGTTTCCAGCAACTGAGATTCAAAAGCATTATTGCCTCCAGGCGTGGAGGCAGGGTGTAACCATTGTGCCTACTAGCCATCAATAGCCCTCTCTTCCTCCATGAATTTGTCTAATCCTCTTTGAAAGCCTTCTGGGTTGGTGGCCATCACTGTGGCAGGGAGTTCCGCTGTTTCAAGAAGTATAGGGGAACCCCCTGAATAAACTTGGGTGGGGTGGGGCTGGGGAGACAGGGATAACGTTCCATTGCCCACAGAGAAATACTTGCTCTGACAGAGCATTTATTTCGGCACTGCTCTGAGCACAACCCTTTGCTTATTTTAGGCTGTGCATCCCTTATGCGTTTTTGAAACACTAAGCAGAATAGAAATGCTTCCAAATAAACAAAAATATAAAGTAACTCATGGCAAAGTTTGCTAAACGAAGGTAAGGGTGGTGAACTCTTGAAACGGCAGCTTTCAGAATTTCTCTTGAACGAAGATTCAGAATCAGGAGGCATGATGAAGAACCAGCGCTGAAAATTAGGAGAAAACACAAACCACCTGACACCAGAACAAGGTAAGTCAACACAACAGGGTTGGCAGGAGCCTCTGAGCCCCTGGCAAATACATTCCATGTCTTGCTTTACAGCTTTGACACAGTCAGACGAAACATGCTCTGACTTCTGGCATCTGGGCCCTAGAAATGGCAGGGAGTTTACTGCCTGTTTGCATACGTTCTATATATTTTGATGTTATATACCGTATTTTTTGCTCTATAAGACTCTCTTTTTCCTTCCTAAAAAGTAAGGGGAAATGTGTGTGCATCTTATGGAGCGAATGCAGGCTGTGCAGCTATCCCAGAAGCCAGAACAGCAAGAGGGATTGCTGCTTTCACTGTGCAGCGATCCCTCTTGCTCTCCTGGCTTCTGAGATTCAGAATTTTTTTTTTCTTGTTTTCCTCCTCCTGAAACTAGGTGCATCTTGTGGTCTGGTGCGTCTTATAGAGCAAAAAATACGGTAAATCTCAGCTAATGCTGGGGTCCGGCATAGATGAACACAAACACAGAAAATGAACGGGGTAGAGAGGGGTGGGACAGGTAGATGAGATCAGTCCTCGCCCACCAGGCGCCCTCCAAATATTTCTGGACTACAACTCCCATCAGCCCCAGCAAGCGTGGGGAACTGTAGTCCAAAACATCAGGAGGGTGCCAGGCTAGTAAATATACTATTACGCTAAGTGTGGTTTATTCCTTTGGAAGAAGATGAGGGCAGAACGGAGGGGTGGTGATAGGACTGTGAAGGATGCAACAGGAAAACAGTTGCATGGAATAGGCAAGGCTGCAAGCAAGATACAATATCTCAATGCAGTTTACGGTTAAAAAAAGAAAGTGTTTCTCATTCTTTCCTGGAGATTGCCACAAAACAACAACAACATCAACAAATCTAGTGCAAATTCTTTCTGGGTGAAATCAGCCTGGATGGTTCATGCAAAAACAAGGGGAACGTTCTCTGTCTTTTTTTAAAAAATGCTGATCCTTACTCTATCAAGGGATCTTGTCTGCGTCTCGCACACTGCCTTTCCTCGGATATTCCAGTTTTGCTTAACCATTTGAGGTGACCTGCTCAGTCCAGGAAGATAATGGAGAAATGCAATATCTTGTTAGGGGCCCCCCGGATAAAGGGAGGTGAACACACTCCTTGACTTGATAAAGCTTCGCTGCCTCTTCTTATGTCTAATTATCGTATCAGGTTATCATCTCTTCTTGGGTCATTAGGAAAAAAGCCCACTCACCAAATCTCATCCAGATTCAGCTAATTACGATGATTTTAACTGCGCGAAATCCCACGGCAAGACCTTATTCGACACAGATCCAAACCCTTACTTCTCGCAAGCTACTACAAAGCTGCCTATGTCTCTGTTTGGGGCATTCTACCAAAAAACCCAAAAAAATACCCCAAACAGGATGGAAGGCCGGAGGGCTGGACTCAACGACGGAGAAACTGAGGCAGCAAACCAGTCATTTTCCGCCAGCTTCTAGCCAACACACAGTGTTCCAGGGAGAATAAAAAACAGTGATAGAATTATAAAGTACAACTGGGCATGATCCACCAGAAGGTTCTGCTCTCCCTGCTTGCTCCAGAGAACATCTGGGTGGATTGTGCCTTTTTACACTGAAAACAGAGGAATGATCAGCATTAAAGACTCAAGCCAGCTAGCACAAAATTATTTCTTCAGAGCTCTCCCGGTCTTTCCCAGATGCCGCCTGAAATCCTTTCAGCAGAGATGCCCACCTTTGTACCTTCTGCATTCCAAGCATGTGCTCTGCTACTAAAATATTCAACATTTATTTGGGGACCTGGGGTGCACTAGGGACCATGCAGGCCCAGCACAGCTGCACAGGCCTTTCAAAGCTTGCGGCATTAGCATTTCCAGAGACACAAATAAATCTACAAAGTGCGCCGCAAAACCCTTTACTAGGGCACAATTCTCATATCATATAGCCAAAGAAGGTGACTTGGGTCAGCGATGCACGGGACCCAGCTAGTAGGTCTCCAAACTCCAGGAGACAACAGGCTGACAACAATAAATTCAGTTGCAAATTGCAGGTGAATGATATACTGGAGAAATTAGGGGGGTGAGTTGTATCCCTGCTACATGGTTAGTTATGCAACCTAACTCTTTCTTCCTTTGTTTAAGCAACCTCAAGTAAATGTCAAGCAAGATCAGATGTCAAAGGTCAGGGAACATTTGAGATCGATAGAAAATCAATTCAAATCAAAAAGAAGCAAACTCCCGGAGCCATTGAGCCCAGGGAGAAATGATTCATACATCCCAGCTTATCGACCAACAGGAATAATTGTAAAAGATAGAAAGGAATGGTGGGGGCGAGAGAGGAGTTTGCGATGTGGAGCAATTTTGTACGAGAGCACCAAATTAAAGCATACTTGGGGGGAGGAGAGAGGAATAATAAAATTAGACCCACAGTTGTTGTTGTTTTTTTAAAAAAAACAGCAACAACCCACTAATATCTGTTTAAGAAATTTGCAAGCAGAATTGCGAACTTGAATCCTTGGCATCAGTCTAACTTTCTTCCAACGCTGTTTTGCTTTTCCACCCCAAAGTGTTAACTTCAGAAACACTTTCCAACAGCTTGACAACAAGAAACATAAAACCAGTTTCAGGGTGTGTGTGTGTGTGTGTGTGTGTGTGTGTGTATATATATATATATAAATGTTATCTGACACCTCCCATCAGTTCCAGCCTAAACTGTTTTTGATTCTGCTGAAAAACCCATCTGAAAAGAGTTATATTCATGAAAGTTCCAATGAGTTATAGTGAAACGTTAAGAGCAAAAACAAAGGTGAAATCAGGGTACCTGTTTTTCTTCCTCTCTTACTTAGCTTTAGGGATGGTGTTTTACCGGGAGATTTAGCAGGGGAAATAATGGAGGCCTTACAGCCTCCCGAAAACTAAATAATTGCAATTGCAATTCTGAAATTCCCCCTTCCTTTAAGCAGCTCCCCCCCCCCCCCAAGACATAGCGAATAAATCAACGACACGCTTTGCCCGTCAAACAGGAGAACTGGAATAACATGCGCCAGTCATTGGAGTCATCGGAAGAAAAAAATAAAGAAGAATGAACACCTTTCCCGTCCCAAACTCCTTGCCTCAACTTCTGCAGGAGAACCCACTAAATTCTTGGCAAATTTCAAAAGAGACAGGTATTGGGGATGGGGAAGAGAGACAGAAAACTATTGAAAGAAGGAGTTTGGGGGAGTTTCTTCCTCTCTCTTTCTTTTTTTTTGGGGGGGGGTAAGCATTTTCTGCCAGCCTTCTGCAGGCCCTACCTTTGAGCTGCGGTGTTGGCATCCAGAATGCCAGTCCCGTGCATCCAAGACCTCACAGCTGACAGCCCACCACCGGTCAAAGGCTCTTCCTTCATGGTCAGCCCTCCTCTGGGGAGACCCTCCTGGATGGAGAACATCAAAACAGCCTTTTAAGGGTCCTAGGTGTGCACGGCAGGGGGGCGGAGTGGGTGGGGAACAGGTCTTCTCGCCAAAACAATCCCAACCCCCCAACCCCCAGTCAGGGAGGGCTTCCACCGAAGAAAGTTTGGGGCTCCACTGTCTGCTTTCTTTTTTGGAAATTCCTCCCAAGCTTGGGGCAGGGTGGGGGGCAAACTCCTAGAATCCCCCTCAAAGCAAAACAGAAGGAGGGGATCTCTTCAGAAAACCAAAATCCAGCGGCTTCCAAGGTGGATTCAGGGAGAGAGTTTCCCTACTCAGCCACCTGCTCCTGAGCAGCTCGCAAAACCACGAGGTGCTGGGGTGACAATCCAAAGGCGGAGTATTTTGGACCGGTTTGTTTGTTTCCAAGTGACTGGGAAGGGTGGTTCTTGTTGGGCGGGGGGTGGGACTGGCTGTGTGTAAAGGGGGGGGGGAGAACAGCAGCCAAGCAGCTGGGAGGGGAGGGTTGTGCAGGAGGGGGGGGGAGAGAAAGGGATGGAGGGAGTGAGGAGAGGCAGAGAGAGAAGCCCCGGTGGGAGAGGGGGAGGGGGGAGGAGGAGGTGGCGAAAGGGGGGAGGAGGAGGAGAGGGGGCTGGAAGGAGGGATGAGAAAGAGAGAGAGAGAGAGAGAGAGAGAGAGAGAAAGCGAGGCAGGGGAAGAAAGGAGTGGCTGGAGGGATGGAGAGAGAGAGCGGGGTCAGGGCAACCGGAGGAGGCGTAGAGAGGACCAGAGCAAAGGAGAGAGAGAGAAAATAGAGGGATGGAGGCAGGATGCCGAGGAGGTGAGGAGGCGGAGGGAGGGATGGAGAGGGCAGGGAGCCGGATGGATGGGTGGGTGGTCGGGCGGGGAGGAGTTCAGAGGCCGGATGAGCGCCCGGCGGGCCGGATCAAGAGCAGACGCCAAGAAGTGATGGAGAGAGGGGACAGGACGGACGGCCCGGCCCGGGATACGCAGAAAGTTCAGGGGCGCACCGGGGGAGGGAGGTGAGTGGGGGAGCGGTGCGCGCTCCGGATCAGGGCGCTTGGGGACCCAGGATGGGGGTGGCGTGGGGGAAGAGACAGTGAACGGCGTTTTTTTGGGTATGGTGGACAGTTGGCACTTTCTGGGGCGCCCCTTCTGGAGAGAGCCCCCCGCCCCCCCCCCCCCCAGGACTGGAGCCCCCGAGGGGCTTTACCGAGGGCGCAGGCGGGTGGGAGCGCGGGCCGCCGCCGCCGCCTGCGGAGCCCCCATTCGCGGGCAGCAGCAGCAGGAGGAGCCTCCGGCGAGGGTCCCCGGAGAGCAGCCCAGCGGCGGCGGCTGCTCTCGCGCGCCTCCTGCGCCTCCTCCTGCGCCGCCCGGCCTGGGCTCCCGCCTCGTCGCCCTCGTCGTCGTCCTCGCCGTCCGGCAGCAGCACCATCAGCACGGCCAGCCAGTGCGGCGCGGGGCCGGCGGACGGGGACTCCAGGCGCAGGGGGACGACGGGGCTGCCGCCTCCTCCGCCGCCGCCGCCTCCGGCCGGGCCGAGCCGGGCCATGCCGCCTCCCTCCGCCTCCCCAGGGAGGGAGGAAGAGGAGGAGGAGGGGAGGGGGCTGGAGCCACCGGGCCGGGCAGGCTGACATCATCCGGGGAGGAGCGGACTCCGGGGGGACGGACGGACGGAGGGGGAGGAGGAGGCGGCGGAGGAGGAGGAGGAAGAGGAGGATGGCCACGGGCGGGGGGCGCGCGGGGGACGATGGCGGGGAGCAGCCTCCCCCATCTGAGAGTGGCCCCCCAAGATCGACCCCCAGCGCGCGCCCCGAAATCCTCTGCAGGGCGCTCTGCCTCCGGGAACCTCCGCCTGTGTGTGTCTCCCCTCCCCAAAAAGAAATGCATCTCTCTAAACCCCACAGAGCTCACCCCAGCCGCCGCCACCCCAAAAAACGGGGAAGCAGCCTCCCAAGTAGCCCTCAAGATCAAGTCCCCAGCGAACCCCCGAAATCCTCTGCAAGGGCGCGCTGCCTCCGGGACCTCTCCATATGTCGGCCCCACTATAAAAGTAGATGTGCCTCTCTAAACCCCACGGATTTCAACCCCCCCCCCCCAAAAAAAATGTGTAAAGTGGAAAAACCCTCTCTGGCCCCAGATTTTCTCTCCCCCACGGCAGGCGTTTGGATACCTGCTCCCCAAAAGGTTCCCAGGATTGCCGCCTTGTGCAAAAGAGGAGTTTTTGGTCCCCACGTCAAGGTCCTGAGAGCAGATTCTCCCATCTGGACACCAGCCCTGTAGAGGAGTCTTTGGACCAGGATTCACCCAGCACCACAAGCGTGTCACCCTAAGTCGCCCCCTGCCCTGAGCTCTCTTCCACGTGTTCCCCCACCCACCCACTCACTCTGGGGTGCCAACTTGAATAAAATATTGGGGGGGGGGCAGGTAAGTCCTGACCTGCATAATCTGTCACAGGACTTGGCTCTCACACACCATTTGAATGGCAATGCCCAGCAACTTTGGGGAGAGGCTAGTCCCCTCATATATTTTATGGGGGGGTGAAGGGAACTCGGCCCCTAGGAGTTGGCTCCTATGCACCCAATCAGGAACAGGCCCCAAAAGTCCTAGAAATAGGCTTCGCTGCAACCAGATTCTGCATTCCGCCCTGACCTGTTTAATGCAACCCCATCGAACCTGCGTGTTAATGTTGACAAGTGATGTCGGGGCACCTTTCGGCATGGAGTTATGTGTGGATGTGGTTAAAGTGGGACATGAAAGCTGATGGCACCTAATTATTATTATTCCAGGAAGCCCTAGCCTGGGAAAAGCAACAAGACTGAATTGAGGGAAAGTAGACTTTTCGCTCCTCTGGAAATCACTTTGCATTCAGCATAGCCCGCCAGGAAGTTCTCCTGCTCACAGACGCATTGGGGAAGAACGAGAACTTACAGGTGGAGTCCAGTAGCTTGGATGGGCAGGAGGAGTAACAGCATATTTTCTTTTCATTTATTTATTTCTTAGTACCTTTATATCCCACCTTTCCTGCAAGGAAATTGAGGCTGCCTACATCAATTCTCTGCCCTCCATTTTATCTTTGCAACAGCCCTGCGAGGGATAGGCAAGGCTAGGCTGAGAGAGAGAAACTGGCCCAAGATCACCTGGTGAGCTTCATGGTTGATTGGGGACTAGATTGGGGTTACCAGATGTCCCCATTTCCCGGGGACAGTCCCCGGATTTGCACATAAGTCCCTGGACAAATTCCATCCCCGGAATGTCCCCGGATTTCATCTAACACCCCCGGGAAACGCAGCAGTGGCAGTCTCAGCAGCCCGGAGCAGTTGGCTCTGGCTGGCTCGGAAGTCCCCATCTGATGGTGGTGCAGGGGCTCTCAGATGCAGCTTCTGAGCTGCCTCCACCTTCCCTGACCCCAGCAACTAAGCTGTGAAGGGAGGCTTCATGCTGCCTAACGGAGCAGCCTCCCAGCTCCTACTTGCATGCAAGCAGGAGCGGGGTGGGGATCTCTCCTTTCCCAGCTGAGGGATCCCTGCCTCCTCCTGCTCGCATGCAAGTGGGAATGGGATTGGGGATGCTCTGATGGCCTCGCCACCGCTGCTCTCAGCCCTCCTTGTCGGAGCCTTGTCAGTAAAACAGGGATATGTTTGTTCTCTGAAAAGTTCCTATATGGTCTCAAGCAAAGTGCACGATGCTGGTACTCTAGACTCACTGAAGTGTTGTTTTCTCTAGGTTTTCAGCAAGGTAAAGCTGATCCATGTGTGTTTGTCAAAAGAAGCTGTATTGCTTATTTTATGTTGATTATATTCTTTTCTTTTGGAAGGATGTCAAAATGTACAATAGCGCCCTAGCTCAACTGAAGGAGCACTTTGATGTGAAAGACTTTGGTGAGGTAACTACCTACCTATCTCTGGAAATAGAGAGAAACCAAGATGGTAATATTTTAGTACACCAGTCACAGAAAATTGCTGATGTGTTAACCAAACTAAACCTGATGGGTGCTAACCCTGTAGACACACCAATGACAACAGGTTATCAGGTAGATGATACTGAAGAAGCATTTTCTGACACTACACTGTACAGAAGTGTGCTAGGCAAACTAAACTTCATTGCCAGATGTTCAAGACCTGACATTGCAGTTAGCACGAATTTGCTAAGCAGACATGTCAACAATCCTACTGTTAAGGATTGGAGAACTCTGAAACGCATAGCACGTTATTTGAAAGGCACTATGCACTACAGGGGATGTGGGTGGCGCTGTGGGTTAAACCACAGAGCCTAGGACTTGCTGATCAGAAGGTCGGCGGTTCGAATCCTCATGATGGAGTGAGCTCCCGTTGCTCGGTCCCTGCTCCTGCCAACCTAGCAGTTCGAAAGCACGTCAAAGTGCAAGTAGATAAATAGGTACCGCTCTGGTGGGAAGGTAAACGGCATTTCTGTGCGCTGCTCTGGTTCGCCAGAAGTGGCTTAGTCATGCTGGCCACATGACCCGGAAGCTGTACGCCGGCTCCCTCGGCCAATAAAGCGAGATGAGCGTCGCAACCCCAGAGTCAGTCGCAACTGGACCTAATGGTCAGGGGTCTCTTTACCTTTACCTTATGCACTACAGACTGAGATTTAACAATCAGAAGTCTGGTGGTCTTGAGATATTTGCTGATGCAAGTTTTGGAAGTGAAACTACAGACAGGAAAAGCACGACTGGAGATAGAAGCCTCGGAGGAAGGGGAAACGTGGCGGTTGATGTCAAGGTGGCAGCAGCCGCTCTGCCACCACCATCGCTGCAGCATCAAGTCCCAAATGTGTAGTATTTTTGTTTGTTTGTTTGTTTAAAGTGTCCCCGGATTCATTGAAAAAAATCTGGTAACCTTAGACTAGATCCCTCGTCTCCCAGGCCCTAGACTGAGACACCAACCACTACCCCACACTAGTTCCTTCTTCACCTCTTCAGTCCTGACACAGAATTGCAGAAAAGACCTTAGAGTTCATCTAGTCCAATCCCATTCAGCGCAGAATCTGCAGTGCGATTTGCAGTAGCGGCATCCCTGGCAGACGGATGCCCAGCCTTTGTGTCAAAAGCAGGCGATATTCTGCATATGGGAGGTGAAGCCTGTGGTGTAGTGGTTAGTGGGCTGGACCAAGACCCAGGAGACCGGGGTTCGAATCCCCACTGGGTGACATTGGGTTAGCATCTGTCTCTCAACCTAGTATTCCTCGCAGGGTTGTTGTGAGGATAAAATGGGGGAGGTTATGTATGCCAGAGTGGGCTCTCTGGAAAGGTGGGCTGTAAGTGAATAGAATAAAATGATGTACATAAGAACAACCCTGCAGGATCCGGCCAGTGGCCGATCTAGTCCAGCATTCTCACAGTGGTCAACTAGATGCCCTAATGGAAGCAGGTTTCGAACAAGATCCCTCTCCTGTCCTGCAGTTTCTAGCAACCAGCATTCAGAAGCATCGCTGCCTCTGACAGCGAAGGCAGAGCGTGAGGATGAGCGCTCACACAAACATTTACTTTGATATCCAAAGATAGTTTAGCAGAATCATAGAATTGTACACTTGGAAGAGGACCATACGGGCCAGCTAAAACAATGCAGGAATCTTTAGGCTTGAACCTCAAACCCTGAGATTGAGAGTCTCAAATCGCTTGTGGGAACAGCTCAGAGGCTGCGAAAGAAGGAAGGTTAACAACAGGAAGAATTAGAGGAACCACCAGAAATGGCTATGAAAAGCATTAGAGATATGAGATGATTAGAACCCTCCAAACTTGAAGCATGGGAAGTCCTATTAAAAAATTTAAAATTTGGCGGAATATTTGGATTATTAGATACCATATTTTTACTCTATAAGACGCACCAGACCATAAGACACACCTAGTTTTTGGAGGAGGAAAACAAGAAAAAAATAAATCTCAATCCCTCTTGATGTTCTGGCTTCTGGGATAGCTGCGCAGCCTGCATTCGCTCCTTAACACACACACACATTTCCCCTTACTTTTTAGGAGGGAAAAAGTGAGTCTTATAGAGCAAAAAATGCGGTATGTATATGTATAATTTGGAATAGTTATTGTGATTTGATTGGATAGTGGAAAATTTAATAAAAATGATTTTTTTAAAAAAGAGAGAGAGAGAGTGAGTCTCATGTTCTCTACCGACTAAGCCAGCCTTTCTCAACCTGTGGCTCCCCACATGTTGTTGGGCTACAACTCCCATCAGCCCTAGCTAGCAAGGCCAGAGCTCAGGGATGATGGGAGTTGTAGTCCAACAACATCTGGGGACCCACAGGTTGAGAACCGCTGGACTAAGCCGGTTGCACATCCATGGTTAAACTGTGGAACTCTCTGCCACAAGGGGCACTGATGGCCTGCAACCTGGATGGCTTTAAAAGAGGATTGGACAAATTCATGGAGGAAGAGAGGGATATTGATGGCTACTAGCCAGGAGGGCTATGGTCTGCCTCCGCAGTTGGGGGCTTGTTGCTGGAAACAATGGGAGGGGAGGGGGCTCTTGTGTTCAAATACCGCATGCTGGTTTCCCACAGGCACTGAGAAAAGAGGATGCTGGACCAACTGGTCCCTTGGTCCGATTCAGCAGCCTGTTGTTATCTTCTTCTTTTTTAACGTTTTTTATTGACTTTTTCCACATAACAAATTATTTCATCAATTATATTTCCCCCCATTTTCCCACTCCCATCTCCCCCTCACACCCCTCCCTCCCCCCTCCATCTTCCCTCAGTTCCTCTTTCTGATTTATTAACACATATCATTCTCTGTATGTTATAAAAATGTAAAAATCTCTAAATTATCCATCTATTATATTAACAAATAAATTTGTGTCTGTTTATTCAAAACCTGCCAAGGAGTCCAATTCATTTTGTTGTTTCTTTAAGTACTTTGTAAAAGCCTCCCATTCTTCTTTGAAGTCACAGTTGTCCTCATCACGTAGTTTGTGTGTCAATTTCGCCAACTTCGCATAGTCCATCAGTTTCCCTTGCCACAGTTCTTTTTTTTTTTTAAAAAAAATTTTATTCATTTTCACAAATATAGCAAAATAAAAACATAACATAACATACAATGACATAACATAACATAACATACTAAGACATAACATACAATAACATACATAACACGACTTCCCCAAGCCTTCCCTTCACTGCACCCTTATTTTTTTTTTTAAGACAGCATTTCTAGCAATCCTTCATTCCAATTCATAACTGATTCTCTTTATATTTTATTTAAATTTAAGATTTAACAGCTATAATTCTCTATCTTATATCCCTTGACATTTTAGCATTCCGAAATTTTACAACAGTTCCTAAGATAAACTTTAAATTTTCTCCAGTCCTCTTCCACCGTCTCTCTCCTCTGGTCACGGATTCTGCCGGTCATCTCTGCCAATCCCATAAATTCTGTCACCTTGGTCTGCCATTCTTCCAGAGTGGGTAGTTCTTGCTTCTTCCAATATTTTGCTAGTAGAATTCTTGCTGCTGTGGTTGCATACATGAAGAATGTTCTGTCTTCCTTTGGTACCATTTGGTCGACAATGCCCAAGAGAAAAGCCTCTGGTTTTTTAACAAATGTCCGCTTGAGAATTTTCTTCATTTCATTATAGATCATTTCCCAGTAGGCCTTAATCTTTGGGCAGGTCCACCAAAGGTGGTAAAAAGTTCCTTCACATTCATTACACTTCCAGCAATTATTATTGGGCAAATGATATATCTTTGCTAGCCTGGCTGGGGTCATGTACCACCTATAGATCATTTTCATTATATTCTCTTTTAAGGCAGTGCATGCCGTAAATTTAATGCCTGTGGTCCATAACCTTTCCCAGTCCGCAAACATAATGTCATGACCAATATCTTGTGCCCATTTAATCATTGCTGATTTAACTGTTTCATCTTGGGTGTTCCATTTCAGCAGCAAATTATACATTCTAGACAAATTCTTAGTATTGGGCTCCAATAGTTCCGTTTCTAACTTTGACCTCTCCTTCTGAAATCCTACTTTCCTGTCTTGCTTAAATGTTTCATTAATCTGCTGGTGATGTAACCAGTCTCTGACTTTAGGTTTTAATTTCTCCAAGCTCTGTAATTTGAGCTTTTCACCATCATATTCCAAGATTTCACTGTATTTTGGCCAGTCTGAATCCATATTAAGTTTTTTTACCGCTTTAGCTTCCAGGGGTGACAACCACCTGGGGGTTTTATTTTCCAACAAATCTTTATAACGATTCCATACATTAAACAATGCTTTCCTGACAATATGGTTTTTAAAACCTCTATGCACTTTTACCTTGTCATACCATAAATATGCATGCCAACCGAAGTTGTTATCATATCCTTCTAGATCTAAAATGTCTGTATTCTCAAGAAGTAGCCATTGCTTCAGCCAGCAAAAAGCTGCTGCTTCATAATAAAGTCTTAAGTCCGGCAGAGCAAAGCCCCCTCTATCCTTTGCATCAGTTAGAATCTTAAATTTTATTCTGGGCTTTTTGCCCTGCCAGACAAAATTAGATATATCTTTCTGCCACTTCTTGAAACAGTCCATTTTGTCCAAAATTTGTAATGTCTGAAATAAAAACAACACTCTCGGCAATACATTCATCTTAATAACAGCAATTCGGCTTAACAAGGAGAGTCTTAACCTAGACCATATGTCGAGATCTTTCTTCACCTCCAACCAACATTTCTCATAGTTATCTTTAAATAGGTTCACATTTTTTGATGTTAAGTTCACCCCCAGGTATTTCACCTTTTTTGTTATTTCTAAACCGGTTTCTCTTTGAAAGCTATCTTTTTCCTCGATCGTTAGATTTTTCCCCAGCACCTTCGTCTTTTGTTTGTTTAATTTAAAACCTGCCACTTGACCAAATATTTCAATAAGTTCTAAAGCTCTTTTCGTACTGGCTTCTGGTTGTTGCAGAGTTAAAACTAGATCATCTGCAAAAGCTCTTAACTTATAATGTTTAGTTCCGAGTCTTATCCCTTCTACCAGCTGGTCCCTTCTGATCATGTTCAATAATACCTCCAGGACAGATATAAATAATAGAGGGGATATTGGGCATCCCTGTCGTGTCCCTTTTTCTATTGGAATCTCATCCATAACCATACCGTTCACAATTAATTTAGCCTTTTGTTCAGAGTATATTGCACTTATACCATTTTCAAAATTATGGCCTACCCCCATCCCATGGAGATTCCTCTTTAGAAAGGTCCAAGAAATATTGTCAAAGGCTTTCTCCGCATCCACAAAGATCAACACTGCTTTTCTGTTTATCTCCATCTCCAGGAGTTCTAATATATCTATAATATTTCTCACATTGTCTGACATGTATCTCCCTGGGAGAAAGCCTGTTTGGTCTTTATGAATCTCCTCTGATAACACTATTTTAAATCTTTTTGCTAAAATTTCTGCAAAAATTTTATAATCCACATTTAAGAGTGATATAGGGCGGTAGTTCTTAACTTGGTGTTTCTCAGTTTCTGTCTTTGGTATAAGTGAGATGAATGCCTCTTTCCACGATTCGGGAGCCTTTTTCCCCTCTAAGATTTGGTTGCATACTTCCTTCAATGGTTGTATTAACCATTCCTTCAATGCTTTGTAGTATCTCGCCGTCAGTCCATCTGGTCCTGGTGATTTTCCCAGTTGCATTTTTTGGATGGCACCCTCTATTTCTTGGTCTGTAATTTTCTCATTTAAAGTCCTCTTGCTTTTTTCAGAAATCTTTGAGAGTCCATATTTTTTAATGAATTCTTCAATCTCTTGTTCTTTCTTTGGCCCTTGAGCATATAACTTTTTGAAATAACTTTGGAAACAATTGCTAATCTCGTTTGGTTTATTGATAAATTTACCATCCACTTCTAGGGATGTCACGGTGTTCAGCTTTTGTCTCTTTTTCAGTTGCCATGATAGCAATTTCCCACATTTATCTGCTGATTCAAATGATTTTTACCTCATTTGTTTTATTTTCCATTCTATCTCCTCATTCACCAGTTCCATATATTGAGTCTGATAGTACTTTATTTCTCTTAGGATCTCCTGAGATTTAGGTTTAGACCTCAATTTCTTCTCTCCTTCTTTTATTTGATTCCAGATTTTTTCCTTCTTCTCATTCTGTTGTTTCTTCTTTATGGAGTTTTGCTGAATCAGGAAACCTCGCATCACGGCCTTGCTTGCATCCCATATTATTCTTCTTTCCACCTCTGATCTTAAATTTATCTCGAAATAGTCCTTCAATGTCTTTTGGGCCTTTTTGTAGATTGTTTCATCTTTAAACAGGGTGTCATTCATTCTCCATCTGAAGGTTCCAGTTGTTGTCAGCTTCATTTCCATCTTTACTGCATTGTGATCGGAACAAGTTTTTGGGCAGATTTCTGTCTTTTTAACCCTTGGTGCCAGATTGCTGGAAATCCATATTTGGTCAATCCTGGTCCATGTCATTTTTGCTTCAGAGAAGAAGGTCCCCTCTCTTTCTAGAGGGTTCCTTGTTCTCCAGATATCAATCAAGTCCATGGTGTCAGTCAGTTCAAAAAAAGTCTTTGGCAGTCTCCCATCCTTGGAAATCGTTTGTCTCTGCGCTTTATCCATGTTTGTGGAGACTACTCCGTTCATATCTCCCATAAATATTATTTTAAAGTCCATAAAATCCATTAACGCCTCATGCAACTTCTTAAAGAACTCGGCCTTCCCTTCATTAGGTGCATAAACTCCTACAATCAGAATTTTTTCTCCTTGAATTTGAATTTCCACTGCCAGAAATCTTCCTTGTTCATCCTTGAAAATTAATTTTGGTTCTAATTTTTCTTTCACATAAATCACAACTCCCCTTTTCTTAACTTTGTCAGAAGAAATGAATTCTTGTCCCAATCTTTTATTTATCAAAAGTTTTCTATTTATCCTGGCAATATGGGTTTCTTGCAAACATATTATATCTAGATGTTCTTTCTTTAATATGTGAAACACCTGTCCTCTTTTTCGGGGATGGTTCAGGCCGTGACAGTTCCAACTCAAAAATTGCAGAGACATTTCTGTTATTGGGCTGCTTTTCTGCCGACTGCTCCAAGTTCTTGTTCCTCGTCAGTAGGTGCTGGGGCAAGTCCAAATGATAGATTTGCTATATCTGGTATTTCCCTCTCTTCTACAGTTCCTTTCTCAAAGTCCTCAAAGTATTTCTCCAAAAATTGGTCTTTATCTTGAGTTGTTTTGATCTTAATTTTCTTCCCTTTGAAGTTGAAGGACAATCCTTGTGGAAATTCCCACCTAAATGGGATGTTATATTTTTTCAGCAAATCTGCTAAAGTCTTAAATTGAAACCTCACCTCTAGGAAGTGCTTAGGAATGTCCTTGAAGATCTGTACCTGGGAATTCTTAATAATCAGGGCCTTCTGAAAATGTAGGTTCAGTATTTTATCCCTTTCTTCTTTGGATCTTAAGGTAATTAAACAATCCCTTGGTTTCTTGCCTTGTTTTCTGCCAATCCGGAAGGCTGAGGTAATTGCAAATTCCTGCTCCTCTTCCCCTCCTAGTTCATCAATCCAAAATTCTTGGAATTTATCTGTCAGGAAGTCTCCCAGGTTACCCTGTTCTTCCTTGCCACAGTTCTTTGGTCGGGGTTTCTTCATTCTTCCATCCTTGCGCTATTAAGACTCTTGCCGCCGTTGTCGTGTACATAAATATGTTCTTCATTTTCCTTGGCAGGTCTTTCCCTGCAAACCCTAACAAAAATGCTTGTTTTTTTTACAAATGTTGATTTAAACATTTTCTTCAACTCATTATATATCATTTCCCAATTTTTAAAAATTTCTCTGCAATCCCACTGCCTGTTCTGTTCTTAATGCTTTTCAACAGAGAGCAATTCTGCACATCGTGATGAGCCACCAAAATACAAAATGTTGAGTGATCGTGTGAATACGATCTGTGGGAATGTCCCCTAGAAAGACCACCATCCCACTCTGGGCTTTGGCACAAGTTAACTGTCTTTGATGGCTGGTGACTGCTAGCTATTGAGCATGCCACAGCTTCCATGAAAGCTGGGGAGGGGGATAAGGCAGGTGGGTGAGAAATGTGGTCGTATTTTATAGGTGCACAGTGGAAGAACTCTTCCATCTTTTTGCAGCTGGGTGGCAAGAAGCATTCGGGGTGCGGGGACAACGCTTCATGCTGCTGGTCTTGAGGAAACTGGCGTTGCTTTTTAAGAGACTGTACCAGTTTGTGTGGATGCCTGCCTGCTCGCTGTGTACCTTGTAAATAAAGATATCTTACCAGAAAAAAAAAACTCAGCAGCCATGGAGTCTCTATGTCCGTCCAAGGGAAGCGGCCCAATCCAAAAAGGTAGCTCCAGAGATGTCCTGCGACTCTCAGGAAGCAGGAAAAGCCACAAACGCCAAGGGCTCTGCAACTCCCTGTACTTGATACACACACACAAACTGCACAATTGCAGTTGCACATGCAATCAAACCCCATCCAGCAGGTTTATGATATAAAGGACTTCCCTTCTCCTCTTTCCATGGTTCCTTTTGCATATCATAAAAGGTAAAGGGACCCCCGACCATTAGGTCCAGTCGTGACCGACTCTGGGTTGCAGTGCTCATCTCGCTTTGTTGGCCGAGGGAGCCGGTGTACAGCTTCCGTGTCATGTGGCCAGCAGGACTAAGCCGCTTCTGGTGAACCAGAGCAGCACACGGAAACGCCGTTTACCTTCCTGCCGGAGTGGTATCTATTTATCTACTTGCACTTTGACTTGCTTTCGAACTGCTAGGTTGGCAGGAGCAGGGACTGAGCAATGGGAGCTCATCCTGTCACGGGGATTCGAACTGCCGACCTTCTGATTGGCAAGCCCTAGGCTCAGTGGTTTAACTCACAACGCCACCCTCGTCCAACTTAGCATATCATAAACCCCTTTATATTTTACAAAAACTATACCATTCAGTATTCCATTATTACATCCATCAAACCTTATTTACACTGTTGAATTTATCTCAACACTGCCAGCATTTTCAGCTGTACACAGTTATTTTCCATATATTCAACAAACGTTTTCCAGTCTTCTCGAAACCTTATGTTCTTCTTGTTCCCTTATTCTATACGTAAAGTTCACAAGCTGCACATATTCTGTCAACTTAAATTGCCATTCTTCTTTTCTTGGGACCTCGCTCGTTTTCCATTTTTGGGCTAACAAAACAAGGGCCGCAGTAGTGGCATACATAAATAACCTCTTTTGACCCCTGGGAATTTCAGTCTGAATTATCCCCAACAGAAAAGACTCTGGGGTTTTGGGGGGAAAGTACTTCTCACCTGGAGCATCATCCTTCTCACCTGGAAGGCAAAAGCTTCTCACCTGGAGCATCATCCTGTTTTATTTTGCTCTTCCAGGCCTGCCCCTCACATTCACCACTTCTCTCTCACAGCCCTGGATCTCTCCCTCCCACATTCTCAAGATCTCTGTGTGAGTATCAAAGACCCCTTTGCTAAGCAGCTCACAGTTCCAGCCCAGCTACCAGGCAGCATAGGGCAAATTTTCACAGGGAGTGCTGGATGCAAAATACAGCGCTGGGTTCAGCGCTGCCACCGAAAATCTCAGCTGCCACCGAAGAGTAAAACACAAAGCAAGTCTCTGTCCCCCTTTGGCTGCAAAAGTGTGGGTAACCCTTGCTGAGATCTCAAAAGCCAGAGTGAGATTTGCAGAGGATGGAATGCCCCGGGTGGTTTGTTTCTTTTCCCTGTGGGTGGGACCTGAATAAATTATGCAGATGAAGGGAAATCTTGCAAACTTGCATAAGCCACACAAATCTTAGAGGGGTGCAACAGAGAGCCTTGCGAAGACCAACAGATTTAGGGCTAAACAAAAAAAAAATATAAAATCCTTCCAGTAGCACCTTAAAGACCAACTAAGTTAGTTCTTGGTATGAGCTTTCGTGTGCATGCACACGAAAGCTCATACCAAGAACTGACTTAGTTGGTCTTTAAGGTGCTACCGGAAGGATTTTTTTTTGTTTTGACTATGGCAGACCAACACGGCTACCTATCTGTAACTAGATTTAGGGCTGCAATCCTAGACCCACTTACCTGGGAGCAAGTACCACTGAACTCAACGGGCGTAATAACTTTTGATTTCTTCTGGCCGAGGTCTTTGGTTGGGCTAGAGGAACCAGCTTCACTGTTTGCATGAAACGACTACCAAACTGGGGAGATGTTTTTATACCCCAGGTGTGGAAGCGAGTAAGATAAATATTTCTGGTTTACAAAACCAAGGTTAAAAGATTGCTTGCCCTTTTGGTCTTGTGTTACAAAGCAACAGTATTTTTCTTCGTTGCTGTGTATGCAAGAGTTTTAATACAGCTACCCAGACAATAAAGATGTGTTCTCTGCTGTCCTTGGAGGGCAGAACCATCAGTTACAGGAGAGCAGATTTTGGCTAAACATTATCCCAAATGTCTTGACTGAAAGAACAGCTCAGCGATGGAACCAGCTCAGATTCCATTATATGATCCTACTGTTCACCTAGGTCACCCTTTTTTAATACAACTGAATTGAGTTCCTCTGGACCACCACATCAAATCTGTTAGCCTTCCAATGTGCCATTCTTTCTTGGCCAGTCTTGCTTCAGTCAGTCACCAGGTAAGAAAAATGAGAGGTTTTTTCCCATTCTTTCCTGGGTATGTTAGGCCAATCGGTGTTAAAGAAGAACAGAACATTTTTTATGTATGCCACAACAGCAGCAAGAATACTTATCGCAAAGTACTGGAAGACACAAGAATTACCTACTGTGGAAGAATGGCAGATGAAAGTTATAGACTATATGGGACTGGCAGAAATGACTGGCGGAATCCGTGACCAGGGAAAAGAGACGGCGGAAGAAGATCGGAAGAAATTTAAGGACTATCTTAAGAAACATTGCAAGATTATTGAATGTTAGAACGCTGTTGACTTAGAAATTAAGGGGGTTTTAGCTGTAATGATTATGTATAAGAAAAGGAAGATTAAAAATTAAATCAGAAATTAGGGGAAGGATTTGCTGAATTGGCTTGATTAGAGATTGGAATACAGAGAGGGGAGGTACGAAGAGGACGGGAAAGTAAGGTATACGACTATAAGGGAATGAAATTATACTTGTTATTTGTTTTGTATGTATGTCTATCTTATTGTCATTTTTGCTTTTCTTTTTTTCTTTTTTTGTTGTTTTTATGTTATTTAAGTTGTTGAAAACTTTAATAAATATTCTTTAAAAAAAAAGAGAGGTTTTTCCCATTCTTGACCTAACCCCTTCAGATCCAAGGCTCCTGATTGTGGATGAGGAACAGCTGAAGGAACTGGGTATGTTTAGCCTGGAAAAGAGGAGACTGAGAAGAGATCTGATAGCCATCTTCAAATATCTCATGGAAGATGGAGCAAGCCTGTTTTCTCCTGCTCTGGAGGGAAGGACTCGAACCCACGGCTTCAAGTTGCAAGGAGATTCCGACTTAAGATCAGGAAGAACTTTCTGATGCTAAGAGCAGTTTGACAGTGGAATGGGCCAATAGGAGGTGGAGGTTTTTAAGCAGAGATTGGATGGCCATCTGTCATTGATGCTTTAGTTGAGATTCCTGCATTGCAGGGGGTTGGACTAGATGACCCTCGGGGTCCCTTCCAACTCTACAGTTCTATGATTATGTGATTTCAGACATCAGGAAGTCTCCCTGCCCACAACCTGCTGGGCAGGGAGGAGAGACCAGGGGTGTGAGAGAGAGGAGGTGAGAGAGAGGGGGGTCTTTTCCATTTGGCTCTGACCCCCACCCACTGCCAGATTCGGTCTCACCCACCACCAGTTCACAGTCGGACAGCGTATTACCCATCCCCACGAGAGGAATGTGGGTCACACAGAAAAAAGTCCGACCGCCACCACTATGAAACAGAGGCGCTAATTCCCTTTTCATGCACCCAAAGATGGAGCAGTGGCCGGGTGGCCGGGAAGAGTGAGGTCATTGCTGTGAGGAGCCAAGTCGAGATGGGAGATAATGGAAACCCCTTTTACTGGGAATGGACTCATTTGGGCATTTTATCCTAGCGGAAATAACAGCACCTGTATCCCACAAGGCCATTAGCGGCTGGGAGAGAAGTCCTTTTGAGTGGACCTAAATGGAGGTGGGCAAGCGCCGCGGGAAAAAGCTTCTTCCCCAAAGGGATGGGAGCCCCCGGCTTTCGATCTCAGGACCCATAGAGCACCAAAGCAGCGCTCACTAGGGATCCATTTGCAGAGCACCATTCGCATTCGTAAGAAGGGCCCTGCAGCCGGGTCTCGCAAAAGAGCCTAAGAAGAGGCTGCTGGATGAGACCAATGGCTCATCAAGTCCAACATCTTGCCACCCAGATGATGATGATTGTTATTGTTATTATTATTAACAGGATTTGAGCACCAGAGCCCCCTCCTCTCCTGTAGTTTCCAGCAACGGGTAGAATAATAGAATCACAGAATTGTAGAGTTGGAAGGGTCCCCGAGGGTCATCTAGTCCAACCCGCTGCAATCTCAGGAATCTCAGCTTAAGCATCCCTGACAGATGGCCCTTCCACCTCTCCTTAAAAACCTCCAAGGAAGGAGAGTCCATAACCTCCAGAGGGAGACCGTTTAACTGTCGAACAGCTCTTAACCTCAGGAAAAACTTTCTGATGCTGAGTCGGAATTTCCTTCCTTGTAACTTGAAGCCACAGGTTCGAGTCCTACCCTCCAGAGCAGGAGAAAACAAAGTTGTTCCCTCTTCCTCATGACAGCCTTTGAGATCCTCTTTTAAAGCTATCCGAGTTGTAGTCCAACAACATCTGGAGACCCAAAATTGAGAAAGGTTGTTCCAGACTGTTGGGGAGTCCAGCAATTCCAGGAGGACGACAGGTCAAGGGGCTGGTTTTTATTTCCTTTATGGTTTTGGCATTCCATTTTCTTCATTTTGGGCTTAAACTCGGAACGCGTTTTTCTGCACAAACCGCCCAGGACTAGAGTCAGACATGGAAGAACATAGGCTCGTTGCCCCACCTAGTGGCAAGAAGTTGCAAAGGCGGTTAGTGACCCAAATCTCATGCAATATTGCCCTTCTTCCCTAAAATAAAGAAAACAGCGTGCAAAATGGGGCCACCTCCTAGATACGGTTTGGGTCTGCACTGGGGAAAACCTTCAGCTATGCAGAAAAATACAATGCAGGTCTGAGTACTTTTAAGAGAGGGAAACCCCCCTCCCAACATATGAAATCTACAGTAGCACAACATCTTATTCTGGGAACAGCTGTGAGCCCTGAACAGGGAACCAGGCAGAAGGCCTTCTCGGTGGTGGTGCCCTGACTTTCTAAAAGTCAGAAAGTTGTTTGTTTCTTTGACATCTGATGGCAGTTCCCACTGCAAGAAGCTAGAGAACCAGGCAGAGGGCCTTCTTGGTAGTGGCGCCCGCCCTGTGGAACACCCTCCCATCAGATGTCAAGGAGATAAGCAACTTTCTGACTTTTAGAAGACACCTGAAGGCAGCCCTGTTTAGGGAAGTTTTTAATGTCTGATGTTTTATTGCATTTTTAATATTTTGTTGGAAGCTGCCCAGAGTGGCTGAGGAGGCCCGGCCAGATGGGCGGGGTATAAGTAATAAATTATTATTATTATTACTACAGGAATCTTAGGGCATTTTCATATTTTTTTTTTAAAGTACGTTTGTAATGCATAAGGCTGTGGAGATTGACTTTGAAACCTGGCAGACCTCAGATGCCAAAGGACAGGACAACAGCCCTCCCCTTAACTAACCAAACCGGAACAGATGAATGCAAATTCGTAAGAATGAAGCACGTTTTCTTGATGTTGCAGAATTCAGGTGTGTGCCTGGCTCTTAGCAGAACACAGATTTTAATTTTAAGAAACGCTTGATACCTGCAAGGACACAGGCTGCCTCAGGAAGCTGTGTCATTGCTTTCTCGGCCGCTTTCAAAGAAGCACTTAAACTGGCAATCTTCTATGACGGTTACAGGCAGGATAATAGTGGAGGTGACCTCCCAAACTTGGAAGCTCGATGGGCTCAAGGGATGGGGGACCTGTGCCCCTTCAAAGTCCCATCAGGCCCAGCCAGCATAGCCAAAGGTCATGGATGATGGTAGTTGTAGTCCAACAATATTAGATGAAGCTCTCCATCCCTCATCTAAACAGAACTTGCTGAGGCTCCAGAAACCACCTTTGACAACCCCCTTCCCAGCATCTAGAACTTACAACTGTGCTATTAAACCCCTAGAGCTTTGAAAAATTAAGCATGCTTTGGGGCTTGACATTTAATTGTATTCCCTCGGGGCTCTGTGTCTTCCTTAAATAAAACCTTGTGATACAAATGCATCGAAATAATAGAGGGGTTTTTTTTTAGGGGGTGAAAGAAACAGCACAGAAATGATCTTGTTTCTACCTATTTGTTTGTCGAGGGGTCGTTCTGGCCCCTTCCCAAATTTCATTTTCTACCAGCAGCTCACAGCTGTCCATGGAGGTGCAGGTTAATTCTGTGTCCAGGGCAGATGTCTCCCAGCTCCATCTGGTACGCAGGATGAGACCCTCCCTGCCTGCAGACTGTCTCACCAGAGTGGTGCATGCTCTGGTTATCTATCGCTTGGTTTACTGCAATGCGCTCTACGTGGGGCTACCTTTGAAGGTGACCCGGAAACTACAACTAATCCAGGATGCAGCAGCTAGACTGGTGACTGGGAGCGGCCGCCAGGACCATTTAACACTGGTCTTAAAGGATCTACACTGGCTCCCAGGACATTTCCGAGCACAATTCAAAGTGTTAGTGCTGACCTTTAAAGCCCTAAACAGCCTCGGTCCAGTAGACCTGAAGGAGCGTCTCCACGCCCATTGTTCAGCCCGGGCACTGAGGTCCAGCTCCAAGGGCCTTCTGGCAGTTCCCCTACTGCGAGAAGTGAAGCTACAGGGAACCAGGCAGAGGGCCTTCTTGGTGGTGGCGCCCACCCTGTGGAACACCCTCCCTTCAGATGCAAGGAAATAAACAACTTTCAGGAGACAGCCCTGTATAGGGAATTTTTTTAATGTTTGATGTTTTACTGTGTTCTTATATCTGCTGGAAGCTGCCCAGCTTCGCTGCGGCAACCCAGCTAGATGGTGGCATATAAATAATAAAATTATTATTATATTATTAAGGAAGCATCATTTTGCTTCTAAGATTGGGCAGGTATGATGCAGGTACATCAGAGACTGCAAGCACATCTCTGCCCCTGTCCTTCAGCTGCTTCACTCTGAGCCATTTCACCTAGACCGGAAATCCAGTCGGGTGGGTTGCTGGTGGTGCAAACAATAACATTATTATTAGCAATTACTCTGTGGCGGTGAGGGGGGTGTTTCTTGCTGCCCCCCTTCTTTTGCAGAACTACATACAACCAGCTCAAGCCATCCGTTTGATTTATTTATTTAACTTGCAAACAAAGGTCTCCCGCTGTCCACAGCTGTTTGATTCACCTGCCCCGCGATGTAATCACCTCTACGCAAAAAATAAAAATAAAACGGTCAATGATGGGGTGGGACAACAAAGCCACAAAGGTTTGCTGGTGGCCCAGATCCCCGGAAGGGGCTCCTTGGCTCATCAAACATTCTAGGCCGACCCTGCAAGGACCCGTCATTTGGGCAGAAGTCCAAACCTTCCCCGTTTCACACACTTGCCAGAGATTATAGGCAGGCAGCGGATGGGCTGCATAGGTAGGGAGGCAGACACAGAGACCCTGCAGCCATTTTGGAACGAGGCTGCCGCCATCTTGGATAAGAGCATTCGTCTCCGAATCTGCCATTCTGCCGGGTCATGTCTCCGTCTTGCGGCCAGCGCTGAAACTTTTAAACTATGGCAGTGGCCGGTGTTTGGGGCAAGGCCCCTGCGCCTCTGGTTAGAAGAATAAGACGTATGGCATTGCCTTGCTGGTATAGAAGGTCCAGCCTGCAGAGTGGAAGTCCTTCAGCACTCCTGAGAGGAGAGGCGGGACTTGAGTTTCCCCGGCTCCAGATAAAGCGCTCTTTGCTAGACGCAGCGCAGACTGTGCTTGCTCTAACTCGGTTGGGGCAGCCTGCTTCCCTGGGTGTAGGAGAAGCTGTTCGGTGCATTGGATTCCCAGGCTATGGAAAAGGGAAACGGCACGTGAGAGCAAAGAGCTAGGGAGGGGAGAAGGCGGTGGAAAGACCAGGACCGAGCTCAGCTTTGCCGTCAAAATGGACCAACGGGCCTAGGCTCTTCCCTCTGGCGTCACCCTGCTGTGGGAGCCTCCTGGCTGAGATCTCCACTGTGTCCTCTGCTGGAGCAAGAGGGGAGGCCGCCACTGGGCTTGGGGGCTCCCCCTCCAGGCGACCCTCAGCTGGGATTCCCAGAGCAGCTGAGAGCCGAGGACAGCCGTTTCCCGGTTTGCTGGCTAAGTCAGGCTCTCTTCCCAGAGAGACGCACCCAGGAACATCCTGCTCTGGGGCCACGGGCTCTTCTGAGCTGCCGCACCACTCCCCTGGCGGCACTTTGGGAACGGGGAGATCCAGCGCTTGGCTGCCATTTCCTGTGGAGGTGGGCAGGCCCAGGTCCCTCTGGGGTGCGTCATATCCGGGAACGCTCTCCCCCACCTCTCCCGAGCTGTCAAACGTCTGCCGGCCTTCCCCAGCTGAGTGTCCAGAGAGGGTGCTTTGTTGTTCTGTCCCACCAGCTTCTCCAGCCTCCGCAGTTCTGTCCCCACCTGGGCGCACCGTGCGGTCGAGAACGGTGGGCTCTGTGCTCCCGGAAGCCTCCTCCCTCCCCGCCACGGGCTCCGCTTGTCGTGCACGATCCTCAAGCCTGACCTGCTGGTGGCAGAGGGGGCATGTGTCCTGCACGAAGAACCACTTGTGCAGGCAGCCGTCGTGGAAGAAGTGGCCGCAAGGAACGACGACGGCCAGGGTCATCTCCTGAAAGGGGGCAGAATGAGGCGGTTAGCGGGGAAGTGCCTGGAGGGGCAATGGGCAGTGCGGCCCTGAGGCAGAGCACCTGCTGTGCATGCCGAACTTCCCTGGCATCACCAGTTAAAATATAGTAAAGATGCCTGTTTCTTGGGAGAAAACCTAGACAGCATCTTAAAATGCAGAGACATCACCTTGCCGACAAAGGTGGCGCAACAGGGGAGGCCGCCACTGGGCTTGGGTGTTGGTTTCTGCTTCCTCACTGAGCAGCGAATGCATGTCACAAGACATTGTTTTGCATTCCACAGTCCAAGTTACTGTTGGATTCCCACGGGAATGGGAGACTGGATGTGACGTACACTGGTTTCCTGTTTTTCACTGTTCTCTCGGTTTATTTGTTAGAGAGACAGTTGCTTCTCTGCTCTCACAGAGGCAAGATGCATGTTTGTATTCTCTCAGCATAGAGTGAAAATAAAGTTAAAGAATGTAGCACATACTGCTTATCCTTCTGCTGTGTGGACTACTCTGCTTGGGCTCAAGACGAGCCTGTATCAGCTTCAGATGGGCCAAAGCTGGTCAAAATCTCACACGTATAGCTAAAGTTATGGTTTTCCCAGTGGTGATGTATGCAAGTGAGAGCAGGACCACAAAGAAGGCTGATCGCTGAAGAATGGATGCTTTTGAATTCTGGTGCTGGAGGAGACTCTTGAGAGTCCCTTGGACTGCAAGAAGATCAAACCTATCCATTCTTAAGGAAATCAGCCCTGAGTGCTCACTGGAAGGACAGATCCTGAAGCTGAGGCTTCAAAAGACTCCCTGGAAAAGACCCTGATGTTGGGAAAGATGGAGGGCACAAGGAGAAGGGGACGACAGAGGACGAGATGGTTGGACAGTGTTCTCGAAGCTACCAGCATGAGTCTGACCAAACTGCGGGAGGCAGTGGAAGACAGGAAGGCCTGGTGTGCTCTGGTCCATGGGGGCACGAAGACTTGACTAAACAACAACACGACTAAACGACTAAACAACAATATGGGAAAACTTGCCTGAGACCTGCCACTAAAGTGGAACAGGTAATCCTCAGCCTAGAGTCCTACCACCCCCTTCTAAAGCTGGAAAAACTAGGCTGTCAGGGACTGGACTAAGGAGGAATGGTGGGGAAGCGCCACCCCCCCCAAACCTTCCTGGGAAGAGGAATATAGAGACAGTATAGATTTACAACAGTGGTTTGCAGAAGGTCATACTTCAGAGACTGCAGAAGGGAGGAGCAGCACTTGGGCAGAGGCAGCTGACAGACTCAGTATCTCTTGAAAGCATTCCTGACCTGCCCCCCCCCCCCCCAGGACCTGGCGTGCATTGAGGGTAGTAGAAAAGAAAGCTCAGAGGCGGAAGCTCAGATCAGCCGATGCAGGGATGACGTATAAAGTGGTACCTCGGGCTACATATGCTTCAGGTTACATACGCTTCAGGTTAGAGACTCCACTAACCCAGAAATAGTACCTTGGGTTAAGAACTTTGCTTCAGGATGAGAACAGAAATTGTGCTCCAGCAGCACAGCAGCAGCAGGAGGCCCCATTAGCTAAAGTGGTGCTTCAGGTTAAGAACAGACCTCCGGAACGAATTAAGTACTTAACCCAAGGTACCACTGTACAGTCATACCTCATGTTACGTCTGATTCATGTTACATTCTTTCAAGATATGTCCCTGGTGACCCGGAAGTACTGGAAAGGGTTACTTCCGGGTTTCACCGCTCGCGCATGCGCAGATGTGCAAAATGACGTCATGCGCAGAAGCGGCAAATCGCAACCCGCGCGTGCGCAGATGCAGGTTGCGTTCTTTTCATGTTGCGAACGGGCCTCCAGAACGGATCCCGTTCGCAACCAGAGGTACCACTGTAATAGGAGAGACGGAGGGGGTGGGAATTTACTCAGAGCAACGCCATTACCCAAAAGAGATGCCATTTCTATGTTCTCTCTGTGTAAGAACTGAATAAAATACTTGGTAAGAACTCTTCTTGTTTATCTGCTTCTTGGCTGCCACCATGGGAGGGACTGGATTCCCTGAAGCCTAATATAGGCTTTGAGAAGGAGGAGGGAAGACTCTGCCAGAGCTTTGTCCCTCCTTCCCAAAGCTCAGTGTCTCGTTTACCCAGCTTTGGGAAGGCAGCGCAAGGGCTGGTGGGCATCAAATGTTGTTGAGGGCCACCAAAAAAGGCCTCGAGGGCCACATGGACCGCCCTGCTATGGAGGAAACCGTGTTAGCTACCCGGAAGTTAGTGGGGATAGCCTAACACAAGGCTCCCCAACCTGGTCCAGTATTGACTCCAGATTGAGGAAGGCCCTAACCCAAGCCAGCCCCCCAAACTAAAATGAACAAGGGCAGGTGGGGACAGATGGTCCAGAGGAGGGAACTGTGGGGGTTTGCGGCTCCCTGACATTCACCTGGAAGCAAATGGCACAGACGTCATTGTGGTCCAAGAGTTGCCTGCTGGTGGCCCTTGGTAGCAAGCTGATCTTCTTGGCCGCCTCTCGGCGGAGCAGGAAGCTCTTCCACCCGGAGTGGGCCCTCAGCCAGACATTGAAGTAGCAGTGGATGATGATGACGGAGGCGCCCAGCCAGCTCCACTCGCCAAAGATGGACTCCCAGGTCCCGTAGGCCACCACGCAGACGGCCACCAGGAACTCCAGGACGCGGCTGACGGCGTTGATGTAGTAGACGATCTCGTCCATCTTCTCCATCGGGGTGTCCTGGAAGAGCTCGATCATGAACAGGGTGTAGATGAATAGGGTCCCCATCACCTGAAAGGAGGAGGAGGAGTAGTACCGTTGGTTTCTCCAGCCAAAGCTGAATGCCCCAGAGGTCCAGATTGGATCAAGCCCAGAGCCCATTGGCCAGCAACTGATGGCTACTAGCTGCAATGCCTATGCACCATTTTATTATTTCATTTCATTTCTTTATTTTATTTTGACGAAGTAAAAATAATAAATAAATAAGAATAAAAATGTGCCACCAAGACCATTCCACTGTAACTAACCAACCTCCCAAAATTTCAACACTTCTTGCAATGGTTTGACCCCTTTCCATTTTAACAGTACAACTTCCACAAACACCTTCCATATCTCCTCAAAATCATTTCTCCTGCGTATACCCCGTCTTACCTTAATGACACGTGTTAATTTATAATTAATGGCTATATGCCACATCTCTTTATACCATTCTTCCATTTTATATTCTGCTTGCCCCTTCCACTTCCTAGCTACAAAAATTTGTGCAGCTGTCAATAAATTTGCAAGCAAGTCCTTCCTAGCCTGCGAACCTTCCACCCCATCGTAAATTGATAATAGTGCTACCTCTGGGCTTTCGGTCAGCTTTAACCCAGCGATTTCTGTTATCTCCTTAAACACCCTTGGCCCAAAAAATTGAACATATTTACACTCTCACCACATGTAAACATAATCCCCAGTTTCCTGGCATCCCCTCCAACATAACACCGAATATTCCTTGTTTATTTGATTTAATCTGACTTGTGCTAAATACCACCTCCAAACTAATTTATAATAATTTTCTTTTATTCTTACACCACTTGGGATGCACTAGCAAGCTCATCGTCAGGGTGCAATGGAGAAAGGCCCCCCCCCCCGATTCTTCCCAGCACCTCGAAATCAGAGGTATTTCTGCCTCTATACAGAGAGATAATGATGGTCGCCTGACACCACCATTATGTGTCTTTAGAGGCCAGGCAAAAACATTCCTCTTTGGCCATTAATTAATCTATGGCCTCAGGGGCCCCGGGCTATGGGTGCCCAATGGCACCCATGGCATAACGTGATGCTGGCTTCTGAGGCTTTGCAGGGCCTCGGACGCTGTCTGGGAACTCGCATCGGGGTTCCGACACGACTTCTGATAGAAACCGGAAGTCCCGTTGGATCCCTGCGTTGTGGGTTCTGAGCACCCACCCCCCAAATTTGTGGGGGCCCTGGCTGCCCCCACTAGAACTGGCACCTATGTATGGCCTGTTACGTGTGGGGGGACAACTATATATGGCCTATTAAGTGTGTGTTTTTTTTGGGGGGGGACTGTTATCATGATTATTTTATTTTTATGCTCTCCATCAACTATCCATCACCCCATGAAAACTTAATCCACAGCAGTGACCAGAGGAGGAATAACTGCTGAAAGCAGCCCAGAGAGAAGAAGTACAATGGCTCCCAGTACGTTTCCGAGCACAATTCAAAGTGTTGGTGCTGACCTTGAAAGCCCTAAACAGCCTTGGCCCAGTATACCTGAAGGAGCGTCTCCACCCCCATCGTTCTGCCCAGACGAGCAGAGGTCCAGCTCTGAGGGCCTTCTGGTGGTTCCCTTGCTGCGAGAAGCCAAGTTACAGGGAACCAGGCAGAGGGCCTTCTCGGTGGTGGCGCCTGCCCTGTGGAACGCCCTCCCACCAGATGTCAAGGAAATAAACAACTTTTAGAAGACATCTTAAGGCAGCCCTGTTTAGGGAAGCTTTTAATGTTTAATAGGTTATTGTGTTTTGGTGTTCTGTTGGAAGCCGCCCAGAGTGGCTCATTAATTAATTTATTATGATGATGATGATGATGATGATGATGATGATGATGCATCTGCAGCAGCGAAACTGGACGCCTTTATCTGCCCTAGTTGCAACGGAACATGTCTCTCCTGCATCAGTCTCTACAGCCAGAGTAGGCACTATAATTCGCCAACACTTTGACTTCACCCCCAAAAGGCGCACTCCTTTGCAGTCTCCCCAGACAGACAGATGCTAGCCGCCATTACTGTTCTACACGGTATTTGGACACAGTATTTTTTAAAGGGAAACCGCCTTGAGCACAGATGCCCTGGTGGGAAAGGTGTCCCAGAAATTAACCAGCTCCGGCTACGGGCAAAAAAGGGTCAAGTGTACCTGCAAGGAGGTCAGCATGCAGCTGGAGACGAGGATCAGGAGCCAGAAGTCCATGTGGAAGAAGTGAGCGATCTTGTACGCCATGAAGCCCGGGAAGACCAGGAGGAAGAGGCACATGCTGACTCCCCGGAAGTGCTTCCAGAAACTCCTGAAACAACAACACAGCCGGACAGCTCAGTGGGTGGAGCACAAGGCTGTTAGGGTTGTGGGTTCGAGTCCCATGCTGGGCAACAGATTCCTGTGTTGCAGGGGGTTGGACTAGATGACTCTAGAGGTCCCTTCCAACCCTACGGTTCTGCGATTCTAAGAGGTGTAGGGACAGTTTGAGAGGCCCACGAAGGCTGCTGCAAAGTCCATCCCTTTCAGCCACGGCCTCAGATACGGAGCTTGGATGGACCAGGGCACAGCTGTCAACGTTTCCCTTTTTTAAAGGGAAATTCCCTTATTCTGAATAGGATTTGTCACAAGAAAAGGGAAAAGTTGACAGCTATGGACCAGGGGCCTGGCTCAGCAGAAGGGAGCTTCCTACTTAAATCTCCCAGATCCAGAACACAGTCGTACCTTGGAAGTCAAACGGAATCCGTTCTGGAAGTCCATTCAACTTCTAAAATGCTCGGAAACCAAAGCATGGCTTCTGATTGGCTGCAGAAGCTCCTGCAGCCAATGGGGAGCCCCGTCGGATGTTCGGCTTCCAAAAGTACGTTTGAAAACCGGAACACTCACTTCTGGGTTTCGGAAGCCAATTTGTTCTGGAGCCAAGGCGTTCAAGATCCAACGTACGACTGTAATGAGGAACAGCATTTTACATTAGGGCAGGGCCGTAGCTCAGCAGCAGAGCATCAGGTTTGGACGCAGAAGGTCCTGGGTTCAACCACAGACAGCGTCTCCGAGGTAGCGCTGTAGGAAGACTCATTCCTGAAACCCTGGAGAGCTTCTGCCAGTCAGAACAGGCAGTGCTAAGGCAGATGAGCCAATGGTGTGACTCTGCATCAGACTGTGTGAACAGGGCCGGCTGAAGTTTTCAACTTTCAACTCCCCCAAAATGATGAGGGGTGCTAAAAAGTCGTAACATGACTTGGGAATTCGAAAGGTATTTCAGCTAAATTTATATAGCTCAGTTTCGCTTGGTACATAAAAGGTGTGTAAAGTTGCACAGAAATGATTTAAAAATGATGCCAAGGACATGCATTATTGTTGTTATTTAGCGTTACCTGACATTTTCTGAAGGCAAAATTAAAATCCTTTGGCAGTTTATGTGCTCTTTCATCAAACGTAGACATACCGTGCTAAATCTGCACAGCCAAAAGTTTATTTTTAAGCCCACTCGCTGAAGAAATTTGCAAAAACCAAGCTTCACCCTTAAAACGAGGAATACTGCTGAGGAGATTTCACCCCTCCCATACCCAAGAATCTCCTGATCATCTCCTGAGGTCTCTGCTGACTCTACAGAGAGGGGGAGCAATGTACTGCTCTCTACTTAATTAGTCAAGTGAGTGAATCTGTGTGTGTAAGAGAGTCAGTCAGTGTGTTGGAGAGAGAGTGCAAGAGATCGTGTTTATAGATAAGATTGCTGCTAAGAGCAGCTGCAGGCACTCAGAATATAGCATTGATTTATGCTCAGAATATTTAGCTCTGTATACAGTTTTGTATTATAGCTGTAGTTATAGAATAAAGGAGGATATTTTACAGAGCTGCTCTCCGAGTGGTTTATACTCTGCAAGACTCTGCAAAACTCTGCTGCGCAACGGCTGTATTATTGTGACAGTGAATCCGGTGCTCTCAGCTCCAAGCTGTGAGTCCACAGCACTGTGACCTGTTCCTGTGGGAAAGGAGGTCTCTGGCAGTGCTACCCAGCTCGCCTAGCCCAGCCGGGGTTGAGGTGCATGAGTCCAGTTGGTGCACTGGCTCAAGGGCAATGCTGACAACTGCTATATGATGATTAAAAACACATATATATTCAGGTGTCCTCCCTTACACACACACACGTTACATGATGTGTGGGAACTGCTATTTGAGAAAGAAAGGGGGATATCAAGCCCCATTGAGAATATGGGCCAGGCTGTACATTATTCCAGATCTGGCTTCCCCAAATTGGTGTCCCCCAGATCTTATGGTCTACAGCTGCTATCAGGCCCAGCCAGCAATTGCCATGTCCTATTCCCGCTCTCTATGTTGTGGCGGCCACTTTGTGTTAGGCCACACCCCCTCCGCTGTGGCTGCCATTTTGTGACTGGCGCCAACGGCACTTCCTCAAACTTCTGCTTCGGCCCCAAAATGTTGGTGGCTCCTTTCTGAGCGGCACTCGACAGGCTGGGCTTCCGTGCGGGGAATGCCCACCCCACCCCCTCCAGGCTACACAGATTTATAACCACGAGGACATGGATCGCGTCCCCTGTTCCTGTGCATCTGCACAAAGGAGCGAGCAGTGTCACCTGTTGCGCGTAGCTCCCAGGCCCAACACGATGGGGTCGGCTATTTCGATCATGGACTGCAGGGTGGACGTCACCACGATGAAGAGGATGATGCTGAGAAGGAACGTTCTTTCCAGGAGCTGCAACCCAAGTAGACCGGTCTGGAGGGCAAGCAGCAGCAATGTCACACCCTCCGTCACACCCCTGAAACAAGGGGAAAAGTAGGCAGCTGTATATTGGATTTTTTCCCCTGTGGGGTGGCTCGAAAAAATAAAATAATAGGATGGGGAGAGAAAATCGCCACTGGCCAGTGCACCTCTCTAGACTTAGCAGGTTGTGGTGTTTTTTTTTTAAATGCTCTCTTGTTCTAGATAAATTTGGGGACTTTTGGTCTTAAAGAAATGGGAGTGCCTGATCACCTCATCTGTCTCCTGAGAAATCTCTATGTGGGACAAGAAGCTACAGTTAGAACTGGACTAGGAGTACAACAAGGCTGTATATTGTCTCCCGGCTTATTTAACTTATATGCAGAAATCATGTGCTTTCGAACCACTAGGTTGGCAGGAGCAGGGACCGAGCAATGGAAGCTCACCCTGTTGCAGGGATTCGAACCGCCGACCTTCTGATCGACAAGTCCAAGCGGCACAGCGGTTTAAACCACAGCGCCACCTGCATCCCCATTGATACTTAAGGTTGTTTAAATGAATACTCTAAAATGTAAAACAGAAACTTTAATAAAAACTACAGAAAAAAACAAAGCGTTCCTCTTTTCCCAGGCCCTGGGCTGATTAACATCCAATACCCTTTTAAGTCAGTCAGTCAGTCCCTCTCTTTCTCTCTCCCTTTCTCTGTGTGTGATGGGTTTGTTTTATTCTTGCTTTTATTGTGTATCCTGTGTTTCTATTTTTATGCTGTGAACTTCCTCGAGATCTTCAGATAAAGGGCGGTGTGAAAACTTAACAAATAAAATAAAGTGAGTATTAGATGATCTAGGCCAGGGGTCAGCAAACTTTTTCAGCAGGGGGCCGGTCCACTGTCCCTCAGACCTTGTGGGGGGCCGGACTATATTTTCAGGGGGGAAATGAACGAATTCCTATGCCCCACAAACAACCCAGAGATGCCTTTTAAATAAAAGCACACATTCTACCCATGTAAAAACACCAGGCAGGCCCCACAAATAATCCAGAGATGCCTTTTAAGTAAAAGGACACATTCTACTCATGTAAAAACATGCTGATTCCTGGGCCGCCTGCGGGCCTGATTGAGAAGGCGATTGGGCTGGATCCGGCCCCCGGGCCTTAGTTCGCCTACCCATGATCTAGGCAGCTGCTCTTTCAAGCTCTCTCACCTGTGCATCACGTTGCCGTCCTGGAAAGCGCTGTAACCTGCCAGGTAGAACTTGCAGAGTTTGAGGAGGCCCAGGGCCAGGTAGGAGACAGTGAAGGTGAGCCCAATGAGGGAGTAAGGGGTGCTGCAACACTCGGCCACACTGCGGAGAGGGAAAACATTAAGAAGACTCCAGGATCAGACCAAGCAGAGGCCGTCGAGCCCAGTACCCTGTTTCCTAGAGTGGCCAAACAGGGAGATGGAGGGAAAAGCCCTTCTTCAGCCACTGATACTCAGGAGGCCACTGGGAAAGATTTATCCTTTAAGCATCGCTCTTGCTTTCAAGCTAGGGGCTGTCGCTCTGCCACAAGGCAGCAAATTCTGCACTGCAGGAAGTTATTAGGATTCTAGGGGCCTATCTGGACTGCGCCAATGGCTCAGCGATCTTAGGGTGAATATAAATTGAATAAACAATGGTAATAATCAATAGTTATCTGGTCCAGCATCCTGTTCTCACAGTGAAGAAGAAAGACACAGAATAATAGAACTGTAGAGCTGTAAGGGAACCCTGAGGGTCATCTAGTCCAACCCACTGCAATGCAGGGGTCTTTTTGCCCAACGTGGGCAAAATGTTGGCATGTTCCAAGAGCCCTTTCCACTCCTCCTGGCTCAACACAGCATTGGGCATAGCCAAGGGGCCAAGCACGCCAGGGAGCATGCCATGTCAACGGTTGGAAGCCAACTTAATAATAATAATAATAATAATAATAATAATAATAATAATTATTATTATTATTATTATTATTATTATTATTTATACCCCGCCCTCCCCAGCCAGAGCTGGGCTCAGGGCAGCTAACACCAGTAAAATCACAGTAAAAACATAATGGGGGGGGGGGGAGAAAAGAAAGAAAAAACCCAATTTAAAATACGGGTTAAAATACAAATTTAAAATTCAGCCTCATTTTAAAAGAAGCCCATAGATCAAAACCATAAGGGGAGGGAAACATAAGGGTGAGACTGGGTCCAAACCAAAGGCCAGGCGGAACAGCTCTGTCTTGCGGAAAGATGTCAAGTCCCGCAGGGCCCTAGTCTCTTGTGACAGAGCGTTCCACCAAGTCGGGGCCAGTACTGAAAAGACCCCGGCCCTATTGGAAGGGCTTTTCCCATGGGGGACAGAACAAGCCTGTTTTCTGCCGTAGAACCCAAACCAGTGGATTTGAATGACAAGGAAGGAGATTTGCAATAAAAAATAGGAAGAACTTTCTGACAACAAGAGCTGTTGGACAGTGGAATGGACTCCCCTGGAAGGTGGTGGACAGTCCTTCTCTGGAGGTTCTCAAGAGGTTGGAGGACCATCACCCAGGGCTGCCTTGGCTATGATCCCTGCGTTACAAGGGACTGGACTAGATGAATCCTTGGGGATCCCTTCCAACGCTACAATTTGATGACTGTGGGAAGTTGCTGCTCCCTTCCCCTCCCCAACGCACCACCTTTCTACCTGCTGAGGATGATGAAGACCAAGCCTTGCTGGGGCAAAGGGTTGCCAGAGGAGGAAGAAACCAGGGCATAGATCTGCAGAGTGAACAGCGCCAGCCAGAAGACCAGGAACAAGAGCGGAACAGCCAGCTGCCGCCAAAGGGACATCGCCAACGCCACTAGGCGATACACCTCCAGCACCTGGGGACAAAAAAGGGAGGCCAAAGAGAACCGCAAATTAGGCTTAGAGCAGGGATGTGCAACCGATCAACCGCAATCGACTGGGGGACCCTGGGGATGTTTGAGTCAATTGTGGTCGATCGCGGGCTTTTTCCTTTGCGGTGGGAAAAGAGGATCTGGCCCTGTCCTCCATTTGCACATGATCGCTAGATCAGAAGACGGAGTTTTCACCATGAGGCTGTTTTTTTCCTGATCGATGTTTTGGTGAGCGACTTTTCCCCCTTCCCCCTAAAGAAAGCTCAACATCTTAGACCTGCTCCTCCCATAAAAGGTCAACAACTTTGACCTGAACCCCTAAAAAAAGGGTAGTTCGCTGCCATTCCCCCCCCACCAGGAGATCGCAGTCTCTTGAGAGATGGACGTCCCTGACTTAGAGGAACTCTTTGCTGGGACCCCTTCCTGTCTATGCAGAATTTCGCATCAGGACCTCACACACATTTTTGATAACATTCGAGCCAGATGCTCATGCAATTCTCCAGGACCCTGGAGCATTGGACTGGGACTCCAAGCAAGAGCTTCCTGGAACAGTTGGGTGCTTGCTTGCAATTCCTTTCTGACACTAAGAGCTGTGTGGTGGTGGAGCAGTCTCCCTTGGGAAGCAGTGGACTCTCCTTCCTTGCAGGTTTTTAAGGTGGTTTTAAAGCATCTGTCAGGGATGCTTTAGCTGAGGTTCCTGACAGTTCGCATTTCTTAGTGCAGAAAGTATTGATCTGATGTGTAGAAATCTTTCCTATTCTACTGAGTTCAAGAGGGCTCTGGAAGCTTCTGTGCGTGAAAGAAACAAGCAGAAGGTTCATGATGTTTGGGTTATACCTTCAGAGAAGCTGATCACAGCTGGCTTCAACTGGTTCTCTTTCTTCTTTCTGTCAAGGTCATGCTAACTATAAAAGGCCAGAAGGAGCCTGGGTTTCACTCTCTCTATCTCTCTTTCCTTCTGGCGTGGTGTTTTGTACATAGTGGTAAGTTTTAGACTTATTATAAGTTATTGTAAGTTTAAGTTAAGTCTGCTGCAACTGGATTTCTTATGGGCAGTGCCAATCCTAAATGTATTGGATTTGTGACCATTATATTCATTTGACTTCAGCAGCAGTAAAGCTCTACTAGATGGAATGTTGCTTCTGGTCTATTTTTTGGGAATTCTGCAATGTGTTTAAGTTTTTACTCTTCTATCTATACCTTAAGAGTTCTGCTCTGGATCAATATTGAGTATTATTTCAAAGACAGTTCCTTCACTGCAGCGAGCTGGACCGGATGATTCTCATTCTGCAATTCTATGAGCTAGCTGGACCCAAAGGTCTGGGGTTCTAAGCTTCCTTATGACTGAACCATGGAGGACGGGTATGCACAGGGACAAGCTGGCAGGGAGCAGCTGCCAACCAGAAACCGCTACCATTCGAAGGAGCGATCCCCTTGGACCTCCCTCATCACCTGAGCAACCTCCCGGCAGGTGACTGTTGCCCATTGGAGAGGAACCACCAGGCAGGAAGCTGCGACGTAAACAGCCTCCATCATGGTGAGAACTGTGGCGACGCTGTTCACGATGGGCAATGCCCGAAGCGGGAGGCAGCAAAGTCGGGCGGCCAGAGGGAGGAGCGGAGCCCCGAAGAGCCACACTCGTTTGGTCTTCAGCAGGAGGGCGCAGAGGGTGGCAACGATGACTTGACCTGGGCAGGACGGGAGGAGAGAAGTAGGGGGTCAGGCGGGTGTCCCAAATGCAGGAAGGCAGGGCAAGGAGGAGCAAAGCAGCTGGTAACTCTGATAACGTCCTTGTCTGGATGTAGGACGAAGAAGGGTTTGCGAGTGCATGTCAAAACCAGACCACAGCACAATGGTAAAATGCACATTCCAATGCTCCGCCCACTTTTGCCCCAGGCCCCGCCCACCTGGAAGGGTGCCCAGTCGGAAACGTGGCCCTCGGGTTAAAAAAAAGTCCCCACCTTTTCTGCATATAAGCAGATCAAAGAGCAGTGGAAGAGAAGGAACAAGCTGGCGGGAAATTCCCATATCGCAGCGCCGTTTCCCGCTGCTATCCCGGATTGTTAGATATCCCGTAGACTGTCCCCAGGAAAGGTGAGGCTGCTGATCCCTTATTTTCAAATCTGAAAATTGACAGCTATGGTTCCTCACCTGTGAATGCTGTGGCGAAGTGGCTAAGCGCCACGGGGTTGTTGTACACGGCGCCGTGGAAATCCTGCTCCATCTCGTGTCGGATGTAGTCTCTGGAATGGGAGCCGGGAAGATGATTTGTAATGCCAAGTGGGACGCAAGCCCAAGGAGGAACTAACTCTCTGTTAGTTTAATAAAAAAAACCTTGGTACCTCTTCCTAGGACAGTTCCCCTGCCCTCTCTTTCTCCAGCAACCAAGGCCCCATTCACACATGATATTCCTTCAATTTTGCAAACTGTGGGCTTGTTTCAACTCCCACCAACGGCAGAGATGGCCGGCCAAGTGTGGGGCTAGGTATCTGAGCTGGATCTGAGCTGCCAATGGCAAAGGCTGTCATAGTCCAGGCCAGGAATTAGCAACTACGCCACATTTTGTCGCCAGTGTCAGAAGCAAGCTGGCAAAGAGGCTCCATTTTCCAGCCAGCACCCTGGCGGCATTTTTCTGCTGCTCCCACTGCCCAGAACTAAGAGTATCCTGCGATTCTGCAACTGAACTACGTGATTACAGAAACGGGAACCTAGCACAGGACTCAGCTTCTTGAGTCTCCCATTTTTACTTAAGAGCAAGTTTCAAGTCTTTAGGACTGCAGAGTGACCACTGCTTGGGGCGGGGGCTTCAGAGTCTAGCCTCTTTCTTTGCTTTCCCGGTGAAAAACAGAAGCACAACAGTGTGCAAAAACAGACCCAAGTGAGGGCTCTCTTTGCGTAATTTAGACAGGTTTCAGAATTCAGCTTCTCTCAATGAGGAATTTTAAACCCTTCCTTTTGGAGCCAGGCATACGTACACTCCTGCAAGGATATTAGTCCCAGAGGCCCACCATGATTTTTCCTGACCCAGCCACTCTGGGAGGCTTCCAGCAAAATAAAATAAAAAACACAATAAAAGACCAAACATTAAAAATGTCCCTATGTAGAGCTTCCTTCAGATGTCTGCTAGAAGTCAGATAGTTGTTTATTTCTTTGACATCTGATGAGAGGGCGTTCCACAGGGCGGCTGCCACTACCGAGAAGGCCCTCTGCCTGGTTCCCTGTAACTTCTCTTCTTGTAGGGAGGGAACCACCAGAAGGCCCTCGGAGCTGGACCTTAGTGTCTGGGCTGAAAGATGGGGGTGGAGACGCTCCTTCAGGTCTACTGGGCCGAGGCCGTTTCGGGCTTTAAAGGTCAGCACCAACACTTTGAACTGTGCTCAGAAACATACAGTGGTACCTCGGGTTAAGAACTTAATTCGTTCCGGAGGTCCGTTCTTAACCTGAAACTGTTCTTAACCTGAAGCACCACTTTAGCTAATGGGGCCTCCCTCTGTTGCCGCCACACGATTTCTGTTCCCATCCTGAAGCAAAGTTCTTAACCTGTGGTACTATTTCTGGGTTAGCGGAGTCTGTAACCTGAAGCATCTGTAACCAGAAGAGTCAGTAACACGAGGTACCACTGTACTTCCAAGATTTGACATCGGCCTTGGCAGGTGAAAAGCACCACTGGAAACTCCCACCTGCTCCTAGCAGGCCCCCAAAATGTAGCTGCACCTCGCAAAAGATGTAAAAATGGCAAGGACCCATCCATCAGCTCCTGCAGTTTAGAGGCAAAGGACCAGGAGACTACAGCGCTCCTAGTTCCTTTTGAGAATGCCATTGCCAGGAACTTTTTTTTGAGAGCAGAGCCTGCTCCACACCACCTGCTGCCCCCCATGACCTCAAGCCCTTCCTTTCTAGCAAGTCAACTCTATGATCCGCTGCTTCCAGTTCGCAGAAGGCAGCAACAGAGTCCTTACCGGGCCGTCTGGTGGCTCACATACAGCAGCAACGCTGTCAGGATGTAGAGATACAACTTCACAAGCGTTCGGACTGGGAGCAGCAAAACCACCACACACACCAAGTGACCTAAAAGAATGAGGAAGAGGAAAGAGAAGCCAACATTTTAAACACTCTTAATGTCCACCTGTTCAGTTCTGTGGGAAAGCCCTTAGCTGTCTTCCTAGCTGCCTTCCGTCAAATGTTCAAGAGTCAGGCCGTTGCGCCAAACACTTGCCTGAACCCCTCTCCAAACCTGTGAATCAGGGGTCAGCAAACTTACCATGCCTTGGGCCGGTGTCTCCAGCTCTGATCGCGCAGCGGGTTTGAGGGTGGGGAGCGCATGCCCATACGCGTGCGCACATGCTATTTCCAGCACACAGGCCTCCTCCGACCCAGATGTGCACCAGAAATAAGGCTTGCACATGCACAAATAACGCTTTCGCATGCTCACAAGCTATTTCCGGTGCTCCTCCGATCTGGAAGTGGGCAGCCATGCAGCGCCGGTAAGAGCAGGTGGCGGGGGTCTCCGCCGGCTGGAAAAATGAGTCCCTCGGGCCTTAGTTTGGGGACCCCTGCTGTGAATATTCTGCCCAGCAATGATTGCAACTTAACAACATAGAACATGGCAGCAGGCAAAGAACTCGGCATGCCAATGAATCTTAATTATTTTCTGATTGAGAAAAAATGTCGAAAACTCAGATAAATAATCTAATTGCCAAATGGCACCTTAAACCTAGGTTACGGTCAACACAACGGGATTTCTCAGCATCATACCCCACCCCCCAAAGTTTGTTCTTGTTGTTGTTGCTGCTGCTGCTTTATATTTATATACCAAAACGGTTTACAACACATTTTAAAAATAAAACAAATTCATGCTCCAAGGGAAATATTTCAGATCCTGTTCCAAGTGACATTCTGCTTTTGCCAGTTGCCAACCTAGCACCCAGAGATCTCCCAGTGGTCGCAATTGGGTCCCTGCCAGTTGCAAAACGCACCCGGCGCCTGGCTAATTTCTAACTGCTTATGACAGCAGAAAACATGTGGCAACAAGCAGAGGAAACTTAAAATACCGGCTGATGGGGACTTAGAAAGGCCCGGGGACTGAGATTGTCTGCAAAGGTCCCACTGGGCAGAAGAGGCAGAAAGAACTGTGTACACATAACTTTGCAATGATTCTATAGCGAAAAATGTCAGTCTCAGCAGAACATTAATCCAGTCAAAATTGCAACACACCATTTTTTCCACATCTGCAAACATGTTTTCAAATCCACAGGCCAGCCCTAGATTGTTCTGTAGTATCATAAACTTATATACCATTTATTAAGACGTGTAACAGATTATCATATTCTCATTGCTTTCTATATAAGTAATGATTTTTGATCACTGCCACATCCCCAACGTTTAATTCTTTTCTTTCTTTCTTTCTTTCTTTTTAAGCTGAAGGTACATTTGTGACTTTCCAAACTTTTGGCAATAAAAACGTACAACGGCTAGCAACGTGAGCTGAATTATCTCTGATCAAATACATTCCAGCAGACAGACAGAATTCATAACAGGCATCAATTTCTTCAGCGAACATAATTTATTCCAGGATGTATAATTCCACTTTTTGTGTATGTGTGCATGAACATTCGAGCATATACACAGATCCTGGAGCACCCATATGCAAAAATGTCCTCAGTTTACATAACTTATTCCAAGTTGCATAATTTCACATTGTGTGCGTGCGTGGGAAAAGTTTAGTTACTTTGATGCAGAATCCAGAAGCTTGATTTTAAACACAACATGTTGACAGCTCGTGGCAGAAAGCAGCCTGGGATTTACTGGTATAATCAATGGATTATTTGCAGTAGTTTCGCACGTGTTTCTGACATCCAGTTCCTCAGCACTGATATCGGCAAGGCCACTTTTATCCCCCTAAAACCCCTGATCTGCAGTAACTCAGTTGTGTTATTATGAATAATAATAATTGCAATTATAACCCACTCTTTTACTCCAAGGAGCTCAAAACAACATAAATTCCCACAACAACCCTGTGAGGTAGGCTAGGCTGAAAGGCACCAAGGTCACCCAGTGTAGAGTGAATGAATGAATGAATTTATTAATACGGTCACAGACCAGCATCAACACACACAATATCACAGATCATAAAAAATATCAGAAATACAAGGGACAATATGAATATAACAAGGCTTTAAATATAAAAATTAAAATTAATTGTTAGCGTGTCCCCTGTAATTAACATTTAGGGGTTTGAACATTATGGGATACCACTTGCTTCCTGCGATTGATTGCAGACGCACAGAATTTAGCTACATTTAATGTAGTCTTGGGATTCTTGTCCTCTAGCAGTAGTTTTAAACTATGGTATTCCGATTCTTTCCTGGACTTTTGCAAAACAGGTGTAATAAAAGTCAAACGTAGAAGGAAGAATGTTAAATCTGGCGAGGTATCTGAAGACCTGACAGATGGTTAGCTGGAGAGAAACCTCTTCCATGGTCCCTTATTGCCGGATGTTTGATCATTTTGCTCATGTGGCATTGTAATTCTACGTCCCAGATACGCTGGCGGATTATAGTCCTAGCTTTCTCGAAGCCTGTCGCTATCAGGGTCTGCTGTGGGATACCCAAGCCTTTAAGCTTTTCCAGCAATGTAGCTTTCCATCTGGATTGGTAGGTATCTAATAAGGTTAAAGGTGCCAGCCCAACCGGGAAGAAAATAAGCTTTAGCCAATAATGGATCTTCAATATCCATATCCGAGTACTGATAGGAATTTGCCCAACCTCCAACCGGACCGCTATGTTGGATACGCAAGAGGGGATCCCCAGCAGGCTGCGGAAAAACTTAGTTTGGAATGCCTCTAAGAGAGTAAGGTCTTTAAAGCTGCAGATCTGGGATCCATATAACAATTGTGATAGTATTTTGGCAGCAAAGACCTGGGAGGCTCCAGTGTCGAGTGGGGATTCGAACCCTGGTCTCCCAAGTCCTGGTCCGGTACACTGACCACTACACCACACTGCCCCTTAGGCTTGTAGATTCATACTGGCACATGGAGGTCATCTCACGGTACATAAGATAACAGAAAATGACCGGTAATTGGTTCAAAACGTCCCCGCAAAAAAAATCTTTTTGGTTCAAGTTGGTGGGCTTTGTTGAGAAAACAAAGCTGACTCCAGAAGCCTGAAACCTCAGGCACTCTGCACATGCTCAAGCAAGGTGGCGTCAAGACCATGAGCGACGCAACGACCATTACGGCGACTTCACCCCGTCTCCCACCCGGCTGGCCTGCATCGCTCACCTGCGTAATAGGCGTTCCACAGGTGATGTCGCCACAGGTAGGTCCCCTCCGGCCTCCTTGGATGCAGCAGCAGCTCCGCGAAGGCCTGCACATCCCACCGGTAGAGCAGGTCCAGCAGGGCGATGCTGGGCACACGGAGCGCCACGTTGGCCACCTCTTCCAGGCTGGGCATGGCAGCTCCGAGTTAAGGACCCCCCCCCAAAAAAAACCACCCCAACTCCAGCAGGGACCTGAGGCTCCTCTCTCTGCCTCCCCACCCCAAGCAAAGAAAGCCAGCAGGGACCTGAGGCTCTGCTCCCCTAGCGGTCCAGCGGGGGTGTCTCTCCCCCCAGAAGGATCTCTCCTTCCCCCTTCCAGGTGGTTGGTCTCAGGGGAGGGGCCGAAATAAGAGGGGGCAGCAACCCCAAAAGAGAGGAAGAGGAAGGCAGGAGGAAAGATGGAATGGGGACAGGGAGGGAGGGGGGCAAATCTCTTTTTTGGGGGGGTGTTAAGAAGAGGGGCGTTCACAGTTGGGAGGGGTGGGGAGAAAATGAGATGGGGGGAAGGAGGCCAGGGAGTGGGGGGGCGTCAGGTTTGGGGGGAAGAAGCAGCAGTTGGGGGGGCAAGACTCCTCTCCCCCCCTCAAGGAAAGTTAAGGGGGTCAAATAATTCTCGAGGGGGGGGAGGCAGGTTCAAATAAAGGGGGTGGGGGAGGGAAAGAGTGAGGACTTGGGGAGGGGGCTGCGAAAGAAGGCGCGGGGGTGTCGGGTTTCCTTCCGGGGGGGCAGCCCCAGTAATGGGGTACGGGGTTCCTCAAGGCTGGGGACCCTCCCCCGCGGAGGAGGGGGGGCAGGAAAATCCTCCTCTCCGGGACAAGTGACGCCCCCCCACCTTCCCAGCGCCGTACTTTCACTTTCCCTCAAGCCCCGCCCCTTGCCCCTCCCCTCCCCTAGTGAAGCCTCGGCCGCCATCTTGGCTTCGGGCGCGCCCTTCCTCGCTGCCGTCCCGCGGGAGCCACGTGGCGCTCCAAGGACGCTAGCGCGCCTGAAGGCCGCGCCGCCATCTTTGGTGAGGGCGCCCGCTGGTTTTTTTTCCTCCCCCGTTAGGTACAAAGAAGTGCAACTTCGACCGATCCCGAAGAGGCGTCACTTCCGGTTCCTGTTCGTCTCTCCATCGTGCCACTCACCCCCGCCATGTGCGGGGCAAGGACGGTGGGAATGTAGCACAGGGAACCCTGCGGGGGTATAAATGTGAATTGCAATAGAGGGTAATATCTGCACAGGTGTATTAAATAAGCAGGGAGACAATATACAGCCTTGTCGTACTCCTTTCCCAATTTTGAACCAATCAGTTGTTCCATATCCAGTTCTAACTGTAGCTTCTTGTCCCACATAGAGATTTCTCAGGAGACAGATGAGGTGATCAGGCACTCCCATTTCTTTAAGAACTTGCCATAGTTTGCTGTGGTCGACACAGTCAAAGACTTTTGCATAGTCAATGAAGCAGAAGTAGATGTCTTTCTGGAACTCTCTAGCTTTCTCCATAATCCAGCGCATGTTTGCAATTTGGTCTCTAGTTCCTCTGCCTCTTCTAAATCCACCTTGCACTTCTGGGAGTTCTCGGTCCACATACTGCTTAAGCTAGCAGTGGCCTACTCTGCAGGGCTGTTGTGAGCCATCCTGTTTCAGCTACATCCTGCTGATCTGCCACAAACTTAGTCAGTCTCTAAGGTGCTACTCATCTCCCTGCTTATTTAACTTATATGCAGAATTCATCATGCGAAAGGCTGGGCTGGATGAATCCCTAGCCAGAATTAAGATTGCCGGAAGAAATATCAACAACCTCAGATATGCAGATGACACAACCTTGATGGTAGAAAGTGAGTAGGAATTAAAGAACCTTTTAATGAGCGCCAAATATGGTCTGAAGCTCAACAGCAAAAAAACGAAGATCATGGCCACTGGTCCCATCACCTCCTGGCAAATAGAAGGGGAAGAAATGGAGGCAGTGAGAGATTTTACTTTCTTGGGCTCCATGATCACTGCAGATGGTGACAGCAGTCATGAAATTAAAAGACGCCTGCTTCTTGGGAGAAAGGCGATGGCAAACCTAGACAGCATCTTAAAAAGCAGAGACATCACCTTGCCAACAAAGGTCCGTATAGTAAAAGTTATGGTTTTCCCAGTAGTGCTGTATGGAAGTGAGAGCTGGACCATAAAGAAGGCTGATTGCCGAAGAAGAAGAAGAAGAGTTTGGATTTGATATCCCGCTTTATCACTCCCCTTCAGGAGTCTCAAAGTGGCTAGCATTCTCCTTTCCCTTCCTCCCCCACAACAAACACTCTGTGAGGTGAGTGGGGCTGAGAGACTTCAAGGAAGTGTGACTGGCCCAAGGTCACCCAGCAGCTGCATGTGGAGGAGCGGAGATGTGAACCCGGTTCTCCAGATTACGAGTCTATTGCTCTCAACCACTACACCACACTGATGCCACAAGAATTGATGCTTTTTAATTATGGTGCTGGAGGAGATTCTTGAGAGTCCCACGGACTGCAAGAAGATCAAACCTCTCCATTCTGAAGGAAATCAGCCCTGAGTGCTCACTGGAAGGACAGATCCTGAAGCTGAGGCTCCAAGACTTTGGCCACCTCATGAGAAGAGAAGACTCCCTGGAAAAGACCCTGATGCTGGGAAAGATGGAGGGCACAAGGAGAAGGGGACGACAGAGGACGAGATGGTTGGATGGTGCTCTCGAAGCTACAAACATGAGTTTGACCAAACTGCGGGAGGCAGTGGAAGACAGGAGAGCCTGGCGTGCTCTGGTCCAGGGGGTCACGAAGAGTCGGACACGACTAAATGACTAAACAACAACAAAGGTGCTACTGGACATTTTATTTATTTATTGCAACATGAAGGTTAAGGATTGGGTTGGTATTGCGGGGCAGTTTTTCTTCTGCAATCAGTGCTGTCTGGCATCTTTTCTCAAAGCCTGCCAGTTATCAAGTGTTGGTTGCCTTGCTGACCTTTTGGTAAAAATGCAAGGCCCCCCAACCCAGCCAAAGGAGGAAAAACATAATCCCTGACTCTGGAAGATCTTCAAATCTTAGTTCTGGATGATTTAAAATGAACCCTCTGTTGTTCTTGCTGAGATGGAATTATTTCTCCTCTGAGCCGTTTAGCAGACGGGTTTGTTGGGCTTCACGTCAAACACCCTTTGGAAATGACTTTTAAACACCCTTTGGGAATAGTCCCAGCAAAGTCTTGGTTCTAAAGTTCCCTTCACATGGATCAATTTAACATCGATGGCAGGAGAATTATTTCCTCCGGGGCCAAAAGTGAACTTTAAAAGCCCAGCAGACAAATGAGAGGTCCCTGCCCCGAGGAGCTTACAGTCTGGAATTTGACATAGAGGAAGGCAGAACAAGGTGGTGGCTGAATGCTAGCAAAGGTGGGATTGTTGATGGGCTTCCATTCTGAAGCCATTCTTGCTGTTAAAACGGTTGTTTCGATTTATATTTTTTTAAGAATTTGAGGAGTCAGATCAAATAATCAGCATGGCTTTGTTTAGCCAGCAGGAGGCGCCAAACTCCCAGAAAATTCCTCGTGTGTCAGAAACGAGCAAAGAAGATCCACTTCTCTGCATGTGAGATGATGCAAAACTCCAAATCACACTGTGGGCCAATTTCACAGCTGAACTGACTCAAGAGACTTTCGTTGCTACATGCGCAACACATTTTTCTTCCCGTGTTGTCCTCCTCCTCTTCCAATTATTATTAATTGATTATTAATTATTATTAACATTTTCCTTGTCTTTATTATGTGTTTTGTGTTTTTATCTTCTATTTTTATGTTGTGAACCATCCTAAGATCAGATGAAATGTGGTATGTAAATTTAATAATAATAATAACAACAATAATAAATTTTACTGTTATTGTTGTTATGGTTTCGCCTTTCCCCCAGAAACGGGACTCAGGGAATCTCACAAAGAAAGATTTGTGGTTTTATATTCTGATTTTATCCTGCAAACTGCCCTGGGATTTGTGGGTATAAAGGTGTAAAGGGACCCCTGACCATTAGGTCCAGTCGCGGACGACTCTGGGGTTGCGGCGCTCATCTCGCTTTATTGGCCGAGGGAGCCGGCGTACAGCTTCCGGGTCATGTGGCCAGCAGGACTGAGCCGCTTCTGGCGAACCAGAGCAGCGCACGGAAAGGCCATTTACCTTCCCGCCAGAGCAGTCCTATTTATCTACTTGCACTTTGATGTGCTTTCAAATTCCTAGGTTGGCAGGAGCAGGGACCGAGCAATGGGAGCTCACCCTTTCGCAGGGATTTGAACCGCCAACCTTCTGATCAGCAAGTCCTAGGCTCTCTGGTTTAACCCACAGCGCCACCCGGGTATGGGGTGGTATAATAATAATAATAATAATAATAATGCCCAAGGGAGGAGACTGATAGTGGCAGCCATGGAAAGGCCATGGGATGCTCTCTTGCAACTGCCACGGGTGCTCAGGACAATCACTGGCCCATTCTCCTTCCCCTGGTGGGGAAAATAGGGACATTTTGGGATCAGATCAGAAGCCAAGATAGCTTTCGTAATTACAGGACTCTCCCTGGAAAATTGGGACACTTGGAGGGCATGCATGGCAGGTTTGTACATTATGATGCCGACTGTTTCCGATTCCTTTCCTAAGGGTCCCTAGCAAACAGTTTCAAACAGTTGACTAGCTGCAACGGTTTCCAAGAGAGAGACAGACCGACAGACAGACAGACAGACAAAAGCACCACACGGTTTCTCTCTGCAGGGCTGAGGTCAGAAAGTCCACTTCACTTCCACTCACTGAAAAAGCAGGAGGAAGGAAAAGCTAAACCTAGCAGTGGCGACGTGTGCGCTGGGGTGACCCCTCTGTGACCCCCGAGAATTAAACCAGGTCTCCCTTGACTGAGCTTCACTGTTGCAATCCATCAGCTCTGGCATCCTGTGAAAAGACAGCGCGAAAGCAATTAACAAGCCTGCAAAGCGGGCAGAGGCTGAGAGAAGGGGTTCAATGCCACACGAGAGGGTGGGCACGTTGCTTATGACCAAAACACTGGCAGCCGGCGAGGGAGCTTGCTCAGCCATGCATCTCAGTCGTCTTTCTTTCTTTTTTAAGATTTAAATTATTTTTTATTATTAAAATAATTCAGCATTAATGCAGACATATTACGAACATACAAACAAACATACATTTCATACAATCCTTAAAAATATTCATACATACCCACACTCAATCCCACAGATACTTCCTTTTCCCATCACCATCCACCACCCGTCACCCCACCCTTGTTTTAGACTTCCAATCTACTCAATTGCAATTTCTTTCCACTTCTATTACTTTCTTTCACACACTTTTAAACCAACTTTTCTACTTCTTTTTCTGTTACACATTGTTGACCAACTTATTTAGTATTTCAGCATTTATAACGGGACTTGTTTATTCTAACAGGAGTTCTGATTTTTCAATATGATTTTGCAAATGTCCTTTAAACACCTTCCAGTCCCTGTCTATCTTCTCTTTTGAGATCCTTCCAATTTCTCCCATTGTTTTGGATATATTGTAATACTCCTATAATTTGACAAGCCACTCTGTTTTTGTCGGTATTATACCACTTTTCCAATTTTTCGCAATCAATAGCCTTGCGGCTACTGTTGTGTACGAATATAATGTCTTGTCTTCTTCCTTTAGACTTCCTGGTACTATTCCCAATAGGAAACCTTCTGGTGTTTTCCTAAATGAATATCTGAACATTTTTTCCCCATTTCATTATATATTGTTTCCCAAAATTGTTTGATGTTTAAACAATTCCACCATATAATGCATCTCGGTCGTCTTTCAAACCGCTGACTTTTGGGAACCGTTGCCTACCTCGAAGGGCCGTGGCTCAGAGGATCCGTTTCGCGTGCAGAAGGTCCTGGGTTCGATTCCCGACAGCATCTCCAGGACCAATGCTCTCGACTCATGACCCATCATTTTCCTTTGTAGTGATTGTTTTCAACACTCAATTGGAAGCCGCCCAGAGTGGCTGGGAAAACTCAGCCAGATGGGCGAGGGATAAATAATAAATTATTATTATAATATTATTATAATTTGCAAAGGGTGTGCATTTCCAGTGGGTGGCAGCTGAGGGGAGGGACTCAGGCTGCACCAAATCAAAATCTGCTCCACAGTCATATCTATTTCATTCAATTTTGCTTTATAATAAAAATAATAATTTTATTTATACTCCGCCCTCCCCGGCCAGAGCTGGGCTCAGGGTGGCTAACACCAGTAAGATTACAGTAAAAACATTAACGGGGGGGGGGGACTAATTTAAAATACAGGTTAAAATGCAATTTAAAATGCAGCCTCATTTTAAAAGTAGCCCATAGATCAAAACCATAAGGGGAGGGAAACATAAGGGTCAGACTGAGTCCAAACCAAAGGCCAGGCAGAATAGCTCAATTAAAGTTTTAATTGATGCAGGAGGCAGTGTGGTGCAGTGGTTAGAGTGTTGGACTAGCACCTGGGAGGCTGGGGTTCAAATCCCCACTTGGGGCTTTTAAGAAACAGCAGCGGGAACTGGGTATGTCTGGGGAAGAGAAGGATGAGAGGTAATAGGAGAGGCACCAAATATCTGAAGGGCTGCCTCATGAAAGTTAAGCAAGGAGATTGCAAATGAGAAAGGTGATTCTGACTACGTATTAGGAAGAACTTTCTGATGGTAGGAAAAATTGAACCACAGAATTGGAAGGGACCACAAGGGTCATCTAGTCCAACCCCCTGCAATACAGGAATAGTTTGCCCAACATAGGGCTTGAATCCATGACCCTGACATTAAGAGTCTTGTGCTTTACCAACTGAGCTAAAGATGATGATGATGATGATGATAATAATAATAAATTTTATTTATATCCCGCACTCCCCACCCGAAGCTGGGCTCAGAGCGGCTAACAATAAAAATAACACAGCATTCTAAAATCAATTCAAAATCAAATTAATGGCGACCATTGGGCCAGAGCTCCACGAAGATTGCCAAGGGAGGGAGTCAGGCTGTGCCCTGGCCAAAGGCCTGGTGGAACAGCTCTGGTTTGCAAGCCCTGAGGAAAGATGTCAAGTCCCGCAGGGCCCTAGTCTCTTGTGACAGAGCGTTCCACCAGATCGGGGCCACGGCCGAAAAAGCCCTGGCTCTGGCTGAGGCCAGCCTAACCTCCCTGTGGCCCGGGACCTCCAAGATGTTTTTGTTTGAAGACCATAAGGTCCTCCGTGGGACATAACAGGAGAGTTGGACACGACTAAATGACTAAACAACAACAACAAGGCAGCTTCCTGTGTTCCTTTTAGAAGTCGCCATGTACACCACTGCTTTCGTTATCCTTCAACAAACTGCCTTTGCCTGTGTGACAGAAGCCAAGGGACCACCTGTGCTATGGTGCAATCCTGCCACCTTGGGCCTAGTCTGACTTGCAATCCCATCCCGGTATCTGCTCAGCCCAAGACTCTTTGAAGAGCGAAAGCCAGAGGTGCACATGTTGCGTTCTGCTGGCCGGGCGTTCCAAACGTCACCCCGTTTCCCCTCCATGCCAATGGCCTTATCGGTTTACGGCTAATTACTCATGGCACCCAGGTGCTAAGCAGAGCAGCTGGTGGGAAAAGGGAGGAACTGACGCAATTGCTGGACCCTTTTGCGTGGGGCTCAGTCAGGTACGTGCTACGACAAAACCTGTTCCCAAGATCCCCCGCGACTCTAGCAGAGGACTAATTGTTGAGCATTCATCTTGACTTATCATAGAATCACAGAACCGCAGAGTTGCAAGGGATCCCAAGGGTCATCTAGTCCAATCCTCTGCAATGCAGGAATCGCAACCAAAGAATCCCTGACTGATGGCTAACCAACCAATGGCTCAGAATTTCAATATGTATAAAACCGGTTCAAATTTGTGTTGGAAATGTAAGGAAAAAGAAGGGACTTTTTATCATATGTGGTGGGATTGTAGCAAAAATTTTTTAAAAAGGGAAATGATATATAATGAATTGAAGAAAATGTTCCAACTAACATTTGTTAAAAAACCTGAAGCATTTTTGTTAGGGATTGCCAAGGAAACTAAAAAATATCTTTATGTATGTGACAACGGCGGCGAGATTCTTAATAGCACAAGGATGGAAGAATGAAGAAACCCCGACCAAAGAACAGTGGCAAGAGAAACTGATAGACTACGCAGAATTGGCGAAGTTGACACATAAATTACATGACAAGGATAACTGTGACTTTAAAGATGAAAGGGGACCCTTTACAAAGTACTTAAAGAAACAATAAAATGAACTGGACTCCTTGGCAGGTTTTGAATAAACAGACAGAAACTTTTTATTGATAACATTTAGATAGATGAATTAAGGATCTGTATAATTCTGTAACATGCAGAGAATAACAAATGCTGAAAAACCAGAGAGAGGAGCTGAGGGAAGTCAGGGGGGGGGGGGGAGAGTGTTTTCTGTTTTCCAGGGATGGGGAAAATGGGGAGGGGGGGAAAATGAGGATGATGTATTTTTGAAAAACTGTTAATTTGAAATTTCTAATAAAAAAATATTTTTTAAAGAAAGAATCACAATACCTCAAGGACTGCCTCCCCCCATATGAACAAACCCGGGGCCTGCAATCATTCTCTGAGGCCCTTTTTCGTGTGCCTTCTCCATGAGAGGTCTCTGGAGGGTGGCAACATGAGAACAGGGCCTTTTCTGCACTGGCTCCCCATTCGTGGGATGCTCTGCCCAGGGAGGCTCGCCTGGCACCTTCATTATACATCTTTAGGCTCCAGGAGAAAACATTCCTCTCAGGGCTTTTTTTTTTAAGAAAAAAAGGTGCCCATACTCTTCGCGAAGTTGTTATAGTAAGCGCCACACTTTTAATATTTGGGAAAAAAGGTGCTAATACTGCGTACTCCTGGTTCTTCTTCAACCAGGCGTTTGGCTGATTAATATTCTGTGGCCTTTTAAATGTCTTGTATGTGCAGTGCGTATTGTTTCATTTCATTTACGTTCTAACTATTCATTTATGCTTCTACCCTGTATTTTTATTTTAAAAAGTAAAAGATAAAGGACCCCATGACACTTATGGTAAGTCCAGTCAAAGGCAACTATGGGGTGTGGTGTTCAAGTCGCTTTCAGGCAGAGGGAGCCGGCGTTTGTCCACAGACAGCTTTCCTTGTCATGTGGCCAGCATGACTAAACTGCTTCTGGTGCAACGGGACACCATGACGGAAACCAGAGCACACGGAAACAGCGTTTACCTTCCCGCCAGAGTGGTACCTATTTATCTACTTGCACTTTGACGTGCTTTCGAACTGCTAGATTGGCAGGAGCTGGGACCGAGCAATGGGAGCTCACCCCGTCACGGGGATTCGAACTGCCGACCTTCTGATCGACAAGCCCAAGAGGCTCAGTGGTTTAGACCACAGCGCATCCATGTCCCTAATATTTTTATTATTAGGATGGGGGAGGAAAAAGAGTAAAGAGAAAGGATCATGGGGTGGTCTCCAACAATCCTGTTCCACCAGCAGAGATTTCTGCTTGTGGACTAGAGCTTTCACTTCTCCTATGCACAACCCAGCCTCAAAATCCACCTTGGAGGGCTGGTGGAGCCACTGGGGTAGATCTGGTGTGTGTGTACAGGGAAGAGGATGAGCAAACCCGTTGCAGAGCATTGAATACAGTAGTACCTCTGGTTACGTACTTAATTCATTCCGGAGGTCCATTCTTAACCTGAAACTGTTCTTAACCTGAAGCACCACTTTAGCTAATGGGGCCTCCAGCTGCTGCCGCGCTGCCGGAGCACGATTTCTGTTCTCATCCTGAAGCAAAGTTCTTAACCCAAGGTACTATTTCTGGGTTAGCGGAGTCTGTAACCTGAAGCGTCCGTAACCCGAGGTACAAACCATCTTTCCAGGAACCCGCAGCAAGACCTCAGTGACTCTGGCTGTAAAAGATCCAGGAGGGCCTTCTCGGTGGTGGCACCCACCCTGTGGAACACCCTCCCACCAGGTGTCAAAGAGAACAACAACTACCAGACTTTTAGAAGACATCTGAAGGCAGCCCTGTTTAGGGAAGCTTTTAATGTTTAATAGACTATTGTATTTTAATATTCTGTTGGAAGCTGCCCAGAGTGGCTGGGGAAACCCAGCCAGATGGGCAGGGTATAAATAAATTATTATTATTATTATTATTATTATTATTATTATTATTATTATTTGCAAGAGCATCAGAAGTAGTCTGGTAAGAATTCTGGACAGCTGCAGTTCTGTGTTAAACTGCTGCTTATCAGCAAATGATCCACAAAGGTGGGAAGAGACTGACACTTCCATTCTTTTCCAACCTGCAATCTGCCCCTACAGGTGCTGTGGCCCAGAGAGCCGGTAAACCAGCTTTGCTTACCAGCTGAAGGAGACAAAGGACAGGGCTTGCCGTGCCCTCCTTGCGAGATTCCCAGAAGCTGCTGTTGGGAAATGGATTTTGGACCTGACAGAGCTTAGGTCTAATCCAGCCAGGCTCTTCCTCTTAGGTTCTTAATTAGATTGATTGTTCCATGTCAACACAGCTGACACCTTCCCAGTGGGAACCAGCTGAGGCAGAGAAATGGAAAGAAGTTTTGGGGTTTTTTTTCCTGAAGTGAGAAAGTTAGCCAGGAAATGTTGGGTCGAGCAGGATGAATGGCTCTTGCAACTGCTTTCCCTATCCTTCTGACTTCATACTGACTTTTTCAGACAGGGCAGGATTCATTACAGCATTTCCCGTTGTTCTTTTCATAGAATTGCAGAAGGATAGAGTTGGAAGGTGTGGGATATAATCCTCTTGTTATGTATTGAGTTCAATAGGGTTCAGAATGCAGCAGTCTGATTGGTCCTAGAACAATAGGATCCAAATTGCAGCAGTCTGATTGGTCCTAGAACAATAGGATCCAGAATGCAGCAGTCTGATTGGTCCTAGAACAATAGGATCCAGAATGCAGCAGTCTGATTGGTCCTAGAACAATAGGATCCAGAATGCAGCAGTCTGATTGGTCCTAGAACAATAGGATCCAGAATGCAGCAGTCTGATTGGTCCTAGAACAATAGGATCCAGAATGCAGCAGTCTGATTGGTCCGCAGGAGCCACCCAATCCAACTCTGGGTGGAAGTGAATCCGCAACCTGATTGGCCTACAGGAGAATCCCAGAATTAGCCAATCACGTGGGGCCCACTGTGTAAATAATGTATATAAAGCAGACATTCTGGGGGAACTTCCATTCCTCACTACTCTGAGCTGAATAAAGAGCATGAAATCCACACTCGACTCTGAGTATCTTTCACCTCTGGAGCTGTCAAATACAACATTTCCTGTTTGCCTAGAGGGAACATGCAGGGGAACGTTGGTCCAGCCAGTTGAACTTCCTGTTACACCTGGCTGGAGCATCCTTCCTTTTGCATGTGACCAGGTAGGTGGGCGTGACCCTTCCAGACCTAACAAAAGGTCCAGTCACTCAGCCATCTCCCTCTTTTCTTCTCTTTTTATAACTCCTTTTGTCTTTTGCCTCCTGGACTGCACTGCTGGCTGAGAGCCAGGGATATACCCATATGGGGTAAATCCGCTCCTACTGTGATAGGAATTTTATGGTTTTAGATATATGGCAACGTTCATAACCACACGTACATAGATCAGCACAGGAAAGCCAACCTGGAACCATTTTGATTTCTAAACTGAGCAAATGTTTCTCTGCATGGTCAAAATGGAAAAGCCTCCCCATTGTCTCTTCCTTCACAAATCCTGTCTTAATCTGTGTTTGAATAAGGGTGTGAGCCTTATTATTACAAGACTGGCCAGGCTCCTCAGGCAATCCAATCAAGTAACCTGCCAGACAGGAAATAAACAAAGCGACAGGAGAAAACAACATGCAAATGTTCTGTTTTAGACCGCCTTATCTGAGGGGTGGTCTTAGGTTACACCCCTTCTGTGATGAATGCATAATGTTTCTGGGGGTGGTCTTGATCTAGAGGATGGGAATTTCAAAAGTCTTTATAAGGAGACTTCCGGAGGCGGCGCAAAACGGCAATGGCGGTCCTCTTTACTCAGTGAAGAGGGGCTCCACGAAAAAGGGTTGTCCGCTGCGGCAAAGCGGAGACCCATTAAGAAGAACCGCAGGCAGAGCGAGCCTGCGGCCGTGGGACTTGGCGGGCTCCAAAAGCCCCCCCAGAAACGAAGAAGGAGCTCCGTAAGGGGCTCCGGAACGCGAAAGGGGGAGCGGCGCTGTGAGTTCATCGCTCTTTTCGTGGATGCAAAGCCGCGCTGCTGCTGCTGATGAGCGCCGACCTTTCTTCTTGAAAACATCAAAATTGGCTGCTACATACCCGTGAGTAAGGGGAGCTAAACATCGGATTAAAACTTGGGAATTTGGTTGAAATTCGGCTGAAAACGGGAGGCGAGTAACAGGAAGTCCGTCTCCCGATCTTGCTAACCAGATTAAAGCAACTGTTCAGAAGAGCGCTGAAGCGCTTAAAGGGGACTGTAAAAGTAAAACGAGGGTGTATTTGACAGACTTTATAGTGAAAAGACAAGCAGGAAATCTTTGCAAAATCTGTGGATCTTATCTTTTGGAACCTTCTTCCTAATTTTGAGCTATGTGGAGTTAAAAGGGACAACCCAGCTGTCGGGCTGTCAGTGCGCAAAAGAGAACTGTCAAACTGCTGATACTGTTATTGGAGTTTAAACTGATACATAGACTGAGACACTAACGTTTAAACCTTGTTGCTGGGACCTTTCTTGACACCTTGTGGCCTTTCTTCAAGAAAAAGAAAGCCCGGGGAACCTTCCTTTTGTGCTCTGGAACTACTAAAGATTTAACATAGGGAATATAAGAACTTCAATGGCGGATAAGAGTTCTCTCCTTCCTTGAAACTTTGAAATACCCCCACCTAGAGGATTGTGGAGACATAGAGGCCTGGGAACTGTACTTTATTGTGATTCTCTGTGGTTAAATTGTTTACACTCTGGACTTGTCTGACTTATGAAACAAAAGAAAATTTGACCTTGAACAGAGGCAGGTGTGGAATGAGCGGCTCAGGGAGAACAAGAGCAGCTAAAGCTAAAGAAAAAGAAAAGAAACCAGTGCAACTTGTTCAAACAACCCTATCTCATCAACGAAGATCATCCGTCCCAACTGTGCTGACAGCACAGGAGGTGGAAGTTGAAGAGCCTGCTGCAGAAGATATGGCAACTGGAGGATCTGAAATAGTCCTGAAACAAATTTTGGAACAACTGGCAATTTTAAACCAAAAAGTGGACAATCAATCATCAAAAATTGACCAAGCTACATCCTCTATTAGTAAATTATCTGAGCAAGTTTCTCAGCATACTCAGGCAATTGAAAAATTGCAAGGGGCAACGACTGAAAATTATAAACTTGCTGTGGAAGCCAGTCAAAAAGCAGAACAGGCGAACAAAAAGGTTGATGAGATTAAGGGGGAAGTAAGGCCTCTGAAAAGACAGGTAGGGGAACAACAAGCCTACCTGTCATTGGTTGAATTGAAAAGTAAGGAAAATAATCTCAGATTAAGGGCCATCCCAGAACTGGAGGAAGGAAATCTACAGGGATTTTTAACACTTTTGTTCTCCAAATTCTGGGGGATTGAGGAAGATAAGGACTTTAAAATAGTGACGGCCTTTAGACTGGGAAAACTGATAAAGAAGGATAAGTCCAGAGACTGTTTGGTTATTCTGAGATCAAGAGAGGAAAGAGACAAGATACTAGGCCTACATTTTAAAAAATCTTTGGAGATAGAAGGTAAAAAGGCTGAAATTTACAGAGACATACCCAAACACCTTTTGGATCTTAGGACCACTTATACAGATTTGACCAAATTGTTGAGATACAACACAATCCCTTATAGGTGGGAGTTTCCGCAAGGACTATCATTTACCTACAAAGGAAGGAAAGTAAGAATTAAAACACCGGAGGACCAACAGAAGTTCTTACACGACCACGAGGAGGACCTCCAGAAAGGAGCCGCAGCTTCTTGGCCACCACCACCACCGGGACCATCTCCAAAGCCTACACCGTCTGGATCTGGACCAGCATTACCACCTCCGGGATCGGAGGGAAACCTAGACACCCCACTGTAGACCCACCAATTAGACCAGGATGTCGCTGCAGCTTCTTAGTTGGAATATAAATGGCGGAAATTCTCCGGAAAAAAGAAGAAAAGTATTTCATATTTTGAAAAAAGAACAACTGGACATTATTTGCCTGCAAGAAACGCATGTGACAAGGCTCCACAGAAAAGTGTTAATTAATAAAAGATTAGGCCAAGAATTTATTTCTTCGGATAAAGTTAAGAAAAGAGGAGTGGTGATATATGCAAAGGAGAGCCTGTCACCGAAATTCTTATTTAAAGATGAACACGGCAGAATTTTGGCGATTGAAATTCAGACACAAGGAGAAAATTTTTTGATATTAGGAATATACGCCCCAAATGAAGGAAAATCGGAATTTTTCAGGAAGCTGCATGAGATTATGCTGGACTACCTAGACTACAACAACATCATCATGATGGGTGATATGAATGGGGTTGTGTCTGTAAATATGGATAAGTCGCAAAGTGCTAACATAACGAAAGATGGCAGACTACCTAAAACTTTTTTTGAAATGACTGACAATGTGGACTTAATTGACATATGGAGGGTTAAGAACCCCCTAGGAAAAGAAGGGACTTTCTTTTCTGAAGCTCATCTGACATGGACACGAATCGACCAAATATGGATAACTAGAGGACTGGCACCCAAGACTAGAAAGGTGGAAATCTGCCCAAAAACCTGCTCCGACCATAATGCTTTGAAAATGGAATTGAGACTAAATACAACCGGATCCTTCAGATGGAAAATGAATGACACCTTACTAAGGAATGAGAAGATTGTTAAGAAGGCCCAAAAAACTTTAAAGGACTATTTTGAGATAAATTTAAATACCACTGTGGAAAAAAGAATAATCTGGGACGCAAGTAAAGCAGTTATGAGAGGGTTTCTAATACAACAAAACACGATCAAGAAAAAGCTCTGGAATGAAAAGAAGGAGAAGATATTGGAAAAAATAAGAGATGGAGGAAAAAAATTAAGATCCAGGCCCAAGTCGAAGGAAGTGCTGAGAGAAGTGAAATTTTTCCAAGCACAATATTTGAAATTGATAAATCAAGAGGTGGAATGGAGAATTAAACAAATGAAACAAAGATCTTTTGAATCAGCAAATAAGTGTGGGAAACTGCTAGCATGGCAGTTGAAAAAGAGACAAAAACTTAATACAGTTACAAATCTAGAGATTGAAGGGAGAATGGTTCAGAAACCCGAGGAAATTAGAAAGTGCTTCCAGAGATACTTCAAAGAACTTTATTCACAAGGGCCACAGAAAGACTTGGAGGTGGACCAATTTCTTAAAACCAATGGACTACAGAAAATACCTCAGGAAATGAGAACAATCCTGAATAGTAATATCACACAGCAAGAAATTGAAAGTGCCATTCAGAATCTTCAATTAGGCAAATCTCCAGGCCCTGATGGACTTACCTCCAAATACTATAAGGTTTTGAAAGACTATTTGATACAACCTTTGTTGGAGGTCTGTAACCAGATCATGGAGGGGAGGAAGACACCGGAAACGTGGAAAGAAGCTTACATCACATTGATACCTAAACTAGAAACTGAAAAGACCCAACTTAAGAACTACCGCCCCATCTCACTCCTAAATGTGGATTACAAAATTTTTGCAGACATTTTGGCAAGTAGGTTTAAAAAAGTGCTTAATGAAGTGATCCATAAGGACCAGGCTGGCTTTCTCCCTGGTAGGCATTTGTTTGGCAACACAAGAAACATCATCGATATTTTGGAACTTTTACAAACAAAGCTTAACACTAGAGCGGTGCTAATCTTTATTGATGCGGAGAAAGCCTTTGACAACATTTCCTGGATGTTTATGAAGAAAAATTTGGAAGGGATGGGAGTGGGGCGGGGGTTTGAAAATGGAATAGAAGCAATATATTCAGAACAAAAAGCGAAATTGATAGTAAACAATGTGGTGACAGAGGAGTTTAAAATTGAAAAAGGGACACGGCAGGGGTGCCCTCTATCCCCCCTATTGTTTATTTCAGTTCTGGAGGTGCTATTGAACATGATTAGAAAGGACCGGTTGGTACAGGGAATTGAGGTCGGAGTGAAACAATATAAATTGAAAGCATTTGCAGATGACCTGGTATTAACATTGCAAGAGCCAGTCCCCAGTACTAAAAGAGTGTTAGAATTAATTTCTGATTTTGGTTGGGTGGCGGGATTTAAGTTGAACAAGCAAAAAACTAAGGTTTTAGCAAAAAATTTGACAACTACAGAAGCAGATGAGTTCGTGAAAGAAACAGAACTAAATGTGGTTAAAAAAGTAAAATACCTAGGGGTGTATCTGACCTCCAAAAATTTGAATTTGTTTAAAGATAACTACGAGAAATGTTGGTCAGAAATTAAAAGAGATTTGGAAACGTGGTCAAGACTGAAACTTTCCTTGTTGGGCCGAATAGCAGCTATAAAGATGAACGTATTGCCAAAAATGTTATTTCTGTTTCAGACCCTACAGATTGTGGACAAGGTGGAATGTTTTGGAAGGTGGCAGAAGGATGTTTCCAAGTTTGTTTGGCAGGGCAAAAAGCCCCGAATAAAGTTTAAAATATTAACTGACGCGAAAGAAAGAGGGGGATTTGCCCTGCCAGACTTGAGGTTATATTATGAATCTGCAGCCTTCTGCTGGTTGAAAGATTGGATCTTACTGGAAAACACTGATGTCCTAGATCTGGAAGGGTTTGACAATGCTTTTGGGTGGCATGCATATTTGTGGTACGACAAGGTTAAAGTGCACAAATTGTTTAAAAACCACATTGTTAGGAGAGCAATTTTAATGGTCTGGACAAAATATAAAGTCTTATTGGAGAGTAAGACTCTGAGGTGGCTCTCACCGGTGGAGGCCAAGGCATGTAAGAGACCTAACATGGAAGCCAATTGGCCTAAATATGGGGAAATTATTGAAAAGATTGGAGACAATTGGAGGTTGCAGAGCTTGGAAAAATTAAAAAACAAGGTGCGAGATTGGTTGCATTATGCACAAATTCAAGAGGTCTTTAAAGTAGACAAGAAGGTTGGATTCCAGGTGGAAAAATCGAAACTAGAGACAGAACTGTTAGAACCAAAAAGTAAACTACTTTCGAGAATGTATAACCTGCTGCTTAAATGGAATACTCAGGATGAGACAGTCAAATCCGGCATGATAAAGTGGGCGCAGGACTTGGGGCATAACATTATGTTTGAAGACTGGGAAAGGTTATGGAACACCGGAATGAAATTTACGGCATGTAGTGCCTTGAAGGAAAACATTATGAAAATGATATACCGGTGGTACATGACCCCAGTCAAGCTTGCTAAGATATATCACCTGTCTGATAATAAATGTTGGAAATGTAAAGAGGCGGAAGGGACATTCTTTCACCTCTGGTGGACCTGCCCGAAAGTGAAGGCCTTTTGGGAAATGATTCATAATGAACTAAAAAAGGTACTTAGATTTACCTTACCTAAGAAACCAGAGGCCTTCCTCCTGGGCATGGTGGACAAGAGAGTGCTTAAGAAGGACAGAATTTTTTTTATGTACGCCACTACAGCAGCAAGGATCCTGATCGCAAAACATTGGAAGACACAAGATTTACCCACACTGGAGGAATGGCAAACGCAGTTGATGGATTACATGGAATTGGCCGAAATGACTGGCAGAATCCGAGACCTGGGAGAAGAAACAATCGAGGAGGACTGGAAAAAATTTAAGGACTATCTGGAAAAACACTATAAGTTGTATGAATGTTAAAAAAATGCACCTTTTAGGAAACTCTAGCTTCAGTAATGTTAAATTAAAGAAATGGAAATTAAGGCACAGGAAGTCTGAGATAAGAATAAGGAAATAACTTTATTGTGTTTAAATGAAAACGTACATGATCCGGGTTATAACACATTTGAAATTGGGTAACATGATAAAACGAAGGATACAATAAGTAATGAAATAAGTTAACAAATTGCTGATGTTATGTTCACAGAGAATGCAGGGTTGGGAGGATGTGGGGAAGTCCAGTAGATTTGGAAAAAAGAACAAGAAAATTTGTAATCTTCTTATTTTGCTTTTATAACATGCTCTTTATTCTTTTTTCTGTATTTTACAAACTTAATAAAAAATATTATTAAAAAAAAGTCTTTATAAGCCCTTGCACAGCAATTTTGGGGGTCCTCTTCCTCTCCTGCGGGTGAGGGGAGCACCCTGTTGCAACAGATCAATAAAGATCAAGCTTACTAGCTGCTTTGCTTCTCAATATTCTCTGGTTGGCCTCTGTTATTTTCTCCTACCAATAGGGAACCTATGTAAGGACTCTATATGGGCTCTTGGATACCCCATAAGGGAAAAGGGCATATTTTTATTTACAACACTACTTATTTGTAACTTCAAGCCCAAAGCCTGTCTTCAGGGACCACACTGTGCTCTGACCATGAGTTAACTTCTTATTGTTACTTATGAGCAAGACTGCTGTGTCTTTATTCTTTTAGGAGGGAATCAAGGGGTCTTACCCAGAATAATAGAATTTATGAAATTCAAACGAAGCTTCCTGCTGTGTAAAAGGGGGGTATACTCTGCTGAATGAATAAACTCACTAGTGTGAGTCAGGAAGGATACTATTTAATCAATATATCCTCTCCTGCTACCCACAACTTGAATTTTATTATTACGGTCACAGACCAGTTTCGGCTCACTTACAATATCAGGAAAATCATAAAACACAACAGGAATACATTGAATTGCAATTGGGTATAACAGAGACAATTCAGATATAGTGGCAGTTAAAAATATATATTAAATCTTGATCACTCAAATATAACCTAAAATTGTCATTTAAAACCTTAATCATTTTGGTAGTACAGCTTGTACAGTTTTAGGGCAGTCGCACAGAATTTGGCCACCCTTAGCGTGATCTCCAGATCCTTGTCCTCTACCAGGAGTTTTAGACATTGAAGGGGTCACCTGCAATGCAAGGAATTTTTTTATTAAAGGGGGTGGGCGTCCAGGAAAAAAGTCTTTGGCCAGCCTGTCTGCCATTGAACCCAGTGTGTTCTGACTACCCACAGTTCTTGCTCTTAGTGCAGCTATCCCTGGGACGTGACCCCCTCGTAAGTTGAGAGTCGCCTGTATTCAAAAGCTCTGCTTCCTTCCTCCTGCGGAAGCAGAGAATTGCCATCATGGCTAGTATGCAAAAGATGTAGAAGTGAAATATACAATGTGTAAAGCTATCTTCGGAAGCAGCGATAATTTTGAAGGGTGCGGGCATCTGTAGGAAATTTCCCTTTCCCTTTACCCTTCTCTCCAGGGGTCCTGGAGGGTCATAGAGCCTTCCTGAGCCCAAGATGATACAGCAGCAGCGACAATCCCATCCCAGGGGGAGAGGGGAGGCCCTGCCAATTTGAATTCCCCTCCACGCTCTCCATCCCCGGGGCAGCTCCTTCTGCTAAAGACGGGACAAAAGGTTTTGCCACCGGGCAGCTATTCAATCAGTGCCAACCTCCCGAGTCCCGGGCTTGCAATTAACAATCCTTTCTAAGTGCTAATAGAAATCCACCACTGCCAGGAGTCCCATTGTTCTACTAGTGCAGTCAAAAGCGTGAAAAGTTGGGGGGGGGGTTGCAGTAGAAGGGGAAGCAAAAGCTGGCAGGTTTCTTTCCGGGCTTCCTTTGGGCCCAAGGCAAAGGGGGAGAAAAAAGGAGAGCGAGAGAAATGGGGGGAGAAATCAGACAGCGCAAGGTGTTTTCTTGTCTGCCTTGGAGCCGGTCCTACCATTGGGCAGTGGGAGGAGGCAGAAGATGGTGGCCCAGCAGCAGGGGCAGGAAGGTTAGCAGCCCTGAAATGCTGGAGGACAGCGCTCTTTGTGTGATGCAACCTTTCCTAATGAAAAAGAACGTAAAAATAGCCCTGCTTGGTCAGGCCAGTGGCTTGTCCTAGCTCGGCACAGAATCACTGAATTGCAGAGATGGAAGGGACCCCAGCGGTCATCTAGTCCAACCCCCTGCAATACAGGAATCTCATCTATCCCCCCCCCCCCCGGTTTTAAATATTTATTGGGTTTTATAACAAATTAAAAAGAAATCTCATTCATCATATTGTCCTTCGGACTTCCCTCAACTACTGAGTTATTTGGTTTTGTTTATTGTGTGCTGCTTTGTATCAAAGTAAATTCCCTTATCATTCTCTAACATATCTGTTACTATAATAAAGTTGTGAACATTTATTCAAACCCTGCCAGTGAGTCCAGCCCATTTTGTAGTTTCTGCAAATAAACTGTAAATGGTTCCCAAACTTTTCTGAAGTCTTTTTTGTCCTCTCTTAATTTATCTGTTAGCTTAGCCAATTCTGCATAGTTCATCAATTTTTTCTTGCCATTGTTCATTTGATGGTATTTCTTCCATCTTCCAGTATTGTGCAATCAAGATTCTTGCCGCTGTTGAGAGCCAGTGTAGTGTAGTGGTTAAGAAGGAAATCAGCCCTGAGTGCTCACTGGAAGGTCAGATCCTGAAGCTGAGGCTCCAATACTTTGGCCACCTCATGAGAAGAGAAGACTCCCTGGAAAAGACCCTGATGCTGGGAAAGGTGGAGGGCACAAGGAGAAGGGGACGACAGAGGACGGTGGTTGGACAGTGTTCTCGAAGCTACCAGCATGAGTTTTACCAAACTGTGGGAGGCAGTGGAAAATAGAAGTGCCTGGCGTGCTCTGGTCCATGGGGTCACGAAGAGTCGGACACAACTAAACGACTAAACAACAACAAATACTGCACACCAGCCAACTTCTAGACTCTCAAAAGATAGAGACTGAAACACCTTCTTCCCATGGCCTGGAAGTCCCCGGAAGTCGTCAGACCTGTCTCCCTGCACCCACCCCCTGCAAGTTAGTCGTGCGAGAAGGGAGTTAAGCAGCTGCAGTTTGCATGGCTATGAAGGGGGACAGGAGAAAACTGGCATCCTCGGGAACAGAGGAAGGTCCCCAGAGACAGCTTGTCTCAGCTGGAGTCGCCACGCGGAGCTAATTTCTGTCTGCAAGCTGGAGTGGGGAGAAAATTAAATGCTGACCTATATTGCAGTCTGGCCTCTAGGATGGGGGCAAGCGGTCTGTAGTGAGATGGATTGGGTAGCAAAGACAGCTGTTTAACTGGAGAGAGTGGGGGGGGGGACACACCCAGTAGCTCAGGAGCAGAGCATGGGGAAGTTGGAGTCTAAGTCCATCTCCAGTTAGGGCTGGGAGGTCCTTCTCTGAAACCCTGGACAGCTGCTGCCAGTCAGTGTACACAGTGCTGAGCTAAATGGCCCAATGGTTTGGCTCAGTATAAGCAGCTATGTTCCCAAGCAAATCCATTCTCAAACAGACCAGAGATGGTCTTTATTTAAGAGCTGGAGTATCTTAAGATAGCACAGCTGGGGGGGGACCTCCATTCCTTGCCTATTTTAAGGACCCCCGCTTTCAGCAGTGAGTGGTCTTCCCCCTGCTCTTCCTTTAGCAGAATTCTTGTTGCTAATTCAAGCAGCAACCCCAGCTCAGCGTTAGAGAAACCACCACACAATGCACTCCAAGGCACTTTGTTGCTGTACACTTAGCTCCAATGCATGGAAGGGACCTGTGACTCCGAAAGTGGTGCAAATGACTTCCAGAGAGCACAGAGGGAGCCAAATGCTCTTAACCAGTGTGCAGAGCATACCCCACCCCCCAAAAAACCTTAATGACTGCAGGAATATGAGGCACAATGTCTATGCAGGTTTCAGTCGTTGCACCTTTTCCTCTCCTGCTGATCCTCATGGGCAACTTTCGGTTGCACCTGCGCAAGTTGCTCCTGGCTCCTGTTGCCATGGAGATTTTGGCAGGCAGTTCTGAACACAAGACGGGTGCCTTCCTCTCTCCCTGTATATCCAGGGAGATGCTTCACAACATCTGGGCAAGGACTGGAGGAGAAAAGCAGGGGCAAGGCTGTCCAAAGCTTGTGGGCAAAGAACAAAAAGGCAGGTCTTAGCTGCCGCAGGGTTTGTGTCGCATGGATGCCGCAGGCTGGCAACGTTGACCCCACGGTTTATTGGAATCCCTTGCAGACGACTGCAGTGCCCAGAGGCAGGCAGGCAGATCATGCATCCACAGCTGTGACCAGAGGAGGAATGACTGCTGGGAGGAGCACAGAGAGAAGAAACACCCTGGTGCATCTGCAGCAGCCAAACTGGATGCCTCCATCTGCCCCAGCTGCAACAAAACATGTCTCTGCCATATCAGCCTCTACATCCACAGGAGGTGCTGTAACTCTCCAACACTTTGACTTCACCCCCAAAGGCGCACTCAGCAAGTTAATGCAATGTATTAGCCATCAAATACCTGACTTTGCAGCAAGTGGAGAGAGCCAGTTTGGGGTGGTGGTAAGAGCACTGAAGTGGATCTGGGAGACCAGGTGTGTTGCAAGGGGAGAAGTAGATGACGCTCAGGGTCCCAATTCCACAGTTCTTCAAAATCTATGCTTCTGTGAACACCCTTCTCCCAAGCAAGGAGTTTTGTGGTGCTCAAAGGCTTGCAGAAATTAAGTACCCAACAGTTTGTGTATGCATGTGTTTGTGTGTGTGTGCAGATAGAGCTAGGTTAATGAATTTCATCTTTTCTTCTTTGCATTTCCTGGGAATCTTCACCAGATGCTTTTGCTGTGAGCTGAGCAGGGAGGCACATCTCTCTTTGCCTCTAAGAGTGATCCATCTCTCTCTCTCTCTCTCTCTCTCTCTCTCTCTCTCTCTCTCTCTCTGTATTCCTCTCCCTTTCAAGGTAAATCAACCCACATATTAAGGTGTCAAGTTCCTACAGATTAATAAAATGAATTTTGATGTTTGAAAAGCTCCTCGCCCCACCCCACCCCCCCATTTTTCTGCAAATTACTGTTTTCAAGGCATCTGCTCCCAGAGCTTCTCAATAAGGGTAATCAAAGGACTTGATTGAGCTTTGGAATTTGCCTGTCAAAGCCAGATGCCCTGGAACGCGGTGTGTGGCGCTGCCAAAAGGATGCCACAGGGACCTTGCCTTCATGGAAAGAATCTGCATTTTGCAGAGGTGTCAGTGCAATCTAAGTAGGGTGGGTGGAACCGCCCTGATTATTTTTGTGTGTGGCAGTTGTAACTCAGTCTGACAAGTGTCAATTTTGCGTCAGTTATACTTGGTTGTTATTTTTGTTTTTCAGTGAACAGTGAACTTGCAGTCCCACACACCAAACCGGGGGGGGGGGGGGATAGCTTCCACTCAAACTGTTTCTGTTGTTTTTAATCAGACATGTCTATTAATTTTTTGATTATGTTCCCCCCCCCTTGCCTGCTGCTTTGTGGATTCTCTTGACGTGCTCTATTTTTAATGTGATTTTGTTTTCAGGGACAACCCCCCCATCCTAATTTTAAATTGGAGTATATCTTTCCATGATCTGTTTATCCTGGGGTGCTGGATAAAGAAACAACCTTAGTTTGGGGCTGTGAGTGCTGGTTTGTTTTATTTATAGCCCATGATACTTTGAGATATTAAGGAGGGCACCTCAGAATATCTGCTTCCAGCTTGTGCTCCTCTAACCAGTTTTTAGAGAGCCAGGGTAATGTAGTATAGTGGTTAGAGTGTTGGAGTAGCACTTGAGAGGCCTGAGGTTTAATCCTCTTCCCCCTGAGCTCACTGGTTGATTGTGGAACGTTCACCATCTCATGTGCTGGGCCCGAGGGTAACCTGAAAACCACGGTCCAGGTCCGGTTCAGAATCTGTAGGTTCCGCTAGGAGTCAGTCCAACAGGGCCAAGGCAGGACATAGGCAGGAAACCAGGCAAGGGCAGGGTCTGGCATGCAGCAGGGTTGCTCCTGCAACCTGGGGCGGGGTCCAGCAGCCTTTTATCTTTGTCAGGGTAGCGGGCCGTTCCTGATCCCAGGCGACTCACCTCCCTGCTTTGCCCGAAGGTGAGCACTCCTCCTGCAAGTACTCAGGTCTCTCCTTCTCCAGACCTGAGTCTCTGCAGCCCGGGAGACATCGGTGGGCTACTAGACCCAGAGGCTGCCTCAGCCTCCCCTGACCCAACCGGTAGTGGAGCAGCTGTAAGTGATGGCCCAGCTGGAGGCAATGAGGTAATCCCTGCATCTGGAGCCAGGGCAGGCTCAGGCCCCGGACTCAGCCCAGCAGGTGCTTGTTGCAGGAGAACCTGTGCAGACTGGGGCTCTTCAGGGTCAGGCCCCAGACTTGGTTCAGATGCCGCCTGAGGCAAAGGATCCGGTGCAGACTGAGTCTCCTCTGGTTCCAAGTCCGAGCCTGAGTCCCAGGCCATCACACCTCGCAGCTTAATCTACCCCACGGGGTTGTTGTGGGGATAAAATTGGTTTGTTTGGTTTTTTTTTGCAGTTTATTACTTTGAGTTCTTTGATGGAGAGATGGGATACGCATTTCATCAATGCTTTGATGGACAAAATATGATCTATAATGAAATTTTTAAAATGTTTAAGATAAACTTTGTTAAAAGACCAGAAGCATTTTTTATTAGACATTTCAGGTCAAGATTTGCCAAAAGAGAAGAAGAAACTTTTCCTGTATGCTACAACTGCGGCTAGGATACTCCTAGCCCAAAGATGCAAAAGCGATGAAATACAAACCAAAGAAGAATGTCGAGAAAAATTGGTGGAATATGCTGAAATGGCGAAGCTAACAGAAAGATTTTTTTAAAAAGTTTGGGAACCATTAATGCTGTATCTACAGAAACAATGTAAAGAAATGGACTCACTAGTAGAGTTTGAGTAAACACTTACAACTAAGAAAACATAGAAATTATAAAGTTGATGTTAAAATTGTGAGAGTATAACAATATTTAATTTAAAGAACTTAAGATCAAGATATAAAGCAAGCAGGAGAAGTTAATATGTTTAAAACCAGAAGAGGAAGCTGGGGGAATTCGAGAACAGTAGTATTTTTTGTTCCATGATATGTTGCTATTATGATAAAAATGTAAAATTCAACAAAATGATTTTTTAAAAAACCACTTTGATGGACAAAGAGTTATGGGACACCAGAGTTGCCCAACTCCAGGAGCTACTGAGGGCTTAAAATTGGGCACTAGTGAATGATGCTCTAAACACTAGCCAGGTATCAGAATGGCCACTTGCTTCCTTATAAACCCTTCAGGGTGCTGAGATTGGCACAGGGGGATCCTTTTCATAGTTCTTCCTGTGGGGAATAATGCTGCAGCCAAAATAAAAATTCATGTGTTGCTAGACAAGCAAAGAGTTAGGACATATGGAGTTCCCTGCTAAATTCCAAAAGAGGGCACTCTGTGAAGTCATACCCCCTGTTTGCCCTGGCGGGTAAATTAAGAAAAGCAAAATACGGTAATCCTCACTACATCCTCCCCGTTCAGAACTGGAGAGAGATGATGCTTGTTTTGTGCTCTCTGAGCACAGACTCCATTTTGATCTCCACCATGTATTCTGTAATCTAAAAGTAGATTCTGCCTGAGTTATTTTCCATGCTGCTTACTCTTGAATCAAGTCCGAAGCTTTATGTAAGTAAAAACTATTTTTATTCTTACACTACAGACTTCTGTGTTCCTCCTTTGTTTAGAGGGATAAAAAGGAGAAGGTCCAGTCTGCTAAAGCACCCTGGCTAATTACTAATAAGGTTAAGTAACCTTGCCTAAGAAGTTTCACATTTTATACCGTGAAGGGATTGTAATTTTAAACTCTGCTAACTAGACATTCTTCTCACACAAGTGAATAAACAATATTGTATCCTGCTCTCCAAATCCATCCAACATCTTCACCTTCAGAAGTAGAGGGCCTTCTCTGGGGTGGCCCCTAAGCTTTGGAACTTCCTCCCAAGGTGCACTTGGCACCTTCACTGTAAAACGTTTGCAGGGAGCTGAAAATGCACCTCTTTATCCTGGCTTTTGACACTTGGAATCATAGAATTGTAGCATTGGGAGCCGAAGTGTCAGCTAGTTCAACCGCCTGCAATGCAGGAATCTCAACTGAAGCATCCATGACATCTAACCGTGGTTTAAAAACCTCCAAGGAAGGAGAGTCTTTTCCACCTGCAAAGGGCTCTTATTGTCAGAAAGGCCTCCCTGAAGTTTAATCAGAATCTCCTTTCTCATAACCTGAAGCTGCTGGTTCGAGTTTCAGGGTTGTAGGTTGAGTTAAACTGTTTTTAATGTTGCGTTTTAATGTTGTGACCTGCCGTGGGATCTTAGGGTGGTGGGTGGGCCATAGATAGATAGATAGATAGATAGATAGATAGATAGATAGATAGACAGACAGACAGGTCAACAGGTCTCCATCTCTCCCTTCGTCCAAACTCAATCCCAGCAGTTTCATAAACTGTTCCACCTCCTTTCTTCAAGACTATCTAATTTCAAGAGGACTCATTTGAATCAAGAGTCTCTTTCCTCAAAGGAAGTCAGGTGGTTGCCTTTGGCTCACCTGGTCATTTTCTTCCCTGGGCTGCCGCCTCCTCCCCATCTCTCCCACTTTACACATTTCCTCTCCACCGCGCACCCCCCCAACACCACCACATCACTCCCATCATGAGTTCATAATGATAATTGTTTTCATTTTCATTTCAACTTATTGAGGGGAAGGGGTTTAATTGGGGGGAAAATGAGGTGAGTCACTCCTCCCAGGAGTGTTTCAAATTTGCAGGACACTCTGTGTGCAGGTAAACACTCAACAGTTCAGAATCCGTCCCCTCCTCTTCCTTTCACCACCTCCAGTGCCAACAAAGTGCTTTGATTAAGAAAGTTGACAGGCAATCAAGATGAGGTTAGTAAGTCAGCCTAACACTGAGCAGTAGTGACATTGCTAACAAAGATTGGTGGGGAGTGGGAGGAAGAGAAGGGGGCCAAGACTGATTCCCCGGGTGAATTGCTCCTCATTTAGCAACTGTGCTGTGCTGACCTCTCTACCTGGGCTGGTTTGTCACAGGAAAGATCTTTCCGCATTCCACTTTCCTTCTCTGCTCGAAGCTACCTCTGATTTCACTTGTGCTACAGAGGTACGGCTGGTGGCACCGTTTAGGGGAGGACTTTGGGGGCACGGGCTGGGGGCCCCATTCAACTGAATGAGCAGGAGGTCCCCGGTTGCAGCCAGATTGCCTTGCCGCATTTTGAAGCCAGCAGCATATTGCACATTATTATCTAAAGATAACATAAGTAGAACCCAGTGGCCCATCTAGTCCAGCATCCGTTGCCCTAAACCTGCCTCTGCCAAAATAATAATAATAATAATAATAATAATAATAATAAAAATAAAATAAATAATAATAATAATAATTTATTATTTGTACCCCACCCATCTGGCTGGGTTTCCCCAGCTACTCTGGGCAGCTTCCAACAAAGACCAAAAATACACTAAGATGTCACACATTAAAAACTTCCCTGAACAGGGCTGCCTTCAGATGTCTTCTAAATGTTAGGTAGTTGTTTTTCTCTTTGACATCTGGTGGGAGGGTGTTCCACAGGGCAGTCGCCACTACTGAGAGGGCCCTCTGCCTGGTTCCCTGTAGCTTTGCTTCTCGCAACGAGGGAACCGCCAAAAGGCCCTCGGAGCTGGACCTCAGTGTCCGGGCAGAACAAAAGGAATCCTCCTGTTAGATAGAGACCTTGTATGGTTCCCTCCTTTTCATCTACAGTGCAGCTTGGCTCACTGGCTTGAGTAAACTGGAGTGGTCTCTTTGGCACATGCCTCAATGTGACACAGACTGCATGGGCTCTCCTGAATGTGGGGTGCCGATGTGCGAGTTGACATTATTTGTGGGGTGCAGCTGGATATGATCAAGATCTTTTGTGCAACAGATGCACACGACATGACACCACATTTTGGTTCTTATTAGAAAAACAAACTGGCCTTTGATGCAATCTCATTTTATTTATTAAAATTCCTCACTGCGTGTGTGTGTGAATCATTCTCGAAAGCAAACACCAACAGGCAGCTTGTTGACTTCGCATCTTCTTTATTCAAAAGCTGGAGGGAGCCAGTTTCCTCTCCAAGCCTTCTGTCGACAGCTTGTGCCAGTTTGTTTTTGAGTTCGGAATCCAGGATTTCCTTTTCAATAAACAGCAGGAGACAAGATTGCAAAGCGCTCACAAAAGAGGTTGTTACCAAAGGGAGTGTGAACAAAGGAATTTGGTATCAGTTAATGCAACTTGCATTCTTCTGGGAAAGGTGCATTTCAGCTGATGTTGGAATTCCCACCCCACAACAGTCCCAAAGTTCTGTGCATTCTTTTGTTTATCTGCCTGCAAGTATTAGGCAGATTTCATGCCACACACTTCTCATGAGATACATAAAAATGTTGACTTCGAGGATGGCTCAGTGAGCAGAGCATGAGACTTTTAATATTAGGGTTGTGGGTTCATGTTGGGCGAAGACCTCTAATATTTTGACTCTCTTTTGAAAGAGTGAGACACTCATTCACTGATTAATAATAATAATTTCATTATTTATACCCTGCCCATCTGGGTACCTCAAACACAGACATCAGCTTTGATTTGGCTCGTTGTGTTCACAACAGACTTGTAAAGTAGGCCATTTTTAGCCTCATGTTACTGATAGGAAGCTGGGGCTGAGAATCACTTGCTTGGTGCTACACAATGACCCCATGGTAGCAGTGAGATAAAAGGTAGAGGACCTCTGACAGTTAAGTCTAGTCGCGAACAACTCTGGGGTTGCAGTGCTCATCTTGCTTTACTGGCCGAGGGAGCCGATGTTTGTCTGCAGACAGTTTTCCCAGGTCATGTGGCCAGCATGACTAAGCCGCTTCTGGTGAAACCAGAGCAGCACACGGAAACACTGTTTACCTTCCCACCGGAGCGGTACCTATTTATCTACTTGCACTTTGATGTGCTTTCGAACTGCTAGGTTGGCAGGAGCTGGGACTGAGCAACGGGAACTCACCCCGTTGTGGGGATTCGAAACGTCAACCTTCCAATCAGCAAGCCCAAGAGGCTCAGTGGTTTAGACCACAGCGCCACCCGCATCCCAGCAGTGGGATAAGTCCCTTATTATTCCAGCCACACACCACACTCCCACCCCTGCCTGACAATATGGATGCAATGAAACTAATTATCTTATGCGGTTCTTTAAAAGATAACTGGCAATATTCAGATGGAATCCTTTGAGCACTCAGAAAATGAGATGGAAATTATTATGATTTTTTCCCCAGTTTACAGTGGAAGCCCCCCTGCCCAAACAGCAAAGACAGCAAGAAAATGAGTGAGAAGGGCTGTCCAGGGGACAATGCAGGTTTTACATTTGCATTTCAGAACACATCCCTACTGAAAAAGAAAGAGAGAAAAGGAAGTTTTTAGCAGTGGTTCTCGTGGACGTGGCTGGACAGGGCGGCAAGAGTGGCGGGAACTTTCGAGGGCGATCAAATAAACATTTAAACATTTCAGTGCAGTGTAGTATAGTATAGTATGGTGTCATTTATTTCTTTATTTGCAGAATATGGCTAGATCTCTTTTCAAAATAAGAGCGAGAGCATTGGCTATTGTTCTACATATAGTTTTCCACACTGTATTGTTATGAACAGGAATTTTCAACTCTGAGAAATATGAAAGATCAGAAGAGCGAAATGATTCTTTCTGTTGATGGGGTGATAAAATTTGTTTGTCTCAAATTACACCTAATATCAATGAGATTACATGGCAAAAGCCAGATCACACCTTTCACTGAGTTTGTATACATAATTCAAAACTCTAATGCCCAGGCTCTACCACCCTCCTATTTACAAGCCAAAAGAGCATACAAACAGATTTTAAAGCTGGCCAAACGCGAGTGGTACCAAAAGCGTTGGCGAGCCTTGATTGCGGCCTCTAGATCCCGCAGACCACAGGAATTTTGGGCTCTGATAAACAAAAGAGGAAGGAAGTACCCACTGGCGATTATCCCTGCGCCCACATGGGAACAATTCTTGAGTAAATATTTCTCTTTGGCAGAGGAATCCAACTCACTCACGGAATTCCGAGCCGACCATCTACCTTTGTGGCCCTCTACCGACCCAGAACTGATAATGGACTACATAATTAAGGTATATATACAAAAGGTTCACTTATAATTATATGTTGGGAATCATTCATTTTTTAATAGCTGCATTGATTTATCCTTTCTGGATGTCCCATGATCATATTATAGATTGGCTGTGTTTTAATGTTATAAATCAAGCATTGCTAGGAGATCTTTATTTTTTTGTTTTCCAATGTATTTCTTACCATTGAAAAATTCAGTCTGGCACAAGCAAATTTTTATTCTGAAAGTGTGGCCCAGAGAAAAAAAATTGAGAACCACAGGTGGGAAATACACCTGTGGTGTATTTCAACAAAGACAGGGACATGGGGGAATATTACAAAACTTTGAATGCTGCACATATCTTATATTCATTTTTTTTAATTATTCCTGCTTTACAGATGAGTTAGCAAATATTGGTCCATATGGCTTAGTAATGTCTACAGTGATTGGCAGCAGTTCTCCATGGTTTTAGGTGGAATGTCTTTCCACCTCTACCTGGGATTTCTGGGGATGAAACCTGTCCCTGAGCTATGTATGTACTTTCCCCTGAAAGTCTCAGTTGTTTGAAAGGGCCTACATGCAAAGCACAAAAACTAAGAGCGACAGCAAAATCCCAAAGAGCAGCACTAACAACCAATCTATTAAGCACCTTGCTTCAAATGAAATGACTTCAACAGATAAAGTGGAATAGAGCCTTACTTCTTGAGGCAGGGAGTTCCGCACACACACAGTCACTCACACAGTGCCACCACAGGAAAAACCCTGTCTTGAGATGCTGACAAACCTGCCTCACACAGAGCATAGGGGGTGCAACAGCTGATCTGAATGGGAGGGCACGATCACATAAGCAGTGAAATGACTTGGCCCCAAAAGAGTACCCCTTTCCCTCTCGAACAAGAGTGGGGAAACATTTTCAATCTGAGGAAGCATCCAGGGATCACATGCCAGTGGGGTGGGACTGCAGTCCAGGCCGACACAGCCCAGAGGTTTCTATGTGGAGTTCATAGAATCACAGAACTGTAGAGTTGGAAGTGGCACACAGGTTCACCTGGAATCCAAGCAAGAGGCAGTTCCACAATTTAAGGGCACACTACATCCGGGGGCGGGGGGGGGGGGGGCAGAAGGAAGCATGGAGCAGGAGCAGTGTGGGGTGGGGCCTGGAGAGAAGTCAAACCCGGGGCCCAATAAGGGAGACCTGGGGGCCGCATTTGACCCCTGGGCATGCTTACACTCGAACTCAGTTGCTCATGGATTTGAGCACCATGTTGAGCAAAAGATTCCTGCACTGCAGCTGATTGGACTAGATTACCGCCGGTTCCCTTCCAACTCTATAATCCTATGATTTTATGATTCTATTAATCTGCTGTATGCAGAATCAGCGGAGGACGAGATGGTTGGACTGTGTTCTCGAAGCTACCAGCATGAGTTTGACCAAACAGCGGGAGGCAGTGGAAAATAGGAGTGCCTGGTGTGCTCTGGTCCATGGGGTCACCAAGAGGCGGACACGACTAAACGACTAAACAACAACAACAACAATGCAGAGTCAGACCATTGGTCCTTTTAGCACAGTATTTTCTACACTAACTGTCAGAGGCTATCCAGTGTTTCAGAGCAGAAGACTTTTCCAGCCCTACCTGGAGATGACAGGCTTTGAACCTTATACTTCCTGGATGCAAAGAGAATGCTCCACCACTGAACTAAGGCAGGCTATCCCTTAGCTGCTGGTTTTACTAAAAAAATATTATTATTATTAGGGCCGGTGCCTTGATTAATAATTGGGGACACCACACAGAGCAGCCTTTTGTGGGTTTCATAAAGAACCAGCCTGCCTTTCTCCCCTTACAAAAGAACGGGCGGGACAGGCATTCCAATCACTGCAAAGGAAGACTAACGCCGAGGCTGGAATTCCAGCACCATGCTTCGTGGACAGCTCCGCGGCTCTTCACAGCGCGCCAGACAGAGATTGCTCTTTTTTAATCGCTGAGATTCCAGACAGGGGAAAAGTGCATGTGTGTGAGAGAGGGCAAGGCTTGTTGCTCTGCGCTTCTTTGGCCTCTTTTTTCCCCAAAAAACCCACTCACTCACTCATTCGGAACCCAGGAACTCAAAAAGACCAGGGGTCGCAGAGCTGCCTTTCCCTGCCCTTTGGAGTCGCGGGACGCCCTCGGAGGCGGAAGCGCTACAGGCGTGCCTCTCACTTTCCTCCGATCTCTCCGTCTTTTGCTCACCTGCCCAGGTGCGCCCGACCCGTTTCTCCCGCCTGCAGCTCCTCCGGGTCGCCTACTCTGGTGGGTGGCTTCTTTCCCCGGAGTAGGGGGTGGGTTGGGAGGGAATATTAGCAAGCGCTCCATTCCAGCTACCACGGTCAAGAGCTCCGGATTCCCTGTCGAGAAGGTTTGGCGTAGTCCTCTCTCCTCCCACCTCCTCACCTCCACCCACTCCCCTTCCGAGAGAGACAGAGAGAGAGTTGACAGCAACCCTTCTCCATCCACCCACTCAATCCAACGCGCCTTCTCACTTCGCTTTTCTTCCGACGCCACTGCGCGGATCTCGCCGCGGGGGAACCTTTCAGCACCATGAACAGCTCCCAAGCCCTCTTCTTCGCCGGAGGACCCCAGGGGTGGCGGGCTGGAAGCGCGGTCTTTCCCCTCCTGCTGGCCGGGCTGTGCCTGGCGAGCTTGGCCGGGAACCTGCTCCTCTTGACGGTCCTCATCCACGAGCTCCGAAGAGGGAAGATCTCGCCCGCCAACGCCTTGGTGCTCAACCTGTGCTCGGCGGACCTGATCCTGGTCGTCTGCTGCCTCCCCACGCGCATCGCCACCTACTCGCGGCGCTCCTGGGTCTTCGGCAGCTTCGTCTGCAAAGCGACGGACTGGCTCCTCCACGGCTGCCTGGTGGCCAAAAGCCTCACCTGGGCGGCGGTGGGGCAAGCCAGGTACAAGCATGTGGTCTCCTCCTCCTCCTCATCTTCTTCTTCATCATCATCTTCTTCCAAGTGCCTGGGCTTGAGCTGGCGGCGCTTGGCGGGGCTCCTAGCCTCGGCTTGGCTAGCGGCGCTGCTCCTGCCTCTCCCGCACCTGCTCTTCACCTACCTGGAGGCCGGCGGCGCCCCGAGCGGGCTCCTCTACTGCGTCTTCCGGAGCCCCCCCTACGCCGCCAACTTCATGGACGTCTTCAGTAAGGTCTACCCCCTGATCGCCTACCTGGCGCCCGCGGGCTTCACCTTCTCTTGCTACTGGAGGGCTCTGCGCGCCCAGAGAGGGGGCAGGCGGAACCGACTGGCCAAGCCCGGAAGCCCCCAGAGCAAGAAGGTGACCTGGGTGCTCCTGGGCCTCACCCTCCTCTTCCAGGCCACGTGGCTGCCGGCCTGGGTGGCCTGGCTGTGGGAGAGGCACAGCGGAGGGGGCCCCCAGCCGCCCCCGGCTTTGATCTTCGCCGCTGAAGTCCTCATCTTTCTTGATGGCGCCCTCAACCCAGGCGTCTTTTTGGCCACCTCGGGGGAATTCCGGGAAGGGCTGAGGAGCCTCCGGAGGGGGCTGAGCTGCAGGGGAGATGAAGCCCGGAGGCCCAGGAGCGAGGAGACCCCCCAGTCTTTGCAGGACCTGAAGGAGGAGGAGGACGGGGAAGCGGCGGCGGCGGCGGCGGCGCAGGAGAAAGTTCTGCCCGACGTGGAGCACTTTTGGAAGGACCGGAGGAACACCGTCGCCGGGGAAGAGAGCGACCCGGTCCCCTGGGAGCACCAGGGGGACCCTTGAAAAGGGGGAGGGAGGGGAGAGCCGCTTTTCTCCGGTTTGTAGGACTTGTTGCTGCTGCTGTTTCTCGCCACCTCCCGTTGTTTCCAAGCCCCGCCCCCACCCCATTTTCAAAAAGCAAACGAGCAGGTGGCCTCCTTGAAGGAGGCGGAATCGTTGCATCCCAACACTTTGGTTCTGCTTTCCACATTAAGTGATTAATAATAATAATAATAATAATAATAATAATAATGCCTGAACCACCGCTTTAATTCGATCTTTTCTCCCCCCCCCCTTTTCCTCTTGAAATGGGCACATTCTGACGCCCCCCCTGCAAATTGATTGATTGATTGGATATATAGCTCACCTTCCTCCAAGGAGCCCAAGATGCCATGCATAGTTTTTCTCCCCATTTTATCCTCACAACAGTCTTGTGAGGTAGGTCAGGCTGAGGGTGCGTGGACTGGCCCATGACGCCCCGGTGAACTTCCTGACTGAATGGGGATTTGAACCCAGGCTACTAACCTCCTGACCTGCTAACTAGGACACCATATTGGAGAGAGAGAGAAAGAGAGAAGAAGAACTTCTGCGGTGACATTAAAAGTAGAAGCTGCATAGTTGTCCTGAGCTTTAATCTCTCTTCAACCATGAATCACCCCCTCTTCTCTTTCTCTCTCCCACCCCATGGCTAATTATGGCTTGCGGGTGCAGTGTGTGTGTTAAACCCCCAGTGCTGTGACCCTGATCCACATCTGATATTCCCCTTACTCTAAGTCATATGGGGGAGCCAGTCATGAATTTTTCACCTCACCTTGTGTCTGGCCCTCACTAGGGGGGCCTTTGGTGAGATAGTCTCTCCCTCCTTCACACACACACACACGAGCCAACTCCTAGGGGCCGAGGTCCCTTTACCCCCCCCCCCAATAAAATATTTGAGAAGGCTGCCCCTGCCCCAAAATCGATGGGCATTGCCATTCAAATGGAGTATGTGTGCTGCATCTTATGATTGATTGTGCAGGGTGGGGCTTACCTGCCCCCCATTAACTCAGGTTGGCACCCCTTCTCTGTGTGTGTGTGTGTGTGTGTGTGCGCGCGCGCGTGCTCGCGTGCGTGTCACTCACTCTATCCCCACAATATGGAACATGGGACTATTATTACTGCTATTGGCCTACCTTACAGGGACTGTCTTAAGGGTTGCCACATAATGAGAATTACTTTCAAACACTGCAAAGCACCCCATAAGTGTTCCATCTTATCTATATCCCCCAAATTCCACCTTACTCCCTTTGAGTGGCGTGTCCTCCGAAACCAAACTGCTGATGCTCTCATGTTGGAAGATGACCCTGTTCCTCTTCCCATTGACAAGTTATCCCCAGTGAGAAAGGGAGGCCCATGGCAACCTAATGTGTTGTCTCTAGTAGCTTCCCACCCCAACAAAGCAAAACAAGCCCCAACTTGTCTCCCTCTTCCCCCCCCCCACACACACGTTTTCTGCTTTTCACCCCTATCTCTTCCCAGGTGAATGTCAAGTGTATGTGTCTATGCTGAAAAAAGAGAAACTTGGAGAATGGTTATCTGGTGCTTGTAGACAGGGGATGTGGTGGGGAAAGGAATGTTATATCTAAATCCCCCCCCAAAAAAAAGTATTTCAAAAGAGGCTTCTATCTTTATTGCTTGTTTTGCTGGCTTTTAAGTAATGGTGGCTTTTAAGCAGTGAGTGACTGTCCCTCTCATAAGAAAGACACCCACGTATATGGTCTCAGATATTTCATTTTATGTATATTATACCTTCTAGGAATGGCTCCAAGTTTATGGAAAAGGGGGGTGTATCCTGCACCATACATGAGCTTTTCTGTTTAGGTAACTTACAGCTTAATAAACAAGAACCATCATTCTTTGCTGGAAGGAATCACTATGTTTAATATATTCTTCATTGTTGAATTTTGGGGGTATGATAGTAACTCTCCCCACCTCATGGCTTAAAAAACAGAGACCAAAACCCATCAGTATTATGCCAAAACCAAGACTGCAAGACATATCAACAGGGCTCTCAGCTAGTACGTGAAATATCTGGTTCCAGGACCCCTCCCTCTTTTCCCTTTTGTAGTGTGTTGGCTTGCAGGACAAGGAGATGGCCCACATTAGCTATCCAGAGATGGTGCAGGATATTACTCCAGAGCAAGACTTGGGAGCCTTTTTCATCTCAAGGACCACATTGCCTTCTGAGAAACCTTACGAGGGCCTCGTGGTTGATGAGGCTGGAGGGTAGAGCAGCAAGTGCATTTATCCTCCACCCAGACAAGTGGGAATTCAAGGGCACATTGCAGTTGGTGAAAAAACACTTGAGGTGCAAAGCAGGGCTGGTGAGAGGGGGCATGGCCAATGAAAGTTCCAAGGGCCAGAGGACAATATTTGGTCTGAGGTTCTCTACCACTGATCCAGAAAGAAGCAAGATGCTCTCTCCCACAGATATAAGAGGAACATGTAAGCACTAGAGTTGTAAGCTGACAGTTGGTTGTCCACTAATGGAGAGCCCACCAGAGAGGAACCCCTCCCCCCATTTTCTCTGTGTAAAGTTCATAACCTTCATAGAATTGTAGAGTTGGAAATAACCCCGAGAGTTATCTAATCCAACCTCCTGCAATGCAGGAATGACAGCTAAAGAATCCCATCCAACCTCAGCTTTAAAATCTTCAAGGATGGAGAGTCCACCACCTTCTGAGGGTGTCAGTTCCACTGTCAAACAGCTCTTACCACCAGAAAGTTCTTCCTGATGTCTTGACAGAATCTCCTTTCTTGCAAGTCATTGTTTCGGAGCCTGCAAGGAGGAGGAAACAAGCTTGCTCAATCTTCCACGTGACAGCACTTTAGCTATTAGAAGATGGCTTCTATCGGTATCTCCTCTCAGTGTCCTCTTCTTCAGAGTGAACAGTGAACACACCCAACTCCCTCAACCGTTCCCCATACAGTGGTACCTCGGGTTAAGAACTTAATTCGTTCTGGAGGTCCGTTCTTAACCTGAAACAGTTCTTAACCTGAGGTACCACTTTAGCTAATGGGGCCTCCCACTGCCGCTGCCACACAATCTCTGTTCTCATCCTGGGGCAAAGTTCTTAACCTGAGGTACTGTTTCTGGGTTAGCGGAGTCTGTAACCTGAAGCATCTGTAACCTGAAGTGTCTGTAACCCAAGGTACCACTGTAATGCTGTTTCCATTCCCTGGCTTTTCTTTTTTTCCTGTGCAGTACAAACTTATGTGAATTTACTTGGCAGTAAGTTGCCCATTTGCTCTCGTTTTAAGTGTGCCTGGGACTGCAGCCTTAGTTAGAGAAGGGCTTTGGTCAGGAGCTGTTTCTGCAGCACCCTCAAACCATCACAACTACTGTACAGAAGTTCCACCAACTCCCCACCCCCTGTACTCTGGGGGTGGTGGTGGGTGGGAATGGCTGCTTTAAAGAAAGGAATGCCACATTGTTCTGAAAGGAAGAAAACCCCTCTCCCCTTGACAGTAGATGTTTATTTGGAAAAAGAGAGGCATACTTCAATTGGAGAAGGACAATTCCTTGGGAAGAAAGAGAACATGAAGAATGCAATGGATTGTGTTTTCTAAATGTGCTCTTTTTTTGGTTTAAATAAAAACATAGAGAATGAACAAGAGGTGTTGGAGCTGAGATTTTTTAAAAATAAAAACAGCAACAACACAGTAAACTATATAGTTTGAAAGAAAATCTATGAGATACCATATATTTATACCAGGCTTTGCAAACCTGGAGCCCTCCAAATGTTCAGACTACAACTCCCAGTTGTCTGGAGCAGGTGGGGGTTGCAGTTTAAAACATTTTGAGGTCACCATGTTAGCAAAGACCGATCCAGACACACGTACAGAGATGGTCATACACTGGAAGGCTGTGACTCAGGACCTGCTATGCAGGCCAAAGGAGCCAGGTTCAAGCCTGACATCTACAGGTATGACTTGGGGTGTCCCTTGTCTGAAACCCCAGGCCACCAAAGTGGCCAATGGGACAGACTGACTCCTCCATAAAGCAAGGTTGCAGCTTTGGGGGCAGGTTTTAGTTTAGAGAAAAGGCAAGTAAGATGTGACGTGATGGAGGTTTAGAATATCATGCAGGGCATGGAGAAAGTGGCCGGAGGAAAGTTGTTCCTCCTCTCTGATAACACTAGAGCTCGTGGATATTTGATGAAGCTGAATGTCAAAGGATTCAGGACACATAAAATGGAGTCCCTCTTCCTGCAGTGCATAGCTAATCTGTGGAATTCACTCCCACTGGAGTCGGGGATGGCCACCAACTTGGATGGCTTTGAAAGAGGAATGGACTAATTCATGGAGAAGAAGGCTATGTCAGCTACTAGCCAGGATGGCTTTGCTTTGCCCATCACAGATGGAGGCAGAGATGCTTCTGAATGCCGTTCACTGGAAACAGCAGGAGAGGATTGTAGGAATAACGAGGACGACAGGAGGTTGGATGCAGGTGAGCTGTGCAGAAGCACACTGGCAAGCATGCTCCAAGCAGGCTGCCGACTAGTTCTGCAGAGGCTCCTTTTATTAGCAGAAGTCAACAATTGGAAACAGTAGTGAAACCGTTCTGAACATGACATATTTCCATCTAAGCACATTTCCAGCATTAGCAAATACACATGTCAGCAGGTGTTTCCCTCAGATGTTCCCGATACTTGATTACATCTGTGTCCCCGGTCATGCTCCAGCCAAGCATTATGTCTGGTAACCAAATCTGTGAGAGGACAAACGGTCAGGGGAAAACCCCTGATTTCTAGCCAAGAAGGCAAAAGGTCAGGGAGCGTGGGCGCAGTGCTCCTTGGCACACTGTTGCATGCCTGGTGCGAGGTTTGCCTCAGCACAAGCGGAGCATCACCTCCACAGAGGATAATTCTTTTTGTGCTTGCATCTGGCTGGCCACTGTGAGAACAGGATGCTGAACTATATGAGTCATTGGCCTGATCCAGCAGTCTCTTCTCATGTTCTTCTCACTGATGGGAGTTGTAGTCAGTGCCGGATTTACGTATAAGCTAAACAAGCTATAGCCTAGGGTCCCACTCTCTTGCCCCCCCCCCAAAAAAAAAAATTAAAGGAAAAACAACAACTGGATGTACATTTCCAAAATGTAAGATGAAAAACAAATAAAATAAAACCTACATACGGCAACAGTGTTTTGTGTTGTGGAGGTTCCTATTTGTTATGTGGAAATGGCTGTAGATACCTATAAGGTCCATAAATTACCGCGTAGCATATGCAAAAAACAGTGACAATTTGTTGTTGACATAGGACAGCTGGGACCCATTACCTTCAGTAGCTTAGGGCCTCATCAAACCTAAATCTGGCCCTGGTTGTAGTCCAACAATATCTGGAGGGCCACCGGTTCCCCACCCCTTAACTCTCCTCTGATCCACAAAGGCAGTTCTTGTTCCAGAAAGGGACCATAGACAGCACCATGGCAAGCTACGTGAGTCCATGACAATACATAATTTCCCCTCCTCCCTCTCTCTTGGCCTTTGTTCTTCATCAGACTCCCACCTCCCTTCAAACTAAGGCTGGATTTTGGTCTGGGTAGCTGAAAAGAAAAGGGGGGGGGAATCCATTCAACAATAAACTAATACAGAATAAAGCTTTGCAATCTTTTAAGCTCTTTTGATAATTTGTCCTCAGTCACATGAGAGCAGAGAAGAATGCCAGCCAGCTTGGTTGGGCCTTTCTTGTTTTGCCAGCTTAAATGCTGTCAGAATTCATAATCATGCCAGGGAATTATATGGGGGCCATCTCTGCAAATACCTCCAAGCTATTTATAGAGGTAAGCGATGTTAAGCACACCAGTCTGATGGGGAAACTGACCTGTGGCCCGCCCAGGCGCATGAATATGGAGAAGGCAGAGAGCCAGCAGTGATTCTCCTCTCTGGATGAGAGAGCCGACTGAGGAATGCCTCAAGGAAACATGGTAGTCTAGGAGGAGGAGACTGTGGGCTGGGGGTGGATAGGGGAGCAGACAGATTTCAAAAATCCAAGTGGATACCCCAGAAGGAAAGGAGAAGGTGCAACTGTTTGCCCTCAAAAAACAAACAAACAAAAAACCAAGAAGATTCAGCTGGATCAGGCCAATGACCCATTTAGTCCATTATCCCATTCCTACAGTAGCCCACCATAGAACTGTAAAGTTGGAAGGGACCCCAAGGGTCATCTAGTCCAACCCCTGCAATGCAGGACTCTCAGCTCAAGCATCCATGACAGATGGCCATCCAACCTCTGCTTAAAAACCTCTAAGGAATTAGAGTCCACAACCTCCCCAGGAAGTCTGTTTCACTGTCAAACAGCTCTTACTGTCAGAAAGTTCTTTCTGATGTTTGGGACCAAAAAAATGGGACGTTCTGGGATCCCATCAGAAGCTGGGGTGGCTTCTGCAGTTTTGGGATGTCCTGCTTAAAGCAAGACGGTTGAGGGGTGTGACACCTTCTTCCTCTTCTTTGGTGATCACTTGCAGCCGAGTAAGATTGTCTTCCATAAGACACGACGCTAGATCTCATTAATAGAATCACCGAAATCTGTTGTTGTTGTTGTTGTTGTTGTTCATTATCATGATCACAATCACTATAATTAATTGATTAAAAAGGGATGACTATTACAACAGCAATGTCACAATTCTCCTCTGTAAAGCACCGTGAAAGCCAGCTGCTGATTGACGGGTGACAGCAAAATGTGATACAATGCCTCCCCCATTTCCAGCTCTGGAAAGCTCTCCCTCATTTGAAAATGAAAGTGCTCTAGTGGGCCTGACATAACAAGCTTCCAGCTTGACTTGTCTCTTGCAGGTGGCACTTTCGCCCGACGCCTGCCAATTATCGGAGCCTCCCCACTTTGTAAAGGCACATCTAAGGCAGCCTATTATGTGTCTTTAGCTAGCATAATTCCCCCCCTTACTTAAAGCTTTGAACTCTACATGCTTCATTGGAGACTGAACAAGTGGAGAAGCCCAGCGGAAGGCATTGCAGAGGTTTTGCATTTCTCCAAAGGCTTCTGTGAGGCACAGCTGAGAAAGATTTGGGCATGTCTGTTAAGAAACTCTGTTTCTGGCATGGCTAAGAGTTTTAGATCTGCTTGCCAATGAAAGAGACAAGAGGGAAAGGGGAAAGGGGGGGGGGAGGAGTGAGGGATGGGAGAGATACCGATACATTCTGTGCACCATCCTGAGACCCCCAGATATAGGGCAGGTTAACAACAACAACAACAACTTGCTAGATCCTGCAAGAATACGGTGTCCTCAACTGGCCCCAAACCCAGCAGTTAGGTGACTGGTTGGGGTTCCATTTAGAACTCATCATTTTGCAACAGCTGCATTGGTGGCCAGTTTATTATTATTACTATTTACTAAATTTATTAGTTGCTTTCTTCTTCAAGTGACTTACAAAAAAACAAAAGCAAAAAGCACATACATACATTAAAAGCAAGAGGAAATGCATGTATTACAAAGACCCCACTCAATCATAGAAAGTAAAAAGACCTGGTTATAAAAGAATGCTTTCTCCTGGTGCCTGAAGATATGCAATGATGGCGCCAGACAAGCATCCCGGTGGTGAGGGCCGGATCTGGGACTCTGCGAGTGGTGCGTACACACTGGGTGCTGAGCCAAGGGGGCACCATCTCAAAGCCTGGCAGGCAAGGCACTGGGTTTTGGGAAGAAGACATGAGGCTTTGACAGGGTCCTGGAGTCCCACTTCTCCTTCCCAAAGCCTAGTTAGCACTTTCCCAGCTTTGGGAAAGAGGTGGGTGGCTTCTGGACCCTGGCAGTGCCTTCACACCTCCTTCGCAAAGGAGGTTGCCTCCTCACCCACCTTTAGGAAGGCACCATGCGAGGACTGCGGGTAATTTTGGCCTTGCATAGGTATGGGGTGAGGCGGTTCTTAAGGTATTGGGATCCTACGCTGCAGAAGGCTTTACAAGCTGGCTCCCGAGCCCAGTTCAAGGTGCTCACGTTGGTGTTTAAAGTCCTAAATGACTTGGGCCCCATATATCTAAAGGATCACCCCCTTACTTACAGCCCTCCTCTAGTTTTGAGATCCATGGGGAAAAGGCCAATGAATGCCTCAATGGTTTCAAATGATGGCTCAATGGAGCCTCTATGCCCAGAAACCGTATACCCTCATTATCGTATCTTAGGAAGAAGTAACTGGGATGGGTCATCATCTCCATGTCAGGCTTGCGAGCTTTCAGAGGCAACTGGCTGTCCACTGCTGGAAACTGAATGCTAGAGAAATGGGAGGACCCAAAGGCAACCATCAGGTCAAGGGTCAAGTGCAGCTATGGAGAGGAGGAGACATCTACAGCTGTTCTTGGAAGACAAAGAAAACTCAGACAACTAAAGAGGAGGCAAAATATGGGAGGAGGAACGATGGCATTTGCTGTCCTTTCTGGCATTCAAAAGAATATATATATCTGGCGCTGGGTTTAAGCAAGCAGCTGTGCCATCCTTTAATAACCTGTCACGGGGAGAAAAAGAAAGACTCTGCAATGCAATTGTATGGCAACCAACCTGCAAATTATATCTGCAGGCTCTTCAGAGACCCATGGTTTCTTTTTGTGTAACCTTTCAATTTGGCTCTGTGGATGCTGAGATTCCTCTTCCTAAGGCCAGCTTCGGAAAGCAAAGCACAAGAAACTTCTGATCGGGATAATTCCCTCCAGCAGCAGCTCTAAGCACATTTAACAGGGAAATGAATAAAGGCCACTGAACACAACAGGACATGTTGTTGTTTAGTCGTGTCCGACTCTTCGTGACCCCATGGACCAGAGCATACCAGGCACTCCAGTCTTCATTTCTAGGTAAATATGTGCACACTTAGTGTTTTACTCTAGCTCAGTTGATAGAGCATAAGACTTAGTCCCAGGGGTTGGGTTCAAATCCCATGTTGGGCAAAAGATCTCTGCATTGCAGGGGGGTTGGACTAGATGACCCTTGTGGTCCCTTCCAACTCTACAATGCTATGATTCTCTGCTCAAGTCTCTCTCTCTCTCTCTCACACACACACACATGCTTGATGTACATTTTCAACAAAGCATGTGGCCCACCTTCCATCTCAGCCTCAAAATTAGAATGACAGAAGTGGGACAGTCAACATAATCCTGCAGCATGGAGTTCTTATGGTTACTGTTCCAGCCAGGCAGCTATACTCTCCTTCAAGTTATTCGATTCCCACCCTCGCTCCAGCCTGTTTTTCCATTGTTACCCTTAATAGCCAGTCAGAATTCAATGATCATTAGTTTGGTGATTTCCCCCTCCTTTGGATTCCTCCCCCTCTTTCTTTTGTTTGTGTGTGGTTTTGCAAACCTTGGGGTTTACCCATGACTGCCCATACCTCCTCCTGTGCCTGGAGCGAGGCACCATATTGGCTACGTGGGCAATGACACTCACACCCTGAATGCTAGTAAGAGAGGGAATGGCGATTGATTTGTCCTGTGAAAGCCTAATTCATCTTGACATGGATGATATCTTTAAAGGTAACATGTGAATGATGCACCCTTAAGTCAAGCAGTAAGCTGTGCAAATGAAGATTTGCTTCCCAGGGAGATCTCAGAGAAGGGGTCACTCATCAGGGCTTTGGCTCATTGGAAAAGCCACTTATGTAACCCTCTTGTTGAACCTGTAGAGACTTTGGACAAACAGCTTCTACTCTGCTTTGGAGAATGGGCCTGACTAGGAAGCTAGTCAGGCATTTTGCAAGGACGGGTTGTCACCCCAAAGCTGGTGGTGCCAAAATGGATGCTTTGCTCCAGATCGGTTACTAGAGTGGTACCTTGGTTCTCAAACTTAATCCATTCTGGGAGTCCGTTCAACTCCCAGAACAGTTCGAAAACCAAGGTGCAGCTTCCAATTGGCTGCAGCAGCTTCTTGCACTCAAGCAGAAACTTCGTTGGACATCCAGCTTCTGAAAAACGTTCACAAACCGGAACACTTACTTCTGAGTTTGCAGCGTTTGGGAGCTGATTTGTTTGGCAACTTAGCCATTTGGGAACCAAGGTTCCACTGTATTCACAATAGCAGTGTTGGCAGCACACTGGCTCTGAATAACAGTTTCTGGGAATTGCAAGTGGGGAAGAGTTTTCTTAGAATCATAGAGTTGGAAGGGACCCCCAACAGCCTGTTGGCATCTGGGGGTCGAAAGGCCAGCTGGCTAGCCCCCAGCTGGATCGTCTCATTCTCAGCTGTGCTGCTGCGAAGATCCATTGACCTCTGGCTCTGACATAAATCAGTGACTCAAGCCTCCCAGACTTGGGCACACTATATGTAGCAGTGTAAATCGCACAGAAGAGCCTGAGGTTTGTGGATACATACTATGAACTTCAGATTTATTAAACATAAATCAAGACAAATAAACATGTTGTCTTTCCTTGCCGTCTACTCGGAGAGCGAGTCAAAACAAAAGCAATAGAGCGGAAGTTCCGCTTATGCCAGCAAACTGTGCTGGAATGTAAACAGACATGTGACACATAACAATCCCATGTCTGCAACTAAAGGTGGAATGGAATCTTCCAACACGGCCATCTAATCAAACTCCCTACAATGCAGGAATCTCAACTCAAGCATCCCTGACAGATGACCATCCCATCTCTGTCTAAAAACCTCCAAGGAAGGAGAGTCCACCACCTCCTAAGGGAGTCCACTCCACTGTCCAACAGCTTTTGCCATCATAAAGTTCTTCCTGGTGTTCAGTCAGATCTCTTATAACTTGAATCCATTGGTTTGGGTCTTACCCTCTCTGAAGCAGGAGAAAACACGCTTCCTCCATCTTCCATGAAACAGCCCTTTAGATACTTGAAAATGGTTATCATATCTCCTCTCTTGCACTCTGGCCCTGTTTTGGGGCTTCCCATAAGTGTCTTGCTGGCCACTGTGAGAATAAAAAGCTGTACTAGATGAGTTGCTGGACTTTTCTGATGTTCTTAAATTTCATTTATTTATTTCTTGCATTTTGTATCTTACCTTTTTCTCCAAGGAGCTCAAGGTGTTGTACATGGTTCTGCCCCTGGTCATTTGAACCCCACAACAACCCTGAAAGGGATTTTGTTGGTTTGTTTGTTTGTTTAATTAAATAAAATGTTCTGCAGCAAAGACTCAGCTCAGCCTTTGCTGTAACCCATAGGAAGTGATGTAATCAAAGCTGGGTGTGACTTGCTTGAAAAGTAGAAACATTGGGCTCATCTCAGCTTGCAGCACTGCCAGGGAGAGTGTTGGAGAGAGTAGACTCATAGCTTTTCATTACTTTTCTTGTTGCTTATTGTTTTTTAAAATGTTTTTATAAAAGATTTTCTTGGATTACAAAAGTATATACAGCGTCTCTGTTTTCCTTTCACAGATTTTTTTCTACAAATCCGTTATATTTGATGTGAGACACTAATGTTATAAACAAGCTCAGGTGGATTCTACCAGATCCAGCTTTTATCCAAAGCCCTTGGGAAAGCAAAGTCTCTCTCTCTCTCTCTCTCTCTCTCTCTCTCTCTCTCTCGGAGAGAAATTGCTTCACTCACAGCCTGTGTCGGTTCCAGCTGCTTCACCTTTCCAACTTTAACTTCTCCACACTGCACAATATTGATACCTGCTAATAGAACTTCTGTGTCTCTCCAGTCTCTGCAAGTTTAGCTTCTAATAAAACACTTCTGGCAGGGGATCTGACAGAGGATGACTAACAGGGGCTGGTCTCCGATATTGATTCAGCACTTTCCCTTCATTCAAATACCTGTGTTAGGGTTTCTTTTTTCCTCCAAGGGTTGTCAGATGGCTGGTCCCTGTTCACATAATTTATCCTCATTTGTCACCCTCTGTTTCTTTTGTTGTCTTCCAAAGTGGCTCAAATCAATCCACAGGAGGGAGTGAGAGGCCCAGCCTTGCATCAGCCTTACAAAATAAAGAGATGAAGAGGCGTGCAATGAAATGAGAGCAGAGGGAAAAGGTGGAGGTGGAAGATCAGTTCTGCTTTTCTTTTGGACCACACCAGCGTGTCCGAGAGGGAGGTCTTATAGTGTAGGCAGCCCAGGATCACTTCGGTGCTGCTAACACAGTGGTTTGACTTCACCCCCCAAGGCATACTCCATTGTTGCTCGAGATGCCAACCACAAACAAGATGGGTGGAGCTGTTGCCTCTCTTTGTCTCACTTTCCATTGTCCCTTGGAGGCAGTGGACAGGAGATGATTTTTGCAGATATTGTGCAGCAGGAAGCCATTGAACTCATAAAAGCAGACTCCTCTGGGAATAAAGATTGTACAGACCCATAATTATAATTCAAAGCTTTACAAACCAGAATTTCTTCAAAACAGGTGCAAAAACAATGATACATTCAAATAGTGCCATAAAGCATACACTTATCCAAACATAGGTTCTTCTTTTTAAATATGTAACATAATTAAGATCAGAGCAAAGAAATCAAAGCTCTCTCCCATTAGCCTGCATCCAGCCTAAGGCTATGTAGCTCCTGGAGAAGCTTCATCATCACATCCTTCTCTCACTGTGCCTGGGAACAAATGGCTAAGGCAACTCCCCTACAAAATGGAGATTTGTAATTGAATACCTTAATCATGTGATCTAAGGTTAAACACTCATGTGACAGAGAATGTCAACAATTATCAAACTCAGTTAGAAGCTTACAGAGCTCTCTTCCAGCTTAGTATACGCCAATGGAATTTTCCAATGTTAAACCCTTCAGCAATATACATACAGGTATTCTCCATTTCAGTGTGCAATTAAACAATTATACTCAACAGTGATGCCTTTGAATGGGAGCTAAGCTTGCCACCTGTTCAAAAGCACCAGCACCACCTACTGTTGAGATGCATCAGGGGACCAGCTGGGAAGCAGGTGAATGATGGCGTGGCTTGGCTGAGCCGGTGAAGGGCTCCTCGAAGGTTCTGGGACCACTGTGCCTGACTCAGTGGCGGGGGAACCCTCTCCAGCACCCAGAGCGGGACGCTGAGGGGCAGGGTGAACCGCCTGGTGGCGCATGCGCAATGTCTGTACGGACTGCGCACACGCGGCATCCCATATGGAGGGCACATGTGTGGCAGCCTGTGTGGAGAGCGCACAAGAGCAGCAGCCTGTACGGTCGCGGTGCAAGAGGCAGCCCGTATGGACGCCTGTATAGATGCTGCGCGAGAGCGGCAGCCTGTATGGTCACCGCGCTAGCGGCACCCATACTGACTGCGCACGCCCTCATCCGCTCTACAGCTGGGGGAGGCAGGGGCCATCTTGTCACACACCCCCAGAGTGGCATCCAAGGTAACCTGCCCCCTCCGCCCCCCAATTCTGGCCTGACTTGCTTAACTGCTGGCACCAACCCTGCAACTAGCTTGGACGCTAATCATTATGACTTGCTTGCGGCATGGTTGTGTGAATATGAGGGTTTCCTTGCTTGCTTCTTTCCCTCTCACACTGCAAGCTGCAACCCGTGCCATTACAGTTCCTGGCCAGCCCAGAGGCAGCACCAATCGATTTTCAACTTTCTGGATTTTTGGGCTGGACATGGTATGGAAGTCTCTTTCCTTAATCTGGGCCCCTGCCTCACATTGTCTTAGAGGCTGAGCCAGCCTTGACAGCTTGTGCTGTCTAATCATCATTCATTTTGCAACATTCAATCAACGGAGTGTTTTTTTTTAAAAAAAAAAGAGTGAAAGAGAGAGGTTTCTGAGCCATTGAATAATTGTCTGCTCCTCTCTCCAGCACAATTTGAATATGAGCATGTGTAGAAGCATGCAAATGCAGGCTGGTTTGAAAGCTTATTTGTGATGGCCTAGGATTCGGACTCAGAGGCTGAACCTGAGGAATCCCAGCCTGCACAGGAATCCTCGCCTCCAGAACCACCTGAGCCTGGGCTGGGGCCTGAGCCTGAGGGGTCCTCACCTGTGCTGGATCCTCAGGTGCAGACACCAGCTGAGTCTGCTCTGGCCCCTGAGGTGATGGAGGACCCATTGCCTGCAGGTGCTCCACTCTCAGCCCCGTCAGGGGAAGAGGAGGTTGCCTCTGGGTCCAGTAACCCTCCAGCCTCTCCTGAGCTGCAGAGGCTCAGGGCAGAGAGGCGGAGGGAACTAAGTTCCTGCAGGAGGAGTGCTCGCCTCCAGGCCAGGAGAGGCGAGTCACCTGTGGACCGGGGCTGCCCTGTGCCTCGGGGCAAATAAAAGCCGTCAGCCCCAGTCCCAGGTTGCAGGAGCAACATTGTTGCTAGCCTGTTCCTGCCTGCACCCTGTCCTGCTCTTCTGCCAGAGTTCCTGACCCCACCTGACTCCCCGCCTTGGACCCAGCTACAGCTTTGACGGACAGCCTCCATACCGCACCCTTGACCTCGGACTGGACTCGGACCTCGCCTCTCAGTTAGCCCCCGGGACCAGCACAGTATTGCATGCTGCACTTGGTAAAGTGCTGAACCATTGATTGGCAGCAGTGATGCCATGTCCACCTGCCCACCCATTTCCATGCTGTTGAAAGGAGGCAGCACTCAGGAGGAAGAGTTCCAAGGAAGGAGGCCAACCAGACACATGTTCAGTAAATGCCACGGCTGAGCTCAAATGTCACAAGCACCCAAGGAGACTCCTGCTGGATTCCTTCCAGCCCACTGGTCTTCAGCCAGTGGGTCCCAAAGGGTGTGGTATCACCCCTTGGGGGGCAGTGGGATACCCTAGCAGGGGGCAAATGCTAATTTATATGCATTGCTACACATTTAGAAATGATCATTATTCTATAAATAGAAATACAGTACATCTTGCTACAGTGCAGAAGATTGTGACTAGTGGCTCAGATTGTTGCTTTAGTCATCACTGTCGATGGGGAACCACAGAACTCATCAAATAGAGGACTGTCCTCCACAAAGTCACACACATTAGCCATGATGGCTATCTCTTCTTTTCAGGATTACTCAAGGTGAAAGGACCTTTAAGTACCAGAAACTGGGAGAATAACTGCAGAGGCAGGTTTGCCATTGACTTTGTGAGCTCCTTGTGGGTTTCTGGCAGGTATCTGCCTGTCCCCTGTTGGAAACAGGATGCTGGTCTAAATTACAAATGGAAGGATATGATAGTTTTGGTTCCCCCTGTTTCTAACTTTTCCACCCTTAAATCTGACCCTCTACATTTCTGCAGCAATCTGCAAATTTCTCTTGGAAAAATGATTCATTTGCATTTTAGTGCGAACCTCTCACATTAACACGTTTTTGCATGCGGGTTTGACTAATGTACACATTTTTGCATGCCCTTTCTCCTAATATGTGTACCTTTGTGGCTATTGGTTGGAGAAGTGCATAGAACATTTCAGGTAACTGCAAGTTTCTAAGGATGCCTGGGCTTTGGATCTCATATTTTTCAGAAAATGTGAAATTGGTAAATTTATCTTTAAATTAGAACTGAATTTAATTTCTGCCCCATCCTTAGTCTAGAGGTACCCTAATTTGAAGGTCTCTTTTTTCCTCTTATGTGACCTCCCCCCCATTTCTTCTCCTTCCCATCTTCAACTGCCCGTACCTCTGCTAAAAACCAGAATGTACTGAAATGTCCCCAATTCCCAACCAATATGCACAGCCTCCTTTATAACCATGCTCATTAATTTCTTCTGTTCTGCAGAGAATTCTCATCTGGGAGCTAGCTGCCAACTCAGTGCTAGAAGCTGAGCTCTCTTCAATATTACTATTGCCGTGTGTAATTACCACATGCTTCCTCAAAGAGGACCACTTTGCCCTGCTTCTCTGTACCAAGTTTCAGTTTTAACTGCAGCATGCCATGGGTGAAAGCGTGTGGCCCCGGGCAGGTAGCAGTTACAACGAGAGTCCTGCATGTTGCTGAGCAAGGGGCCAGACAGACCCAGAGGAGGAGCCCACCCTTTCCACACAGCCTTTGCCTGCTTGAGAGGGATCCAGAGTGAGAGGCTAGAGGGGAAGGATGGAGCTAGTGGTCAGATTCAGCAACATCTTAACTGGATTAAGGCGATCCAGAGGACTCTGCTGTGTTCTCATTTTGTGTTAATAAAGAGCTAATTGCATTCCATGCCTGCTGTGTGTGTGCCTGCCCTGTGATTGACCTGGCATGTTGACATCTCCTTGACACAGTGGAAGCACCCCATAATTCCTCCAAGGAAATAATTCCAGCATTGATCCTTTCTTCTTCTTCTTCTTCTCCTCCTCCTCCTCCTCCTCCTCCTCCTCCTCCACCTCCTCCTCCTCCTCCTCCACCCTGGTCTTGTGGGGTAATGTCATGCAGACCCTCACCGCTCCTGGACCATTGCTTTATGGCAGGAGTGGAGAACCTATGATGGTCTGGGTGGACTTCAAAACCCACCACAAAACTCATCTCTCCCTTTTGCCTGCCCTTCCTGGGTGCAGCATCTCAAGAGGGCAGTTTATAGCCTCCCACCCAATAGTCTTCCAATCACTTCCCCAGCATTCAGAACTGCTCTGTCCTGGAATTGCCAGCTCAGAGGCTGGTGGGCTCCAATCCAGCAGAGCTCTTCTTACACCTCTCCCTTCTCCCTGCCTCAGCTGGGTGTTGTTGTTGTTGTTGTTTTTAAAACCTCTGCAGCATGTTTGTTTTGACAGGAGAGCTGCTTTCCTGGCAAAGCCAAAGTCTTGGATGCTTCACTGGATTCCTGACTCTGGCTGTCTTAAAGAGAACGATGTTTACACCTTCACAGAGGAAGGGACATTTTTTCCAGCCTGTGTTTCATGTAGAGAAAGAAGGGGGAGGTTTGGGGTGGGAGAGACAACCGCTTGCATCTTCCTCTTGGTATATTTTTTTTTTAAAAAACCAAATGTCTCTTCAAGAAGCTACAAGTTTAAGTGAAGAATCCCTCCCTCCCTCCCTCTGCTTAACCCCTTTTCTCACAGTCACTATCTGCCTCTGTATCGCCTCACCTGATTTTTCATAGAGCAGGGGCCCGAAACTACGATCCATGGGCCAGATCCGGCCTGCCAGGGTTCTGAACCCAACCCTCCCAACAGGGGGGAACGGCAAAGCGGTGGCGAAGCGATCTGACTGAACGCAACAAAATCATTTGTCAACAACTCCATGCCTGGCCTAATCATACTCTCTGCAGCCACATTGCATGCTGGAATTCGTAGTTTCCTGCTAAGGCAGAGGGATGTCTTGGCGTCTCTCCCTCCCTCCTCCTGTGTTCCAAGCGTTCCACAGAACTTTGCTCTTGACCCTTTCGCCTTCCCATAGTTGCCCGCTCCACACTAAGGCAGAGACACCAGTCGGCTATGGTACCCTTTGGCTCCAGACTCTTTGTTCCACCCGCCTTGTCATAGGTGCAGCCCCGCTGCTTAGTCCTCAGAGCCTCCTCGGCCCATGGGCGCCTCCTGTGGAGAGGCGGGGACCATGTAGTGCCTGGGTCGCCCATGGGCCGAGGAGGCTCTGAGGACTAAGTGGTGTGGCTGCAGGAGGCAGTTCGAGAGTGCTTGCCTCCACGCAGAGTGGGATCCCATGGGCTGGAGGCAGAGGCCCCGGGCGAAGCTGGAGAGAATGGGCAGCCTCTCCCAATAAGTAGCTAGCTCTTGCAACAGGAGGAGGAGGAGGAGAAAGAGAAGACGAAGAAGAGTTTGGATTTGATATCCCGCTTTATCACTACCTGAAGGAGTCTCAAAGCGGCTAATATTCTCCTTTCCCTTCCTCCCCCACAACAAACACTCTGTGAGGTGAGTGGGGCTGAGAGACTTCAGAGAAGTGTGACTAGCCTAAGGTCAGCCAGCAGCTGCATGTGGAGGAGCAGGGAAGCGAACCCGGTTCACCGGATTACGAGTCTACCTCTCTTAACCACTACACCACATGGGACCTGCCTTATACCAAGCCAGACCATTGCTCAGTATTTCCTACCCTGGCTGGCAGCAGCACTCCAGTGTTTCATGCAGGGGGCTCTCCCAACGCCATCTGGGGATGCCAGGGGTTGAATTTGGGACTGCCACTGAGTTATTATTATTATTAATTGAATTTATATACCACCCTATACTCGGAGGTCTCAGGGCGGTTCACAGAACAAAATCTAAATCTAAAACCACAATATATATAGTCAAAATAAAAACAACAACCCAATAACATCTCCCCCCCCAAAAAAAAAATCAACAAAAGCTTGGCTAAAATGGAACATTTTTGCCTGGTGCCTAAAGGTGTATAATGAAGGTGACCTTTTTTTGAAACTATAGTCCAGCCCCCAGCAGTGTCTGAGGGACAGTGAACTGGCCCCCTGTTTAAAAAGTTTGAGGACCCCCGCCACAGAGTCATAGAATGGTACAGTTGGAAGGTACCCCTATCCCAATCCCCTGCCATGCAGGAATGTCAACTAAAGCATCCATGACAGATGGCCATCCACCCTCTGCTTAAAGATTTCAAAGGAAGGAGAGTCCACAACCTCCTGAGGGTGTTTCCCCACTGTTGTACAGTTCTTATTGCCAGAAAAGCCTTCCTGATGTTCAGGAGGAATCTCTTTCCTTGTAACTTGAAGCCATTGGATTGAGTCCCAGCCTCCAGAGCAGGAGAAAACAAGCATGCTCCCTCCTCCATATGACAGCCCTTAAGATATTTGAAGATGGCTATGATACCTCCTCTCTGTCTCCTCTTTCCCAGGCTAAACATACCCAGCTCTTTCAACCGTTCCTCATAAGGCTTGGTTTCCAGACCCTTGATCATCTTGGTTGTCCTCATCTGCACATGTTCCAGCTTGTCAACATCCTTCTTTCACCTGCAGGGAGGAAATACAGTTATCTCCCAGATGCCTTTGCACTTATGGATAGACTTCCCAAAACTGCTTTTCTACCTGCACAGGAAAGAACATGTACACAGGTGTATTTTCCCCCACAGGGAAGAAAGCTGCTGGAGTGCACAATTTATTTTATTCTTAGAACTTGAGAACATGACAACCCGCTGGAACAGGCCAATGGCCCATCTAGTCCAGCCTCATGTTCTCACAGTGGACAACCAGATACCTGTGGGAAGCCTGCAAGCTGGACATGAACACAATAGCACCTTGCCCACCTGACAGAGCATACCCAACATGACTAGTAGTCACTGATAGCCTTGTCCTCCATGATTTTGTCTAATCCTCCTACCTGCCTTTTCTCTTCCTTAGCTAGACTTCCTTAATAAGTATGGTAAGAATTCACCGCTACACCACCTTTTGAATAAACCACAGAACCAAGGAAACTATTTCCAAGTCCAGCATCCAGATTTAAGGACCCAGCATTTATTATTGCAATAGGACAGAGCTCACTCAACTCAATGTGCCAGTTGAGAAGGTCTACCCCAAGGCACTACAGAATAAAAGCTTATATAGTAGTTCAAACACCGCAAACAAATAATAATAATAATAATAATAATAATAATAATAATAATAATAAATTTGTTTATATCCCGCCCTTCCCAGCTAAAGCCGGGCTCAGAGCGGCTAGTAACAGTAAAATGATACAACATTCTAAAATCATTTCATTATAAAATCAGTTCAAATTAGATTAATGGCAACCATTGGGCTAGAGTTCTGTGAGGACTGCCAAAGGAGGAGGGTCAGACTGTGCCTTGGCCAAAGGCCTGGTGGAACAGCTCTGTCTTGCAGGCCCTGCGGAAAGATGTCAAGTCCCGCAGGGCCCTAGTCTCTTGGGACAGAGCGTTCCACCAAGTCGGGACCACAGCCGAAAAAGCCCTGGCTCTGGTTGAGGCCAGCCTAACCTCTCTGTGGAAAAGAGTCATCAAACACCTTCACATACATCAGGAAAGGTTACAGGTCATGAGAAGTAAAACACGCATGGCTCCATACTGGTATCTTTGTCACAGCATCACATTGGAGTGGCCCCAATTTGCCTAGGCCATTTGACCATTTTAGGTCTCAGATGTCCGGCGTTACCTTGGCAACCTAATTTTCAGTGAGAAGGAAGAACATCATCATAAAAACCCACTTCCTGGGTCTCAGATAGCTTCAAGGATAGCTAGTTTACACTCTGGTGCTAAAACATCTGGCGATTTGTACCACTTTCAGGGGTAGACAAGGAGAAATGGAATGCAGCGTAGGAGGGTAAAGGTAAAGGTAAAGGGACCCCTGACCATTAGGTCCAGTCGTGACCGACTCTGGGGTTGCACACTCATCTCGCTGTATAGGCTGAGGGAGCCGGCATTTGTCCACAGACAGCTTCCGGGTCATGTGGCCAGCATGACTACGCCGCTTCTGGCGAACCAGAGCAGCACATGGAAACACCGTTTACTTTCCCGCCGGAGCGGTACCTATTTATCTACTTGCACTTTGACGTGCTTTTGAACTGCTAGGTTGGCAGGAGCTGGGACCGAGCAACGGGAACTCACCCCGTCGTGGGGATTCAAACCGCCGAACTTCTGATTGGCAAGTCCTAGGCTCTGTGGTTTAACCCACAGCACCACCCACGTCGCAGCGTAGGAGTGAGAGACTGGCAAATGCAGAGCACACAACAATCAAGCTTAAGTTTCAATGCAATTAAAGCGAAACACTGAAACATTTTTAAAATATAAATTATATACACCTGGGGTCTCTAGTTCTTATATCATAAGAGAATAGCTCCATCCCCTTTGATCATTTGGGCTATCCTTTTTCTAAACCTTTCTCCAAACTTTTGAAATGCTTTTCTATTTTATTTAGAGAAACAAAACAAACCACAGCCAATGCCAGAACAGGATACAGATTCTTTTGTTCCCTGACAACCTATGGAATATGTACTGTATAGCCCCCTGAACATTTATAGAATATTGCTTCCCTGCCCAAGAATAATGGGAGCTGTATTTTACTCCACACAGGGCTACAATCCACAGTACCCTCAACAAACTACAGTTCCCAGGAGCCTTGGGGGAAGTCATGTGTTTACATGCATGGTATGTATGCAGCCTAAGATAAATACAAGATGGGTGGCAGATCACCTGCTCTTGATGGGGTTACACTTCCTCTGAAGGAGCAGGTTCGTAGCTTGGGGGTCCTCCTGGATCCTTTGCTGTCGCTCGAGACTCAGGTGGCCTGTGGCCCGGAGTGCCTTCCATCAGCTTCGGCGGGTGGCCCAGTTAAGCCCCTATCAGGATAGGGATAGCCTAACTACTGTTGTCTATGCTCTGGTAACCTCAAGGTTAGATTACTGCAATGCGTTATACATAGGGCTGCCTCTGAAGATGGTTCAGAAACTTCAGCTAGTGCAGAATTCAGTGGCCAGGTTGCTCACCAGAGCAAGACAGTTTGAGTATATTACACTGATCCTGGTTCGACTGCACTGGCTACCACTTAGTTTCCAGGCCCAATTCAAAGTGCTGGTTTTGACTTATAAAGCCTTAAACGGCTCAGGACGGCAATACCTCAAGGACTGCCTCTTTCCATCTGAACCTAACCGGACCCTGAGATTACCTTCTGAGGCCCTTCTTTGTGTGCCTCCTCCTCAAGAGGTCTGGAGGGTGGCAACACGAGAACAGGGCCTTCTCTGCAGTGACTCCCCATCTATGGAATGCTCTCCCCAGTGAAGTTCGCCTGGCACCTTCATTATACACTTTTATCTGCTAGGCAAAAATGTTCCTTTTTAATCAGGCCTTTCGTTGACCTGATCGACATCCTATAGTTTTTTAAAATGTGGCTCTTTTTTGGGGTGTGTGTGTGTGTGTGTTATTGGGTTATTGTTTTTATTTTAAAAATTATGATCTTTTCTGTGAACCGCCCTGAGACCTCCGGTTATAGGGCAGTATATAAGTTCAGTAAATAAATAAATAAATAAATAAATAAATAAATAAATAAATAAATAAATCAAGGGGCAGGAAAACAACAAATGTGAATCAGTGCGAACATGTTGGGGTGAAAAATCTTAACTGCATAACTGCACGTGGGGTCTGAAGAGGTGGCAACGGACCAGGATTGGGACCTTGGGATGTGGTGGATAGCTCAATGAAGATGTGCAGAAGCTGGGGGTGGGGAGGTGAATTCCATGCTAGGAATCATTGGGAAAGGAACTGAAAATAAAAGTGACAATAATACAGTGCCATTAAACAAACCTATGGTATTTATTTATTTATTTATTTATTTATTTATTTATTTATTTATACAAAATTCTATACCGCTTTATATTTCAAAGAAATATCTTAATATGCTGTAAACCGCTTTGAATCAATAAAAAATAAATAAGTGAGTGTGGGCCCAGCCCCCTAGGCCAGGTGGAAAGGGCCTTGCAGGGAGCGGCCTCCACGCCTCACAGCCGGGCGATGTTCCTCCTGCCATGCCCCACAGCCAGGCAATGTTCCTCCGGCCTCATGAGGAGCCTCTTCAGTGGGGCTGGTGAATGTGGGCCTCACCCCCTCTGCCAGGAGGAAAGGGCCTTGCAGGAGTGGCCTTCATGCCCCACAGCCAGGCAATGCTCCTCCGGCCTCATGAGGAGCCTCTTCAGTGGGGCTGGTGAGTGTGGGCCTCACCCCCTCTGCCAGGAGGAAAGGGCCTTGCAGGAGTGGCCTCCATGCCCCACAGCCAGGCAATGCTCCTCCGGCCTCATGAGGAGCCTCTTCAGTGGGGCTGGTGAATGTGGGCCTCACCCCCTCTGCCAGGAGGAAAGGGCCTTGCAGGGAGCGGCCTTCATGCCTCACAGTCAGGCAATGCTCCTCCGGCCTCATGAGGAGCCTCTTCAGTGGGGCTGGTGAGTGTGGGCCTCACCCCCTAGGCCAGGAGGAAAGGGCCTTGCAGGGAGTGGCCTCCATGCCCCACAGCCAGGCAATGTTCCTCCGGCCTCATGAGGAGCCTCTTCAGTGGGGCTGGTGAATGTGGGCCTCACCCCCTAGGCCAGGAGGAAAGGGCCTTGCAGGAAGCGGCCTTCATGCCCCACAGCCAGGCGATGCTCCTCCGGCCTCATGAGGAGCCTCTTCAGTGGGGCTGGTGAATGTGGGCCTCACCCCCTAGGCCAGGAGGAAAGGGCCTTGCAGGGAGCGGCCTTCATGCCCCACAGCCAGGCGATGCTCCTCCGGCCTCATGAGGAGCCTCTTCAGTGGGGCTGGTGAGTGTGGGCCTAGTGCCCTAGGCCTGGAGGAAAGGGCCTTGCAGGAAGCGGCCTTCATGCCCCACAGTCAGGCAATGTTCCTCTGGCCTCATGAGGAGCCTCTTCAGTGGGGCTGGTGAGTGTGGGCCTAGTGCCCTAGGCCTGGAGGAAAGGGCCTTGCAGGAAGCGGCCTTCATGCCCCACAGTCAGGCAATGTTCCTCTGGCCTCATGAGGAGCCTCTTCAGTGGGGCTGGTGAGTGTGGGCCTAGTGCCCTAGGCCTGGAGGAAAGGGCCTTGCAGGAAGCGGCCTTCATGCCCCACAGTCAGGCAATGTTCCTCCGGCCTCATGAGGAGCCTCTTCAGTGGGGCTGGTGAGTGTGGGCCTAGTGCCCTAGGCCTGGAGGAAAGGGCCTTGCAGGAGTGGCCTTCATGCCCCACAGTCAGGCAATGTTCCTCCGGCCTCATGAGGAGCCTCTTCAGTGGGGCTGGTGAGTGTGGGCCTAGTGCCCTAGGCCTGGAGGAAAGGGCCTTGCAGGAAGCGGCCTTCATGCCCCACAGTCAGGCAATGTTCCTCTGGCCTCATGAGGAGCCCCTTCAGTGGGGCTGGTGAGTGTGGGCCTAGTGCCCTAGGCCAGGAGGAAAGGGCCTTGCAGGGATGATGATGATGATGATAATAATAATAATAATAATAATAATAATAATAATAATAATAATAATAATTTATTATTTATACCCCGCCCATCTGGCTGGGTTTCCCCAGCCACTCTGGGCAGCTTCCAACAGAACACTAAAATACAAAAACCTATTAAACATTAGAAGCTTCCCTAAACAGGGCTGCCTTCAGATGTCTTCTAAAGGTTTGGTAGTTATTTTTCTCTTTGACATTTGGTGGGAGGGCATTCCACAGGGCGGGTGCCACCACCGAGAAGGCCCTCTGCCTGGTGGCCTTCACACTCACAGCCGGGCGATGTTCCTCCGGCCTCATGAGGAGCCTCTTCAGTGGGGCTGGATGAGTGTGGGCCCTGCCCTGTAAGTCAGATGGAAAGGGCCTTGCAGGGAGCGGCCTTCACGCCTCACAGTTGGACTACAGTGGTACCTTGGGTTACGAACGCTTCAACTTATGTTTTTTCAGGTTACGAACAATTGTAACCCTGAAGTAAGTTGTCCGAGCTCTCGGAGGCCTCGCCACTGCCTGGAGCCAAACCCGGACATCCACAGGGCCTACGGAGCTCTCTGAGGCCTCCGCGAATTTCCCAGAGCCAAGCCGATTGTGATTGTGGAAGAGGACCCTGAGCCCCCATCCAAACAATGACTATCATCAGCGCAGGTAAGAAAAAAAAAATCATATTTTCATTTTGTACTGTTTTATTGATTTCCTTTTATGGATCAGTGGCCTTGTTAGATAGTAAAATTCATGTAAAATTGCTGTTTTAGGGGTTGCTTTTCATTGTCTGGTTCCTTTTTGCGTTTTGGTTTGTGTGGCTTTGTCGGTTTTTTGACTGTGACTTGTTCTTCATTTTATGGGACTGACTTGTGACTTTGCTTTTGTGACTGTGGCTTGTGTCTTCATGTTTGTGACTTGCTTTTGTGACTGTGTGGAACCCAGTTCAGCTACTGGCTGATTGTGTGACTTCAGAAATGGATAAAAGCTCCCCATCCAAACTGACAATCATCAGTGCACGTAAGAAAAGAAATAAATGTTATTTTTTTATCTAAAATACTGTCTTATTTATTTTATAGTGCAGTACATTGATTATTGCCTTCATTTTATGGATCAATGATTTTGTTAAACAGTAAAATTCGTGTTAAATTGCTGTTTTAAGGAGCGTTTTTCATCGTCTGGAATGGATCAATCCACTTTCCATTACTTTCAATGAGAAAGTCTGCTTCAGGTTAAGAACGCTTCAGGTTAAGAACAGACTTCCAGAACCAATTAAGTACTTAACCTGAGGTACCACTGTGTATTCCTCCGGCCTCATGAGGAGCCTCTTCAGTGGGGCTGGTGAGTGTGGGCCCAGCCCCCTAGGCCAGGTGGAAAGCCAAGAAAATGATCCAGGGGATGGAGGCACTCAGTTCTGAACTTCACTGTTCATCACCAGGAAGAAGAGAGAGCAGACAAGCCGTATAATTATGCAGGTGCTGTTTCAAAGGCAGCAATTTCTCCCATGGTTACGTCCCTCCCACTTTCTCCAAAAGGCTAATTCACAGGTTGAAACCTCAGCTGGACAAGGTTGAAAAATGCAAAGATAAAATGTCCACATCCTCATGACTCCAAATGATTTTCTATATGATGACGAAGTTGTGTTGGCTGAAGCCACTTCTTTTCCTGCAGGGCTGCTGGCTTTCTCATGTTTAAAATATTGAGTGGAACTAAGAACAATACAATTACACAAATATTACTCTGAACATTTGCTAACCTTCACAAATTTTCCATCTATTCTGATGAACATGGACTCTGAATTTTCCAGAGGGTCCTTTTATTTAATTACTCCGTAAAACAGGGGTTCTTTAAATTGAGGCTGTCAGTGTTTGTCATATCACAAATTTGAAAGAGATTTTTTAAAAATTTAATTTTGAGAATTTGTTACTCACCAGAGTGGCTTTCATTGTTGGCATCTGTCTGTCTTGAGACAATGGAGTGCACCGCCAAATGGCTGCATTAGAAGCACCAAAGTGACATCCCTGGGATGTGGGGAGTGTGTCTGGAGGTTGCTTCCCAAGCAACAAGACTCCCCCCTCAACCTTGCTGATGTGGTTGAAAGGAACGGAAAGCAATACATTTGGCTCCAACTTGGCTGCAGTAGTTGCCAGATGGAGGTGTGCAAGGCGCCATCCAACTGTCTTAGGGATTCCACTCCAGATTTGTGTAGGGTTTACACCTTAGCCTTTTCTTTTCCCAAATATATCACTCAAGACAGTGGAGGTTTAGGATCAGAGTTGTCCTTCTCCCAGATGGGCTCCCTTCCCGGGTGGATGAACCCCATCTGCACCTCACTTCCCTCTACAGCACATGCAGAAACCACCATCTTAACCATAGGACCGACTGCTGGTCTGGTCTGCTCAGTCCACCAGAGCCTGTCTTTGCATGCAGAATAAGTTTAGCTAGTTTAGCCAGAATAAGTTTCACCCAGTTTAGCCAGTCAGTCAAACCCATTCCTGGAGTCTAGCTGTTGTTGCACGCCAACAGTTTCTAGAAGCCACAGGTGAAAGCTGAGTGCAGGGTGGGGACCAAAGGGGGACAAACAATCCCATAAGGAGCACAATGTGTCCCCCCACTAGAGGTACTACCCTTCCCTAACATCCCATACACCCCAGTGGGTTACATAGAATCAGCCAAAACAGGACGGTTCCTGCTCAGGAGCTTGCTATCTAAATGCAAATCAGCAAATCCACAACACACAAAGGGAAAGGCAGTGGGAAGGAAGAGGGGGAAAATCAAGCTCAGGCACTAATTCTTAAACAATTGTTCTTGTAATGACCAGCTGGCACACAGTACAGAGTAAGAAGGTGCCTGACGGAATGAGCTTTGCTTCCTAATTTCTCCAAGAGAGACAGTCTGATAAAATGGCTGATTCCAGGAGACCCAAAGAGAAGGGGGACAAAGCACAACTCTACAGGGGAAGCCCCCTTACTTGTTGCACCCACACTACAGAGCTGGGAAGCAAACCTCATGTGGCACTGTGGCAATGTGTGCTGTTGGTGGGAAAGTTAGATGACAGTGAGTTTGGGAGCCATGGGGACTGAGCCCAGACAAGGAAGTGGGTGCCAAGGGAGCTAAATTTCATACACTGAATCAAAAAATAGTCAGGTGTTTGACTGCTGTTGCCAATGAACCTCTGCTTGCGTGTTTCTTTCGAATTCTGCCTGATGGTTTCACAACTCTGTTCTTTGATGAAGGAGGAGGCATGGAACTTTGTGGCAGATGAGTGGCAGGAAGGGGGAAGCGGAGACCGCCCTCAGTTTCCCAAAGCTGGCAACAGCTGTCCTCATTATCTATCAGCACCCACCTGCCTTCTCCATAATTACATGCCCTCAGAGAAGCCAGGCAGGGAGACATTTGCATTCTTCAGGTCTCCTTCCAATGTAACTTGACCCATTCAGTCTCTGCCTCAAGTCTATGGTGTTTGTATTAATTACAGATTGCACTCCCAATGTTGCATTGGGTAGATCTTTTCTGAGACATTTGATTTTGGCATGAAAATTAGTTCCTATATGTTTAGTTCCCGTTATCCCTTTCTACTTTTGTTTTATTTGGCATCTGTTATTACACCTAGCTATGCTATAAGTAAATATATGTAAATTTTTAAAGAAACATTTCCAGGGCGCTAGTAAAGCTTTTAAAGTGTGTTATAAGCAATTAGAATAAGTTATACCTAGTCTTGGTTGAGCTTTGAGCCTCTTAGATGGTTTCCCTGTGTCTTATCATCCTTCAAGGAAAGGGTTGTGGCTCACCAGTGGAGCACAATTGCTTCCCATCTTTTTTAAAGAAATAATCAGATAGCAGGAAATCACTGGGAAGAGCTCTCTCTGCCTGGAGAGCCTCTGCCTTAGGGTTCCCCTACTTTCTGGATTTGCCGATCCTGATTTGCTTACACAATCCTGATTTGCTTACACAAAGCTTATGTGTTGTGAATTTTCTACTGGGTTAAGTTCAAGGTGTTACTATTAGTATATAAAGCCCTTAACAACTTCAGGCATATGCCTGAAGCTGGTAATACTAGAAATTCAAGTATTTTGCCTGCATAGCTTTTACTGCTACTGTTGCTGTGAACCAATGCATGAAGTAAGTAAATCTGATTCTTTGGTAAGTGGGATGAGAAAGGGGAAGTCAGCTTACTTTGTTAGCTGGACTTGCTCAAAAGAAAGTTTTGTAGCCTAATTCCTATACTTTTAATTTAGCTGCCAAAGAAGGGATTTTGAAGCTCTGTTAAACCAACACATGGAGGGATAAATCACTCAATTAATATATCCTCTCCTACCTATCAAAATCATCCCACACTAACCCTGAAACCGTTCTTCAGCCGATGTCACTGACGTTCTTCAGCACTTGTCACTGGCAAGTGGGCGGGATTGGGGGAAAATGACCTCACGGCTCAAACTGGGGCTCCTAGCCAGAGACTTCACACCCCTGGCATGGATGAAGGCATGGATGAAGGCATGGATGATGGCTGGTTCATGGCTAGTTCATGGCTGGATGATATGGTCTCATTAGGTATAACTCCTTGGAGTTGCAGGGGTGTGACATCTGGGTCTACTCTTCAGGGTTTACTGGCTCTGGGTCTTTGCCAGAGGAAAAGTAATTGAGGATTGGATCTGAGCCACTGTGGCATAGTAGTTAATGTATCAGGCTAGGACCTGGGAAGCCAGATTTCAAATACCTGCTCAGCCATGGAGGTCATTGGGTGAACTGGGGGCCAGTCACTTACTCTAACCTACCTCACAGGGAAGAGGAAATGTGGAAGAGCACTATGCTAGTCACCCTGAGCTCCTTAGAGCAAAAGTGGGATACAAATGCAATTAATAATGCATAATATGACAGTTGTGCAGGCGAGCTCATGAGCCCTATATTCTCACTCAGCTTCAAACTACTGTATGTCTGACACACAGTCTTGTCTATCTTTTCCAGTGGAAGAGTCTTTATTTTTTTCAGACTAAGAACAGCCTTGGCAGGATGTGAGTTTAAGTGGATAAATGGTGGGAGCCTGTAATGGCTTTGTAAATGTCATTCTTGAGAACATTTTTTACTGAAGGTGTGGGGACTCATTGACAAAGAGAGAGGAGGAGGAGGAAGGAGGCAAGGAATTAACCTCCCCCCTCTCCGGCTGCATTCCACTCAATATTGCCCACCCCAGTCACAGTCTCCAAGTTCTCCACTGCTTAGTTCAGATTCCAGAGTGTTTGAAAGGCCAGGGTTAATGTCAAGTCATGTGGGATTGACTAGATGGTATCAGGAGCAATAATAAAATATGGATGAATGAGGTGCTATTGTTTTCTGCGAGGGAAGATCTATGTGCTTTTATTTATTTCTTGAATTTATATACTGTTATATACCCAGAGGTCTTGGGGCGGTTCACAGAACAAAATATAAAACCACAAAATATATAATCAAAATAACACCCTCCCCCCCCCAAAAGAACCACATTTTAAAAGGGCATAGGATGTCAATCAGATCAACCAATCAGATCATGTCCAACCCCCTGCAATGCAGGAATCTTACTGCCCATGGTGGGGCTTGAACCCATGGCCCTGAGATTAAGAGTCTCATGCTTTACCGACTGAGCTGTTCAATTAATTTACATTCAGGTATTTAGTGAGACATAAGGAAATAAAAAGAGCCTGACTGGATCTTGCTAAGGGCTCAGCCCTCAGTCTAGTATTTTGGTTCCCATGGTAGCCCGTTGGATGCCTCTGGGAAGCCTATTAGAGGAGTGTGAAGACAATAGCCTTCCCCTGTTGCTTTCTTCCACCCTCACCACTCGGATCATGGAGGTTCCATAAAGCCAAACAAGTAGCCATTGATAGACCCAATTCTACACCCTCTTCAAAGTTGTCTAAGCCAGTGACAACTTATGATGGCCTTCCTTGGCACGTGCCAACTCAGAGGAAGCGACTCTGATCTGGCAAGAGTCCCCCCTCTAGGCCGATGTGGCATGAAGTGTACCCAATAAATAAGCTGATTTATTTATATATTCATATTTAATTCTATACTCTATTTGTACTCGTTTGTCATCATGCTGGTGACTTCACATGCTCCAGGATGAGGGAAGCATCAGAGACAGACAGGAAGCAGGGCAAGTGAGCAGAGCATCCAGTGAGCAAGGCGGGCTTGTGACTGTTGGGCAAGGAAGAGGGGTGATGGGGAGAGGTGAGCACCTTACTGTTGTTGTTACTTCCATAAGACCTCCAGGCCTAGCCAATGAGTAGGGTTGTAAGAAGGCAGCAATTTCCATCCTAACCTGTGTCCTTCACAATCAGTACTATTTCCTTTCTACTGCAGTTCAGCTTCTACCAAATGCTATGTTAAGATGTCTTCTGAATGTCAGGTAATTGTTGATAGCTTTGACATCTGAAGGGAGGGCGTTCCCCAAGGCGGGCGCCACTACCGAGAAGGCCCTTTGCCTGGTTCCCTGTAGCTTTGCTTCTCGCAATGAGGGAACCGCCAGAAGCCCCTCGGCGCTGGACCTCAGTGTATGGGCAGAACGATGAGGGTGGAGACGCTCCTTCAGGTATACTGGGCTGAGGCCATTTAGGGCTTTAAAGGTCAGCACCAATACTTTGAATTGTGCTTGGAAACGTACTGGGAGCCAATGTAAGTCTTTTAAGACCGGTGTTATGTGGTCTCGGCGGCTGCTCCCAGTCACCAGTCTAGCTGCCGTGTTCTGGATTAGTTGTAGTTTTCGGGTCACCTTCAAAGGTAGTCCCACGTAGAGCGCATTGCAGTAGTCCAAGCGGGAGATATCCAGAGCATGCACCACTCGGGCGAGGCAGTCCGCAGGCAGATAGGGTCTCAGCCTGCGTACCAGATGGAGCTGGTAAACAGCTGCCCTGGACACAGATTTGACCTGTGCCTCCATGGACAGCTGCAAGTCCAAGATGACCCCCAGGCTGCGCACCTGGCCTTCAGGGGCACAGTTACCCCATTCAGGACCAGGGAATCCTCCACACCTGCCCGCCTCCTGTCCCCCAAGAACAGTACTTCTGTCTTGTCAGGATTCAACCTCAGTCTGTTAGCCGCCATCCAACCTCCAACCGCCTCCAGGCACTCACATAGGACCTTCACCGCCTTCACTGGTTCTGATTTGAAAGAGAGGTAGAGCTGGGTATCATCCGCATACTGATGAACACCCAGCCCAAACCCCCTGATGATCTCTCCCAGCGTCTGCATATAGATGTTGAAAAGCATGGGGGAGAGGACAGAACCCTGAGGCACCCCACAAGTGAGAGCCCAGGGGTCTGAACACTCATCCCCCCCACCACTTTCTGAACACGGCCCAGGAGAAAGGAGCGGAACCACTGTATAACAGTGCCCCCAGCTCCCAGCCCCTCAAGCCAGTCCAGAAGGATGTTATGGTCGATGGTATCAAACGCCACTGAGAGATCCAACAGAACTAGGAAACAGCTCTCACCTTTGTCCCTACCCCGCCGGAGATCATCAATCAGTGTGACCAAGGCAGTTTCAGTCCCATGATGAGGCCTGAATCCCGACTGGAAGGGATCCAAATGGTCCGCTTCTTCCAGGAATGCCTGGAGTTGTTCAGCAACCACTCGCTCAATCACCTTGCCCAAGAATGGAAGATTTGAGATGAGCGATAGTTGGCCATTGTGGCTGCATCTAAAGATGTTTTTTTTAAGAAGCGGTTTAATAACTGCCTCTTTCAGCGGGTCTGGGAAGGCTCCCTCACGGAGGGAAGCATTCACCACCCCCCGAAGCCCATCGCCCAGTCCTTCCCGGCTTGCTTTTATAAGCCAGGATGGGCAAGGGTCAAGGAGACAAGTGGTTGGTTTCACTCACCCAAGCAGCCTGTCCACATCTTCGGGGGTAACAGATTGGAATTGATCCCATACAACTTGACTAGACAGGACTCTAGCTCTCCCGCCCCGGCCCTGCTTCCACGGTGGAGTCTACCTCTTCTCGAATCTGAGTGACTTTATCTGCAAAAAACTTTGCAAAATCATTGCAGGAGATCATGTGGCCCGTACTGGGCCCTGATGGAGCAGGTGGTTCTGCTAAATTGCGAACCACCTGAAAGAGTCTCCTGCTGCTGTTTTCCGCAGATGCAATAGAGGCGGTGAAGAAAGTCTTCTTCGCCGTCGCTATCGCCACTGGTAGGCTCGACATTGAGCTCTAACCCGTGTCCGGTCAGCTTCAGAATGAGTTATCCGCCACCGGCGCTCTAGCCGTCTCAACGATTGTTTCATCGCCCTCAGCTCCGGGGAAAACCACGGGGCTGTCCGGGCTCCATGCAATCGGAGAGGGTGCTTCGGAGCCAAACAGTCAATAGCCCTGGTTAACTCCACATTCCAGCGGGCCACCAGGGAATGAACTGAAAGGCCATCAACATGGGATAAAACATCCCCTACCACTCTTTGGAAACCATTTGGATCCATTAAGTGGCAGGGGCGGACCATCCGAATCGGTCCCACCTCCCTGCAGAGGGGAAGGGTCACGGAAAAGTCCAGTTGCACCAGGAAGTGATCTGACCATGGCACTTCTTTCGTTTTGCTTTTACTTAGTGTCAGATCACCAACATCCATAGAGGTAAAACTCACTGTCTGCAATTTAGTTTAAATTTCTTAACTTATTCAACTTGGAAAACTATTTACATAACTTGTGTTCATTTCAGTATCAAAACAGTGGAAAAGGGTAATTTGTTATGTGTCATTTGAGGGGTAAAACAATAATTATATGAAAGAATGCATATCATGTTCATTTGACCAATTTCCGTTCCCAAATCCTGACCACAGACGAGTATACGAACTGCAGCAATTTCTGCTTTCCCCCCAGTTTTTGCTGGAATTATCCAACATGAGCCACATTTCCCAATGTGGCTTTTTTCCTTTCCTTTCTCGCAGATTTTTTGCTTCCATCCCCCAGTGATGGGTAGGCAAAACACTGGATTCTGCTGCCACTCTAGAGCTGGTAAAGGCAACTCTCTCTCTCTCTCTCTCTCTCTCTCTCTCTCTCTCTGTCTCTGTCTCTCTCTTCCATCAAATAATTGCAAATCAGAATGACATAGCCGCTTTCTCCAAAAGAACCTGAGAGCTTAACTGGCTCTTGATCTAGGATGAACAATCCATCAGTCATATTAAATAGGGGAGCTCACGGCCCCTTTTTCCTGGCTGAACATTTGCAGGAGATGAAAACTGCTGTGACCCTCAGGAGAAGGGACTTGGGAAAGCCCATAGAAGACACGGGGAAACTGCTGGGGGAGCTGCCCTGCTTGATGCTGGCCTGTTAGCCCACTCCTATGTGTGAGCTCATGTGTGGATTCTGAGGCTCTGCCACGCAAGCTTGGAGTTTGGAACGGTTGTGCACACAAAGCATCTGCCACCTTGACTGTGGGATATTTAAAATGCTGTCAAACCAACAATTCGTCTTTTGGAGATAGGCACATGATAGGAGCTGAAGCTTGCAGAATTTTCTTGTAAGTTTGCTAGAGAGAACTCTGTGAAAGGCATTCCCACTGGGCCCTGACAGGCAGAGGGCATAGCTATATATATTATCTTCCCTGCCTGGGTGCATCTTTTTTTCCTCTGTTCTTCATCTCTTCATCACCAAGCCAGAAATGTGAGAACATCTGCTAAGTCTGAACTACATGCTCAGACTACATCTTATGCTAGAATTAAGCATTCCTTAATGAATTGCCATTTTCAGCTTGCCTGAACAAAGCTGCTGTATCTGTTGCTCTTCAACAAGTATTCAAAGTGAGTAAATGTGTGTGTGTTTGTTTGTTTTACATTTCTACAACTGTTTGTGTGTTTGTTATTTTAAGAGGGAGAAAGGGGGAAAACACCAGGAGAATCCAGTCTGCCTTAAGTAATCCTGGATTACTTAAACTAAAAGACTAAAACTAACCTATTTAAGCTTCCCTTTTAAGGGACGACACTGCTGAACTCAAAATGTGAGGAAGGAAGGATAATATCTAACAAATATATCCTCTCCTAGCATCTATTCACATTCCGAAGTGGGTGACCTTGGCTTCCGTCACTCCTTCTCTATAAAACGCAATTGACAGCAATCTGTCACACTACAGCACAACCAACATGTCAGTGCAGGGCAGGGCTTTGATGATGGGAGTGGTTGTGTTTCCTCAGCACCTCCCATCAGGAGACAAAGTCAACAGGCTTACCATCTGAGAGGGAACAAATCTGTTTACAGGCTCTGGTACCATCTTTGTGCCTTCCAACAGAAGTATGAACTGGGACTGATGCAGAAATCACACGTTACTTATAAGAGACACATGTTGATTAATGTGTTCCGATACAGATTGCCTTGTTTTACAAAAGAGGTAAAGGGATCAGTGCTGTATACATTCCAAAAACATTGCTTTCTCCAACCACAAACCCTTTCCTGGTAATAAAATGTTCTGAGATATTCACCTCACTCATTGTCCTCAGAATGATCAGAGATCGCCTGAGATTTAGTTAATAAAGAAAATGTAGGAAATAAAAGGCAAGCTTAACATTGTCATTAAATGAACTATGGGTGTAACGTTGACATTTTTATATAGGGAAACTATGACACAGAGCCACAGAGCCTAGGACTTGCTGATCAGAAGGTCTGCAGTTCGAATCCCCACAACGGGGTGAGCTCCCGTTGCTCGGTCCCTGCTCCTGCCAACCTAGCAGTTCGAAAGTACATCAAAGTGCAAGTAGATAAATAGGTACCGCTCTGGCGGGAAGGTAAACGGTGTTTCCATGCGCTGCTCTGGTTCGCCAGAAGCAGCTTAGTCATGCTGGCCACATGACCTGGAAAAACTGTCTGCGGACAAACGCCGGCTCCATTGGCCAGTAAAGCGAGATGAGCGCTGCAACCCCAGAGTCGGTCACGACTGGACCTAATGGTCAGGGGTCCCTTTACCTTTACCTTTTTATGACACTCTTGGGGCATGGGGGCGCTGTGGGTTAAACCACAGAGCCTAGAGCCTGCCAATCAGAAAGTTGGCGGTTCGAATCCCCGCGACGGGGTGAGCTCTCGTTGCTTGGTCCCAGCTCCTGCCAACCTAGCAGTTCAAAAGCACATCAAAGTGCAAGTAGATAAATAGGTACCGCTCCGGCGGGAAGGTAAACAGCGTTTCCGTGTGCTGCTCTGGTTCACCAGAAGCAGCTTATTCATGCTGGCCACATGACCCGGAAGCTGTACGCAGGCTCCCTTGGCCAATAAAGTGAGATGAGCGCTGCAACCCCAGAGTTGTCCACAACTGGACCTAACGGTCAGGGGTCCCTTTACCTTTACCTTTATGACACCCTTATGACACCAGAGTAGCTTTAGCTGTACCCATGCTGAGTTGTAACAAATAAGCTATGTATCAAAAGGAACATGACATTTTACAGCATTCTCTTTATTGTAACAGTGAAGATGGAGTTAATTAATCCCCCAGTGGGGGATCCTCTGGTAATGATTTCTTTATCATTCCGGGACTTCCTCATAAGGCTCACCTTCGAAATCAAGCCTGTAATAGAGAGAAAATTAACTATTGCATCACACTAACCCCAAATTCCATTATTTCCCTGGAATCTGGACATAAACATCTCCTCTTGTATACTATCAATAATTGTACACTTACTTCACCTATCAAATGTAGATGTATTTGCACCTGAACCTCACTGTTTTGCACCCCTTACCTATGTAACCAGAATCTATGACGTATTTTACCTACCAAACCGAAAGGTATAAAAACTGCACTCACCTGGAGACGGGGTTTTCTTGCTTTGCTGTTTTGGAACCCTGTTGCAACTGTAATAAGGGATCATAGCTTACAGCTGCCTTCCTTTTCCTTACCTTTGGTTGCCAGTTTCCTGGTTTTCCGACCACATTCCGAACAGAGCAGATCTTGAGTATGAAAGCTCAATTATTATACAAATGCCCTGATGTAAGTGGGTACAGTAGGCTTGCAACTAATGCGATTGCAGCTTTGCATGGGTGGTGAGATGACCCCATGTATGAGATGACCCTTATTCTTTTTTTAACCTGAAATTAAGTTGTTTAGCTTTTTTTGGGGCTCAGGGGAAGTGACTTCCATCAACTGGTCACCTGCCTGCCTGCTACTGCTGATCGCTTGCCACAGCCATTGCCAATTTCACACCTCGCTGCAGCCACCAATTGTTTGCCTGCTCACCACCAGCAACAGCCCACTTGTTGCAGCCGCCAATTGCCTGCCTGCCTGCCTCACCACAGCTGCCAATCGCCTGCTCAATTGCTGCAGCCACAGCCAATCGTCAGCAGGCCTTGCCGCAGCCACCAATCACCCGCCCAATCGCCACTACCAATCTCCTGCTTGCTGCTGCCATTAATCGCACATCCCCCCTCTGCATTCACTATCCGTGTATAAGACTACAACCAATTTTTGCAAAAAGCATTGTCTTATACATGGAAAAATATGGTAAATCAATAAATAAAGGGAGACACAGGGTGTTACGTACTGAATTGAATAGGATCCAAACTGCAGCAGTCTGATTGGTCCTAGAACAATAGTGAAATATACTCAGAGTCGCAAAGTGATTTCATGCTCTTTATTCAGCTCATAGTGGTGAGGAGGAATGAATGAAAGTCCCCTCAAGGTATCTGCTTTATATACATTATTTACACAATGGGCTGCACATGATTGGCTAATTCCGGAATTCTACTGTAAGCCAATCAGGTTGTGGATTCACTTAAATCTGGAGCATGATTGGGTGGTTCCTGCCAACCAATCATACTGCTGCATTGTTCTAGGACCAATCCGACTGCTGCATTCTGAATCCTATTGTTCTAGGACCAATCAGACTGCTGCCTTTTGGATCCTATTGTTCTAGGACCAATCAGACTGCTGCAGTTTGGATCCTATTCGACTCAGTACATAACAAATAGGATCCAAAAGCCAGCAGTCTGATTGGTCCTAGAACAATAGGATTCAGAATGCAGCAGTCTGATTGGTCCTAGAACAATGCAGCAGTATGATTGGTTGGCAGGAACCAACCAATCATGCTCCAGATAGAAGTGAATCCGCAACCTGATGGCTTACAGTAGAATTCCGGAATTAGCCAATCATGTGCAGCCCATTGTGTAAATAATGTATATAAAGCAGATAGTTTGAGGGGACCTTCATTCATTCCTCCTCACCACTATGAGCTGAATAAAGAGCATGAAACCACCTTGCGACTCTGAGTATATTTCACAGGGCAATAGACGAAAGGGGCCATCCAAGGTCTTGCATAACCTCCTCTCTTTGGCGATCACTCGTAGCCAAGTAAGATGGTCTTACATGAATACTGTCTTAATAGTGTGTCTGTAGGTGACTGTGGAAGCCAATTCTGGATCCACATGTCCTTCCACAGTGGGGACATACTGGTAGGTTTCCAGGAAGGAGTTGATCACAGTGAGGATTTGCCAAGCGTGCCTTCCTCTTAGCACATTTCTCCCTTTCGTCCTGAGTTTGTGTGTCTTAAAAGTCCATGACACCTTTGGTAAAGGCTGTTCTCCGGTTGGAGCACTCGCAGGCCAGTGTTTCCCTGTCCTTATACTGCATTTTTTTTTAGATTTGCCTTGAGAGATTCTTCAAACCTCTTTTGTTGTCCACTGGCATTTCACTTTACATTCTTAAGTTGATGATCCTTGTGGTCCCTTCCCACTCTACAATTCTAGGATTCTAAGCTCATTTCACTGCAGTAAGTGTGCTTTGGAATGCAGCCCCCGTCCAGCTTACAGTAGAAAAATCTTAGGATCAGACAGTAAAGTGTATTTTCTCCTATGTATAAATTTGGAAATACTGCCATCTAATGGCTCAGAGGATTATTGCACTGTCACAACTAGGGGAAAAAAACCCCTTTTACTGTATAAGGCCTCTTTGGTGCTTGCAGTGCACTGTCACCCTTCAACAGAGTTGGATTTAGGGCAGTGCAAGGGGTGGGATAGCACTTGACACAGAGCCCAGGAGGCCACCTTCTCAAACCCCAGTAAGTGCTTGCCCTGCTATGGGAAGGAGGTATGAAGACTCTTGACAGGTTCCTAAAGTCCTCCTCACTCACTGGATCCTCACCTTGTCATGGTGAGAGGGCTTGCACGTTCCCATGAACCTTGTGAGGGAAGCCGTACTCCCAGCAGGGTCACCCAAGACGGTAATGTCAAAGGGGAGGAGCTAGACAAAGAATGATCCAAGAAGTCCTCAATGGCAGAACAGGAGGATGATAACAAGCGGTATGTTACAATGGCTGTGAAGGAGAATGAAGGCTGCAGCAGATAAGAATCTACTAGCGTTGTGACTACTCATGCCATTGGAACAGGGCCTTACTGCGAAGACTGTGTGTTGGTCAGTGTGCACTGATCTACAAACATAAAACAAATTCACTCACAGGCATCTTCCCAAAACCCATTTGAAACCCCAAACCCCAAAGTCCCATGGCGATCGGCAAATGGTAACGGGGACAGGATCGTGAAATCTAGAAGCCCCTAGTCACGAACCGGCACATGGGCGGTGGATATAGATTCAGTCATTCTGACTCAAGGAACAAGGCAGTTGAGCAGCTCGGCAGCTGTATCCACGCCTGAGCAGCCCTTTTTAGGATCCACTCTGCTCACCTCAAAAAGGTGTAGGGGCTAGAAAAGGTGCCCTGAACATAGTATGCCTCCCTTTTCCCCTGAGTGGATTACCGCACCTAGTGGGGTCACCACCCAGCAGTTGTAAAAGACAATTGAACTTTGGAACATGGAATATACAGACTTCGTCGGATAAGACAGATAACAAGCGTCCTGAACGCAGAACTGCCATCATTGCAAAAGAGCTGCGACGTTTTAACATTGATATTGCAGCGCTTCAAGAGACTCGACCAGGCAAAGGACAACTGAAAGAAGAAAAAGGAGGCTACACATTCTTCTGGAAAAGTCTATCTGAACAAGAACATTGATACATGGGGTAGGATTCACTATCAAAAACGATCTTTGAAGCTCCTGTCAAAAGTCCCTATTAATGAACGACTCTCAATCCTTCAAATAAAGCTCACCACAAAACCAACAGGCTACTATTATAAGCGCTTATGCACCAACACTGGATGCAGAATGAAGACATTAAAGAATTTTTTTACTCTCAGCTGGATTCCGTCAGAGACACCTAAGGAAGATAAAATTATCCTCCTGGGTGATTTTAATGCAAGAGTTGGGAGAGATTTCGATCTGTGGCCTGGGACTATTGGAAAAGAAGGAATTGGCAACAGCAACCAGAATGGAGTCTTACGTTTGACTAGATGCGCAGCACATAACCTTGTTATTACCAACACACACTTTCAACAGAAAATAAATTTAAAACATCATGGAGGCATCCTCGGTCAAACCATTGACACCTCTTAGACTATGTTATTGTCCGTGCTAAAGATCGCTGTGATGTGCTCTGTACCAGAGCTATGACGAGTGCTGCCAACTGCTGGACAGATCACCGACTAATGCGCTCCACGTAGGCTATCAAGATTATATCTCAACACAGGCTTCAAAGAAGAAAACCAAAGGACAAAATGAACACTCAAGCCCTTCAAGATCCCATTAAGTGGGATTGCTTCCAAATGACTCTGAAAGACCATCTCCTTGGATGGACCAAGCTAAAAACATCCATTATTGCAGCCTGTGAACAAACTATTGGATACCAAACCAAGAAACACCAAGACTGGTTTGATGAGAATGACAGTGAGATTGAGCGCATGATTGACAAGAAAAGGAAGATCTTTCAGATCTGACAAAGAGATAGAAACTGTGCCTCTAAGGAAAAAACTTATGCCAATGCTAAGGGTGAGGTTCAAAGAAGAACCAGAGAACTAAAAAACACCTGGTGGATAAAAAAAAGCTCAAGAGATCCAGCACTTAGCCAATACTCATGATGCACAGAGTTTCTTTCAAGCCACAAAGACTATCACAACATATGCCCCCTACGCTCAGCAGACAGTATCACACTTCTAAAAGATAAAGAAGCTATTGCACTGCGCTGGAAAGAACATTACCAACATCTCCTTAACCGTAACTCCCCCGTAGCTGCTGAGGTCCTCTCACAAATTCCACAAAAAGAAGTTAGAGATGAACTTGCAGTATCTCCAAATCTGGGAGAGTTGTGTCCAGCTATTAACCAAATGAAAAACAACAAAGCCTGTGGACCTGATGGGATATCTGCCGAAATCTTCAAAGTGGGCAGAATTGAACTTACACAACAACTTCACAAGCTCATCTGGGAAAGAGAAGAGATCCCAGCAGACTTTAGGGTTGCCAAAATTATCAATCTCTTCTAAAAAGGTGTAGAATCTTCACCTATAGTGGTGTGCATAGATGTAACCATTCTTTCTCCCTATATCCATTTGGGTAAAGTGTCATGTGCAAAGCAGCCCTTCATTAAGAATAAACAGTGCCCTTCCTCTCTCATTTACCGTGACTTACTACACTTTGATCTTCCTTCCTCCTATTTACTCCTATAACTGCATTGTACATTGTGTTGTTCTCGTTTAGTCGTGTCCAACTCTTCGTGATCGCCTGGACCAGAGCTCGCCAGGCACTCCTCTCTTCCACTGCCTGCCGCAGTTGGTCAAGCTCATGCTGGTAGCTTTGAGAACACAGTCGTCCTCCGTCGTCCCCTTCTCCTTGTGCCCTCCATCTTTCCCTGCATCAGGGTCTTTTTCAGGGAGTCTTCTCTTCTCATGAAGTGGCCGAAGTATTGGAGCCTCAGCTTCACGATCTGTCCTTCCCCCGAGCACTCAGGGCTGATTTCCTTCAGAATGGAGAGGTTTGATCTTCTTGCAGTCCATGGGACTCTCAAGAGTCTCCTCCAGCACCATAATTCACAAGCATAAATTCTTCGGCGATCAGCCTTCTTTATGGTCCAGTTCTCACTTCCATACATCACTACTGGGAAAACCATAGCTTTAACTATACGGACCTTTGTTGGCAAGGTGATGTCTCTGCTTTTTAAGATGCTGTCTAGGTTTGTCATCGCTTTTCTCCCAAGGAGCAGGCGTCTTTTAATTTCGTGACTGCTGTCACCATCTGCAGTGATCATGGAGCCCAAGAAAGTCAAATCTCTCACTGCCTCCATTTCTTCCCCTTCTATTTGCCAGGAGGTGATGGGCCCAGTGGCCATGATCTTTGTTTTTTTGATGTTGAGCTTCAGACCATATTTGGCGCTCTCCTCTTTCACCCTCATTAAAAGGTTATTTAATTCCTCCTCACTTTCTGCCATCAAAGTTGTGTCATCTGCATATCTAAGGTTGTTGATATTTCTTCTGGCAATCTTAATTCTGGCTTGGTATTCATCCAGCCCAGCCTTTCGCATGATGAATTCTGCATATAAGTTAAATAAGCAGGGAGACAATATACAGCCTTGCCATACTCCTTTCCCAATTTTGAACCAATCAGTTGTTCCATATCCAGTTCTAACTGTAGCTTCTTGTCCCACATAGAGATTTCTCAGGAGACAGATGAGGTGATCAGGCACTCCCATTTCTTTAAGAACTTTCCATAGTTTGCTGTGGTCGACACAGTCAAAGGCTTTTGCATAGCCAATGAAGTAGATGTCTTTCTGGAACTCTCTAGCTTTCTCCATAATCCAGTGCATGTTTACAATTTGGTCTCTGGTTCCTCTGCCCCTTCAAAATCCAGCTTGCACTTCTGGGTGTTCTCGGTCCACATACTGCTTAAGCCTGCCTTGTAGAATTTTAAGCATAACCTTCCTAGCGTGTGAAATGAGTGGGAAAGTGCAGTAGTTGGAGCATTCTTTGGCACTGCCCTTCTTTGGGATTGGGATGTAGACTGATCTCCAATCCTCTGGCCACTGCTGACTTTTCCAAATTTGCTGGCATATTGAGTGTAGCACCTTAACAGCATCATCTTTTAAAATTTTAAATAGTTCAGCTGGAATATCATCACTTCCACTGGCCTTGTTATTAGCAGTGCTTTCTAAGGCCCACTGTGTATTCATAAGGGATTTGATTTCGATTGTATCTTACTGGCCCGGTGGTTTTTCCTACTTTCTTCAGTTTAAGCCTGAATTTTGCTATAAGAAGCTGATGATCTGAGCCACAGTCAGCTCCAGGTCTTGTTTTTGCTGACTGTATAGAGCTTCTCCATCTTTGACTGCAGAGAATATAATCAATCTGATTTCGATGCTGCCCATCTGGTGATGTCCATGTGTAGAGTCGTCTCTTGTGTTGTTGGAAAAGAGTGTTTGTGATGACCAGCTTGTTCTCTTGGGAGAACTCTATTAGCCTTTGCCCTGCTTCGTTTTGAACTCCAAGGCCAAACTTGCCAGTTGTTCCTTTTATCTCTTGACTCCCTACTTTAGCATTCCAATCCCCTATAATGAGAAGAACACCCTTCTTTGGTGTCATTTCTATAAGGTGTTGTAAATCTTCATAGAATTGGTCAATTTCAGTTTCTTCAGCACCAGTAGTTGGTGCATAAACTTGGATTACTGTGATGTTAAAAGATCTGCCTTGGATTCGTATCGAGATCATTCTATCATTTTTGAGATTGCATCCCAGTACAGCTTTCGCCACTCTTTTGTTGACTATGAGGACCACTCCATTTCTTTTACGGGATTCTTGCCCACAGTAGTAGATATGATGGTCATCCGAACTGAATTCACCCATTCCCGTTCATTTTAGTTCACTGATGCCCAGGATGTCAATATTTATTCTTGCCATCTCCTTTTTGACCACATCCAACTTACCAAGGTTCATGCTTCTTACATTCCAGGTTCCTATACAATATGTTTCTTTAGAGCATTGGACTTTCCTTTCGCTTCCAGGCATATCCGCAACTGAGCGTCCTTTCGGCTTTGGCCCAGCCGCTTCATCAGCTCTGAATCTACTTGAACTTGTCCTCCGCTCTTCCTCAGTAGCATGTTGGACGCCTTCTGACCTGAGGGGCTCATCTTCCAGCGTCATAACTTTTATATGCCTGTTGTCTTTGTCCATGGAGTTTTCTTGGCAGGGATACTGGAGTGGCTTGCTGGTTCCTGCTCCAGGTGGATCACGTTTGCTAAAACTCTCCACTATGACCTGTCCATCTTGGGTGGCCCTGCACAGTATAGCTCATACCTTCTCTGAGTTATTCAAGCCCCTTCGCCACGGCAAGGCAGTGATCCATGAAGCGGAGTATATTGTGAGCTTCATCTAACGTTAAAGATAAAACATTTTTCTGAAAGAAAAGCTTTGTGTTCATTTGCAAATGGACGTGCTCCTATCCTCCACCTCCTTTTAATGGGAGGAGCTCAAGCTTTCTGAAACATGATTTAAAAGGCAAATACATAAAAACCACACTCAGTTTGACCACATTAAGCCTTGTGGCCAGTGAGAAAAAATTTAATGCCACAATGAAACAATTCCCTTGGGAATCCTGACTGGTTCCAATGCTATCAATTGTTTGAGACGTATAAAAGTGACAAACGAAAAGGTTTTGCGCCAGAAAGTTCTAATTCTTTATTTTTTTAAAATAGATTTTTATTAAATTTTCCACCGTAATAACACAAACTACAAAGCAAAATGATACACAAAAAACAGATAAGGAAAAAGGAAGGGGAAAAAACAAACAAACCAAAAAAGAAAAAAGGGGGTGGTAAAAGGGGGGGAACAATAAGCAAATAGACAATAATAACAAACTTAATTCTTCACAAATCCAACTTTTTAAACATCTTGGTTGACTTCCTCAAATCCCTCCCTTCTGAATTTCCTTGTAATTTAAAAGTAACAGCTTTCCAGTATCATTATTAAACTAAAACAATTTCCAATTATGGTCATCTTATTCACTTTTCTTAACATTCTGAATCCCATTTATTTAATTATAGCTTAATTTATCCTAGGCCTATTTGTTACTTTCAAGTAGTTTCTAATTTTTTATATTATAATATTTGTTCAAATAGTCCTTGAATTTCCTCCAGTCCTCTTGAAACTCCTCTTCTTTCTGGTCGCGGACTCTTCCAGTCAGGTCAGATAGCTCCGAAAAGTCCATCATCTTCATCTGCCAATCTTCCACTGTTGGTAGTTCTTGTGTTTTCCAATTTTTAGCAAGTAATATTCGAGCGGCTGTTGTGGTATACAAAAATAATTTAACATCTTTCTTGGGCAATTCTAAACCTGTTATTCCAAGGAGAAAGGCCTCTGGTTTCTTAATAAATGTATATTTCATCATTTTTTCAGTTTGTTATAAATCTTCTCCCAGAAGTCTTTCACCTTGGGACAAGTCCACCACATATGGAAAAAAGTACCTTCTTTTCCTTTACATTTCCAACAGATATTATCACTATTGTGATAAATCTTTGCTAGTTTTACAGGGGTCAAGTACCATCTATATATCATCTTCATAATGTTTTCCTTTAATTTATATTTAATTCTAGGTTTTCCCCCCTGCCAGATAAATTAAGACAATGCCTTCTGACATTCTTTAAAGCATTTGACATTATCAATGATTGGTAAAACTTGGAATAAAAACAACACCTTCGGCAATACATTCATCTTAACCACCGATATTCTGTTAGATAAGATGGCGTCCAGCACGTTTCCTTGCTGCGTCACTGGACATCTGTGCCGATCGAAAACTTCTTCCAGCTCCCTTAGCTCTCTTACTTAAGGCTTTAGCAGAGTTCACGCAGTGGGGAAAGCTGTTGCTTTGTGCGGGTAATAAATCAAACTGAATGCAGGCTTTTCTCTTATCTCCAATAGTCTTTAATGAGTAGAATAACAACATAAATCAGCCCGGCGAATTGGCTGGCATCTTTCCGCTTCACCGTCAAAGCGAAAGAGACACACACACACAGAGAAACACTCCCCTATGTGAATATAGCCACGCCTCAGAATGTGAGACGTCACTCAGAACTGTTTAACCCTGTAAGTTCTGATTCTCCTCACATATTCGTCCCATCAATGAAAGTTTTAGGTTTGACCATATATCAAGATCTCTCTTGATTTCATTCCATAATTTTTCATAGTTATCTTTATAAAGATTCAAATTCTTTACCGATAAGTTCACACCCAAAGGGGATGCAGGTGGCGCTGTGGGTTAAAGCCTCAGTGCCTAGGACTTGCCGATCGAAAGGTCGGCGGTTCGAATCCTTGCGGCAGGGTGCGCTCCCGCTGCTCGGTCCCAGCGCCTGCCAACCTAGCAGTTCGAAAGCACCTCCGGGTGCAAGTAGATAAATAGGGACCGCTTACTAGCGGGAAGGTAAACGGCGTTTCCGTGTGCGGCTCTGGCTCGCCAGATGCAGCTTTGTCACGCTGGCCACGTGACCCGGAAGTGTCTTCGGACAGCGCTGGCCCCTGGCCTCTTGAGTGAGATGGGCGCACAACCCCAGAGTCTGTCAAGACTGGCCCGCACGGGCAGGGGTACCTTTACCTTACCTTCACACCCAAATATTTAACTTTTTTCACAGAAACAGGGCCTGTCCTTTCAAAAAGGTTTTTTCTTTCCTCATTATCTAAGTTTTCCCCCCTAAAACTTTGGTTTTGCTCTTGTTTAATTTAAATCCTGCTACCTGCCCAAACTCTTGAATCAGCTCCAGTGCTTTTACTACACTGGTTTCTGGATCTTGTAAAGTTAAAACCAAGTCATCAGCAAAGGCTTTTAATTTATATTGCTTGGCTCCTACTACAATGCCTTTAACCTCCTCCTCTTTCCTCAACATGTTTAGCAAAACCTCCAGAACAGAAATAAATAGCAGAGGGGAAAGCGGGCACCCTTGCCTGGTTCCTTTCCATATGTCCGACAAATTGTATTTATCAGTCATATCGAAGAAAATCTTTGGTAGTCTGCCGGATCTTGGATTTTTCTGTCCCTGTGTTTTATCCATTAATGTTGATGCTACTCCATTCAGGTCTCCCATTAAAATCAATTTGTAATCCATATAATCCATGAGTTTTAAGTCCAGATTCTTAAAGAATTCCACTTTGCCATCATTTGGTGCATAAATTCCCAGCAAAAGAAATTTATCGCCTTGTGCCGTAATTTCAACTGCAATGTACCTCCCTTCCTCATCTTTAAACAACAATTTGGGGTTCCATTTTTCTTTAACGTAAAAAACCACGCCTCTTTTTTTCACTTTGTCAGATGAAATAAATTCCTGCCCAAGTTTCTTACTCTGGAGAACTTCCGTGTTGGCTGCCCGTTCTGCTGGAAGGGTGAGCTCTTTCGCTTGAAAGAGCACCGGTGCTTTGAAGGTTGGGGAAGCCGCTAGAGTGACCCAGTACCCCTTAAAAACCTTGGATTGAGCATTCGGAGGACTTGGTTTCCTGCGGGTGCCTGGATCGACTCCCTCACCCCCGGTAAGTTCTTGATAAGGGCTCTGAGAGCAGGTGGGGTTGGAGACGGAGACACTTGGGAATAGACTCACTTCCTTCATCACATGAAGCTCCGAGTCCGGCGATCATGAGCGGCTAATTTCTACAAGCAACTTTGATTGGAAAAGAGTGAGTAATAAATTAAAAATTGGACATTTAAGTGAAAAGGACAGGGACTTAAAAAAATGGAGGTCAGTCCCTTCCTCTGATTAAGAGACAAAACAGCTACATTAGCCGAAGCTGCGATCTAAAATTTACGACTTTCTAAAGACTTTCAAGTTAACCTTGGGATTTCCCCTTCTAGCAGGGGGAAGGGGGAAGATACTTTTCAGACTGGTTTAATCCTTGCAGACATTTTGGATTTACGAGGTATTTTCTTTGTGGAAGCGGACTACTCAGTTGGGAAGAGTAGACTCCATTGTGACGTTGTAAAGAAAAGGACACTTTCAACTTTCGTTTTCCTACTTGGGGGGAAAAAAGTAACTGCAGCTGCCCAAACTCAAAGGTTTTTCTTTTCCCTTCTCTTTTAAACAGTACCCCTACCCCTGGATATAAATTGTAAATTGTGACTGTGTTATTAACTTCTGGGGAATTAAGAAAGGATTACAAGTTAGAAAGACTGTTGACTTTTATATTAAGACTGGTGGAGAGGCTTGAGAAGAGAAACTGTCTGCATCCTTATCCCCCCCCCCCTTGTGTTTGAGACTGACCTTGAACAAAAGAATTGCAAGTTATGGATGGGGGAGAGAAAGGAGAGAGGACAGAGAAAACAAAAATCAAAGCAAGAAGGGACTCTAAGTCACCAACTTTTGAGGAGTCTGTTGCAATTGTTTCAGGAAATTAAAACAGAAGTAAGAGGAAATCAAAGGTCTATACAGGAATTAAAAAGTGACTTTGCTCAATTAAGACAAGATTTGACACAAGCTAACTCAGATGCATCAGCACATGAGTCAAGACTGACGCATTTGGAAACTGTGAGAATTGCTGACTTAGAGGTAATTCAGCGACAATCTCAAATTTCAATTGCATCTCTGCAGCTAAAACAGAAGGAATGTAATCTGAGATTGAGGGGCGTACCCCAGAAAGAGCGGGACAATTTGAAGGATTGGTTAATTGAAGAATTTGCAGTGTACTGGGGCCTCTCAAAAGAAGAATTAAATTCTTGGATTGACCAGGCCTACAGATTTGTACCTAAAAAGATACTAAGATCACACATGACTGTATGGTGATTTTTAAAACTAAAGAGCAGAGAGATGTTATTTTAGAAGAAACACACGTTATAAGACTTCATAGGAAAATTCTCCAAAATCAGAAAGTTCTAAATTTGAATCTGATTTGGTGAACTCTAAATCCAAAACTCTGTCCAAAATGTAGGTCAAAGCAGCAATAATAAAATGGGCCCAGGATTTTGGGCATGTTATATATATGCATTAATGGGAAAACTTGTGGAGGGTGAACTGGAAATTCACAGCTTGCTATATACACTGAGATAAAACTTCCAGAAAATGTTTCATGGGTGGTATCTGACACCCTGGAAGCTCTCTAAAATGTACAAAAATGTCTCCAGCACCTTCTGGAGATGTAAAGAGGAAATGGGCACAATGTTTCATGTGTGGTAGCGGTGCAGGAAAATAGAGGTGTTCTGAGAGGACATTTATTCAGAGCTTAAAAGAATGCTAAATATAGCTTTTTTTTAAAAAAAAAAACAACAACCTGGAAGCCTTCCTACTGGGGATCATAGATCCGGATATTCCCAAAAATGTTAGCGAGATCTTCCTTTATGCCACAGTTGCTGCCAGGATGCTTATTGCATCAGATTGGGAAAGTGACAATGTTCCTTCTAGGACAGAACTAATTCAAAAACTGGTTGAATACTCAGAGTTGAATAATTGGGAAAAAAGGAAAAGAAACCAAAACATGTATTCATTTCTAAGTGGGAAGTAGTTAAAATATATTTGAAAAATAATTGCCGCAGTCTAAACTCTGTTGTAGGGGACGCGGGTGGCGCTGTGGGTTAAACCACAGAGCCTAGGGCTTGTCGATCAGAAGGTTGGCGGTTCGAATTCCCGTGATGGGGTGAACTCCCGTTGCTCAGTCCCAGCTTTTGCCAACCTAGTAGTTCGAAAGCATGTCAAAGTGCAAGTAGAGAAATAGGTACCGCTCTGGCGGGAAGGTAAAAGGTGTTTCCGTGCACTGCTCTGGTTCGCCAGAAGCGGCTTAGTCAGACCCGGAAGCTGGCCACATGACCTGGCCAATAAAGCGAGATGAGCACCGCAACCCCAGAGTCGTCCAGGACTGGACCTAATGGTCAGGGGTCCCTTTACCTTTTTAAACTCTGTTGTAGCATTTGAATAAAATCTGTAGTAGTTGGTAGTAAGAATCAAGACCACAGATAATTAAATATTTATTTATACTTTACGAAGCGGAGACCCTTGCTGAAAAACCACAGGCAGTGATAGCCTGTGGCCGTGGGACTCGGCGGGCACCATCAGCGCCCCCCGAAATTGCAAAGGGACCCCGCAAGGGGCTCCAGAGCGTGACGGGGTTGGCGCGGTGCTGTGAGTTGATCGCTCTTTCTGTGGGGTGAAGCCACAAAGCTGCTGTCGGTGAGCGCTGACCTATTTCCTGGGACTATCCGGCTAAAAATCAACTACCTGTGAGTAGGTGAAGTTTAATGAACCAGGGATCAAAAGTACTTTAATTTGGCACTGAAGCGGGAGGCGCAACCAGGAAGTCCGTCTCCCGGCTCTGTTTAAAGATCTAAAGCAACGACGTTTAACTTTCTAATGCTTTGGAAATTGCGACTTTAAAAAGAACTAATCTGAGCATCAATTGAATTGAGGAAGAAAATCTGACTTTTACCTCTTTACCTCTTCATTTGTGGATTTATAAAACATTCAGAAATCCCGGTGATCGGGCTGCCAGACTACTAGAGCTGTCAGACTGTTTGAACTGTTATATTGAAACTCGCACTCTTTGGAGACATTGTAATTTTCTTAGGATTAACTCTGCAAAAGATAAAGGACTTGGAAGGTTTTTGGGAGTTTGATACTGTTTTATACTGTTACTAACTTTTAAGGGACACTGAGTAACTTGGAAAAAAATTAAACAGTGGCTTTTTTTAAAGATATACATAGTGTCCCTCTAGTGGAATATTGAAGCTGTGCAACTACTGGGTTTTTTCCCCCCATCTCTAGACTTGGGGATTTCCATGGGAATTGCAAACCGTGAGACTGACCTTGGCACATAGACAGCAGTGGGATGAGTGGGAAGACAAGATCAGGCAAAGCCAAAACACAACAGTCTAGTATAATCTCACAGCTGCGCAGATCATCTGTTCCCACTGTTCCTGTGGCACAAGAGGAAGATTTAGAGCAAACCAGGCCTGAAGGAATGGCCACAGGAGGGGATTTTACCTCAGTGTTAGATAAAATCCTTGAAAAATTGGATGGCCTGAGTAAGCAAGTGACTGAACAATCATCTAAAATTGACCAAAACACAGCCAGTGTTAATAATTTGACTCAGCAAGTTAGTTTAAACGCACAATCTATTGGGAAATTGTTGGAAGTCACTACATTAAATCGTAAAACAGCTGAAGAGGCCAAACAGAATGCAGAGGCTGTGCAAGAGGAAATAAAACCTATGCGCAAACAGATTGGCGAACATCAGGCACATCTGTCTATGATAGAATTAAAAAGTAAGGAAAATAATTTGAGACAGGTCAGTTCCAGAACTTGAAAAGGAGGATTTAATTGAGTATTTGACTCAAGAATTTGCAGAATTTTGGTCTCTGGAAGAGGACAAGGACTTTAAGATTGTAAGTGCATTCAGGCTTGGAAAGGGAGGGAGGAAGATTAAGTCGAGAGACTGTCTGATCTCCCTCAGAACGAAGGAAGAAAGAGACAAGATACTGAGTGCGCACTTTCAGAAGACCTTAGAGATCAAAGATTTTAGAGTGGAAATTTACAAGGATATCCCAAAATATCTACTCGAACTCAGATCTAACTATGGAGACTTAGTGAAGCTATTGAGAAGTAACAGAATTGTCTTCAGATGGGAGTTCCCCCAGGGGCTATCTTTTACTTTTAAAGGGAAAAAAGTTAAAAACAAAACAGTTGAAGACAAGGAAAAATTTTTGAGTGACCACGGAGAAGACCTTCAGAAAGGGACTGAAGAAGAATTAAGAGCCTTAGGATCTGGACCACTAAGTTCTGTACTTACATCCTTGGGTCTTGATGAGCCTGAGAAAGTGATACCACCGTCAGAGGGAGAAGATCTTTTGGGAGCTGTAGGAGGAAAGTAGAACTATTTCAACATGTCTCTGCAACTATTAAGTTGGATCATTCATGGTTTTAACTCCCCTGAGAAGAGGAAGAAGATCTTTCATTTATTAAAAAAGGAACAATTAGACTTAATTTGCCTACAGGAAACACATGTGATTAGGCTTCACAGGAAAGTTTTAATTAACAAGAGACTAGGCCAAGAATTTATTTCATCTGACAGAGTTAAGAAGAGAGGAGTTGTCATCTACGCAAAAGAAAGCCTATCACCAAAATTCCTTTTTAAAGATGAGCAAGGAAGAATTTTGGCAATTGAAATCCAAATACAAGGAGAAAAATTTCTGATTTTAGGAATTTATGCACCAAATGAGGGGAAGTCGGAATTTTACAAGAAGTTGCATGAGACAATGTTGGACTATATGGATTATAACAACATCATTATGATGGGCGACATGAATGAGGTGGTATCTACGAACATGGACAAAGCACAAAAACAAAGCATAACAAAAGAGGGCAGGCTATCAAAAACTTTCTTTGAACTAACTGACAATATGGATTTGATTGATATCTGGAGAACAAAAAATCCCTTAGGAAGAGAAGGGACATTCTTCTCTGAAGCCAAAATGACATGGACTAGAATTGACCAAATATGGATAACTAGAGGACTGGCACCTAAGACTAGAAAGGTGGAAATCTGCCCAAAAACCTGCTCCGACCATAATGCTGTAAAGATGGAAATGAAATTAACATCAACTGGTTCCTTCAGATGGAAGATGAATGACACCTTATTAAGAGATCAAGAGATTGTGAAGAAGGCCCAAAAGACTTTGAGAGGCTATTTTGAAGTAAATTTGAAAACTACAGTTGAAAAAAGAGTAATCTGGGACGCAAGTAAAGCGGTGATGAGGAGGTTTCTGATACAACAGAATGCAATAAAAAAGAGAACTCAAAATGAGAAAAAAGATAAAATTTTGGAGAAAATAAAAGGAGAGAAAAAATTAAGATCGAAACCAAAGTCACAGGAGATTCTGAGAGAAATTAAACTATATCAAGTACAATATATGAAATTGATAAACCAGGAAGTTGAGTGGAAAATTAAACAAATGAGACAAAAGACTTTTGAATCGGCTAATAAATGTGGAAAACTGCTAGCGTGGCAGTTGAAAAAAAGACAGAAGTTGAATACGGTTACAAATCTTGAGATTGAAGGGAAAAACATTCAGAATCCTGTGGAGATTAGAAAATGCTTCCAGAGATACTTCAAACAACTTTACACCCAGGGGCCACAGAAAGAGACTGATATAGACCATTTTTTAAGAACTAATGGACTACAAAAAATATCTCAAGAAAATAAGACAATACTGAACTATAAAATAACAGAACAGGAGATTGAAGGTGCCATTCAGAACATGCAATTGGGCAAGTCTCCAGGGCCGGATGGGTTAACCTCCAAGTACTATAAGACTTTGAAAGACTATTTAATTCAACCATTAAAGGAGGTGTGCAACGAGATTATGGAGGGGAAGAAGGCGCCGGAGTCGTGGAAAGAAGCTTTAATCACACTTATACCAAAATCTGAATCTGAAAAGACACAACTCAAGAACTACTGTCCCATATTCCTTTTAAATGTGGATTACAAAATTTTTGCAGATATTTTAGCTAACAGATTAAAAAGAGTGTTAAATGAAGTGATACACAAAGATCAGGCAGGCTTTCTCCCAGGCAGACATCTGTCTGATAATACAAGGAACATTACTGACATTTTGGAATTACTGCAAATGAATATTAATACAAAAGCAGTTTAAATTTTTATTGATGCGGAGAAGGCCTTTGACAATATTTATTGGAATTTTATGAAGAAAAATCTTAAGGGAATGGGAGTGGGATGGGGGTTTGAAAATGGTATAGACGCAATTTATTCAGAACAAAAAGCAAAATTGATAGTCAATAATGTGGTGTCAGAAGAGTTTAGAATAGAAAAAGGAACACGACAGGGCTGCCCTATCTCTCCATTGCTATTTATTTCGGTCCTGGAGGTGCTCTTGAATATGATCAGAAGGGACCGGTTGATTAAAGGAATTCAGGTCGGAGCTAAACAATATAAACTAAAGGCTTTTGCAGATGACCTGGTTTTGACATTACAGGAGCCAGAATCTAGTACGAAAAGGGTTTTAGAATTGATTCAAGAATTTGGTCATGTGGCAGGATTTAAATTAAACAAGCAAAAAACTAAGGCTTTAGAGAAAAATTTGACAACAATGGAAAAAGAAAGGTTTCAGAAGGAGACAGATTTAATTGTGGTCAAGAAAGTGAAATACCTAGGGATTAATATGACGGCTAAAAATTTGAATTTATTTAAAGAAAATTATGAGAAATGTTGGTCAGAAGTTAAAAAAGATTTAGAAATTTGGTCAAAATTGAAGCTTTCCTTGTTGGGCTGAATTGCTGTTATAAAGATGAATGTATTGCCAAAAATGTTGTTTTTGTTTCAAACTTTGCAGATTGTGGACAAGATGGATTGTTTCAAGAGGTGGCAGAGAGATATTTCTAAATTTGTCTGGCAGGGCAAAAAGCCCAGAATAAAATTTAAAATATTGACTGATGTTAAAGAAAGAGGGGGGTTTGCCCTGCCAGACATGAAGTTGTACTATGAATCAGCAGCATTCTGCTGGTTGAAAGACTGGCTACTTCTTGAGAACACTGACATTTTGGATTTGGAAGGGTTTAACAATGCTTTTGGGTGGCATGCATATCTGTGGTACGACAAGCTTAAAGCTCATAGAGCATTCAAAAACCATATTGCCAGGAAAACCGTGTTTAATGTCTGGACAAGATATAAAGACTTACTGGAAAGCAAGACCCCAAGGTGGTTATCACCTATGGAAGCTAAGGCTCTGAAAAGACTCAATATGGAGGCCAAGTGGCTGAAATATTGGGAGATATTAGAACAAATGGAGACACATTGAGATTGCAGAGTTTTGAGAAACTAAAAGATAAAGTGCGAGATTGGTTACATTATTATCAAATTAGAGATGCCTTTAATTTGGATAAAAAAATAGGCTTCCAGGTGGAAAAATCGAAATTAGAAACAGAATTGTTAGAACCTAAAACTAAGATACTTTCAAGAATGTATAACTTGCTGTTAAAATGGAACACTCAGGATGAAACGGTCAAATCAGCTATGATTAAGTGGGCGCAAGATATTGGTCATAACATCATGTTTGCTGACTGGGAACAGTTATGGACCACTGATGTGAAATTTACGGCATGTAATGCCTTAAAAGAAAATATTATGAAAATGATGTACAGGTGGTACATGACCCCAGTCAAGCTTGCAAAATTATATCATTTGCCTGATAACAAATGCTGGAAATGTAAAGAAACTGAGGGAACATTCTTTCACCTTTGGTGGACGTGCCCAAAGGTCAAGGCTTTCTGGGAAATGATCTATAATGAACTGAAAAAGGTATTTAAATATACCTTTCCTAAGAAACCAGAGGCCTTTTTTCTGGGCATTGTCAGCCAATTGGTGTTAAAGAAGGACAGAACATTTTTTATGTATGCAACAACAGCAGCAAGAATACTCATCGCAAAGTATTGGAAGACACAAGATTTGCCCACCCTGGAAGAATGGCAGATGCAAGTGATAGACTACATGGAATTGGCAGAAATGACTGGCAGAATCCGAGACCTGGGAGAAGAGTCGGTGGAAGAGGACTGGAAGAAGTTCAAAGAATATCTCCAAAAACATTGTAAAATGTTTGAATGTTAAAATGATGTTGGATATAAAGATAATATGGCATCAGTGACATAGTTAAAAGGATTATGCAAAAATGTTTTAAAAGAAAAGGGTGAAAAGACCAGAGTAAAATTATGTCAAAATTAAACAAAATGATACAAGGGATTAAGTTATAAAAAACATGTAAAAATGGATTTAAAAGGAAAGGAAAGGAAAAACCGGAGACATAATAGGCTGAAATGTATAATATTGAATAAGATTTGAAAGAGGGTAAGGAACTGCTGAATTTGATTGTGTAATGGGGAACACAGAAAAGGGAGATGCGAGGAAGTCAGGAAAGAGGGTTATAAAGATAATAAGTAAAAAACTAGATTTTCTTTGTTTTTTGTTTACTTTTACCTTTTCTATGTTTTTTATTGCACCTTTCTGTTTTGTTTGATTGTGCTGTTTTTTTATTGTCTTTCTCTTTTTTGTTTGATTGTGATGCTTGTTTTATTATACAAAATCTTAATAAATATCTTTTTTTAAAAAATAAATATTTACTTACACTTTATTTATATTTTTGACAAGTTTTGGCAAGAAGTTAATAATGAATATGTGAAATATGGAGTAGATGGGAAGTTGTATGTAAAGAAAGAATATATTATTTATTCTGTTTATTAGATCCCCCCCCTTTTCTATTAGTTGATTTGTTGTGTACTTTTGTATGAATGGATGATTAAGACTGTTTCTTTTGTTTCTGTTAAGCAAATACAATTTTAAAAAGAAAAGAAACATACATGGGCCATTACTGAATTCTTCCGCACTTTATTTCACTGCCCAACTAAGCCTTTGCAGGTGTAAAACAATGGCTCTTTTCCAGCCTTGGAATAGCAGGATTGACAAGGTGGTATAGAGTGCAGATTATCAGTTATTTCATCCACTTTTTAATAGGTTTCCTTTTGCAGATGCACCGTTTTAGGCCGTGGCACAAAACATCATGCCAACAGTAATAAATTTTGTCGCAGCCCCTTGTGATGATGACACAGTTGTTTGAATCTGGTTTTGCAGGACCTTTATTTCTTGGACGTTGACTATCCCAGTAGCTGAAAAGGAGAGGAGAAACTACTCAGTCTGAATACTTATTTTATTGTGTACCTCTTAGAATCAAATACTTGCCTATCCTCCACACACTTATTCATTATTTTTGCAGTAACCCAGAGGAGTAACATTCAGAGAAGAATTCTCTTTTGGTCTAGCACACTCCCCTGCCTCTCTGCCCTACCCTGTAGTCAGAGCTTACACACTTTCTGCACTACCACCAACACCAGATGAGTCTCATTTTATTCCCTGTATCAAGAAGTTTGTAATGATTGCTTTTTTATGTTTTGATATATGCTGTGAGCTGCCCAGAGTGGTTGGGGGGAAACTAGGTATTATTATTATTAGTGTCTGATTGGAAGGCAAATCATGTGTTAGCCTGCAGAAACACGTACATCCAACCAGCACTTATTGTGCTTTCATCAGGAAAATAAGGGGGGAGATATTCTTATAGGCAAACCCTATAAATTAATAAATGGTAGGATTTTCCAAGGCAGTGCCTCACCTGTGACAAAGTTGCATGGTGTGATGGCCTGGGACTCGGGCTTGGACTCGGAACCAGAGGAATCTCAATCCGCACCAGATCCTTTGCCTCAGGTGGCATCTGAACCTAGTCTGGGGCCTGATTCTGAAGAGCCCCAGTCTGCACAGGTTCTCCTGCAACAAGCACCAGCTGGGCCGAGTCAGGGCCTGAGCCTGCCCTGGCCCCAGATGCAGGGATGACCTCGTTGCCTTCAGCTGGGCCATCACTTACAGCTGCTCCTCTACCAGTTGGGTCAGGAGAGGCTGAGGCAGTCCATGGGTCCATTAACCCACCGACATCTCCCGAGATGCAGAGACTAAGGTCTGAGAGTAGGAGAGAGTAGGGGGATCAGGACCGGCTGTTACCCTGACAAAGAAAAAAGGCTGTCAGACCCCACCCCAGGTTGTGGGAGCAACATTGCTGTTTGCTAGAACCTGCCTGAGACCCTGAGCCTGACCTTGCCTGGTTTCCTGCCTCGTGTCCTGCCTTGGCCTGTTAAACTGATTCGGCACTGGACCTGGACCGCGTTGCTCGGGTTACCCCCGGGCCCAGCACACACAGCTTACAGAGAGGGCAATCCTAATACACTCCTTTTGGTCCTTATCAGGTCCACCAAGGAATTTGATAGTAGCATTTTCCAGTCTTTGTCTTTTGTCCATTCAGAGAACAAAGCAGGAGAAGACAGAGAGGGAACAGGGGTTGTGGGAGGTGTGTCTACCATTGGCAAGTGCCACAGCTCAGTAGCAGAGCATCTGATTTGAAAGCAGAAAGTCATTTTATGACTTCATAGAATCATAGAATCATAGAGTTGGAAGAGACCACAAGGGCCATCGAGTCCAACCCCCTGCCAAGCAGGAAACAGACTTACTAAATGTGTGCTCTATGTTTGTGCTAGGGAAGTTGGGAAGAACCTTTGAAAGTGGGATACTTTGGAGTTGACTGGAAAGAGGACATTTTTAAGGGTTTACAGCTGACATTTCCACACTTTTATTTGCTGCATCTTTTGCTGTCTTAAATCTCTGTTGGGGTTCTCTCATCAAAGAGTACTCACCCCACACTTGGGTCTTGGCTTCCAGGATTCCCAACACACAGAGTGTGGGCTGCCTTTGCACTCTGATTGAAGCAGGGGTGTCCAAACTTTTTTCTAAGAGGGCCAGATTTGATGAAGTGAACATGCGTGAGGACCGACCAAAGTTGTTGTCTTTTTTTGGATTGAAGTTGTTTAGCTTTTTTTAGGATTTTACCCCAGAATATAAACTGCTGCATGGGCCATATTAAACTAACCGGCGGGCTGGATTAGGCCCCTGGGCCTGACTTTGGACATGCCTGGTAAAGCATCAGAGAAGCTTGAAAAGCAATTGCTTTGGTGCACCCTGTCAGCATTGCCCTTGAGCCAGTGCCACCAACTGGACTAATCCACTTCAGCCTCGACTGGGCCAGGCGATCTGGGGTAGCACTTCCAGAGACCTCCTTCTGCACAGGAAGAGGTCAAAGTGCTGTGGACTCACAGCTTAGAGCTGTGAGCACCGGATTCACTTCCACAAGAATACCGTTGTTGCACAGCAGAGTATACCAGAGTATAGCAGAGCATAAACGACTCGGAGAGCAGCTCTGTAGAATATCTTCTTTATTCTATCTACAACTATAATACACAACTATATACAGAGCTAAATGAGGTCTAAACGAAAAATGCTGAACTGCACTGAGTGTCTGCAGCTGCTCTTAGCAGCAACCTTATCTATACACACAATCTCTCTCTAACATTCAGTCTCTCTCTCTCTCCGACACTGACACTTTGATGTGGTGCTAGAGCAGAATAAGTAGAGAGCAGAAAACCACCCCCTCCTCTCTGGGGAATCAGCAGATTCTTGGATATGGGAGGGGTGAAATCTCATCCTCCCCCATTTCATCCAACCATTCAAGAATCTAAACATAACTGCAATTTACACACACACTCCAAAAGTTGTTCTCTGCTTACAACCTTTGTTAACATATCTGCAGGTATCTCTTTCCCCGGCATATATGACACTTTTACAATACCATTTTGAATACATTCTCTAGCTCGATGGAGCTTGATTAGCAGATATTTTGTCCTTTGTTTACATCCCTCTGAGTGGAGCAACGTTATACATGTTTTATTATCCTGATAAACCTGAACAGGAAAAGCGACCTTCACTTTTATGTCATTAAACAGTTGCTGCAACCACTCTATATCCATCAGGGAAAGAGTTAAAGCATTAAGCTCTGCCTCACAGGAACTTAAGCTTACTGTTGCCTGCTTTCTGCAACACCAATTAAAAAGACATTGATTGTACAAATAACACACTCCTGATGTGCTTTTGCCATCCATTGTGTCACTTCCGAAACTGGCATCAGCATAGATCTTGAGACCTCCAGACTTTTGACTTGTAAGTCTCAATCTGTAATCCACAGCTCCTTTTAAATATCTTGCTATCTGTTTTAGTGCTTTCCAATCTTGAACTGTGGGTTGATTGGCATACCTGCTAATTAAATTCACACTCACTGCAATGTCTGGCCTTGAACATCTTGCTATGAAATTAAGTTTACCCAACACACTTCTGAAAAGTGTTGCATCAGGAAAAACCTCAGCATTTGTGTCATGCTGATAACCTGCGACCATAGGGGTATCCACAGGATTTGCATCAGTCAGGTTCAACGTCTCTATTACATCAGTGATCTTACGTGACTGATGCACCAAAACGTCACCCTGAGCATTTCTCTCAATCTCAAGAGAGAGATAATTGCTAACTTCTCCTAGGTCTTTTAAATCAAAATGCTTTTGCAACTTTGCCAAAATGCTTTTGTAGATGTTTTCATTCTTCCACACAAATAATATGTCATCTACAAAACAGATGCAATAAAGCTTATGCTGATTGGACTCTTTAACAAAAACACATGAATCAGCCTTTCCTTGCACAAAACCTAAGGAGAACTGCACTTCAGTTAGCTTGGTGTGCCAGCACCGTGCACTCTGTTTCAAACCATACAGGGATTTTTTCAACTTGCAAACCATTCCTTCTTTTATCTGCACACGATCTGGAGGTGACATATAGATATTCTCATTTAGAACGCCATACAAAAACGCAGTATTGACATCATGATGGGAAATCGTCATACCCTCTTCGGCAGCTATCTTCAACAACAGTCTAACACTTTCAAACCTTATTGTTGGAGAATACGTTTCATGGTAATCCTGATCAAGTGTCTGAGGAAAACCTCTCGCCACTAATCTGGCTTTATATCTGACTACTTTCCCTCTCTGATCAGTCTTTACCTTGTAGACCCACCTACTGTCTACACACTTCATACCTGGTTCTGCTGAAACCAATTCCCAAGTATTGTTCTGTTTCAGGGAATTCAACTCAGCTTTCATGGCATTCAGCCAAGGTTCTGCATCTTTTGCAGATAGATTTTTAACTTCCTTATAATTGGCTGGTTCAAAGACCACACCAGAGTTGCTTGTGACCTCAGCCTTAGCGAACTCTTTAGAAAACCCTTTTGGTGGTACACCCTGAAAACCCTTTTGGTGGTACACATTGGTCATGCAACTTCTCATTCTTATCAACAGATAAATTGCAACACTCTTTCTCAGTTGCTTTTGCAGTTGTACCTGAAACAAAAGGCAATTGGTACAAACCATTTACACATTTTGCATACAGAATGAGCTTGCCATCTCGACGAATTTCACAACGAGATTTAGCAAACACCACCTTAAACCCCTGACGATCAAGCTGGGAAACACTCAACAAATTGTCCTGAATATGAGGAGCATACAGGACATTCTTAATAGTAGCGTTCAGGCTCTTTAAAAACACAGTTCCCTTAGCCAAACTCGTGAGAACAGTCCCATCTGCTTGATGAATTTCTTTCTCTTGCTTCTCAAGCTGAACAAAGAGACTTTCATATTTGGCCACGTGGTTGGAACAGCCAGAGTTGACTACAAAGAAACTCCGCCCACGTTGATTGGAGCAGCGAGAGATCAAAGCCTTTGAAGTAGCAGGTGCTTGTGGATTTCGTCCTCCTCCCCCCTCTGCCTTTGAAGTTTCCCTTCTTCTTTGAAGATTTCTTGCTGCACTGGAAACTCAAATGGCTTTGTGCTCCACACGAAAAGCACCGCTTCAATTTCAAAGCTTTAACAGCAGCAGTTTCACTTTCACTTTCCCCTGCTGAAAACTCAGGCACATTTGCAAGCACATTTTTAACAGCACCATTGTCTCAGCTTTCTCTAACAACCTGTCTGCGATCCCACTCATTCAAGAGCACGCTAGACACATAATCTTCTGTTAGCCAGTCAGAAGGCATCGTAGAAATCTGGGCAGCTACTCCATCATAAGACTCATCTAGGCTATTTATCATTAGCATTGCAAACACAGCCTCTGAAATAGCCAGGTCTCACTGAACAAGGTCCTGTCTGAGGCGTTTTAACTGAGATAGATGGCTAGGCAAATAACCACCTTTCTCCAACTGTAGCCTGCACAGCTTCTTGAAGAAAATTACACTGGAACCAGCATTCTGCCTCAAATGCATATCTCCCAGTTTATGCCAAACAGCTCGTGCAGTCTCTTGACCCTCTAAGTTCACCAACAAGTGGTCTGCAACACTCAAAACAATTGTCCCTTGGGCTTTCGTGTTTGCAGCATGCCACTCAGGCCAATCATCATCATCCTTATCGGGAGGGTCATCTTCTATAGTGTAGAATAGCTTTTCCCTCTGTAAAAGCGCTTTCATATTGACCTGCCAAACTGCATAGGTTTCAGGAATGACTGGAATGACGGCTGGGCCCATAACCGATGTCAGCACCGCCCTTGAGCCAGTGCCACCAACTGGACTCATCCACTTCAGCCCCAACTGAAAAGCAATTGCTTTGGTGCACCGCAGGTCCCTCCCCCCTGGACTGCTGGAGGAAGTGGAAGGGTGGTGGCAGCAACGGCCAGAGAATAAATCCCACTGGTTGCGCTGCAGGGTTGTTGTGTTGCAGCTGGGCAACAAAGGTGGTGTGAGAGGCTCATTTAATCACACCTTTCCTGCCCGTGCATTTTGTTCTTTTCTGTTTTAATTTTGTATTTTGTAAAGCACTTTGAAGCTCTCTGGAAACTAATTGGTCTATAAATTAAACCATCATAATAAAGAACAATATAAACACACAAACATCTTGGCTCTCTTCAAATACTTATTGGTTATGAAAGTTCCGAGATGAGGAGGAGTTTGGACTTACAGAGTTTCCAAGCGAAAGCCCTTTTGATAGCAGCGCCAATCTGAGCCTACCATGGAAATTCCAATAAAATAATCGGTCGGTCTGGGCTTCACTATGGCTACAGCAAAGGCCTACATCACAGAAAAGAAGAAAGTCTAGATAAGGGGGAAACGAAGGAGCAAAAATGCCTAGGTCTTGGTCTCATTGAGGAGCAGGAAACTTCAGCTGGTAGAAATGCAATGGGCAGATTGATCACCAGAACACCAATCAGGGCACAACTGCACTGGCTGCTGATTAGTAGTCCAAATCGAAGGGCTATAAAGCTTTACATGGCTGAGGATCCAATACCTTAAGGATTGCCTCTCCCCTTAGGAACCCACCATACCCTGTGCTTGTCATCTGAGGCCCTCCTCAATGTCCCAGAGAGGTTAGAAGGATTGCAAAAAGAGAAGGGGCCTTTTCTGTGGTGGCTCCCAATTATGGAATGTTCTTCCCAGAGCGGCTTCTCTGGCGCCATCATTACATGCCTTTAGGCATTGGGCAAAACCATTCCTCTTTCCCCAGGCTATAAAGTAATCTTTGGCCTGTAAAAGTGTGGGGGAGAGGACTGTTATTATGATGATTGTTTTATTATTAATAACCTGTCTGTTAGTATGCTTTTTTATTACTTCATGGCAGAGTGGGGATTCAAATCCCAGTTTCCCAGGTCTCATTATTCCTGGTCTCCCCATACAATTGTATCCTGAACTATTGTGTTTCTATCACTGAAAAATATGTAATTTTTTAAAATGTTGCACACTACCCTGGGTTCTTATGATAAAAGGAATAACTGAAATAACTGGAATAAATACTAATACTAATATGCCACCTTTTCCTCCAAAGGAGCTCAAGGTGCTGCATGCCCTTCTCCTCTCCCCATTTGTCCTCACGACAGTCCCATGGGGTAAGTTGGGATGAAAGGCAGTCCTGACCAGTAAGATTCATGGCAGAGTGGGGATTCAAATCCCGGTTTCCCAGGTCTCATGTCTGTCCCTTATCAGTCTCTACAACCACGGCAGACGCTGAACTCCACGGCAGTCACACTCCTCCATTGTCCCTTAAGAATTTATTCCATGATCTGCTTACCTCCTCCTCCTCACTTTCAACACATAACAATTTTGTATCGTATTTCATCCTTTCGCAGTATTGTATGCACTGTTTCCAAGTCCTTGGGGTGGCAATGAAGTCAAATAAATATAGGGCTCCATGCCAAACAATCCATTCCTCACGTAACCTGTGGCGAATGTCACCTTTGAGCAATGCCCAGAATATGAGAGCAATAAAAAGAGAGAAAGGACAAGTGAGGTTGTAGTAGAAGCCAGCTTGTAGGACTCTGCAGAATTTAAAACACTGATATCAGGGGGAACCTTGGGAGCACCTTGGGTGGGGGAACCACCCCCACTGAAGAAAATCTAGCATTGTCCTCAGACCCACTAGGACCCACTGGCTACGCACTCCAAATGTTGCATCTCCAATTGAAGAACCCAGTGCCTCTATAGAGGATGTTTAGTGGGATCAGTTTCACCTTATGCAATTAGCTGATGTGGAGAAGGTACCGGCAGCAATGCATCCAACCCCATGGCCCCTCAACTCCAATCCCTCCTGGCTTATCAAATCTATCAGAGGGGGCTGACTGGTTGGGTCCAGATTGTGGTTAATGCTTTGCTGCATGAGGGGGTGGTCCCTTCAGCATTGAAAGAAGCAGTGGTGTGACCACTGCTAAAGAAAGCAGCTCTGGCCCCTTTGGATTAGAACAGCTATGGGCCATTGCCAATGTTCCCTTTTGGGGGAAGGTAGAGGAGAGGGCCATGGTCGATGCCCCAATGGCTAGAAGTGGCTTTTACCAGCTTCAGCTGGTTCAACAAGTCTGGTCATTCCTGAACCATGATTCCTTGCCACAACAGTTCATACTTTGCTCAGTTCAAGACTGGATTTCTGCAGAATGCTCTGTTTGAGGCTTCCCTCGTGCTTGACCTGCAGTTGGTGCTGAATGCTGCAGCATGATTGCTGACAGGAGTGAGGCCTTGTCAGCATATCACTTCTTTGCTCAGGGATCTGCACATAGCTTATTTGGTCTGAGAAGTACCATTCATTTCCTTCCCTCTTTCTCTTTTTGCACCCATTAAAAATCACTAGCCAGCTTTCTAACTGATTTGGGTCAACAGGCCCAAGTACCAGACACAGACTGAGAGGTGCAAGGGAGCTCCACCAGGTCTCCTGTGAAATTCGACCTTGCTGTAGCCAATTCCTTCTAGACAGTTTCAGAACTGTTTTTGAGTACAGAGTATATACCAAAAAACCTAGAACGACCCACCATTTGAACAGTAGGAAAGAAAATATAGGAAACAAAAGCTGTACTACTGATCTGATGGGAAAGAAAATACTTTTTCTTACTTCACAGGCTCAGGATGAATTCCCTTAGCATGGAAAGGAGGACATGTGGGGACTGGTCATTGAGTCATGAGTCAAGTTCAGTATTTGGCCCTCAGCACAAATGCCTCAACAGACATGCTAATGCACCAGTCCTCAAAGGACTATGGGCTTAACCAGACATCCGTAATAATATTAATAATAATAATAATAATAATAATAACAACAATAATAATAATATAGTAATAAATATTTATACCCCGCCCATGCTAGGTTTCCACTGTAATGGAGCTGTTGCCCTCATAGGCTCAACAACATGGCCTTTTGACTGTGTCCATACTATTTAAAATCCTGTACCTGATAGAGAACTTGTACATAGTACACAGAGAACTTGTGACCTTCCCTATGTTGCTGGTTCACAGCTTGAGACCGTCACCCTGCAATTTCACAGGGAAGAGCCCTAGTGGGCAAGAGCTAGTATGCTCATCCCTACAGCCCTCTGCACATGTGCTCACTTAAAACACCTGAAGAGAGCTACCCATTCTCTGCTTCCAGCTGTGCTAATCTGACTGATATTTCAAAACGGGATTGGCACCAGAATATGCCATTCTAGCCTGTAATGGAAAAGGGAAATCCATGCCAATGGTTCTGAAATCGCCTATTGCCTCAAAGGTTCTGGCACCTTGACCTTGACCGATAAACTTGGTTTCTGAGTAACTTACTAATAGCCTGCTGTAGTTCACTGATTTTCTTTTTCTCTTCGGATATTGCCGCAGATATATTCTCAGCTTTCTTGAATTTTGTGATATCTAAGAGAGTGGCAACAATTGAAGTCGGGAGGAATCTCAAACAGCCATGTACAGATACTGAGCAGCCATGTTTCTCAAAATCTAATATTTACTATTCATATATAGGAACCTAGGAAGTTGTCTTATACAGAATCAGACCATTCATTAATGTAGATGAGAATTGTCTATGCTGACTAGCAATGGCTCTCCGGTGCTTCTGAAAGAGGTCATTCCCACCTCTGCCTGGAGATACTGAAAATTGAACTTGGGCCTTTTTTAACACAACAACAATGGCATTTGCACATCCACTGAGCTGCAGTCCTTTCCTGGAGCTTCTGGATAGCTCAGTCAGTAGAGCATGAGACTCTTCATCTTAGGGTTGTGGATTTGAACCCCCCTTTGGGTGAACGATTCTTGCACTGCATGGGGTTGAGCTAGAAGACCCTTGTGATCCCTTCCAACTCTGCAACTCCAAAACGTAGGTTGGACTTGGATCTTGGAATTCAGGAATTTTCTTTCTTATATCAATATATTTTTCCACTAACACGGCGCGCGCGCACACACACACACACACCATGCTTATGGAGAAGTTGAGAATAGAATGAGCTTGAGGCAAACCTCCCATTTCTCTTCGACTTCCCTGAACTGAGTAATGAGAAGAAATGGTGGGCTTACCATCTGCCTCAAAAAGATCCGGAAAGGTGTCTTCTACCATTTGCAGAATCTTTGTCGTTCCTTCTTCAAATATGGCTCTCCTTTGCACTTCCTTAACATCTAAAGGTGATGATGGGGAAAGTTGTTCAACACATGTGGGAGAATAGCTTTGCTTCCCCCAGCACCCCTTTGGAAGGGATTAAGTTGCATTTGGAATGAGACTTGTGTCATATAAGTTCCAATATGCAATGTACTTCCCAAAATTCGTAAAGGAAGAATTTCTCCTCTAGGAAGGTCCATTTTCAAGCCTCAAGATCTAATTTAGAGTCCTTAGCCCAATATCTTCATAGATAGATAGATAGATAGATAGATAGATAGATAGATAGAGATAGATAGATATATGAATGAGTGTGTGTGTGTGTGTATTCTGAATTGAAAAGGTGCCGGGCCGTTACAGGAGATGGACATGATGGCTACCTCATCTTGACAAGGAGATCGAGACCTAGAATCCCCTCCTCCCTCCACCTGACACTTGACGGAGGTGTTCTCTGTGGGTACTCCAGCCTCTCGATACCCTTGGGAGTTGAAGAAAGCATTTCAGCCTTGGGAAGCTCTCCTTCCCCCAGAGGTGAAGCAACCTGCTCTGGTACTCGGAGCGGCACTTGTCCCAGGGCGTGTGGTGTGCCACCCACAGGGGACATGGTTTGTGTCCCGGAGGTCATGGCACGCGTCCCGGGGGCATGGAGTGCCAACCGTAGGGGTGGCATGCTTCCTGGGGGGATGCATACCGCTGGGGTCGGTGCACAGTGAGTAGGGCGCACCCTGGGAGACACTGCTGATTGGGGGTCAGCATTTTGCCCCCCTTTTGGAATGACACCCTGGGCAGCCGCGCGCCCCCCCCCACGGAATGCCCCTGCCTCTCCCTGACTGAGTCTCTTTCAGTAGCAGGATAGCTGCCGCCAGGTGGGCTTGGCTTGGCTGACCAGGGTTGGGTCTACCCCACTCTCACAGTCCAGATTTGTCAGGAAAGGAACAGCTGAATGCACATATTTATGCTGGGCCATGAACATTAGGAAGGTTTTCTACAGGCTCCCAAAAGCAACAGTCTGGCCCCCAACCTGCTTCATCCTACAGGTAGTGTAGCTGCTTTGGGTACTTCTCAGATTTGAGGACCCTAGGCCACAACAGATGGTAGAGGTTGCAGTGTGCTCATCCAAGGAAGGGGTTAATCGCCTGAGTACAAAGGAGCAAGGCACGTTCCAGAAGAACTCCCAGAAGAACCAGTTGGGAAACGGGTGGCCACTGAGCCTAGGGCCTGCTGATTGGAAGGTCGCCGGTTCGAATCCCCGAGACGGGGTGAGCTCCGATTGCTTAGTCCAAGCTCCTGCCAACCTAGCAGTTTGAAAGCATGCAGTGCAAGTCGATAAATAGGTACCACTGCAGCGGGAAGATAAACGGCGTTTCCGTGCGCTGCTCTGCTTTCGCCAGATGCGGTTTAGTCATGCTGGCCACATGACCCAGAAAAGCTGTCTGTGGACAACTGTCGGCTGCCTCGGCCATTAAAATGGGATGAGTGCCGCAACCCCAGAGTCGTATGTGATTGGACTGAACTGTCTGGAGTCCTTTGCCTTTTTTTAACAAACCAGTTAATAGTCTCTGAGCATTTCTTCAGGGACAACCCTACGGTGCCACTGGTTTCAATGGGAGAGAGTACATTAAAAGTTTATCTCACCAACTGAAATCAGGAGGTGAAAGGGCTTAGTAGAGACCAGAACCTATCCTTTCCTTTTAAAGGTCTCCACTGAAATGAAGCAAGCAAGAGTGAATTGTAATTCTGCCCATTGCCCTTTTATATTTTCCTAGAAGACTGGAACTTACACAGATATGTGAGCATTATTGCCCCTATAACGGAGCCCATCACAAGCACTGCGCCAACATACAGGGAATATGAAGATTCGAAGAACTTTTTCACTTTTTCCTGCAAAGGTGTTAGATTCCCTTGATGGACAGGAGGAGAGAAAATTCTGCTTTAGCCATCAACAGACAACATCCCAGTGCCACCCCAGTCAAGAAATTTCCCATAATCTCTGGCAACCCATCTAGATCAACATATGGCAGTCAGCTTCCTAAACCCATGGTGGATGAAGGAATCTGGCATGGAAGTATTGCTTCTTGAAGACACTTTTCTGCCTGTGTTCCCAGTCTGGAGGCCTCAGGAGCATGAAGAGACATCACCCGGGACTAGAAGGACCTTGGTCTGACCCAGCAAGCTCTTGCTATGTTCTCATAGAATAATAGACGAAGGTGGAAGGGACTACGAGGGTCATCTAGTCCAACCCTCTGCAATGCATGAATCTTTCCCCAATGTGGGGCTCAAACCCATGACCCTGAGATTAAGTGTCCCACTCTGCCCACGAAGCATAATGTTCTTATAGTGAAAGGTAGAGCTGAGGAGAGACTTCGCGTCCTCAACTAGCAGAGTGGATTGGACACCCTCAATGTGTCTGTTACCCCGGCCTGGAACAAGAACACAGCATACTCATGGGAAGATTGGGGTTGTGGAGTTCCATCTGACTGCCCTCCATCAAGTAAGTGGAAGGGGCTGCAGCAGTGCATGGGTTGTAGTGAGGGTGAGGGCACATCAAGGAGAGCTTTCATTTCAAGCTGGGGCTGTTCACTCCCAGCAGCAGATGGTGGACACAAGCTCAAATTCATTGCTCCTCAGTTGCACTTGGTGGATGCCCTGGACCTATAGAAAATGCTTGTCCTCACTCTGGTCCGCCCCATCACAACTTTCCTTTAGTGTTCCTTCCTCCTCCATGTGCTAATGAACATACAGACCTGGTCCTTTGGCAGCCTTGTCTCCTGCGGGTGGTTCAGCTTTCTCTGGCTTATCTATATAAAGACAGCATGAGTATAGTAATGTTATATGATGAGATGAGATGAGATGATCAACATAAAAATAAAGATCGAGTAACAGCCCGAAATATCTCAGCTAAGTCAAGTGTTTGTCTACAGTACAATGTACTGGAGGGAACATATCAAGTCAGCAGATCTCTGTGTTCCTGTGAAGAGAAAATAGTAACCGAAGGGACTTACCTGGTGGCTTTTTAGGAGCCATTGAACTGGTTTCTTATTTTTTTCACAACCTGTGGGAGTATAAAGTAGACAGTGAAGTCAACACCTTACTTAAAAGCAGAGTCACAATGGGCAATTCATAGGCAGTGTTGCCATGGAGACCCTCTCCCAGTTAATATAATTGTTAGAGGGAGTTACTGTAACAATGCACTTACCTGCATTTCTTATCCCTCTGATCTACCTCTCTACAATCCCACTATAGAACTCTGCAGGCATCTTTTAAAGTGTAAAATACATTTGTTAGTCTTTAAGCTGCCAAAATAATATGTATTGTTTTTGCTGCAGAAAGACTAATAAGGCAACTCTGAAGATGTTCTTATAATGCTAATTCCTTCATCCTTGACCATGATTGTTTAAAGCAGTTAAGGAATCACGGTTTCACTGCTTGTGCTATTAGAAAAGAATTCTCTCTCTCTCTCTCTCTCTCTCTCTCTCTGTGTGTGTGTGTGTGTGTGTGTGTGAGAGAGAGAGAGAGAGAGAGTACATATGTACTTTGCTTGTTGAACTTAATTCATTCTGGGAGTCCGTTCGACTCCAGGAACCATTTAAAAACCAAGGTACAGCTTTCAATTGGCTGCAGGAGTGTCCTACCCACATGTGTTTCTTGTAGACAAATCAAGTCCAAATGTTCTTTTTTCAATAAATGAAAGACTCTCTGCCTTTTTTCCGGGGAGTTCAGTCCATTCACATTCCAACTCAATACTTGCAACGCCATTATGTAATTACTCTGATTTTCCTCCAACTGCACCCAATGCTTGCTCTTCTTCTGTTGGTAATGTTGGTGTCACATTCACTGGAGGGTCCGGTCCAAAGGAAAATGTTGATATATCCAATATTCCCCTATTTGATGATCTTCCGTCCAATGCTCTTTGCTCTTGTCCTCTGTCTGGTGATCTTCTATTCAATACTTCTGTTTCTTTCCCAAGTCCCTTCTGGAGATCTTCTTCATATTTATACAAAAACCTTCCTTTGAAATTGAAGGATAGACCTTGGGGAAACTCCCACCTGAAGATAATTTTGTTCCTTCTCAGCAGGTCGACCAAATCTCTATAGTTAGACCTAAGATCCAAAAGATATTTTGGGACGTCTTTAAAAATTTCCACTCTTGACTGTTGTATTTCCAAAGTCTTCTGATAGTGCCAACCCAAAATTCTGTCTCTCTCTTCTTTAGTTCGGAGGGTGATCAAACAGTCTCTTATTCTATTCTTCTCTCCCCCCTCCTTCTAAGTCTGAAGGCACTCACAATTCTGAACTCCACTTGCTCCAAGTCCAAGTCCCAAAAATCAGCAAATTCCTGCGTGAGAAAATCTATCAAACTTTCCTTCTCCAGTTCAGGTACAGCTCTAATCCTCAGATTTGTCTGTTTTTCTTTGAGCTCAATCATAGAAAGCGTCAGCTTATGGTCATCAAGTTGCCTCTGTAGATCTGGGACTCTCTCTGCCTCCAGTTGTGTTACTTTGCCTTCCACAGCAGCAACTTTTTCCCTGGATTCCTCTGCGGTAGATTCCTGTATCAATTTCTGGATAGTTTCTGTGTTAGTATTCACCTTTTGTCCCAAATTATTTATACTTTCTGTATTTAAATCAGTTTTAATAGTTGCGGCATCCACTTTCGCATTTGTCACGTCTGCTTTCTTGTTAAGCTGTTCCAATGCGTCATTTATCTTACCCAATGCAGCTGCTAAAGCTTCTTCTGTTGACATTCCTCTTGATTTGGAGGAATGTCAAGAAGGAGGTGGAGTCTCCTTCTTTGGAGGTCTTTAAGCAGAGGCTTGACAACCATATGTCAGGAGTGCTCTGATGGTGTTTCCTGCTTGGCAGGGGGTTGGACTCGATGGCCCTTGTGGTCTCTTCCAACTCTATGATTCTATGATTTAGAATGTACTGGTACAGCCGCTGAGGAAGCAGACGGACCTGATGTTGAAGCTCTCCTAGGTTGCTGCCAGGTCTTCCCAGACCTTGTTTTTTTTTTCTGGGATTGGCTGGTCTATTTTTCCCTTTCCATCTTCCATAACACTTAAAAAATTCAAGGTCAGTCACACATTTCTTATCTTGCAGCTGGGAATTCCTTAATCCAGCTCTTGTGACAGTTTCAAAAGCTTCCTCTAGAGGGAAACAGTTGCTATTTGTAACAGTCCGTAATGTCCCCTTTTAAAATGCAGTTCAAACAGTAAAGTTAGTTTCAATTTCCAGTTACTTTTTTAAAAAATCAGACGGAGACAATCAAAACAATGTATCTCTCTTCTTTGACAAGCTATCAATGAATGTTCTATTCGCAGTGAATAAACATTTCAAAGCACATCAATCTTACTGGCAGCCCGTTTCCAGGTTCGGAGCGGTGGTATTTTAACTTCCTTCACTCTCTCCTGCAGGCATGTACAATCCAACACTTCCCCCCTCTTCTCCTGCTTCCAAGGGGGGTTTGATATTTTTAACAGATGGAAATTTAGTTCTTTACAGTAGACTTTCCAAGACTTTAGCTTGCAGCCTCTTTGCTTCAGTCTATTTACAAAAGGGGAAGGCGGACTTCCTGTTTTGAACCTCCCCTCGTTTGATGCCAAATTAAGACATTTAAAAACCCAATTCTTCACTCTACTCATGGGTAGTTGCTTCAAAATCAAATTGTCCACAGGAAAGTCAGTGCTCTCCGGCAACAGCTATGCGGCTTCGCTCTGTGAAAAAAGCAGTCGGTTCGAAGCTCCGCGCCGCTCACTCTACATCACTCCAGATCCCCAAAACCGGGTTTCCCCGCGAGTAGAGGAGGCGCAGAAGGTGCCAGCCAAATCCCACATTCACAGGCTTCACCCGCCTGTGATTTATAGTGGGTCTCCGCCTTCGCCGTGGCGGCCAGACCCAGATTTCCACGAAGCAAATTCCTCCTGGTCAGAGGAATTCCGCCATTGCCAATGGTGCTAACCTGGAAGTCCTAAAATTCAAATCTACTACGGTAACTTGGAGGACCATCCCGCCACATTCCATGATAAGACCTTCAATGTATTGTTGGCGACAATTGTATTGTTGACCTGCAGAATTCCTTATTGGAGTTATAACCTCATAGTCAAACAAGACTTGAACTTCATGTTTTCCCCAGAGGTTTGCATGGCATTGGGTGCTAAAAACTCTATTGAACTGTTCATTAAGGAATCATTATATCAATCCAGTTCTACAGTTGGATTTAATTCCCTACCTTTGTCCACAAACACAGACCCACCTCCTATTAAAGAGTTAATAACTCCTTTTTAGTAGTTGGAATTTGGCTTGTTGATTTCAGGTCAGCGAGGCCTAATTCTTCCGGATTAAGAAATCTTCTTTGGAGTCATTCAACAGAAGTTATAGAATAAAGCCACTTCTGACATTAGGAGGAGGTGGTGTTGCGGGCTTCCAGCCCCCGCACGATCAGGGGAATCCTCGGGCCACGTCATCCCCTGAGCCAGCCAATCGGCTGGCTCGGGGTGTGTGGCTTGCCTCATTTAAGGCAAGCGTGGCCTCGGGATCTCCCTCTTTGGTCTGTGCAGCTGCCGTGGTTGTTATGTAGATGTGTTGGGGGAGGGAGCACCATCACCTCCCCCAAATATTGAAGGGTAGTCCGGTAAAGGATTCCGGGGGGGCGTGGCCTCGTCCGAAGCCTATGAAGGTCAGGGCCTAAAGCGCCCCCTCAAGTGGTGACCCCGGGGGAGTCACTAATTGATGTGCATCAGCAGGACTCTCCCAACTGGTGGTTAACTCTTCCCAGTCTTCAAGCAAACAGGCTGAAGCCGGATAGTCGGTTAGGACCAATGCCTAAGCCAATACTGCTCTTTACCTGTAACCAATAAAGTTGTGGCCAACATTAGCCTATTAACCTAAACAATGGTGTCATATGTCTTTATTTATACTGGGGGGAAGCAGGAACTCACCACGCAACTTGAAGGGACAGTACAGTTATATTCTCTGATAGGAGGGTGTTCCTTACCGATTTGGTTATCTTTATTTATAGAGGGGAGTTTCCCCACCTCATCCCTTTGTTTAGCTGTGATGATTAGACGTTATTTCCATAAATTGATCCGTGATTGTACAGAAGTACCTCAGATTACATACACTTCAGGTTACAAACGCTTCAGGTTACAGACTCTGGTTAGATGTTATTTCCATAAACTGATCCGTGATTGTACAGAGGTACCTCAGGTTACATATAATTCAGGTTACAAATGCTTCAGGTTACAAACGCTTCAGGTTACAGACTCCGCTAACCCAGAAATAGTTCGTTAACAGTCTCATCCATTTTTTTATCCATTTTCCCGATCCTGTTATCCACTTGCTCTAATTTATATTCTAAGTTGGCTTGGCTTTGTTTGATCTCTGTAAACATCTTCAAGGTTCAGGTTACAGACTCCACTAACCCAGAAATAGTACCTTGGGTTAAGAACTTTGCTTCAGGATGAGAACAGAAATCATGCTCACGTGGCGCAGCAGCAGCAGGAGGCCCCATTAGCTAAAGTGGTGCTTCAGGTTAAGAACAGTTTCAGGTTGAGAACGGACCTCCGGAACGAATTAAGTACTTAACCCGAGGTACCACTGTATTGGCTTTCTCTGGAGGCCAAAGTTGAATAAGGGTGTCTCGTAAGGAAGTCATTCTGCTAATGATGTCTTCCTGTGACTGGTAAGGGAGGGCTAAAAAAAAGCGTTTGAAGGTCTCTTTTCATCGAAGGCAAGGGAATCGTCAAACTCATTTATTGAATGGTGTACTCATTGGTTTAGACTGGGCTGTTTCCCTCCGTCATCTCTCACCTTGATAGCAGAACATTGTGAGTCGTGTGTAGGTGATGTCTTCCTTTCTGGTTTTGATGTCTGTTGTTTATAGGAGAGTGGCAAGGATTCTTGGGTCCCAGTCAGATCTATGAGGCTTTCATCACTGTTTGGTTTTTCGGAGAATGATTGTTTTTGCACTCGACTGCCATATCACCAAGAAGAGAGGCCACTGGCACCTGGTTTTCAAAAAAATCTTATAATTTCTAGCCTGTCTTTTATGAAAAACTCCCTGATTTTACAAATAAAATTGGCTAGACCTGGGCCCCTAAAGGTAACCACTGCCTGTGCACTAAAGCTGTCATATTATATATATTCTTTAGACAATATCCTTGGACCTCATTGCTTCTGGTAAGGTCTTATTTCAAATAAGCATGAGATGTGTTATACGTTCTGCCTGAGTGAGGAGGCCTTTTGGTTTTGGATAATTTGCAATAACTAGTTTTTGTGGAATCATCACCCTTTTTCCTGATGAAAATTACGCTGTGTCTCTGAGTAATTAGTTATTAGGTCAGATTCAATTTTGTGGATAGTGTCCTCTCTGTTTCCCTTGTTCCCATGTCCTTTCCCTCCTGGAGTCAGAGCAACAACAACCGAGGAGTATCTTTTATTTTCCTGTCAGATTTTCTTTCTCTGGCATTTGCTGTGGTTTGGCAACATTGGTGCTGTCTTCTTTGTTTCCCCTTTTTCCCTATGAGCTTTTAATACAGGCTTATTTGTATCCCAGGTGGAAGCGTTGCTAGCAAGTTGTAATTGATTTTTACGTGCACAGTGAGTTTTCTTCTGCTTCTTTAAATTTTTAATATTTTTAGTTTTCTTCAGTGCTTTAGATTACCGTACTTTTCGCCCTATAGGACGCACTTTTCCCCCTCCAAAAATGAAGGGGAAATGTGTGTGCATCCTATGGGGCGAATACAGGCTTTCGCTGAAGCCTGGAGAGCGAGAGGGGTCGGTGCGCGCCGACCCCTCTCACTATCCAGGCTTCAGGAAGCTCCGTGCAACCCTCCATAGCCCGGCTATGCACTCCCGGGCTCTGCACAGCTCTGCGCAACCCCCCCGCCCGGAGCCCGGCGTGAAGCCGCGCCGGGCTCCCGAAGGTTGCGCAGAGCTGCCTGCGTTCCCGGGCTCCGCGCAGCTCTGTGAAACCCTCCGGAACATGGCGCGAAGCCACACCCGGCTCCCGAAGTTTGCGCAAGCTCCTAGAGCTTCGGCATCACTCTGGCTCCTGTTCTGGGGCTGGGGTCGGGGGAAGCTCGGGCTTCCCCCACCCCAGCCCCGCACTTGGCGGGGAAGATTTTTTCCCCCTTTCCCCCCCTCCCCAGAAAATCTAGGTGCGTCCGATGGGCCGGTGCGTCCTATAGGGCAAAAATTACGGTATTTTTTATACAGTCCTTTGGTGACTTCTTTAGCATTTGCCTTTGTCATTTTAGTAATTGCCGGCTGGGTTTGCCTGGCTATCCTTTCAATATCTTTTGAGTCTGAAGCTCTCCCTTGATTTGGAAAGTTTTCTAGCCATGTTGTACGCAGCCCATTGCTTATTGTAAGGAAGTTTTCAATGAGAGTTAATTCTAGGCAGATCATATGAAGCTGATCCTGGAATTCAGTGGAATTCAGTGACTCTCCTTTGTTTGTGTACATTTAGAAATGGGTGGGCTTCTACTAAGCTCAAAATAATGCCTCTGTATAAGCTTGCCATTTTGCCCCAGTTTATTTCTCTGTTTTGCCTTGTTTATGTTCTCTGCCTAGGCCAATTCTAGGGCCAAATTTATCAAAGGACTTGTATTCCCAAATTCTTGCATGTTCCCTTGCTCGACTCTTTTTTCTGTCCTGAAGGAAAAACTGTGTGATTTTTTTCCCCCTCATTCTTTTTTATTAGTTATTTCCGAAAAGAACACAAGGTAACACACAAATACAAAGAAAATACACAGAAAAGAAAAATTAAAAATAATAAACAGCAATTATCATTTCCATATCATCCATAATATAGTTGTCTCTTACGGGGCTTCCTTCAGCCTGTCCGTAAATCATTCGAAGCAATATATAAAATTACACGTTTCATTACTTATATTGTCATTATACCGATTCCTAATTCCTGTTTGCTTTGCACAATAACTCTTAGTCTTTCACAGTGCGTCTCTAAATCCTTTTAGCGTTATTTGCCCTTCACTAATACATTCCAGATAATCTACATACTTTTCCCAATCTTTGGTGAACACTTGGTCTCTTATGTATCTAACTTTTCCTGTTAATCTATCCAACTCTGCGTAATCTGACAACTTAGATCTCCACTCCTCCACCGTTGGGGTTTCCCCTAGTTTCCACTTCTGGGCTAATACTACCCTTGCTGCCGTAACCGCATAGTATACCAATCTGCGATCTTCCTTTTTTATCTCTTGTCCTAATATCCCTAGAAGAAAGATTTCTGGTTTCTTTATGAATGTGTACTTTAATATCTTCTTCAATTCAGTGTGTACTTTCTCCCAAAATTGTTTCACCCTTCTGCACTCCCACCACATATGGTAGAAGGAGCCCTCTATGTCTTTACATCTCCAGCACTTATTATCCACCTTATACATTTTTGATAATTTCATGGGTGTCAAGTACCACCTATAAAACATCTTCATGACGTTTTCCCTTATCGAAGTACACGCCGTAAAGTTTACCCCCTCCTTCCAAAGTTTCTCCCAATCCTCAAACTGTATACTATGACCTATATCCCTTGACCAATGGATCATCACCGATTTGACTTCCTCATCGCCTAAATTCCAGTCCAACAACATCCTATATATCTTAGATATAATTTTCACTTTATTGTTTATTATTTCTGTCTGGAATTTTGAGTCTTTATCTGCATAGCCTCTTTCTTTGATATCTCTACTAAACATCTGATTCACCTGATGGTGATGTAGCCAATCGTAAACATGTTCCTTTGTTTGCTCATACGGTTTTAGCTTCCATTTCCCTTCAACCTTAGTTAGTAGCTGATCATAAGTTGCCCAATTGCTTCTCATATTAATGGTTTTTGTACTCATTACTTCGAGAGGTGAAAGCCAATGTGGTGTTTTCGGCTCTAACAGATTTTGATATCTTTCCCAAACTTCGATTAGCGGCCCTCTAAAAATGTGATTCGCAAACCCCTTGTGTTCTTTCCTTTTGTTCTTCCATAAGTACGCGTGCCAGCCGAATCTATTATCGAAGCCCTCTAAGTCGAGCAGCTCCGTATTCACCAATTTTACCCATTCTTTTATCCAACATAGGCATGATGCCTCATAGTACAGTTTCAGATCCGGCAGGGCAAAGCCCCCTCTTTCCTTTACATCTGTCAGTGATTTAAACTGAATTCTGGGTTTTTTGCCCTGCCATATGAATCTTGAGACTATCCTTTGCCATTCCTTAAAGATTCGACTCCCTTTGATTATAGGGATGGTTTGGAATAGAAACATCAACCTTGATAAGACATTCATCTTGATTACATTAATCCTTCCCCAGAGTGACAATTTTAGCCCTCCCCATTTCTCTAAATCTTTCTTTATTTCCTTCCACATCGGCTCATAATTATTTTTAAATAAGTCTATGTTTTTAGGTGTTAACCAGATGCCGAGATATTTGACTTTTTTGACCATCTCTATCTGCGATTGTTGTTGGATTGTTTTAATTATCTTTGGGTCCACGTTTTTTCCTATCATTTTCGTTTTTGTCTTGTTTAATTTAAAGCCTGCCACTTCTCCAAATTGTTCTATTTCCTTTAATATTTCCCCTATTGCCGTTGCTGGTTCTTCTGTCATTATTACTAAGTCGTCAGCGAAGGCTTTGGTCTTATAAACATTCTGTCCTACTGATACTCCTTTTATATTATCGTTTTGTCTTATTGAGTTCATAAGGACTTCTAACACAGTTATAAATAGTAACGGAGAAAGCGGACATCCTTGTCTTGTTCCCTTCTGTATCCTTATCTCCTCCATCACCATATTGTTTATGATCAATTTGGCCTTCTGTTCTGTGTATATTGCTTTTACCCCATTAAAGAAATCGTTACCCACATCCATGTGTTCTAAGTTCTTCAACATAAAGTTCCATATCACGTTATCGAATGCCTTCTCGGCATCTACAAACACCATTATAGCTTGTTTGTCAATCCTAACAGACAGGTATTCTAGCATATTAATTATATTTCTTGTGTTGTCTCTCATCTGCCGACCTGGCAGGAATCCCGCCTGGTCCCTGTGAATAATTTCTGATAGCAAAATCTTCAGCCTTCTTGCCAGAATTCCTGCAAATATTTTATAATCTGTGTTTAGGAGTGAAATTGGTCTGTAATTTTTAACCTGGGTTGGATCTGCATCCTGTTTGGGGATAAACGTAATATATGCCTCTTTCCAGGTCTCTGGGGTTTCTCCTTTCTTTAAGATATTGTTCATAATCGTTTTTAGAGGTCCCACCAAAATAGATTTCATTTCCTTGTAGTAGCCGGCTGTGAATCCGTCAGGGCCTGGTGCCTTACCCCTCTTTAAATCTTTAATTGCCTCCTCTATTTCCTCATTTCCAATTGGTGTATTCAAACGTTGCTTTTCCTCTATTGAGATTTTTTGCACCCTTTTATCCTTCAAGAATCTCTCTATCCTCCTTAAACCAACTTTCTCTTGATCTTTATACAAATTCCTGTAATAGCTGAGGAATTCGCTCTTAATTCCTTTGGGGTCGGTTCTTTCTACTCCCTCCACTGTTATTTTATTAATTACACCTTGCTCCTTCCTTTTTTTGATTTGCCAGGCAAGCCATTTGCCTGATTTATTCGCAAATTCAAAATTTTTTTGCCTTAGTTTTTTAATGTTCCACTCCACCTCTCTATTTATTATTATAGCAAACTGGGCTTGTAGAATTTTAATTCTTTCCTTCACTTTTTGACAATTTGGTTTTTGTGATAGTTTTTGTTCGTTAACCATTATCTGTTTTAGAATTTCCTCTTTGTTTTTCTCTCTATTCCTATTTTTGATTGCATTCTGTTGGATAAAAAACCCTCTTATTACAGCCTTACTCGCATCCCAGACAACGCTATCCTTTGTTCCTTTATCACCATTATCTTTAAAATAGTCTATCAGTTTTTTCTGTGCCTTTTCCACAACTTTCTGATCATCTAAAAGGTGGTCTTTTAATCTCCATCTGAAGGTTCTTGTCTCTAGGCTTTCCAGTTCCAGCTCTGTTGGGCTATGATCTGAAATTACTTTTGGTCTTATTTCTATTAATTTAACTCTTGGACCCAGTTCCTTTGAGACCCATATCTGGTCTATGCGTGACAGCGATTGGTTAGGCTCAGAATGAAAGGTGAATTGTTTGTCAAGCGGGTGTCTGAGACGCCAGATGTCCACCAGATTACAATTTTCTACCATGGAGAAGAAGGTTTTTGGTAACTTTCCTTCTTTGTTTGTTCCTTTTCTTTGTCTATCCATTTCTAGTGAAACAACCCCGTTCATATCCCCCATTAAAATTATTTTTTGGTCCACAAATTCCGTCAACTTCTCTTCCAATCTTTTAAAGAATTCCGTTTTACTACCATTTGGGGCGTATAGCCCCACTACCATCAGCTTTTCACCTTGCCAGTTAATACTGACCCCTATCATCCTCCCCTCTTCATCCTTGAATATTGTTTTAGCTTCTATATTATTTTTAACATACAGTACCACACCTCTTTTCTTTACCTTGTCTGAGGATTCAAATTCCTTTCCCAACCTTTTGTTAATTAACACTTTCCTATGCCTTCTAGCAACGTGCGTTTCCTGTAGACAGATAATGTCCAAATTTTTCTTTTTCAGATATTGCTCAATTTTATTCCTCTTATTTTTATCGTTCATCCCATTAATATTCCAGTTCCAAATTTTTAATCCCATGATGCTTAACTTTCACTTCGGAAGTTAAGTTTTCGCCTGAGTTTTATTCAAATTCTCTTTTCCTTTAAGGATTCCCTGAGTCCTCCGCTTCCTCCTCTGCCTCTTCGCCCGATCTACTTCCTCCTTCCTCCTCCTCATCCCCTTCTCCTGACTCTCCTGATGGGGCCCCCTCATCTCCTCCAGCCCCCGTTCCATTTACCTCCACTTTAAGTTCCTTATACTTCCTCAAGAACTTCCCGGTTTCTTCTTGACTTGACAACTTGTGCCTCTTACCTCTATATACAAATGATATCCCTTCCGGGAATTCCCATCTAAATTCGATCTTATTTCTTCTCAGTACCTGCGCCAAGGATTTATAGTGATCTCTTCGTTTGAGTAGTCTGATCGGGACATCTTTAAAAATAATTATATAATTCCCATCTATATTCAACCTCTTTTCTTTATTCCTTTGAAGGATCCTATTTCTCATTTCTTTATCCTTGAATGTAATCAGACAATCACCTATAAGTTTCCTTCCTCTTGTTGTGTTAACGCGCATTCTGAATGCATTTTGTATATTATTGGCCATTTCCTCCGCTGGTAAACCCATCCATTCTGCTAACTCCATTGTCAATCTCTCTTTAATATTTTCATTTTGGGTCTCTGGCACAGCTCTAAATTTCAGATTAACCTCCCTCTGCCTCAGTTCATTCATCGCAATAATGTCCTTCATCTCTTCCTGAGCCTTATTTAAGTCCATCATTTCAGTTTTAATCCTTTCTTTATCCCTCTTAATATCCTTTAATTCTATCCTTGTCTTCTTTAACCCTTCCTCTGTAAGCTGCGTTCTCCTAAATATTTCTTTTATTGGGCCCTTAAGTTCATTAACAGTCTCATCCATTTTTTTATCCATTTTCCCGATCCTGTTATCCACTTGCTCTAATTTATATTCTAAGTTGGCTTGGCTTTGTTTGATCTCTGTAAACATCTTCAAGGTTCAGGTTACAGACTCCATTAACCCAGAAATAGTACCTTGGGTTAAGAACTTTGCTTCAGGATGAGAACAGAAATCATGCTCACGTGGCGCAGCAGCAGCAGGAGGCCCCATTAGCTAAAGTGGTGCTTCAGGTTAAGAACAGTTTCAGGTTGAGAACGGACCTCCGGAACGAATTAAGTACTTAACCCGAGGTACCACTGTATTGGCTTTCTCTGGAGGCCAAAGTTGAATAAGGGTGTCTCGTAAGGAAGTCATTCTGCTAATGATGTCTTCCTGTGACTGGTAAGGGAGGGCTAAAAAAAAGCGTTTGAAGGTCTCTTTTCATCGAAGGCAAGGGAATCGTCAAACTCATTTATTGAATGGTGTACTCATTGGTTTAGACTGGGCTGTTTCCCTCCGTCATCTCTCACCTTGATAGCAGAACATTGTGAGTCGTGTGTAGGTGATGTCTTCCTTTCTGGTTTTGATGTCTGTTGTTTATAGGAGAGTGGCAAGGATTCTTGGGTCCCAGTCAGATCAATGAGGCTTTCATCACTGTTTGGTTTTTCGGAGAATGATTGTTTTTGCACTCGACTGCCATATCACCAAGAAGAGAGGCCACTGGCACCTGGTTTTCAAAAAAATCTTATAATTTCTAGCCTGTCTTTTATGAAAAACTCCCTGATTTTACAAATAAAATTGGCTAGACCTGGGCCCCTAAAGGTAACCACTGCCTGTGCCCTAAAGCTGTCATATTATATATATTCTTTAGACAATATCCTTGGACCTCATTGCTTCTGGTAAGGTCTTATTTCAAATAAGCATGAGATGTGTTATACGTTCTGCCTGAGTGAGGAGGCCTTTTGGTTTTGGATAATTTGCAATAACTAGTTTTTGTGGAATCATCACCCTTTTTCCTGATGAAAATTACGCTGTGTCTCTGAGTAATTAGTTATTAGGTCAGATTCAATTTTGTGGATAGTGTCCTCTCTGTTTCCCTTGTTCCCATGTCCTTTCCCTCCTGGAGTCAGAGCAACAACAACCGAGGAGTATCTTTTATTTTCCTCTGTCAGATTTTCTTTCTCTGGCATTTGCTGTGGTTTGGCGACATTGGTGCTGTCTTCTTTGTTTCCCCTTTTTCCCTATGAGCTTTTAATACAGGCTTATTTGTATCCCAGGTGGAAGCGTTGCTAGCAAGTTGTAATTGATTTTTACGTGCACAGTGAGTTTTCTTCTGCTTCTTTAAATTTTTAATATTTTTAGTTTTCTTCAGTGCTTTAGATTACCGTATTTTTCGCCCTATAGGACGCACTTTTCCCCCTCCAAAAATGAAGGGGAAATGTGTGTGCGTCCTATGGGGCGAATACAGGCTTTCGCTGAAGCCTGGAGAGCGAGAGGGGTCGGTGCGCGCCGACCCCTCTCACTATCCAGGCTTCAGGAAGCTCCGTGCAACCCTCCATAGCCCGGCTATGCACTCCCGGGCTCTGCACAGCTCTGCGCAACCCCCCCGCCCGGAGCCCGGCGTGAAGCCGCGCCGGGCTCCCGAAGGTTGCGCAGAGCTGCCTGCGTTCCCGGGCTCCGCGCAGCTCCGTGAAACCCTCCGGAACATGGCGCGAAGCCACACCCGGCTCCCGAAGTTTGCGCAAGCTCCTAGAGCTTCGGCATCACTCTGGCTCCTGTTCTGGGGCTGGGGTCGGGGGAAGCTCGGGCTTCCCCCACCCCAGCCCCGCACTTGGCGGGGAAGATTTTTTCCCCCTTTCCCCCCCTCCCCAGAAAATCTAGGTGCGTCCGATGGGCCGGTGCGTCCTATAGGGCAAAAATTACGGTATTTTTTATACAGTCCTTTGGTGACTTCTTTAGCATTTGCCTTTGTCATTTTAGTAATTGCCGGCTGGGTTTGCCTGGCTATCCTTTCAATATCTTTTGAGTCTGAAGCTCTCCCTTGATTTGGAAAGTTTTCTAGCCATGTTGTACGCAGCCCATTGCTTATTGTAAGGAAGTTTTCAATGAGAGTTAATTCTAGGCAGATCATATGAAGCTGATCCTGGAATTCAGTGGAATTCAGTGACTCTCCTTTGTGTACATTTAGAAATGGGTGGGCTTCTACTAAGCTCAAAATAATGCCTCTGTATAAGCTTGCCATTTTGCCCCAGTTTATTTCTCTGTTTTGCCTTGTTTATGTTCTCTGCCTAGGCCAATTCTAGGGCCAAATTTATCAAAGGACTTGTATTCCCAAATTCTTGCATGTTCCCTTGCTCGACTCTTTTTTCTGTCCTGAAGGAAAAACTGTGTGATTTTACTTTGTCTTCCCCAAGGTTCAGGAGAGCTACTTGTAAAGTTTGGCATAATTCCCAGAGCTTTACAAGCCCTCCTTTTATACACCATATTGGTCAGCCACTTGGGGAGAGAATGGAGCAAAAGCTGAAATCTTAAGCTTACACAGAGTCCCACAAGAAGTTACATCCCTCAAAGTGGAGAGGGGTTAATTGTTTGTTCCTTTTCTTCCTCACCTTATCAGTAAAACACTGACTCTCTCTCAGTGTTTTTCTCAGCCCTCACCACCCCTATCCCAGCAGTCTCTCCAACAGTCTCTCAGCTGGGTTTTCTCATCCAGTAAGTTGCAATTACAGTTGTATCTCAGTTTTTGAACAGCTTAGTTCACGAAGAACATGGAATTCGAACGCCGCAAACTTGGAAGTAGGTGTTCCAGTTTGCGAACTTTTTTTGTAATCCGAATGGGCTCTGTTCTGAGTGTTGCACTTCTGTTTTGAGTGCCACACTTCCATTGCCCACTTGCTTACTTCCCAGCCCAGCCTTCCCTCACTCAGTGCTGGGGCCGCAGGCAACACCCAGAACCAGAGGAGGGGGTAGATGTTGCTGCAGAGGGACCTAGCACTGGTGTGTGTGTGTGTGTGTGTGTGTGTGTGTGTGACATCCCTTGCCTGCTCATTTGCCGCCTGGCCCAGCCTTTCTTCACTCAGCGCTGGGGCTGGGGTGGCTGCTGGTGATACCCAGAATCTAAGGAGGGGGTGGTTGATGCTGCAGAGGTGGTGGTGGAGGACGGACCCAGCGCCGGGTGGTGGTGGTGGCATCCCTTGTCCACTCGTTTGCCGCCCGGCGCTGGGTCCCTGTGCCACCTTCGCCACCTTATCATACCACAAGCAGGTATGGCTTCCGTATTGATTTCCATATCCTTCCAAATCTGATCCAATTCCCTTAACCAAATCAGACTGAGAATCCACCTCTTTCTTTAACATCCATTAATTTAAATTTAATCATCGGTCTTTCCCCCTACCAGATAAATTTTGATAACTCTTTTTGCCATTGTTTGAAGCAGCTCATATTCCAGTGGTACCTCAGCTTACATACGCTTCAGGTTACATATGCTTCAGGTTACAGACTCCGCTAACCCAGAAATATTACCTCGAGTTAAGAACTTTGCTTCAGGATGAGAACAGAAATCATGCTCACGTGGCGCAGCAGCAGCGAGAGGCCCCATTAGCTAAAGTGGTGCTTCAGGTTAAGAACAGTGTGAGGTTAAGTACGGACCTCTGGAACGAATTAAGTACTTAACCTGAGGTACCACTGTACATTTCACTAGTATTGTCTGAAACAGAAATGACATATTAGGAAAGATATTCATTTTTACCACCAAAATCATCACTATTAGAGGAAATTTCATTCTACTCCATCTCTCCATATCTTTTTTATTCTTACTCCACATAATGATATGATTGTTTTAGATCAGATTTGCATTATTATTTGTTATCCCCAAACAGTACCCAGATATTTTACCTGGCGAGAGCCAGTGTGGTGTAGTGGTTAAGTGTGATAGACTCGTAATCTGGGGAACCGGGTTTGCGTCTCCGCTCCTCCACATGCAGCTGCTGGGTGACCTTGGGCTACTCACACTCCTTATGCATATATCTTTTTTTTTTTCCTGCTGACACTACTGCAGTGATATTACAACAGGTGTCAAAGACAGGAAGAGTCACCCAGACACACAGCAGCTGCTGCTGACAGTGAACACCTGATGCTCTACACAAAGAAGCGCCTGCTTGATCGTGGCACCCACAAAGATCAGCAGAGCTCTTTCTTGGTATTTCCTGGCAGTTGGTCACTGAGTGTTAGTTTTGTTCTGACTGCTGTGGTGGCTGAAATTTAGATGACTATTTGGAAGGTTTAGCTGTTGTTAGTTATTCAGGCTAATGACTTCATCAAATTCATAAAGGTATGAATGAACAAAATGTGACCAATTTTTAAATTAATTAGTTAATTAATTAATTAAAATACATACATACATACATACATACATACATGACAAAAGTTCAACTTCTGTCCCCTGGATCCTTGACACCTGTTGTAATATCACTGCAGTAGTGTCACCAGGAAAAAGATATACATGAAATTGGCTAGAATACACTGGAAAGGTGAATACGATACAATACTTGACTATACTACACTCAAATCCTGAAATGTTTCTTTGATTGTCCTTGAATCTTCCTGCCACACTTCCCACCCTCTCCTGCCACACTATTGTAGCATGCAACCTCCTGTGCCTCTGTCTTCACACAAAAGGAAAACAGTGCCTAGTCTGGAGAGAACTGAATAAACAATTTCTACCCTAAAAGCTTCAGGAAAAAGGCTGTGATCCTTTAGATAAACCTTGATCTAATACCACAGGAGTCCTTTCCAGACCTTGTAACATATCCGTAATCAAAAGGACAAACTAGAAACCAGATCTATCTGTTCTAACATTGCTAGGTAGATACACACAGTTAATCTATTGAAACGTACACAGACGGAATTCTTCCACACTTTATTTCACTGCCCAACTAAGCCTTTGCAGGTGTAAAACAATGGCTCTTTTCCAGCCTTGGAATAGCAGGATTGACAAGGTGGTATAGAGTGCAGATTATCAATTATTTCATCCACTTTTTAATAGGTTTCCTTTTGCAGACGCACCGTTTTAGGCCGTGGCACAAAACATCATGCCAACACTCATAAATGTTCTCACAGCCCCTTGTGATGATGACACAGTTGTTTGAATCTGGTTTTGCAGGACCTTTATTTCTTGGACGATTATTATCCCAGTAGCTAAAAAGGAGAGGAGAAACTATTCAGTCTGAATACTTATTTTATTGTGTACCTCTTAGAATCAAATACTTGCCTATCCTCCACACACTTATTCATTATTTTTGCAGTAACCCAGAGGAGTAACATTCAGAGGAGAATTCTCTTTTGGTCTAGCAGACTCCCCTGCCTCTCTGCCCTACCCTGTAGTCAGAGCTTACACACTTTCTGCACTACCACCAACACCAGATGAGTCCCTGTATCAAGAAGTTTTTAATGATTGCTTTTTTATGTTTTGATATATGCTGTGAGCTGCCCAGAGTGGTTGGGGGAAACTAGCAGATGGGTGGGGTATTATTATTATTAGTGTCTGATTGGAAGGCAAATCATGTGCTAGCCTGCAGAAACACGTACATCCAGCCAGCACTTATTGTGCTTTCCTCAGGAAAATAAGGGGGAAAATATTCTTGCAGGCAAACCCTATAAATTAATAAATGGTAGGATTTTGATTATTTGGAGTGTTGAAGGGAAGATTACAGGCCAGTGGAAAAATACAGGCTAAGCCTCCCTTCCAAGGCAGTGCCTCACCTGTGACAAAGTTGCACAGTTTGATGGCCTGGGACTTGGGCTTGGACTCGGAACCAGAGGAGTCTCAATCCGCACCAGATCCTTTGCCTCTGGGTCCATTAACCCACCGACATCTCCCGAGATGCAGAGACTAAGGTCTGAGAGAATGAGAGACCTGAGTACTTGCAGGAGGAGTCCTTGCCTTTGGGCGAGACAAGGAGGTGAGTCACTGGGGGATCAGGACCGGCTGTTACCCTGACAAAGAAAAAAGGCTGTCAGACCCCACCCCAGGTTGTGGGAGCAACATTGCTGTTTGCTAGAACCTGCCTGAGACCCTGAGCCTGACCTTGCCTGGTTTCCTGCCTCGTGTCCTGCCTTGGCCTGTTAGACTGATTCGGCACTGGACCTGGACCGCGTTGCTCGGGTTACCCCCGGGCCCAGCACACACAGCTTACAGAGAGGGCAATCCTAATACACTCCTTTTGGTCCTAATCAGGTCCACCAAGCAATTTGATAGTAGCATTTTCCAGTCTTTGTCTTTTGTCCATTCAGAGAACAAAGCAGGAGAAGACAGAGAGGGAACAGGGGTTCTGGGAGGTGTGTCTACCATTGGCAAGTGCCACAGCTCAGTAGCAGAGCATCTGATTTGAAAGCAGAAAGTCATTTTATGACTTACTAAATGTGTGCTCTATGTTTGTGCTAGGGAAGTTGGGAAGAACCTTTGAAAGTGGGATACTTTGCAGTTCACTGGGAAGGGGACATTTTTCAAGGTTTATAGCTGACATTTCCACAGTTTTCTTTGTTGCATCTTTTGCTATCTTGAATCTCTGCTGGGGTTCTCTCATCAAAGAGTACTCACCCCACACTTGGGTCTTGGCTTCCAGGATTCCCAACACACAGAGTGTGGGCTGCCTTTGCACTCTGATTGAAGCAGGGGTGTCCAAACTTTTTTCAAAGAGGGCCAGATTTGATGAAGTGAACATGCGTGAGGACCGACCAAAGTTGTTGTCTTTTTTTTTTTTTTGATTGAAGTTGTTTACCTTTTTTTAGGATTTTACCCCAGCATATAAACTGCTGCATGGGCCATATTAAACTAACCGGCGGGCTGGATTAGGCACCTGGGCCTGACTTTGGACATGCCTGGTAAAGCATCAGAGAAGCTTGAAAAGCAATTGCTTTGGTGCACCGCAGGTCCCTCCCCCCTGGACTGCTGGAGGAAGTGGAAGGGTGGTGGCAGCAACGGCCAGAGAATAAATCCCACTGGTTGCACTGCAGGGTTGTTGTGTTGCAGCTGGGCAACAAAGGTGGTGTGAGAGGCTCATTTAATCACACCTTTCCTGCCCGTGCATTTTGTTCTTTTCTGTTTTAATTTTGTATTTTGTAAAGCACTTTGAAGCTCTCTGGAAACGAATTGGTCTATAAATTAAACCATCATAATAAAGAACAATATAAACACACAAACATCTTGGCTCTCTTCAAATACTTATTGGTTATGAAAGTTCCCAGATGAGGAGGAGTTTGGACTTACAGTTTATCCAGGCGAAAGCCCTTTTGATAGCAGCGCCAATCTGAGCCTACCATGGAAATTCCAATAAAATAATCGGTTGGTCTGGGCTTCACTATGGCTACAGCAAAGGCCTACATCACAGAAAAGAAGAAAGTCTAGATAAGGGGGAAACGAAGGAGCACAAATACCTAGGTCTTGGTCTCATTGAGGAGCAGGAAACTTCAGCTGGCCGAAATGCAATGGGCAGATTGATCACCAGAACACCAATCAGGGCACAACTGCACTGGCTGCTGATTAGTAGTCCAAATCGAAGGGCTATAAAGCTTTACATGGCTGAGGATCCAATACCTTAAGGATTGCCTCTCCCCTTAGGAACCCACCATACCCTGTGCTTGTCATCTGAGGCCCTCCTCAATGTCCCAGAGAGGTTAGAAGGATTGCAAAAAGAGAAGGGGCCTTTTCTGTGGTGGCTCCCAATTATGGAATGTTCTTCCCAGAGCGGCTTCTCTGGCGCCATCATTACATGCCTTTAGGCATTGGGCAAAACCATTCCTCTTTCCCCAGGCTATAAAGTAATCTTTGGCCTGTAAAAGTGTGGGGGAGAGGACTGTTATTATGATGATTGTTTTATTATTAATAACCTGTCTGTTAGTATGCTTTTTTATTACTTCATGGCAGAGTGGGGATTCAAATCCCAGTTTCCCAGGTCTCATTATTCCTGGTCTCCCCATACAATTGTATCCTGAACTATTGTGTTTCTATCACTGAAAAATATGTAATTTTTTAAAATGTTGCACACTACCCTGGGTTCTTATGATAAAAGGAATAACTGAAATAACTGGAATAAATACTAATACTAATATGCCACCTTTTCCTCCAAAGGAGCTCAAGGTGCTGCATGCCCTTCTCCTCTCCCCATTTGTCCTCACGACAGTCCCATGGGGTAAGTTGGGATGAAAGGCAGTCCTGACCAGTAAGATTCATGGCAGAGTGGGGATTCAAATCCCGGTTTCCCAGGTCTCATGTCTGTCCCTTATCAGTCTCTACAACCACGGCAGACGCTGAACTCCACGGCAGTCACACTCCTCCATTGTCCCTTAAGAATTTATTCCATGATCTGCTTACCTCCTCCTCCTCACTTTCAACACATAACAATTTTGTATCGTATTTCATCCTTTCGCAGTATTGTATGCACTGTTTCCAAGTCCTTGGGGTGGCAATGAAGTCAAATAAATATAGGGCTCCATGCCAAACAATCCATTCCTCACGTAACCTGTGGCGAATGTCACCTTTGAGCAATGCCCAGAATATGAGAGCAATAAAAAGAGAGAAAGGACAAGTGAGGTTGTAGTAGAAGCCAGCTTGTAGGACTCTGCAGAATTTAAAACACTGATATCAGGGGGAACCTTGGGAGCACCTTGGGTGGGGGAACCACCCCCACTGAAGAAAATCTAGCATTGTCCTCAAAGACCCACTAGGACCCACTGGCTACGCACTCCAAATGTTGCATCTCCAATTGAAGAACCCAGTGCCTCTATAGAGGATGTTTAGTGGGATCAGTTTCACCTTATGCAATTAGCTGATGTGGAGAAGGTACCGGCAGCAATGCATCCAACCCCATGGCCCCTCAACTCCAATCCCTCCTGGCTTATCAAATCTATCAGAGGGGGCTGACTGGTTGGGTCCAGATTGTGGTTAATGCTTTGCTGCATGAGGGGGTGGTCCCTTCAGCATTGAAAGAAGCAGTGGTGTGACCACTGCTAAAGAAAGCAGCTCTGGCCCCTTTGGATTAGAACAGCTATGGGCCATTGCCAATGTTCCCTTTTGGGGGAAGGTAGAGGAGAGGGCCATGGTCGATGCCCCAATGGCTAGAAGTGGCTTTTACCAGCTTCAGCTGGTTCAACAAGTCTGGTCATTCCTGAACCATGATTCCTTGCCACAACAGTTCATACTTTGCTCAGTTCAAGACTGGATTTCTGCAGAATGCTCTGTTTGAGGCTTCCCTCGTGCTTGACCTGCAGTTGGTGCTGAATGCTGCAGCATGATTGCTGACAGGAGTGAGGCCTTGTCAGCATATCACTTCTTTGCTCAGGGATCTGCACATAGCTTATTTGGTCTGAGAAGTACCATTCATTTCCTTCCCTCTTTCTCTTTTTGCACCCATTAAAAATCACTAGCCAGCTTTCTAACTGATTTGGGTCAACAGGCCCAAGTACCAGACACAGACTGAGAGGTGCAAGGGAGCTCCACCAGGTCTCCTGTGAAATTCGACCTTGCTGTAGCCAATTCCTTCTAGACAGTTTCAGAACTGTTTTTGAGTACAGAGTATATACCAAAAAACCTAGAACGACCCACCATTTGAACAGTAGGAAAGAAAATATAGGAAACAAAAGCTGTACTACTGATCTGATGGGAAAGAAAATACTTTTTCTTACTTCACAGGCTCAGGATGAATTCCCTTAGCATGGAAAGGAGGACATGTGGGGACTGGTCATTGAGTCATGAGTCAAGTTCAGTATTTGGCCCTCAGCACAAATGCCTCAACAGACATGCTAATGCACCAGTCCTCAAAGGACTATGGGCTTAACCAGACATCCGTAATAATATTAATATTATTATTAATAATAATAATAATAATAATAATAATAATAATAATAATAATATAGTAATAAATATTTATACCCCGCCCATGCTAGGTTTCCACTGTAATGGAGCTGTTGCCCTCATAGGCTCAACAACATGGCCTTTTGACTGTGTCCATATTATTTAAAATCCTGTACCTGATAGAGACCCCTTCATGGATCACTGCCTTGCCGTGGCGAAGGGGCTTGAATAACTCAGAGAAGCTATGAGCTATGCCGTACAGGGCCACCCAAGATGGACAGGTCATAGTGGAGAGTTTTGACCAAACGTGATCCACCTGGAGGAGGAACCGGCAAGCCACTCCAGTATCCCTGCCAAGAAAACTCCATGGAGAAAGACAACAGGCATATAAAAGATATGACGCTGGAAGATGAGCCCCTCAGGTCGGAAGGCGTCCAACATGCTACTGGGGAAGAGTGGAGGGCAAGTACAAGTAGATCCAGAGCTGATGAAGCGGCTGGGCCAAAGCCGAAAGGACGCTCAGTTGCGGATATGCCTGGAAGTGAAAGGAAAGTCCAATGCTGTAAAGAAAAATATTGCATAGGAACCTGGAATGTAAGAACCATGAACCTGGGTAAGTTGGAGGTGGTCAAAAATGAGATGGCAAGAATAAATATTGACATCCTGGGCATCAGTGAACTAAAATGGACGGGAATGGGTGAATTCAGTTCGGATGACCATCATATCTACTACTGTGGGCAAGAAACCCGTAAAAGAAATGGAGTGGCCCTCATAGTCAACAAAAGAGTGGCGAAAGCTGTACTGGGATGCAATCTCAAAAATGATAGAATGATCTCGATACGAATCCAAGGCAGACCTTTTAACATCACAGTAATCCAAGTTTATGCACCAACTACTTGTGCTGAAGAAACTGAAATTGACCAATTCTATGAAGACTTACAAGACCTTATAGAAGTGACACCAAAGAAGGATGTTCTCCTCATTATAGGGGATTGGAATGCTAAAGTAGGGAGTCAAGAGATAAAAGGAACAACTGGCAAGTTTGGCCTTGGAGATCAAAACGAAGCAGGGCAAAGGCTAATAGAGTTCTGTCAAGAGAACAAGCTGGTCATCACAAACACGCTTTTCCAACAACACAAGAGACGACTCTACACATGGACATCACCAGATGGGCAGCATTGAAATCAGATTGATTATATTCTCTGCAGCCAAAGATGGAGAAGCTCTATACAGTCAGCAAAAACAAGACCTGGAGCTGACTGTGGCTCAGATCATCAGCTTCTTATAGCAAAATTCAAGCTTAAACTGAAGAAAGTAGGAAAAACAACTGGGCCGGTAAGATACAATCTAAGTCAAATCCCTTATGAATACACAGTGGAAGTGAGGAACAGGTTTAAGGATTTAGATTTGGTGGACAGAGTGCCTGAAGAACTATGGATGGAGGCTCGTAACATTATACAGGAGGCAGCAACAAAAACCATCCCAATGAAAAGGAAATGCAAGAAAGCAAAGTGGCTGTCCAATGAGGCCTTACAAATAGCGGGGGAGAGAAGGCAAGCAAAATGCGAGGGAGATGGTGAAAGATACAGGAAATTGAATGCAGATTTCCAAAGAATAGCAAGGAGAGACAAGAAGACCTTCTTAAACGAGCAATGCAAAGAAATAGAGGAAAGCAATAGAATGGGAAGAACCAGAGATCTGTTCAAGAAAATTGGAGATATGAAAGGAACATTTCATACAAAGATTTCCATAATAAAGGACAAAAGTGGAAAGGACCTAACAGAAGCAGAAGACATCAAGAAGAGGTGGCAAGAATACACAGAGGAATTATACCAGAAAGAAATGGATGTCTCGTATACCCCAGGTAGTGTGGTTGCTGACCTTGAGCCAGACATCCTGGAAAGTGAAGTCAAATGGGCCTTAGAAAGCACTGCAAATAACAAGGCAAGTGGAAGTGATGGTATTCCAGCTGAACTATTTAAAATTTTAAAAGATGATGCTGTTAAGGTGCTACACTCAATATGCCAGCAAGTTTGGAAAACTCAGCAGTGGCCAGAAGATTGGAGAAGATCAGTCTACATCCCAATCCCAAAGAAGGGCAGTGCCAAAGAATGCTCCAACTACCGCACAATTGCACTCATATCACACGCTAGCAAGGTTATGCTTAAAATTCTACAAGGAAGGCTCAAGCAGTATGTGGACCGAGAACTCCCAGAAGTGCAAGCTGGATTTAGAAGAGGCAGAGGAACCAGAGACCAAATTGCAAACATGCGCTGGATTATGGAGAAAGCTAGAGAGTTCCAGAAAGACATCTACTTCTGCTTCATTGACTATGCAAAAGCCTTTGACTGTGTCGACCACGGCAAACTATGGCAAGTTCTTAAAGAAATGGGAGTGCCAGATCACCTCATCTGTCTCCTGAGAAATCTCTATGTGGGACAAGAAGCTACAGTTAGAACTGGATATGGAACAACTGATTGGTTCAAAATTGGGAAAGGAGTACGACAAGGCTGTATTTTGTCTCCCTGCTTATTTAACTTATATGCAGAATTCATCATGAGAAAGGCTGGGCTGGATGAATCCCTAGCCGGAATTAAGATTGCCGGAAGAAATATCAACAACCTCAGATATGCAGATGACACAACCTTGATGGCAGAAAGTGAGGAGGAATTAAAGAACCTTTTAATGAGGGTGAAAGAGGAGAGCGCAAAATATGGTCTGAAGCTCAACATCAAAAAAACGAAGATCATGGCCACTGGTCCCATCACCTCCTGGCAAATAGAAGGGGAAGAAATGGAGGTAGTGAGAGATTTTACTTTCTTGGGCTCAATGATCACTGCAGATGGTGACAGCAGCCATGAAATTAAAAGACGCCTGCTTCTTGGGAGAAGGGCAATGACAGGCCTAGACAGCATCTTGAGAAGTAGAGACATCACCTTGCCAACAAAGGTTCGTATAGTTAAAGCTATGGTTTTCCCAGTAGTGATGTATGGAAGTGAGAGCTGGACCATAAAGAAGGCTGATCGCCGAAGAATTGATGCTTTTGAATTATGGTGCTGGAGGAGACTCTTGAGAGTCCCATGGACTGCAAGAAGATCAAACCTCTCCATACTGAAGGAAATCAACCCTGAGTGCTCACTGGAAGGACAGATTGTGAAGCTGAGGCTCCAATACTTTGGCCACCTCATGAGAAGAGAAGACTCCCTGGAGAAGACCCTGATGTTGGGAAAGATGGAGGGCACAAGGAGAAGGGGACGGCAGAGGACGAGATGGTTGGATAGTGTTTTCGAGGTTACCAGCATGAGTTTGACCAAACTGCGGAAGGCAGTGGAGGACAGAGGTGCCTGGCGTTCTCTGGTCCATGGGGTCACGAAGAGTCGGACACGACTAAACGACTAAACAACAACAACAACCTGATAGAGAACATGTACATAGTACACAGAGAACTTGTGACCTTCCCTATGTTGCTGGTTCGCAGCTTGAGACCGTCACCCTGCAATTTCACAGGGAAGAGCCCTAGTGGGCAAGAGCTAGTATGCTCATCCCTACAGCCCTCTGCACATGTGCTCACTTTAAACACCTGAAGAGAGCTACCCATTCTCTGTTTCCAGCTGTGCTAATCTGACTGATATTTCAAAACGGGATTGGCACCAGAATATGCCATTCTAGCCTGTAATGGAAAAGGGAAGTCCATGCCAATGGTTCTGAAATCGCCTATTGCCTCAAAGGTTCTGGCACCTTGACCTTGACCGATAAACTTGGTTTCTGAGTAACTTACTAATAGCCTGCTGTAGTTCACTGATTTTCTTTTTCTCTTCGGATATTGCCGCAGATATATTCTCAGCTTTCTTGAATTTTGTGATATCTAAGAGAGTGGCAACAATTGAAGTTGGGAGGAATCTCAAACAGCCATGTACAGATACTGAAAAGCCATGTTTCTCAAGATCTAATATTTATTTTTCATATACAGGAACCTAGGAAGTTGCCTTATACAGAATCAGACCATTCATTAATCTAGATGAGAATTGTCTGTGCTGACTAGCAATGGCTCTCCAGGACTTCTGAAAGAGGTCATTCCCACTTCTGCCTGGAGGTGCTGAAAATTGAACTTGGGCCTTTTTTAACACAACAACAACAATGGCATTTGCGCGTCCACTCAGCTGCAGTCCTTTCCTGGAGCTTCTGGATAGCTCAGTCAATAGAGCATGAGACTCTTAATCTCAGGGTTGTGGATTTGAACCCCCCATTGGGTGAAAGATTCTTGCACTGCATGGGGTTGAGCTAGAAGACCCTTGTGCTCCCTTCCAACTCTGCAACTCCAAAACGTAGGTTAATCAGTCTCATATAACCCACATGCTTAACTCTAAATAATGCATTAAGGTGTTCAAGCCATAGAGTATGCTGTCCTGCCAGCCTCAGCTACATTGGGAAGAAATAGGTAATCAAGCCTATTGTTTCCCCCCAGGCTACTTGAGAAGCTTAGTATGTGATGAGGTTTGATCTGGTTGCTCAAGCTCAAGCTCTTGAGTTCCTGTACCATTACTCTAGGAAATTTCTCCACATTGTTGCTAAGCTACGTTTTCCTGGTTTTATCTGATTGCTCAAGGTCAGCCACATGCTCCTCATGAGCCACTCTTGACTTCCTGTACCAATACTCTAGGATATTCCTCCACATTGTTGCTAAGCTAAGTTGCCCTGCCGGGCACCTTTTCTGAAGCACATGGCTCTGACCTTTGAAGAGCTTGTAAGCAAATCATTCTTTAACTTACCAAGTGTGTGTTCTCATTTGCTGGGGGAAGAAGGAAACTTTGGAACTCACTTGGAAGAGCCTATTTTAAAGGTCTACCAGGCTATACTTTCAGTCTGACATTTGCTGCATATTTTGTGACTGTGAATCTCTGCTGGGTTCTCTCACCAATGGGTACTTGCCCCAAACTTGGATCTTGGAATTCAGGAATTTTCTTTCTTATATCAATATATTTTTCCACCAACACGGAACACAAACACACACGCACAAACACACAAAGACACACACACCATGCTTATGGAGAAGTTGAGAATAGAATGAGCTTGAAGCAACCCTCCCATTCCTCTTCGACTTCCCTGAACTGAGTAATGAGAAGAAATGGTGGGCTTACCATCTGCCTCAAAAAGATCCGGAAAGGTGTCTTCTACCATTTGCAGAATCTTTGTCGTTCCTTCTTCAAATATGGCTCTCCTTTGCACTTCCTTAACATCTAAAGGTGATGATGGGTAAAGTTGTTCAACACATGTGGGAGAATAGCTTTGCTCCCCCCAGCACCCCTTTGGAGGGGATTAAGTTGCATTTGGAATGAGACTTCTGTCGTATAAGTTCCAATATGCAACGTACTTCCCAAAATTCGTAAAGGAAGAATTTCTCCTCTAGGAAGGTCCATTTTCAAGCCTCAAGATCTTAGCCCAATATCTTCATAGATAGATGAGTCCTTAGCCCAATATCTTCATAGATAGATGATGATAGATAGATAGATAGATAGATAGATAGATAGAGGAGTGTGTGTGTGTGTGTGTGTGTGTGTATTCTGAATTGAAAAGGTGCCGGGCCGTTACAGGAGATGGACATGATGGCTACCTCATCTTGACGAGATCGAGACCTAGAATCCCCTCCTCCCTCCACCTGACACTTGACGGAGGTGTTCTCTGTGGGTACTCCAGCCTCTCGATACCCTTGGGAGTTGAAGAAAGCATTTCAGCCTTGGGAAGCTCTCCTTCCCCCAGAGGTGAAGCAACCTGCTCTGGTACTCGGAGCGGCACTTGTCCCAGGGCGTGTGGTGTGCCACCCACAGGGGACATGGTTTGTGTCCCGGAGGTCATGGCACGCGTCCCGGGGGCATGGAGTGCCAACCGTAGGGGTGGCATGCTTCCTGGGGGGATGCATACCGCTGGGGTCGGTGCACAGTGAGTAGGGCGCACCCTGGGAGACACTGCTGATTGGGGGTCAGCATTTTGCCCCCCTTTTGGAATGACACCCTGGGCAGCCGCGCCCCCCCCCCACGGAATGCCCCTGCCTCTCCCTGACTGAGTCTCTTTCAGTAGCAGGATAGCTGCCGCCAGGTCGGCTTGGCTTGGCTGACCAGGGTTGGGTCTACCCCTCTCTCACAGTCCAGATTTGTCAGGAAAGGAACAGCTGAATGCACATATTTATGCTGGGCCATGAACATTAGGAAGGTTTTCTACAGGCTCCCAAAAGCAACAGTCTGGCCCCCAACCTGCTTCATCCTACAGGTAGTGTAGCTGCTTTGGGTACTTCTCAGATTTGAGGACCCTAGGCCACAACAGATGGTAGAGGTTGCAGTGTGCTCATCCAAGGAAGGGGTTAATCGCCTGAGTACAAAGGAGCAAGGCACGTTCCAGAAGAACTCCCAGAAGAACCAGTTGGGAAACGGGTGGCCACTGAGCCTAGGGCCTGCTGATTGGAAGGTCGCCGGTTCGAATCCCCGAGACGGGGTGAGCTCCGATTGCTTAGTCCAAGCTCCTGCCAACCTAGCAGTTTGAAAGCATGCAGTGCAAGTCGATAAATAGGTACCACTGCAGCGGGAAGATAAACGGCGTTTCCGTGCGCTGCTCTGCTTTCGCCAGATGCGGTTTAGTCATGCTGGCCACATGACCCAGAAAAGCTGTCTGTGGACAACTGTCGGCTGCCTCGGCCATTAAAATGGGATGAGTGCCGCAACCCCAGAGTCGTATGTGATTGGACTGAACTGTCTGGAGTCCTTTGCCTTTTTTTAACAAACCAGTTAATAGTCTCTGAGCATTTCTTCAGGGACAACGCTACGGTGCCACTGGTTTCAATGGGAGAGAGTACATTAAAAGTTTATCTCACCAACTGAAATCAGGAGGTGAAAGGGCTTAGTAGAGACCAGAACCTATCCTTTCCTTTTAAAGGTCTCCACTGAAATGAAGCAAGCAAGAGTGAATTGTAATTCTGCCCATTACCCTTTTATATTTTCCTAGAAGACTGGAACTTACACAGATATGTGAGCATTATTGCCCCTATAACGGAGCCCATCACAAGCACTGCGCCAACATACAGGGAATATGAAGATTCGAAGAACTTTTTCACTTTTTCCTGCAAAGGTGTTAGATTCCCTTGATGGACAGGAGGAGAGAAAATTCTGCTTTAGCCATCAACAGACAACATCCCAGTGCCACCCCAGTCAAGAAATTTCCCATAATCTCTGGCAACCCATCTAGATCAACATATGGCAGTCAGCTTCCTAAACCCATGGTGGATGAAGGAATCTGGCATGGAAGTATTGCTTCTTGAAGACACTTTTCTGCCTGTGTTCCCAGTCTGGAGGCCTCAGGAGCATGAAGAGACATCACCCGGGACTAGAAGGACCTTGGTCTGACCCAGCAAGCTCTTGCTATGTTCTCATAGAATAATAGACGAAGGTGGAAGGGACTACGAGGGTCATCTAGTCCAACCCTCTGCAATGCATGAATCTTTCCCCAATGTGGGGCTCAAACCCATGACCCTGAGATTAAGTGTCCCACTCTGCCCACGAAGCATAATGTTCTTATAGTGAAAGGTAGAGCTGAGGAGAGACTTCACGTCCTCAACTAGCAGAGTGGATTGGACACCCTCAATGTGTCTGTTACCCCGGCCTGGAACAAGAACACAGCATACTCATGGGAAGACTGGGGTTGTGGAGTTCCATCTGACTGCCCTCCATCAAGTAAGTGGAAGGGGCTGCAGCAGTGGATGGGTTGTAGTGAGGGTGAGGGCACATCAAGGAGAGCTTTCATTTCAAGCTGGGGCTGTTCACTCCCAGCAGCAGATGGTGGACACAAGCTCAAATTCATTGCTCCTCAGTTGCACTTGGTGGATGTCCTGGACCTATAGAAAATGCTTGTCCTCACTCTGGTCCGCCCCATCACAACTTTCCTTTAGTGTTCCTTCCTCCTCCATGTGCTAATGAACATACAGACCTGGTCCTTTGGCAGCCTTGTCTCCTGCGGGTGGTTCAGCTTTCTCTGGCTTATCTATATAAAGACAGCATGAGTATAGTAATGTTATATGATGAGATGAGATGAGATGATCAACATAAAAATAAAGATCGAGTAACAGCCCGAAATATCTCAGCTAAGTCAAGTGTCTACAGTACAATGTACTGGAGGGAACATATCAAGTCAGCAGATCTCTGTGTTCCTGTGAAGAGAAAATAGTAACCGAAGGGACTTACCTGGTGGCTTTTTAGGAGCCATTGAACTGGTTTCTTATTTTTTTCACAACCTGTGGGAGTATAAAGTAGACAGTGAAGTCAACACCTTACTTAAAAGCAGAGTCACAATGGGCAATTCATAGGCAGTGTTGCCATGGAGACCCTCTCCCAGTTAATATAATTGTTAGAGGGAGTTACTGTAACAATGCACTTACCTGCATTTCTTATCCCTCTGATCTACCTCTCTACAATCCCACTATAGAACTCTGCAGGCATCTTTTAAAGTGTAAAATACATTTGTTAGTCTTTAAGCTGCCAAAATAATATGTATTGTTTTTGCTGCAGAAAGACTAATAAGGCAACTCTGAAGATGTTCTTATAATGCTAATTCCTTCATCCTTGACCATGATTGTTTAAAGCAGTTAAGGAATCACGGTTTCACTGCTTGTGCTATTAGAAAAGAATTCTCTCTCTCTCTCTCTCTCTCTCTCTCTCTGTGTGTGTGTGTGTGTGTGAGAGAGAGAGAGAGAGAGAGAGAGAGAGAGAGAGTACATATGTACTTTGCTTGTTGAACTTAATTCATTCTGGGAGTCCGTTCGACTCCAGGAACCATTTAAAAACCAAGGTACAGCTTTCAATTGGCTGCAGGAGTGTCCTACCCACATGTGTTTCTTGTAGACAAATCAAGTCCAAATGTTCTTTTTTCAATAAATGAAAGACTCTCTGCCTTTTTTCCGGGGAGTTCAGTCCATTCACATTCCAACTCAATACTTGCAACGCCATTATGTAATTACTCTGATTTTCCTCCAACTGCACCCAATGCTTGCTCTTCTTCTGTTGGTAATGTTGGTGTCACATTCACTGGAGGGTCCGGTCCAAAGGAAAATGTTGATATATCCAATATTCCCCTATTTGATGATCTTCCGTCCAATGCTCTTTGCTCTTGTCCTCTGTCTGGTGATCTTCTATTCAATACTTCTGTTTCTTTCCCAAGTCCCTTCTGGAGATCTTCTTCATATTTATACAAAAACCTTCCTTTGAAATTGAAGGATAGACCTTGGGGAAACTCCCACCTGAAGATAATTTTGCTCCTTCTCAGCAGGTCGACCAAATCTCTATAGTTAGACCTAAGATCCAAAAGATATTTTGGGACGTCTTTAAAAATTTCCACTCTTGACTGTTGTACTTCCAAAGTCTTCTGATAGTGCCAACCCAAAATTCTGTCTCTCTCTTCTTTAGTTCGGAGGGTGATCAAACAGTCTCTTATTCTATTCTTCTCTTCCCCCCTCCTTCTAAGTCTGAAGGCACTCACAATTCTGAACTCCACTTGCTCCAAGTCCAAGTCCCAAAAATCAGCAAATTCCTGCGTGAGAAAATCTATCAAACTTTCCTTCTCCAGTTCAGGTACAGCTCTAATACTCAGATTTGTCTGTTTTTCTTTGAGCTCAATCATAGAAAGCGTCAGCTTATGGTCATCAAGTTGCCTCTGTAGATCTGGGACTCTCTCTGCCTCCAGTTGTGTTACTTTGCCTTCCACAGCAGCAACTTTTTCCCTGGATTCCTCTGCGGTAGATTCCTGTATCAATTTCTGGATAGTTTCTGTGTTAGTATTCACCTTTTGTCCCAAATTATTTATACTTTCTGTATTTAAATCAGTTTTAATAGTTGCGGCATCCACTTTCGCATTTGTCACGTCTGCTTTCTTGTTAAGCTGTTCCAATGCGTCATTTATCTTACCCAATGCAGCTGCTAAAGCTTCTTCTGTTGACATTCCTCTTGATTTGGAGGAATGTCAAGAAGGAGGTGGAGTCTCCTTCTTTGGAGGTCTTTAAGCAGAGGCTTGACAACCATATGTCAGGAGTGCTCTGATGGTGTTTCCTGCTTGGCAGGGGGTTGGACTCGATGGCCCTTGTGGTCTCTTCCAACTCTATGATTCTATGATTTAGAATGTACTGGTACAGCCGCTGAGGAAGCAGACGGACCTGATGTTGAAGCTCTCCTAGGTTGCTGCCAGGTCTTCCCAGACCTTGTTTTTTTTTTTTCTGGGATTGGCTGGTCTATTTTTCCCTTTCCATCTTCCATAACACTTAAAAAATTCAAGGTCAGTCACACATTTCTTATCTTGCAGCTGGGAATTCCTTAATCCAGCTCTTGTGACAGTTTCAAAAGCTTCCTCTAGAGGGAAACAGTTGCTATTTGTAACAGTCCGTAATGTCCCCTTTTAAAATGCAGTTCAAACAGTAAAGTTAGTTTCAATTTTCAGTTACTTTTTTAAAAAATCAGACGGAGACAATCAAAACAATGTATCTCTCTTATTTGACAAGCTATCAATGAATGTTCTATTCGCAGTGAATAAACATTTCAAAGCACATCAATCTTATTGGCAGCCCGTTTCCAGGTTCGGAGCGGTGGTATTTTAACTTCCTTCACTCTTTCCTGCAGGCATGTACAATCCAACACTTCCCCCCTCTTCTCCTGCTTCCAAGGGGGGTTTGATATTTTTAACAGATGGAAATTTAGTTCTTTACAGTAGACTTTCCAAGACTTTAGCTTGCAGCCTCTTTGCTTCAGTCTATTTACAAAAGGGGAAGGCGGACTTCCTGTTTTGAACCTCCCCTCGTTTGATGCCAAATTAAGACATTTAAAAACCCAATTCTTCACTCTACTCATGGGTAGTTGCTTCAAAATCAAATTGTCCACAGGAAAAAGTCAGTGCTCTCCGGCAACAGCCATGCGGCTTCGCTCTGTGAAAAAAGCAGTCGGTTCGAAGCTCCGTGCCGCTCACTCTACATCACTCCAGATCCCCAAAACCGGGTTTCCCCGCGAGTAGAGGAGGCGCAAAAGGTGCCAGCCAAATCCCACATTCACAGGCTTCACCCGCCTGTGATTTATAGTGGGTCTCCGCCTTCGCCGTGGCGGCCAGACCCAGATTTCCACGAAGCAAATTCCTCCCGGTCAGAGGAATTCCGCCATTGCCAATGGTGCTAACCTGGAAGTCCTAAAATTCAAATCTACTACGGTAACTTGGAGGACCATCCCGCCACATTCCATGATAAGACCTTCAATGTATTGTTGGCGACAATTGTATTGTTGACCTGCAGAATTCCTTATTGGAGTTATAACCTCATAGTCAAACAAGACTTGAACTTCATGTTTTCCCCAGAGGTTTGCATGGCATTGGGTGCTAAAAACTCTATTGAACTGTTCATTAAGGAATCATTATATCAATCCAGTTCTACAGTTGGATTTAATTCCCTACCTTTGTCCACAAACACAGACCCACCTCCTATTAAAGAGTTAATAACTCCTTTTTAGTAGTTGGAATTTGGCTTGTTGATTTCAGGTCAGCGAGGCCTAATTCTTCCGGATTAAGAAATCTTCTTTGGAGTCATTCAACAGAAGTTATAGAATAAAGCCACTTCTGACATTAGGAGGAGGTGGTGTTGCGGGCTTCCAGCCCCCGCACGATCAGGGGAATCCTCGGGCCACGTCATCCCCTGAGCCAGCCAATCGGCTGGCTCGGGGTGTGTGGCTTGCCTCATTTAAGGCAAGCGTGGCCTCGGGATCTCCCTCTTTGGTCTGTGCAGCTGCCGTGGTTGTTATGTAGATGTGCTGGGGGAGGGAGCACCATCACCTCCCCCAAATATTGAAGGGTAGTCCGGTAAAGGATTCCGGGGGGGCGTGGCCTCGTCCGAAGCCTATGAAGGTCAGGGCCTAAAGCGCCCCCTCAAGTGGTGACCCGGGGGGAGTCACTAATTGATGTGCATCAGCAGGACTCTCCCTACTGGTGGTTAACTCTTCCCAGTCTTCAAGCAAACAGGCTGAAGCCGGATAGTCGGTTAGGACCAATGCCTAAGCCAATACTGCTCTTTACCTGTAACCAATAAAGTTGTGGCCAACATTAGCCTATTAACCTAAACAATGGTGTCATGTGTCTTTATTTATACTGGGGGGAAGCAGGAACTCACCACGCAACTTGAAGGGACAGTACAGTTATATTCTCTGATAGGAGGGTGTTCCTTACCGATTTGGTTATCTTTATTTATAGAGGGGAGTTTCCCCACCTCATCCCTTTGTTTAGCTGTGATGATTAGACGTTATTTCCATAAATTGATCCGTGATTGTACAGAAGTACCTCAGATTACATACACTTCAGGTTACAAACGCTTCAGGTGACAGACTCTGGTTAGACGTTATTTCCATAAACTAATCCGTGATTGTACAGAGGTACCTCAGGTTACATATAATTCAGGTTACAAATGCTTCAGGTTACAAACGCTTCAGGTTACAGACTCCGCTAACCCAGAAATAGTACCTCGGGTTAAGAACTTTGCTTCAGGATGAGAACAGAAATCATGCTCACGTGGCGCAGCAGCAGCAGGAGGCCCCATTAGCTAAAGTGGTGCTTCAGGTTAAGAACAGTTTCAGGTTGAGAACGGACCTCCGGAACGAATTAAGTACTTAACCCGAGGTACCACTGTATTGGCTTTCTCTGGAGGCCAAAGTTGAATAAGGGTGTCTCGTAAGGAAGTCATTCTGCTAATGATGTCTTCCTGTGACTGGTAAGGGAGGGCTAAAAAAAAGTGTTTGAAGGTCTCTTTTCATCGAAGGCAAGGGAATCGTCAAACTCATTTATTGAATGGTGTACTTCTTGGTTTAGACTGGGCTGTTTCCCTCCGTCATCTATCACCTTGATAGCAGAACATTGTGAGTCGTGTGTAGGTGGTGTCTTCCTTTCTGGTTTTGATGTCTGTTGTTTATAAGAGAGTGGCAAGGATTCTTGGGTCCCAGTCAGATCAATGAGGCTTTCATCACTGTTTGGTTTTTCGGAGAATGTTTGTTTTTGCACTCGACTGCCATATCACCAAGAAGAGAGGCCACTGGCACCTGGTTTTCAAAAAAAATCTTATAATTTCTAGCCTGTCTTTTATGAAAAAATCCCTGATTTTACAAATAAAATTGGCTAGACCTGGGCCCCTAAAGGTAACCACTGCCTGTGCACTAAAGCTGTCATATTATATATATTCTTTAGACAATATCCTTGGACCTCATTGCTTCTGGTAAGGTCTTATTTCAAATAAGCATGAGATGTGTTATACGTTCTGCCTGAGTGAGGAGGCCTTTTGGTTTTGGATAATTTGCAATAACTAGTTTTTGTGGAATCATCACCCTTTTTCCTGATGAAAATTACACTGTGTCTCTGAGTAATTAGTTATTAGGTCAGATTCAATTTTGTGGATAGTGTCCTCTCTGTTTCCCTTGTTCCCTTGTCCTTTCCCTCCTGGAGTCAGAGCAACAACAACTGAGGAGTATCTTTTATTTTCCTCTGTCAGATTTTCTTTCTCTGGCATTTGCTGTGGTTTGGCGACATTGGTGCTGTCTTCTTTGTTTCCCCTTTTTCCCTATGAGCTTTTAATATAGGCTTATTTGTATCCCAGGTGAAATCCGTTGCTATCAAGTTGTAATTGATTTTTACGTGCACAGTGAGTTTTCTTTTGCTTCTTTAAATTTTTAATATTTTTAGTTTTCTTCAGTGCTTTAGATTACCGTATTTTTCGCCCTATAGGACGCACTTTCCCCCCTCCAAAAATGAAGGGGAAATGTGTGTGCGTCCTATGGGGCGAATACAGGCTTTCGCTGAAGCCTGGAGAGCGAGAGGGGTTGGTTCACACCGACCCCTCTCACTCTCCAAGCTTCAGGAAGCTCCGTGCAACCCTCCGTAGCCCGGCGAGAAGCCGCGCCGGGTTCCCGAGGGTTGCGCAGAGCTGCCTGCACTCCCGGGCTCCGCACAGCTCCGCGCGACCCCCCCGGAGCCCGGCGTGAAGCCGCGCTGGGCTCCCGAAGGTTGCGCAAAGCTGCCTGCGTTCCCTGGCTCTGGGCAGCTCCGTGAAACCCTCCGGAGCACGGTGCAAAGCCACGCCCGGCTCCCGAAGGTTGCGCAGAGCTGCCTGGTGGGGGGGGATAATTTTTTCCCCTTTAAACCCCCCCCCAATCTAGGTGCGTCCAATGGGCCGGTGCGTCCTATAGGGCGAAAATTACGGTATTTCTTATACAGTCCTTTGGTGACTTCTTTAACATTTGCCTTTGTCATTTTAGTAATTGCTGGCTGGGTTTGCCTGGCTATCCTTTCAATATCTTTTGAGTCTGAAGCTCTCCCTTGATTTGGAAAGTTTTCTAGCCATGTTGTACGCAGCCCATTGCTTATTGTAAGGAAGTTTTCAATGAGAGTTAATTCTAGGCAGATCATATGAAGCTGATCCTGGAATTCAGTGGAATTCAGTGACTCTCCTTTGTTTGTGTACATTTAGAAATGGGTGGGCTTCTACTAAGCTCAAAATAATGCCTCTGTATAAGCTTGCCATTTTGCCCCAGTTTATTTCTCAGTTTTGCCTTGTTTATGTTCTCTGCCTAGGCCAATTCTAGGGCCAAATTTATCAAAGGACTTGTATTCCCAAATTCTTGCATGTTCCCTTGCTCGACTCTTTTTTCTGTCCTGAAGGAAAAACTGTGTGATTTTACTTTGTCTTCCCCAAGGTTCAGGAGAGCTACTTGTAAAGTTTGGCATAATTCCCAGAGCTTTACAAGCCCTCCTTTTATACACCATATTGGTCAGCCACTTGGGGAGAGAATGGAGCAAAAGCTGAAATCTTAAGCTTACACAGAGTCCCACAAGAAGTTACATCCCTCAAAGTGGAGAGGGGTTAATTGTTTGTTCCTTTTCTTCCTCACCTTATCAGTAAAACACTGACTCTCTCTCAGTGTTTTTCTCAGCCCTCACCACCCCTATCCCAGCAGTCTCCCCAACAGTCTCTCAGCTGGGTTTTGTCATCCAGTAAGTTGCAATTACAGTTGTATCTCAGTTTTTGAACAGCTTAGTTCACGAAGAACTTGGAATTCGAACGCCGCAAACTTGGAAGTAGGTGTTCCAGTTTGCGAACTTTTTTTGTAATCCGAATGGGCTCTGTTCTGAGTGTTGCACTTCCGTTTTGAGTGCCACACTTCCATTGCCCACTTGCTTACTTCCCAGCCCAGCCTTCCCTCACTCAGTGCTGGGGCCGCAGGCAACACCCAGAACCAGAGGAGGGGGTAGATGTTGCTGCAGCAGCAGTTGCGGCAGAGGGACCTAGCACTGGTGTGTGTGTGTGTGTGTGAGAGAGAGAGAGAGAGAGAGAGACATCCCTTGCCTGCTCACTTGCCGCCTGGCCCAGCCTTTCTTCACTCACCGCTGGGGCTGGGGTGGCTGCTGGTGATACTCAGAATCTGAGGAGGGGGTGGTTGATGCTGCAGAGGTGGTGGTGGAGGACGGACCCAGCGCCGGGTGGTGGTGGTGGCATCTCTTGTCCACTCGTTTGCCGCCCGGCGCTGGGTCCCTGTGCCACCTTCGCCACCTTATCATACCACAAGCAGGTATGGCTTCCGTATTGATTTCCATATCCTTCCAAATCTAATGAACTTGTGTTCTTTAAGGATATCAATTCCCTTAAGCAAATCAGACTGAGAACCCACCTCTTTCTGTAACATCCATTAATAATTTAAATTTAATCCTCTTTCCCCTGCCAGATAAATTTTGATAACTCTTTTTGCAATTGTTTGAAGCAACTCATATTACATTTCACTATGATTGTCTGAAACAGAAATGACATCTTAGGAAAGATATTCATTTTTACCACCAAAATCATTCCCATTAGAGGAAATTTCATTCTACTCCATCTCTCCATTTCTTCTTTAATCTTACTCCACATAATGATATAATTGTTTTGGATCAGATTAGCATTGTTATTTGTTATCCCAAAACAGTAGCCAGATATTTGACCTTCTTCTTCATCTTAATACTTTCTTGCAGTTTCTCTTTCCCTTGCCAGTCTAACTTTTTTTGGTGTCATCTTAGTTTTATTCTTGTATCGCAATGCTGCTTCATTACTTCCAATAGCTTAACAACAGGGTCCAACAGGTTTTCCAAGAACAATAGTGCATCAACTGCAAATGCCTTCAGTTTATAAGAATGGGAATCTACTTGAAGGCCTTGTATATTACTATTATGGAAGAACGGAAGATCGCAGCATCCCCAAGGAAGTTCACTATGGACTCCCCTCTCCTGTCTCCGCTAATTAGATTTGGGATAACTGGACTGTGAGCAAAACAAAAACAAAACAAAACAAAACAAAAACTTCACTTATTGGGAAAATATTTGCTTTGTCATTGTGTGCAGCTCATCAGGCCCTGGAGATTTGAATTCATTCAAAGTAGCTACTGTAGGTGTTCCCTTGCCACTTATTTCCCTTTCTTGGGCCCCAGTTCCTTCCTTCCATTGTTCATTCAATTCTCTCCACACTAGGCACTATTTTCCTTTCGTGTGAAAACAGAGGCACAGGAGGTTGCATGCTACAATAGTGTGGCAGGAGAGAGTGGAAAGTGTGGCAGGAAGATTCAAGGACAATCAAAGAAACATATCAGCATTTGAGTATAGTATAATCAAGTATTGTATCATATTCACCTCCTCCAGTGTATTCTAGCCAATTTCATGCATATATCTTTTTCCTGCTGACACTACTGCAGTGATATTACAACAAGCGTCAAGGATAGGAAGAGGCAGACTTCTGGGTTAGCGCCATCGGCAATGACGGAGCTCCTCTGATCGAGAGTGTTGGGTTGAAATAAACGACAGACGAGTAGTGGTGTCATCTGGGAGGCAACCTCCTGAGCATGTCTCGGGGAGTCCCTTTTATGGAATATTACAACATTGCCACATATGTGCTTGTTGCTGATTGGTTAACACAAGTACAAAGCAAAGGTTACATATAGGTATTAATCACTGGTAGATTAAAGGCTGAGAAAGGGAGCACAAAACTAGACAGGCATGAAAACCTCCTAATTAAATTATAACTGGTGATTAATAGAACATGACCTAAAACAATTACTTAATGATTGATAATGTAAGATTTAAAAGGACATATCAATCACGTTCCATAGATGTGATCAACTATGCATTAAGAACAGGTCAGAATGCCATGTTTATGTGAAGTAACTGTGAACTGAACATCCTAGGAAGATTTCAGCTTGGAGCGGTTTGTGCAGAAACATGTGCAGAAACAAATACTTTCCTTCATCCCGCTCCGCGAAAATCGGGTCTTGCCACCGCGGCGAAGGCGGAGACCCTTTAAAAATCCCAGGCGGAGGAAGCCTGGGAACGTGGGATTCGGCTGACACCAGGAACGCCTCCCCTACTCGCAGGGAACCCCTTTTTTCGGGGATCCGAAGCAACGTGGGGTGAGCGGCGCGGTGTTTTGAATTGACCGCTATTTTTACAGAGTGAAGCTGCACAGCTGTTGCCGGAGAGCGCTGACTTTTTCCTGTGGACAATTGGACTCTAAACAAGTACCCGTGTGTAGAACGGAAAATTGGATTAAGAAACATCTTAATTTGGCACCAAAGCGAGAAGGTTCTAAACAGGAAGTCCGCCTTCCGCTTTTGTAAATAGATTGAAGCAAAAATTGTGCAAGCTAGGACTTCCGGGTTAGTGCCATCGGCGAATGGCGGAGTTCCTCTGACCAGAGGAACGGGCTCCATGGAAACTGGGTCTTCCCGCTGCGGCGAAGGCGGGGACCCACTACAAATCCCAGGCAGAGAAGCCTGGGGACGTGGGGTTCGGCAGAGCACCAAGAGCGCCTCCCCTACCCGCAGGGAAACCCCCTTTTTGGGGCCCCGGAGTGAAGTGGGGTGAGCAGCGTGGTGCAGTGAACCAATTGCTACTTTCACGGAGGGAAGCCACATAGCTATCGCCGGAGAGCGCTTACTTTTTCCTGATGACAATTGGACTCTAAACAAGTACCCGTGAGTAAAATCGGAAGATTTGACTAAGAAAAATTATGAATTAGGCAACGAAGCGGGAAGGTCTAAACAGGAAATCCACCTTCCGCTTTTTGTAAACAGACTGAAGCAAAGATCTTGCAAGCTAAATAGCCTGGAAAATTGATTCTAAGATTGAAATTTCCCGCATCTATAATCATCAAAACCCCCTTGACAGCAGGAGAAAAGGGGGGGGGGGACTTTGACCATCTAATCCTGCAGAGAGAGAGAGTAAAGGAATATAGGTTTCCATCATCCCAAACCTGGGGACAGGACGTCAGGACAGAAATTGTTGGAGATGTCCATTAATTGAAAACAGAACACTTTTGACAGATAGAAACAAAAGAGAAACAAATTAACTTCAATGCTGCTTTCTGCTTTTCTGTATTGTAAGGAAACAAAGTATTTGAAAATCGAAAGTAAATTTCCCTTTGTTGGATACATTTTAAAGATGGACGTTAAATAGAAACTGTGTCCCCTAGAGGGAGCTTGTCAGTTTGTTTGCTGCAGTTCACAGGGAGACATAACAGCTGTGAAAATCAGACCGTGGGATCAGCCACTTGACCTTGAACAGAAATGAGCAGGGAGGAAGTTTTACCCTCTGCCCTTGGCAAAGTAAATGCTATGCTGCAGCAGTTGCATGAGAAAATGAATTTGATGAATGAAAAGTTGGATTTTATGACTGCTGTAGCCAGTAAATATGAACCAACAGGAAACAAAGACAAAGAAATCTCACAACAACCAATTCAGGAAATTGGCTCAATAAGGCAAGTCCAAGGCCAGATGAAGATGGAAGAGGTCGCGATTGCACCTCAAAAGATACAAAGGGAGAGATCCAAAGTCCTGCATGACCAAAAGCCGCAACATTGGAAGATTGAATTTGGAGAATGTCTGCAAGTCTCTGGAGTTAAGGAAGTTCTTAGCTCTGGAGGGACTGGGAAACAAGTTGATAATTATTTCTGGAACAACTATCTTTTGGATTACAAAATTAACATAGGGGAGTGGGATTGTGGGGAATGGGATAACCTGATGAAAGAAAATGGAGACTATTACTGCATGGAATTCCCCGGAGACCCACTCCCCAGGGGGAAAGGGAAGAAACTATGAAAGAATCCAACAAGGGACAAGGAAGTGTGCAAGTACAAACAGGAACAAGAAAACCTACAGAGGGGGCATAGAAGAGACCTGAGAGCCTCGGACATTAGAACACCAGATTGATGGACAGGATGTAATGGTTAGAAAGGATTGACATAACCTGAAACCAGGAAGAAGGGACGTTGGATAAAATTAGAAGAGAATTTCTTTTTATATATCTTTTTTACTTTTGGAATTAGTGTAATACTAATGAAATATTAGAATGTGCTGGAAAGGAATTAATTGGCTTTAGTAGAAAGGTTTGAAGGAGTTAAGTATAAATATGGTTCAAATTTTGAAATTCTATGGTTTTGAAGGTAAGATATGGTTAAAGAAATTAACAGTAAATTGAGACAGATTGTTAAGATAAATTATTCAAATAAAAAATTGAGAAGTATGGGAAGAATTTGCTGAAATAATGATTGAAGTTAGAATACAAAAAGGGAGGTGTGAGGAGGTCCAAGAAACAAGTTAATGAAAGGATGTAATTTGAATATATATATTTTTCTGTTATCTATGTTTTTTCATTCTTTTTTATGTTTTGTTGTTATTTTCTTGGTTTTTGTATGTTTTTCTTTTTTTGTATTTTGAAAATCTGAATAAATATCATTTTTTTAAAAAATTGTGCAAGCTAAAGTCTGGAAAGTCGTATATAAAGGTCTAAATTTCCTTCAGTTTTAACCACCAAAACCCCTCTTGGAAGCAGGAGAAAAGAGGGAGAATTTTGATTGTTCAAGCCTGCAGGAGAGAGAGTAAAGAAAGATAAATTTCCACTGTCTCAAACCTGGGAACGGGGTGTCAGAGACAGAAATTTCTGGGGAAGTTCATTGACTGTGAATGGAACGTCTTTTGACAGATAGTTAAAGAAGAGAAACAAATTGATTCCAATGTTGCCTTTTGCATTTAAAAGAAACAAAAAAATTGAAAAATGAAAGTAACTTTCTTTTGTTGGACTTGCTTTTAAAAGATGGATACAAATAGAAATTGTCTCCTCTAGAGGGAGCCTGTTAAATTGTTGCTGGAGTTGATCTGGGAATTTCACAGCTGTGGAGATTAGGATTGTGGGACCAGACTCTGACCTTGAATAAAAATGTGTTTAGAAGAAGCTTTGGTGCTTGCTCTTTGCAAGACAAGCGCTTTGTTGGAGCAGTTGCATGAGAAGATGGATTTGCTGACTGTTGGCAGTCAAAAACCTTGGACAAACAGCGAATATAGAAACTATTCAGGAACCAACCCAGGAACCTGTTTTGACAGGGCAAGGCAAATGCAGAAGACAATGGAGGAGGTTGTTGCCGAATCTCAAGTAACACAAATGGAGAGACCCGAGGCCCTGCAGGAGCATAAGCCGCTGTTCTTGAAGATTCAATCTGGAGCGGGCCAGGGGGGGTCTGGAGTTGTGGGGGCTCTTAATTTTGGAGTGACTTTGAAACATGCTTTTAAATACTTTCTGGACTACATTGCTGGATGTGGGGAATGGGACTGTGGGGGGAATGGGCTGATCTGCTGAGGGGAGATGGAGATTTTTTTGGGTTGGAGTTTCCCCGAGACCTACTCCTCAATGAGAAAGGAAAGAAATTAAGAAAAAGATCAACAAAAGACAAGGTCAAGTGCAGGTATAAACAAGAAGATCTGCAGAAGGGACATGGAAGAGACTTAAGAGCCTCGGACACAAGATTACCAGGTTGATGGACTAGAAGGAATGGACAGTAAGGACTGACATAACCCGAGACCAGGAAAAAGAGACGCTGGATGAAGATTGGAAGAAAGCTTTTAAAGATTTACTTTGGGAATTAGTGTAAAATTAATGAGTATTAGGAAAAATGTTGAAATGAAACTATTTGGCTTTAGTAGAAATGATATAAGGAGTTATGTATAATTAAGTATTAAGTTTTAAGCTTTAAGGTATTTTTGTTGGTTTCTATTTCCCTCACTGAGCAGCAGATGCAGTCACAAGGCATTGTTTTGCATTCCACAGTCCGAGTTACTGTTGGGTTCCCATGGGAATGGGAGACTGGATGTGACGTTCACTGGTTTCCTGTTTTTCACTGTTCTCTTGGTGTTCTTTGTTTCCGAGAGGAGTTGCTTCTCTGCTCTCACAGAGGCAAGATGCATGTTTGTATTCTCTCAGCATAGAACCTAAATAAAGTTAAGAATGTGGCACTTACTGCTTATACTTCTGCTGTGTGGACTACTCTGTTTGGGCTCAAGATAAGACGAGCCTGTATCAGCTTCAGATGGGCAGAAGCTGGTCAAAATCTCACATTTTTGGTTCCGGGCCCAGAAAAACGGCAAAGGGACGGATCGGACGTTATCTGCGCGTCAAGATGATTGATGAGAGGTATGTGCTCATTGCTCCGGGCAGCCTGCCAGCTCCTAATTAATAGCTTTATGGCTGGACTTTGAACTTTTAAAGCCGTTTGCCGCGGCACAGGCTCACAGGCTTACAGGCTTGGGAGGCTTGAAAATCGAAAGTACTTTTACAAGTGCTGTTGGAATGAAGCAGCTGTACACAGATGCAGCTTGATTTAATGCAGCAGAGATGGCTAATGCAAGGCTGGCTGATGCTTGTTGGGAGTCCATTGCCACTCAGATTGCTGTTCAGCCAACTGCTCAGCTCACAGTAGCCCATGTTACTGCCATGATTCAGAATGAAGCAGACCGCCGAGGTGCTAGCTGCATGGGTAAGGGGGAGTCTTCACAGACGTCATCCCAGAATGCAGTGGAACCACCAGATGGCGCCAAAGCTTTGAAGGCAGTGAAATGCTACTCGTGTGGACGTCTAGGCCATATGAAGAGGGAATGCAGATATCCCAGGGCCAAGACAGAGCAGCACAGCGAAAGCTCATCGCGTGGAAAAGGCAAAGGCAAAGGTCCGGTGTCCAGGACAACGCAGCACAAGGCAATGGTCTCACGCTTCACTCCAAAGGTTGCAAAGGTCCAGAAGACGTCTAGATCTTTCTTCGTCATGGATTCGGGAGCCACAAGACATTTATGCAACGAAAAGTGACTGTTCGTGTCTTTTACACTGCAGGACGGTGCGATTCACCAGGCGGATGACCACACAAACCCCAGTCAAGGCTATGGAACTGTTGTTCTTCACAGTTTGGACTTGTTGATATAAGATGTTCTCTACGTTCCAGATGCCACACACAATCTACTCAGTGTTGCGCAGCTAAATGAACGGAAAATTGACGTTTCCTTCAAGAACAAGAAGCACCATCACAAAGAAAAACGATTATGTATTGCATGCTGAATATGTTGATCGTTTGTTTGTTTTGTATTTTGATGATGATGTGCAGGATGAAACTTGTTGCATTGCAGGTTCTAACAAAAGTTTGCATGCAGGATTTATTCATGATTTTCACAGGAAATTTGGTCATTTGCATTTTGAGGCAGTATCTAAAATGCCTGCCTTGGTTGAAGGTATGACTATTAAACCCTGCAGGTACCACATGAAGTGCAAGGCATGCGCAGCAAACAAGGTGAAAATGGCTGCGAAAGGTAAGGTGTCTAGTAGGCAAGCTACAGAACCATACCAGGTTGTTCATGCTGTTTTGGTTGGTCCGCTATCACCCTCTTTGGGTGGAAACAGGTACTTCATGGTTCTCATTGACGCATTTTCCAGGTATATTTATGTGTACAATCTCGAGCAGAAATCAGAGGCTTTTCCAAGGTTTAAGGAATTCTGTGCTTGGTTGGAAAATGTGCATGGTAAGAAGATAAAGACTTTTTTCACTGATCGCGGGGGGGGGGGGGAGATTCACTTCTCAGCAGTTTGAAGCTTTTCTGACTGAGAAAGGAATTCAACACGATTTGTCTAGTCCTTGCTCGCCATAGCAGAATGGACTTTGTGAGAGGGTAAATCAAACATTGCTTCAAGGGTTGAAAACCTTGCTGCATGATGCCAATCTTCTAGAGAGTTATTGGGCCAAATCTCTCTCTTGTTTTGTTTACAGTTATAATCACAGGTTATCTTCAGCGATTGGTTGTACCCCCTATGAGAAGATGTTTGGCAAGAAGCCATACATCAAACACATGAGAATTTTTGGTTCTGACATGTGGGTTCACACACCACAAAGCTCCAAGTTAGGCAAGCGTGGATTGCATGGTATCTTTCTAGGTTATCAGAAAGGTTCTTACAGAATAATGATGACTGACTCTAAGACAATTAGGCTCACAAGAAGTGTTGAGTACAATGCCAAGTGGAGAGAGAATGTGGGAATTTTCCAATGTTATCCTGATGACAGTGATGAGTCTGAGGATAGGAAACAGCCACAGCTGCCGCAACAACCCACACCCACTGATGAAGGTCCTGATTCTGAATCTGAGACTGAGTCGGGTGATTCAGTGGATTTCAAGAGTGCGAAAGCCTCTATGCGACCCTCTGAAAGCTCTGATCAAGAATTGGAAGAACCATTGTTCACAATAGGTCACTTTTCTCCTTAGAAGGAAGAGAAGAGTGTTGAAGACCTACGGCTAATTCGCAGGTCACAAAGAGCCACAAAAGGAAGACCTCCAAAAAGATTTGCTGATGAATTTGCTAAGACAGCAGTAGCAGCTGTTAAAAGCTCCAAGAAGGTATTTGAACCTTCAAGTTTCCAAGAAATCCAGGATTTGGATTCAAAGGATGCTGAGCCATGGTTAAATGCTATGAAGGCTGAGCTTGATTCCTTAGAGAGGAACAAAACATGGGAGCTTGTTCCAGTAGTTCCAGGAATGAAACTGCTTGGAAGCAAATGGGTCTTCAAAGCGAAGACAGATCAAAATGGCAAGATAGTCAGACACAAAGCCAGATTGGTAGCCAAAGGTTTTTCACAGGTACCAGGAGAAGACTATCACAAGACCTACTCACCCACAGTGAGGTATGAGAGCATTAGGCTTATGCTCAAGCTGGCTGCAGAGGAGAATCTACACGTTAGTCACCACGATGTGAATACAGCATTTTTGTACGGCTCTCTAGGTGAATCTCTTTATATGCTTCCACCTGATGGCGTAAAGGTAAAACAGGGATTTGTTTGGATTTGATATCCCGCCTTTCACTCCCCTTCAGGAGTCTCAAAGTGGCTAACATTCTCCTTTCCCTTCCTCCCCCACAACAAACACTCTGTGAGGTGAGTGGGGCTGAGAGACTTCAAAGAAGTTTGTGCTCTGAAGAAGTCCCTTTATGGTCTCAAACAAAGTGTACGGTGTTGGCACACAAAATTCACTGAAGTATTGTTTTCTCTAGGTTTTAAGCAAGGGAAAGCTGATCCATGTGTATTTGTCAAAGAGGAGGGCAAAAGAAGCTGTATTGCTTGTTTTATGTTGATGATATTTTGTTCTTTTGGAAAGATGTTACAATGTACAATAACGCCCTAGCTCAACTGAAAGAGCACTTTGACATGAAAGATCTTGGTAAGGTAAACAACTACCTATCTCTGGAAATAGAGAGAGATCAAGATGGTAACATTCTAGTACACCAGTCACGGAAAATTGCTGATGTGTTAAGCAAACTAAACCTGATGGATGCTAACCCTGTAGACACACCGATGACAACAGGTTATCAGGTAGATGACACTGAAGAAGCATTTTCTGACACTACACTGTACAGAAGTGTGCTAGGCAAACTAAACTTCATTGCCAGATGTTCAAGACCTGACAATTTTATGGTAAGATAAGGTTAAAATAAATTAAGGCAAACTGAACGACAGAATATAGTGAAAGATGGAAAGGATTTGTTGAGTCAATTAATAGGTTAGACTGTTAAGCTAAATTACCCAATAAAAATTGAGAAAGATGGAAAGAATTTGCTGAAACAAATAATTAAACTAGAATACAAAAAGGGAGGTGTGAGGAGGTCGATGAAACAAGTAATTGGAAGATTAAGATATGGAATATTGGATGTGTGTGGTTTTTTTTAATTGTTATTGTTGTATTGGTTTTTATGTTTTCCCCCTTTTTATGTATTGTAATGTATGTTTTGTTAATTTTGTTGTTGTTTTCTTTTCTTCTTTTTTCTGTAATTTTTAAACTTCTAATAAATATCATTATTATTTTTTTAAAAAAGGATAGGAAGAGGCACCCAGACACACAGCAGCTGCTGCTGACAGCGAACACCTGATGCTCTACACAAAGAAGCGCCTGCTTGATCGTGGCACCCACAAAGATCAGCAGAGCTCTTTCTTGGCATTTCCTGGCAGTTGGTCACTGAGTGTTAGTTTTGTTCTGACTGCTGTGGTGGCTGAAATTTAGATGACTATTTGGAAGGTTTAGCTGTTGTTAGTTATTCAGGCTAATGACTTCATCAAATTGATAAATGTATGAATGAACAAAATGTGCATCATTTTTTAAATAAATAAATACATGACAGTTCAACTTCTGTCCCCTGGGTGATAGAAAAGCATTTCTACACTAAATGCTTCAGGAAAGAGAGGGTTCTGATCGTTAGATAAACCTTGATCTAATACCACAGGAGTCCTTCCCAGACCTTGTAACATATCAGTAATCAAAAGGACAAACTAGAAACCAGATCTATCTGTTCTAACATTGCTAGGTAGATATACACAGTTAATCTATTGAAACGTACACAGACTGAATTCTTCCACACTTTATTTCAGCACCCAACTAAGCCTTTGCAGGTGTAAAACAATGGCTCTTTTCCAACCTCGGAATAGCAGGATTGACAAAGTGGCGTAGATTGCAGATGATCAGTTATTTCATCCACTTTTCAATAGGTTTCCTTTTGCAGATGCACCGTTTTAGGTCGTGGCAATAAACATCGTGCCAACAATTATAAATATGCTCACAGCCCCTTTTGATGATGACACAGTTGGTTGTATCCGGTTTTGCAGGACCTTTATTTGCTGGAAGTTTATAACCCCAGTAGCTGAAAAGGAGAGGAGAAACTACTCAGTCTGTATACTTACTTTATTCTGTACCTACTAGAATAAAATGCTTGCCTATCCTCCACACACTTATTCATTTTTTTTTTACAGTAACCCAGAGGAGTAACATTTAGAGGAGAATTCTCTTTTGGTCTAGCAGACTCCCCTGCCTCTCTGCCCTACCCTGTAGTCAGAGCTTACACACTTTCTGCACTACCACCAACACCAGATGAGTCTCATTTTATTCCCTGTATTGCAAAGTTTTTAATGATTGAATTTTTTAATGTTTTCATATATGTTGTGAACTGCCCAGAGCAGTTGGGGGAAACCAGCAGATGGGTGTGGTATTATTGTTGTTGTTATTATTATTATTTGATTGGAAGGCAAATCATGTGCTAGCCTGCAGAAACACATATAGCACTTACTGTGCTTTCCTCAGGAAAATAAGGGGGGAGATATTCTTATAGGCAAACCCTATAAATTAATAAATGGTAGGATTTTGATTATTTGCAGTGTTGAAGGGAAGATTGCAGGCCAGTGGAAAAATACAGGCTAAGCCTCCTTTCCAAGGCAGTGCCTCACCTGTGACAAAGTTGCACGGTGTGATGGCCTGGGACTCGGGCTTGGACTCGGAACCAGAGGAGTCTCAATCCGCACCAGATCCTTTGCCTCAGGCGGCATCTGAACCTAGTCTGGGGCCTGATTCTGAAGAGCCCCAGTCTGCACAGGTACTCCTGCAACAAGCACCAGCTGGGCCGTGTCAGGGGCCTGAGCCTGCCCTGGCTCCAGATGCAAGGATGACCTCGTTGCCTTCAGCTGGGCCATCACTTACAGCTGCTCCACTACCAGTTGGGTCAGGGGAGGCTGAGGCGGCCTCTGGGTCCATTAACCCACCGACATCTCCCGAGATGCAGAGACTAAGGTTTGAGAGAAGGAGAGGCCTTTGTGCGAGACAGGGAGGTGAGTCACTGGGGGATCAGGACAGGCTGTTACCCTGACAAAGAAAAAAGGCTGTTGGACCCCGCCCCAGGTTGTGGGAGCAACATTGCTGTTTGCTAGAACCTGCCTGAGACCTGTGCCTGACCTTGCCTGGTTTCCTGCCTCGTGTCCTGCCTTGGCCCTGTCGGACTGACTCCTCGTGGAACCCTTGGATTCTGGACCGGACCTGGACCGCGTTGCTCGGGTTACCCCTGGGGCCAGCACACACAGCTTACAGAGAGGGCAATCCTAATCTTAATCAGGTCCACCAAGCATTTTGAAGGTAGCATTTTCCAATCTTTGTCTTTTGTCCATTCAGAGAACAAAGCAGGAGAAGACAGAGAGGAAACAGGGGTTGTGGGAGGTGTGTCTACCATTGGCAAGTGCCACAGCTCAGTAGCAGAGCATCTGATTTGAAAGCAGAAAGTCATTTTATGACTTACTAAATGTCTGCTCTATGTTTGTGCTAGGGAAGTTGGGAAGAACCTTTGAAAGTGTCTCAGTCTCAGTCTCAGTCAGTTTTATTGCACATAGCCAAAGGCTCCCGCAATGTACACAGAATTATTTGACAATTAAAAGAAAATATACTAAATTGGTAAAAAAAGACTTAAAACATTTATATTATTAAAACATTACGTACTCTAAACAAAGCTATAAAAGTACCCCAATGTACAAATAAAAACATTAAACAATAAAATTCATAAGCTAAAATCATCACATGGTCACTAATGTTAAAAACAATATCAATTAATACAGTGTGCAATTTATACTCAGAGTTTGGTGACAAAGATAGAGCATAGCCTGAGGTAGATAGATGGGATCAAATAAATTCATCTCCTTTGCAATTAATGGCTACCTTGGCTATATAATTTGCTCTATTTTTCCTAGCAGCAGTTGCAAAAAGTGCTACCCACCAGGTCACATACTTATCTGTGTCTGCAAGGAGATATAACATCATGTCAAGGGGGTTCTGGCCAGGGGACCCTGTCATTATAGGTACCAAAAATCTTTTTCTTGCATCATTATATAACGGACAGTGCAAGATATAAGGCGTAAGGTCCTCTACTTCAGAACATCCCCTGATGCAAACACGTTCGTTTTTTGGTATGCCTCTATGTCTCCCAACTCTATAAGCAGAGCTTATTGTATTTAGTCGTAGCTCTGTAAAAGCTTTTCGAAGCTGTGCACAAGTCAATTCATTAAAATAAGATATGTGTTCATTGACCTCTCTAAGTTTAAAATACAATGGGGCGCATGTCGATGTGCACATAGAGTCTAGATCGTTTTTAGTTGCCACTGCCCTTATGGTTCGTTTAAAAATATTTTTCTGTGAATATAAGGGGAGTTCTTTAATCTCAGTCACTGAGAGGTCATATTTGCCCATCAGTTGGGCAGCATGATGTACCCAGTTTTTAAGGGGTAATCCATTTGAGAGCTCAATCAGGCATATTTGGCTCTCTATGCTCAACCTGCGAGTTTCCAACCTGACCATGGCACATTGCACGTCTTTGGGTAAACCTAAAAGAACTCTTAAAAAATAATTCTGTGGGGGTTCCAGACTGGAGACCTTTGAGGTACCCCAAACATCTGCACCATATAAAATCTGGGCCATTGTTTTTGCTTTATACACAGATAGAGCTGGGTTGACCAGATTTCCACCTTTACAGGCAGCAAATTTCAGAATGGCTTTTGGTGATTTAAAGGCTTGCAATTTAATATTGGATAGCTGTGTATTCCAAGATGCTGTTTCTGAATAAATCAATCCCAGATATTTAAACTTATTTACTTGGTTTATGATGTGTTCATCCAGGTGCCAAACATGCTTTTTAGAACGCTTCCCAAATACAATGACCTGCATCTTATCATAGTTTATAGATAAAGCATTCCTCGTGCAATATGAACTTAATTTTGCAAGCAGCCATCTCAGGCCCACCTGGGTTCTAGATATAAGTACTAGGTCATCAGCATACATTAAAACTGAGAGTTTTTGGTCGAGAATTGTGACAGGGGCAAACTGTAGGCCCTCCAGTTCTTTAACCAGGTCATTAATATAAAAATTAAACAGGAAAGGTGCCAAAATGCATCCCTGTTTGACTCCAGTAATGGTCTTAATTCTAGTGGTGAGATGGCCAGCCAGATCCACCTTTACTTGTATTGATGTATCAGTATATAATGTTTTGATGAGAAATAATAGACGGTCTATATTTGTCTTTTCCAATTTTTGCCACAATGCGTGTCTTGGGACCATATCAAAAGCTGACTTTAGATCAATAAAAGCAACATATAATTTTTGCTTCAAATTATGGATGTATTTACATAGCAGAAAGTTCAGCACAAAGCACTGGTCCAATGTGGCTTTCCCTCTTTGGAAACCTGCCTGGACTTCAGATATCACCTTATTTGTATCTGCCCATTCTTCTAGTCTCCCAAGAAGGAGCCTGGCATATAGTTTGGAGGCTACATCTAACAAAATAATGGGTCTATATAATTGGCAGGGTTTTTCTTATCACCCTTTTTATATATTGGGGCGATTATACTCAACTTCCACCCTTCAGGTATACGACCTGAGCTGTTAATGTATGAAAACAATTTTGCAAAAATAGGTGACCAGAAATCAGGTCTTATCTTATAGATCTCCATTGGGATCATGTCTTCTCCTGGAGCTTTATTAGCTAGTTGGCTTGCGATTAGCCACTTAATCTGATTGGGCGTGACGACGCCATTCTGGCAATTCTGATAACTGAGTATAGTAAACTTGTGGGGGTACGTCAGGACAGGGGCCATATATTTCTGTAAAATATGTCACCCAATCCTTTCCTTGGACAGATGCTTCTAACGAGTAGCCCAGCCCATATGTGCCTTGGGCAACCAGATGCCAAAATTTCCGTGAGTCCTTTTGAAGTGCTGCATCTCCCAATTCTTTCCACTGTTATTCATAATATATTTGTTTCTTGCTTTTAAGTAATAATTTATAGTTGTTTCATAATTGGGCTACCTCAGCTTGTAGAGCAAGATTGGCTTATCCTGTTTTAACTTCAGTTTTCTAAGTACGCTAGCTAGGCATTTTTTGCTATTCTGACATTCCTTATCAAACCAAGTCTGTCTCTTAAACTTTTTGTTTTTTATCACACTAGCTGTGGTCATCAGTGGGTGCATTCGGTTGATTATGTTCTCATAAAGTCCAATTACGGTGAGTCACCGGGGGATCAGGACCGGCTGTTACCCTGACAAAGAAAAAAGGTTGTCAGACCCCACCCCAGGTTGTGGGAGCAACATTGCTGTTTGCTAGAACCTGCCTGAGACCCTGAGCCTGACCTTGCCTGGTTTCCTGCCTCGTGTCCTGCCTTGGCCTGTTAGACTGATTCGGCACTGGACCTGGACCGCGTTGCTCGGGTTACCCCCGGGCCCAGCACACACAGCTTACAGAGAGGGCAATCCTAATACACTCCTTTTGGTCCTTATCAGGTCCACCAAGGAATTTGATAGTAGCATTTTCCAGTCTTTGTCTTTTGGCCATATTAAACTAACCGGCGGGCTGGATTAGGCCCCTGGGCCTGACTTTGAACATGCCTGGTAAAGCATCTGAGAAGCTTGAAAAGCAATTGCTTTGGTGCACCCCAGGTCCCTTCCCCCTGGACTGCTGGAGGAAGTGGAAGGGTTGGTGGCAGCAACGTCCAGAGAATAAATCCCACTGGTTGCGCTGCAGGGTTGTTGTGTTGCAGCTGGGCAACAAAGGTGGTGTGAGAGGCTCATTTAATCACACCTATCCTGCCCGTGCATTTTGTTCTTTTCTGTTTTAATTTTGTATTTTGTAAAGCACTTTGAAGCCCTCTGGAAACTAATTGGTCTATAAATTAAACCATCATAATAAAGAACAATATAAACACATATATATCTTGGCTCTTTTCAAATACTACTTGGTTATGAAAGTTCCCAAGTGATGAAGAATCTAGACTTACAGTTTCTTGATTCTAAACGATCTATCATAGCATTGCCATTCTGAGCCTACCATCGAAACTCCAATAAAATAATCGGTCGGTTTGTTCTTCACTCTGGATACAGCAAAGGCCTACAACACAGGAAAAAAGAAATTCTAGTTTTCCTCTTAAAACTTTCCACATAATGCCCCTTCCCCAGGAAGACAAAGTAGACTATATATTGTTCTGTGTGTGGCAGTAGCTCACAGTGGCAGGATTTATCATAAACTACAGTATACACAGCCGTTCAAATACCTGAATGCAGCCATCTTGACTCAAACATGGGGAGCTCACTACATCACTGGAAACTCTGCAAAGTCAGTGTGTGTTTATGGAGAAAACCCTCCACCAAGAGCGGAGACTGCAAGCACAATGATGTGTCTTTTTCTTCTCGGTTTTGCTGTGAGGCTCACTCTTGTATGATAGGGCTGCCATAAGTTTGAATTTTCCCAGACATCACCAGGATTTCAAAGGTAGAATAGAGATCCCATGGGGAATTTCTGAAATGTTGTGCTATGCCCTGGATCTTAGGCAAGTCAATTGAAAAAAATCGCTATTGTTTTTTACATTTTTTTTGTAGCTGAAACTGACACAATGGCTGCTACATTGGCAGACCCTGTGCTCATAAAACCTTAAAATCTGCCAGTTGGTGTTCAGGTGAATACAGGTTAAGAGGGGTAAAGGGTGCTTTTGTGGATACAAATGTTTATGAGATTCCTTTGGGGAAAACATATATCCCTTTGGGGTGTCATTTTCTTCCCTCAAGAAAAGCAAGAAAAATAGAGGGGTGAGTATGTTTATATCTTTTCAGTCCTTTTCAGGAGGTCTGAAAAGAATGGAGAAGGCCAATAAGAATGATAAGGCGGAAACGAAGGAGCAAAAATGCCTAGGTCTTGGTCTCAGTGAGCAGCAGAAAACTTCAGCTGGTGAAAAATGCAATGGCCAGATTGATGACCAGAACAAGTTCCCCTTAGGTACCCACCATACTCTGGGCCTCTCTCTCTTTTATTATTACTGAAGATTTTATTAGACAAACAGATTCTTAAAATACGTGCAATACCAACAAAATAACATTCACTATGTTATAAAGATGATAAAGAATATAAATGTAAAAAGAAAAGAATGGAAAAGAACAGAAGAAAGAAAAAAACAAAGCGAAAGAAGAATGAAAGTGTGAATAAAGGCAAAGACATAATGATATCCACTGTTTGAGTCAGCAAAGAAAAGAAACTTCCGACCATAGCCAGTGTACTAATTTACAATTAAACTATTATTTACACAGTTGTGTGAAGTTGTTTTTCGTTAACTTAATTTAACTTTATCTAACAAATACTTTATATTGCATGGCTCATTCAATAGCTGCCAGAAAGCATCTGAGGCCTTTCTCAATGTCCCCCACTACTGAGAGGTTAGGAGGATTGCAAAAAGAGAAGGGGCCTTTTCGGTGGTGGCTCCCCAATTATGGAATGTTCTTCCCAGAGAGGCTTCCTTTGTGCCATCATTACATGCCTTTAGGCAAAGGGCAAAGCCATTCCTCTTAATTAATCTATGGCCTGTAGAAGTGTGGGGGGGGGGGAGAGGACTGTTATTATGATCATTATTTTATTATCAGGCTGTCTGTTAGTATACTTTTTTATTATTTCATTGTGTTTCTATCTCTGATATTCTATAATGTGTTTTTAATGTTGTACACCACCCTGGACTCTTTTGATAAAGGAGTATTTCGATAAATGGAATAAATAAATAAATACTAATACTAATATGCAACCTTTTCCTCCAAAAGAGCTCAAGGTGCTGCATGACCTTCTCGTCTCCCCATTTGTCCTTACGACAGTCCCGTGGGGTAAGGTGGGATGAAAGGCAGTCCTGATCAGTAAGCTTCATGGCAGAGTGGGGATTCAAATGGTTTCCCAGGTCTCATTATTCCTGGTCTCTCCATACAATTGTATTGTGAACTTGAGTACTTGAAAAGAGGTTTCTGACTCTTGCTCATGGAGCAGAGGAGCAGGAAGCCATAATGTTCCCACTTACACATGATGGCAAGTTACCCAGAGGATCAGGATGGAGCAGCATCCTGCTGTGATGGGTCAATCCTACCTCTTATATATGAAATGTATATATAATGCCAGAGGTGCAGCAAAAAATGTCTGTCCCTTACCAGTCTCTACAACCACAGCAGACGCTGAAATCTACCCCCAAAGTCACACTCCTCCATTGTCTCTTAAGAATTTATTCCATGATCTGCTCACCTCCTCCTCATCATTTTCAACACATAACAATTTTGTATCGTATTTCATGCTGTTGCAGAGTTGTATGCACTGTTTCCAAGTCCTTGGGGTGGCAATGAAGTCAAATGTATATAGGGCTCCATGCCAAACAATCCATTCCTCAGCTAACTTGCGGTGAATGTCATCTTTGAGCAATGCCCAGAATGTGTGAGGAATAAAAAGAGAGAAAGGACAAGTGAGGTTTTTGGAGAAGCCAGCTTGTAGAACTCTGCAGAGTTTAAAACACTGATATTAGGGGGAATATCAGTGCTTGGGAGCACCTTGGGAGCACCTTCGGTGTGGGAACCACCCCCACTGAAGAAAATCTAGCCTTTTCCTCAAAGACCCACTGGCTACACACTTAAAGGATAAAGTTGCTCAACTTCAGAGTGCATTTGTTTCTCCAAATGTTGCATCTCCAGTTGAAGAACCCAGTGCCTCTATAGAGGATGTTTAGTGGAATCAGTTTTACCTTATGCAATTAGCTGATGTGGAGAAGGTACTGGCAGCAATGCATCCAACCCCATGGCCCCTCAACTCCAATCCCTCCTGGCTTATCAAATCTATCAGAGGGGACTGACTGGTTGGGTCCAGATTGTGGTTAATGCTTTGCTACATGAGGGGGTGGTCCCTGCAGCATTGAAAGAAGCAGTGGTGTGACCACTCCTAAAGAAAGCAACTCTGGACCCTCTGGATTGGAACAGCTATGGGTCGTTGCCAATGTTCCCTTTTGGGGGAAGGTACAGGAGAGAGTCACTAGCCAACTTCTTCTAACAGATTTGGGTCAGCAGCCCAAAGTACCAGACACAGGGGACTTCCGGGTTGGCGCCTCCGGCAATGGCAGAGCTTCTCCGATCGGGAGGAACTTGCTCCGTGAAAAGCAGGGTCTGACCGCCATGGCAAAGGCGGAGACCCATAAAATCACAGGCGAGAGAAGCCTGTGAACTTGGGATTCGGCTGGCACCTTTTGCGCCTCCCCTACTCGCAGGGAAACCCTGTTTTGGGGATCCGGAGCGATGTGGGGTGAGTGGCGCGGTGCTTTGAATCGGCTGCTTCTTTCACGGAGTGAAGCCGCATTGCTGCTGCCGGAGAGCACTGACTTTTTCCTGTGGACAATTGGATTTTAAACAACTACCCATGAGTAGAACGGAAAATTGGATCTTTAAATACTTTAATTTGGCACCGAAGCGGGAAGGTTCTAAACAGGAAGTCCGCCTTCCGCTTTTGTAAATAGACTGAAGCAAAGACGTTACAAGCTAAAGTCTCTGAAAGCTTTTGACAAAGGATTAAATTTCCATCGGCTAAAAATACAAAACCCCCCCTTGGAAGCAGGAGAAGAGGGGGAAAGTTTTGGACCTAGTGAGCCTGCAGGAGAGAGTGAAAATCAAATTACCACTGCTCTGAACCTGGGAACGGGCTGCCAGATGACATTTGGGGAATGTTCATTGACAGAACGGATTTGACAGCTAAAATAAGAAAGATACTGTTTCCATTGTACTCTTCTGCGTTCAAAAAAAGGAGGAAAAAGTAACTGAAAATTGAAACTATTTTTCTGCTTGAAAGAATTGATACAAGTGGAGACTGTTTCCTTCTAGAGGGGGCATGTGAAACTGTTACAGGAGTGTAACAGGGAGATCTCCAGCTACAAGATAAGGATTCTGAGAACCAGAGATTGACCTTGGACCATTCAAAATGTTGATAGGAGAAGCCCATTGTGACTGTATTATATAAGCTAAACTATTCGCTGGAACGGCTTCATAAAAAGACAGATGACACGATTTTTAAAATTGATAACTTGGAACAGAAAGTGACTAATTTGAGTCAAAAAGCAAGCACCAACACAGAAATAATTCAGGACTCGGCACAGGAATATACCTTGGCAGGACAAATGGTGGAGGAAAAGGAGAAAGCTGCTGTTGTGAAACCTAAAGTAGTTCAAGCGGGATCCTCAATTTTACAGAAGCAAATTGAGGACTATAAATTGAGGCCTTGCATGATTGAATCTAGCAAGAGTCAAATTTTGAGGATTGGATCCCGGCTTGGACAGAAGAAGGAAAGTTGGAAAGATCCCTCTATCCAGGGATTAACTGGCTTTTGGGACATGGGCTTGGGTTTGGAGGAGTTTGAAGTTTTGGGGGCCTTTAGACTTGGAGGAATCCTGAAATACGTCCTGAAACACTTTATGGACCTTAGCTTTAACTATGGGAATTTGGCTGAACTGTCCAGAAGGAATAAAAGTACTGTTAAGTTGGAGTTTTCCTGAGATTTGCTCCTGAGCATTAAAGAATATGAAGAAGACCCGCAGAAGGGACTTGGAAAAGAATTAAGAGCCTAGGACATAAGATCTCCAGGTTGATGGACTATACGGAACTAACGGAAAGGACTGGCAGAATCCGAAACCAGGGATAGGAGATGGTGGAAGAAGACTGGGAAATTTAAAGTTTATATTTAGAAATATTGTAAAAGTAATGACTGCTAGAAAAATGGTAGAATGACATTTTATGGATTTAGCAGAAATGTTATAAGAAGTTAAGTATATATAAGTAATTTAGTCTTAATGGGAAATAAGGTTAAAAAATATGTTATTTATAATATGATAGAAAATAGAGAAAGATGGAAAGGATTTGCTGAAACAATTAGTAGAAGTGGGATACAAAAAGGGAGGTGTGAGGAGGTCGAGGAAATAAGGGAATGAAGGATAGAATATGGAAAAGGAGATATGTTTTTTAAATTGTTTTTCTTTTGCTTTATTTATGTGTTTAGTTTAGTGGGCTTAGGTTGGGTTTTATATTGTTTATATATTGTATGGTATTGTTTTTGTTTTTCTTCTCTTTTGTTTTTTTTTTCTTTCTTGTCTTTCTTTTTCTTCTCCTTTTTTGTAACTTTTAAAAGTAATAAATATTTTTTAAAAAAACAACAACAAAGTACCAGACACAGACTGAAAGGTGCAAGGGAGCTCCACCAGGTCTCCTGTGAAATTTGACCTTGCTGTAGCCAATTCCTTCCAGACAGTTTCAGAACCGTTTTTGAGTACAGAGTAATATACCAAAAAAAACCTAGAATGACCCACTATTTGAACAGTAGGAAAGAAAAGATAGGAAACAAAAGCTGTACTACTGGTATGATGGGAAAGAAAATAATTTTTCTTATTTCACAGGCTCAGGATGAATTCCCTTAGCATGGAAAGGAGGACATGTGGGGACTGGTCATTGAGTCATGAGTCAGGCACAGTATTTGGCCCTCAGGACAAGTGCCTCAACAGACAAATCAGCCTCCTGATTTCATCATGCTAATACACCCACTTGTTCCTCAAAGGAATATGGGATTAACCAGACATCCGTAATACTACTACTACTACTAATAATTTATTTATACCCCGCCCATCTGGCTAGGTTTCCACCGAAATGGAGCTTTGCCCAGAAAGGCTCAACAACATGGCCTCTTTGACTGTGTCCAGATTATTAATAATCCTGTACATAATAGAGAACTTGTACATTGTACACCGAGAACTTGTGACTTTCCCTATGTTGCTGGTTCTAAAAAATGTTGGGAGCCTCCATGAGGACATTCTTCTTAAGACCATCACCCTGCAATTTCACAGGGAAGAGCCCTAGTGGGCAATAGCTAGTATGCTCATCCCTACAGCCCTCTGCGCATGTGCTCACTTAAAACACCTGAAGAGAGCTAGTCATTCTCTGTTTCCAGGTGCTCTAATCTGACTGATATGTCAGAACGGGATTGGCACCAGAATGTGCCATTCTAGCGTGTAATGGAAGAGAGTCCATCCCAATGTTTCTGAGATCACCTATTGCCTCAAAGGTTCTGGCACCTTGACCTTGACCGATAAAAGTGGTTTCTGAGTAACTTACTAATAGCATGCTGTAGTTCACTGATTTTCTTTCTCTCTTCGGCTATTGCCATAGATACATTCTCAGCTTTCTTGAATTTTGTGATATCTAAGAGAGTTGCAACAATTGAATTTAGGAACAATCTCAAACAGCCATGCACAGATACTGAACCGCCATGTTTCTCAAAATATAATATTTACCTTTCATATATGGGAACCTAGGAAGTTGTCTTATACAGAATCAGACGATTCATTAATCTAGATGAGAATTGTCTATGCTGACTAGCAATGGCTCTCCGGTACTTCTGAAAGAGGTCATTCCCACCTCTGCCTGGTGATGCTGAAAATTGAACCTGGGGCCTTTTTTAACACAACAACAACAATTGCATTTGCGCGTCCAGTCAGCTGCAGTCCTTTCCTGGAGCTTCTGGATAGCTCAGTCAGTAGAGCATGAGACTCTTAATCTCAGGGTTGTGGATTTGAAACCCCCCTTTGGGTGAAAGATTCTTGCACTGCATGGGGTTGAGCTAGAAGACCCTTGTGCTCCCTTCCAACTCTGCAACTCCAAAACGTAGGTTAATCAGCCTTGTCTAACCAACATGTTTAACTCTAAATAATGCATTAAGGTGTTCAATGCACCTTAGAGTATGCTGTCCTGCTAGACTCAGCTACATTGGGAAGAAATAGGTAATCAAGCCTATTGTTTTTCCCCAGGCTACTTGAGAAGCTTAGTATGTGATGAGGTTTGATCTGGTTGCTCAAGTTCAAGCTCTTGAGTTCCTGTACCAATACTCTAGGAAATTCCTCCACATTGTTGCTAAGCTACGTTTTCCTGGTTTGATCTGATTGCTCAAGCTCAGCCACATGCTCCTCATGAGCCACTCTTGAGTTCCTGTACCAATACTCCAGGATATTCCTCCACATTGTTGCTAAGCTACGTTTTCCTGCCGTGCACCTTTTCTGAAGCACATGGATCTGACCTTTGAAGAGTTTGTAAGCAAATCATTCTTTAACTTACCAAGTGTGTGTTCTTGTTTGCTGGGGGAAGAGGGAAACTTTGGAACTCACTTGGAAGAGCCTATTTTAAAGGTCTAGCAGCCTATACTTTCATGCTGACATTTGCTGCATATTTTGTGACTGTGAATCTCTGCTGGGTTCTCTCACCAATGGGTACTTGCCCCAAACTTGGATCTTGGAATTCAGGAATTTTCTTTCTTATATCAATATATATTTTTTCCACCAACACACCACACACACACACACACACACACACACACACACACACACACACACACCATGCTTATGGAGAAGTTAAGAATAGAATGAACTTGAGGCAACCCACCCATTCCTCTTTGACTTCTCTCAACTGAGCAATGAGTAGAAATCACATTTGGTGGGCCATGGAAGGAGCTCCTGAGCAGACAAAAAGTAACATATGACTTACCATCTGCCTGAAAAAGATCCGGATAATTGGCTTCTACCATTTTTAGAATCTTTGTCGTTCCTTCTTCAAATATGGCTCTCCTTCGCACTTCCTTAATATCTAAAGGTGATGATGGGGAAAGTTGTTCATTGCATGTGGGAGAATAGCTTTTCTTCCCCCAGCACACCTTTGGAAGGGATTAAGTTGCATTTGGAATGTGACTTCTGTCGTATAAGTTCCAATATGCAATGTACTTCCCAAAATTTGTAAAGGTAAAATTTCTCCACCAGGAAGACCCATTTTTCAGCCTCAAGATTTTGTTTAGAGTCCTTAGCCCAATATCTTCATTATATATCTCATTTCCCATCCAGGTCTTTAGGGAAATGCTTAGAAAACAGAAGCAGCAGGAAGTCGTAGGGATACAATACTATGTGAGTTTCCTGGGGAAAGAATTTCCGAGTAGAGAAGCCTTTACTGCTATGGCCGCTCATGGTAGGGGCTTTTGAGGACATTTTCCCCATCAGGTTCATGTAGAAGAAAGTGATGTAGGAAAGGAAGGGTGAGCCTTTTTGACCCATCAGGCCAGATCCATCTCTCTTTCCAACCCCACGGGCTAACTTCGAAAGGTGGTTGGTTGGGACAACTCACTTGTAAATCATCTGATGCTATAATGACATGAGTGGCTGACACCTGTCAAAGTTGTTAATGAGCTGAATACTGGGGACAAATGTGTGGTGAAGGTGTTATGGAGTAGAATATCCCAGGAGTTAGAAAATCCCAGGAGTTATGGAGTAGAATAAAACCATGGCTGATGACCGAAGAAGGCCTCAGTGTCTTTTTTGAGAGCAGTAATGTTTTTTCTGTGTGGAATATATGAGAAACAGAAATACTGACAAAGCCTTAGTTGAGCTAAGAAAGTGCATAAGTGTGTAGAGGCACAATATTTGTTACTCCATGTGGCCAGCAATGCTGAGTGACCTCTGTGAATCTCCTGATAAGGCTTGGAATCATATTAACCCCCTGAAATACTGCGAAAGTGTTTTGTGCAGGTGACTACTCCATGACCTGCCATTTGTGAACTTTTCTGTGCTTGTTTACCCCCACACATTTTGTACAGCTCTGATCACTTTCTTCCCAGGGGAAGTTCAGGTCATTTCCATTTCCCAGATTCATTTCCTGTTTGGATTTTCTGCTGCTGTGTTCAAAACAAATCTTTCCAAACAGATCTTAGCCTTTTGAATTCTGTGGGGGTCATTTCCCACTTAGTGGGAGAACCCCTCTTTAAGAACCCCATTTTCAAAATACTGCTGTGCATTGTTTTGAAGGCACCTGACCACAAACATGTGTACTCAATTCACACACACCCTTGACCTGCCCCCACATTGTTATAATTATTAATTATTATTTACTTATTGCTCTCATGGTATCTTGTATATCCTTGTTGCCATGAGATCTCGCAAGTTCATCCCAAATAATTCCAGAGCCCAGTAAGCAAGTCTGAGAACATAAAGGTCTTTCGGTGCCAAGAAAACCTGGTACTTGAAAGCTCTCTGCCTTGAGAACAATTATTTGTGGGGTTTCAATCAAGTGGTGTTTGACCACATAACGTTGGTAATAATATTTATTAAGTTTTCCATTTTAATAATCCAATAAGAACAGTAAAATATTTCAAATTACAATACAATCAAAAAAGGCTAAATATATTGTCAAATTATATATCTTTGGGTGACTTCCCATGCTCTGAATTTTGTGGAGTGCTAATCTAATATCACATTGCATTTCTTAATTAGTCAATAAACCATTCCAATATTAATCCTTCACTTAATTTTCATTTATGTTTACAACCACTGGTCTGTTCAAACTTTCGTCTTCATAGTTCTGTGTGAAATATTTTCCCTTGTTGTTATCCACATTCCAGCCATTCCATTTTCGATTTCTGCCAGCAGGAGCCATAATACACCACATCCCAGACAAAAAGATACCATTAGCTCCTGGCAGCCATCCAGAAATCTCCTCTGTGGTCTTGCACCATCTCCCAACAGTCTGGTACCTCTGCAAAAACAAAGTAGCTCCAATCCAGAATTTTTTCCTTCCTTCCACTGAGTGAACAGCAGTAGTGTTTTTTCGAACCCAACAGTATTTCAAACTGTTGCCTTTTGGGGGAGGTTTACCAGGTAAAACTGCAAATACATATATATCAAAAGAGAATAAAAAAGGCTCACCTCCCCCTGGGGCTATACAATTAATCCATCAATTAATTCAACAAGTGAGTCAGTCCTTTGAACTGTTGTTCCTGCTCCTCAGTGATCTTTAGTTTCATTTCTGCTCACGGTGATATTTTAACTGCATCATTGTCCCACATTAATCCCGGGCAGATATCCAGAACTCTCCTCTTGGTCTCCTTCCAGCTGTTGATGAGGTAATGCCTCCACATTAAAACGATCACTCCATCAGGAATTCCTTTCATCTTTCCCTTAATGATCATTGTGAGAATCATAGTCAAAATATCATACAGTCCGTTTCGTAATTAAGATAGTGTCCACTTACATATTTGAAGCCATTGTGTTTTGGTGACGACGAAAAGTCTTTCCCCAGATCAAATCCTTCTCAGTAGCTGATTAAATTTGCAAATTATTTTATCTCCACTGGTTCAGGACATGTCTGTTAGTTAAGTCTGAATTTTTATATTAAAAAAAGGTGTCCTCTGCCCCTGGTGCTGCCTTTGGAGAGTTGCCACAATCATGCCATGTACACCCAGCACCCCTTGCCCCCTCTTCCTTCTGGATGGGCAGCAGGTATTGGACAATCTGCGGGTGGAGTGGCCCCGACCCGGGGTTGGGGGGGATCGGGAGGATAATTACTCCCATATTATCCTCTATTACCAGCACAGAAGGGCTCTGGTGTAATTGGCACAGCCGATTGCCATGGCAGACAAACAGGAAGTGCTTGACCACACTAGTGAAACTGCACTAGTTAATTGTGCCCAAGATCTGATTGTACTGTGCCAGCAAAGCCACTTTCAGCCCAGCTCTGAATTCCCATGAGATCTTGTGAGAGCATCCTGGAACCCCTTAAGCAATTCTGAGAGTTTAAAAGCTCTTTTAGTGCCAGGAAAACCAGGTGGTTTCATTTTTTTGCCAATTAATTTTTATTAATTTTCCAATAGGTTAACAACAAATTAATTCAAATTAAACACACACACATGACTTTCTGCCCCGCTTTAGAGATGCTTCTTTGCTCCTTCGCTGCTCACAGTAAAGTGCTTTAAAAAAATAATAATTCTAATACTTTCCCAGCCATTCTCTATTTCAACCGGCTGTGCATGTTCAAATTCTGCTTAGACTTTTATTGAACTATTTTCCCAATTGATCAAATAGAATTGCTCCTCCTTTATCAATCAATACAGCTTGTTCATCATGCCTTTATGCCTTCATGACATTTTAATTGATAATAATAATGATGTGATCTGCTTTAGCCCTAGCATTCTATTCAAGTTTTACAATCCTCACAAACATTGGGGGAAATCTCCTGGTCAACCTTGTTATTCAGTTTCTTTTTCACAAAACAGACCTACACTCTCTACTTTCCCTGGCTTAATGCATTCTGCTCCCATCATTCACTCCTTGGTATGCAGCTCACTAACCCCAACAAACCTTGATCGTATCCTAGGGTTGCCATATTTCAAAAAGTGGATTTTTTTAAAAAAAAATGGTCAAAGCTGTTGGGCTACATACACATACACACACAAATGTGATTTTGAGCTATTTTTAAGGAAATACACCAACACCCACACTTCAGACAAGTCTTTCGTGCGTCCAGATTTTCCTGGACAATTTAGCAATTTCCACCTGGACACTGTTTCCGATGGCCAAATCCCAGGTATGTTGGGGAAATTCTGGATGTATGGCAACCCTATTTTACCTATTTTCTAGTCCCCATTAACCCTGTCCATGCCAAATGCTGGAGGGAGAATGAACTTTATACCTGTGAAACATCCAAATCGCTTCTCCCCTTCATATTGCCCGATTCATTCTTGTTTACAAACTACCTCCAAATTTTAATATATCAACTACATAAAACTCAGAACTGCTTCCTCCTCTCTCTCCAATTAGGTGTTGAAAAACATTATTCTCCCACACCAACCACACAAGAGTCACCAGTTCTGTTATGCAACTATCTTTAAGCAAAAACAGTCTTTGACAGGGTCTCTTCTCTTTAATCTGCTGGCTTCTGTTTGACCCCAATGGCACTGCCTACGGAATACGGAGGCAAGAATGGAACTTGTGAATCTTTACCATGTTATAATGCATTCCCCCACCAGCCCAGCCCACCCCCACCCTATTATGCCACCAAAAACATTACCACCACCTTCTGTCCTTTGTGTCGCCAGACTCAGTCTCCTTTTTCTTTGCATACCCACAGCTTAATGTTCACGACTGCTTCTCCCTCTCTGTCTGGGTCCTTTAATTAACAAAGATAGCATCCTTATTCCGCACAGATGGTTTATCACACTCGACTGTATACCCAGTTATAATCCATCTGCTCCTTTGCATATTCTTTTCCACAGGTCTGGGTAGGTCTGGAGAAGTCCCTCGTAAGCCTTTGCAATAACACAACTCCACTCATTCCCTTTAATTGAGCAACTTGGCGAATGCATCCAACATAGTTAATTGGAGTTTTAAACCCTTTCTTCTGGAATCCTTAGAATTCCAATGCTCAGGGGTGGGGGAGCAGCTATAGAAAACCCTTGCAATTAAAACGACTCGAAACATTGTCTGCCCCTTCCTTCTTGAACGGGCTCGTCTTCTCAGGGATAACATCTTTATGAAAGGGGAATCCGAAGCGTAACACAGTTGTAGAATGAGGCTGTCTTTGTTAAACTCCTTCCATTCAGTGGCAATCCATGTTTTAATTCTTGCCATAAGCAGTCCTTATGCAATTTGTCTCAGACGTTCTGCTGCCAAGAATCTCAAAGTTGCCCATCAGAGACTGTTTCGCAAAAGAGGAGATCGTATTTCCAAAGTCCTGTCTCTTCCTCCCCTCCATTCATTCCAAACCACAGTCAATGTTGCCAACCAGGAGAGATTCCCCTACTAAACCATTTACAGTTTTTCCTGAGAGCTCCTCCTGCTCTCCACAACCAATCCTCCTTCAGCACTGCAAGTTGTAAATCTTTATAGCCTCCACAGTGCAAGTTGTAAACTGCATCAAGTCAATTAGAGGCGAGTTCTTCTCCCAGCAAACTCCCCTCCTTCGCAGTCTCAATGCAGTTCACAAAGCAGTTCAAATCTTCACACACCCAGTTTTAGCTCACAGACTTCCAGCCTCATAAATCTCCTTTAACAAACCTTACTTGAAGTGTCTTGAAGAGAGGGTAGATTTTAAACCTTGGAGACATATATACTAGTAAAAACAAAATAATACCTCTCTCTTTTATCCATTTTCTACTATGGCAGGAATTTTCAACTGAGCCTTGTTCCTTCCATTTCACTCCTTCTGTTTTCAATCCAATATTCCGAATTGCAAAGGTGGCTGGTCCTTACAGGGGATGGACACGAAGGCTTCCTCATCTTGACAAGGAGATCCAGACCCAGAGTCCCCTCCCCATCCACCTGACACTTGGAAGAGGGTCTGTGGGTACTCCAGCCTCCTGATACCCATGGGAGTTGAAGAAAGCATTCCAGCCTTGGGAAGCTCTCCTTCCCCTTTCCTGAGTCTCTCTCACTAGCAGGAGAGCTGCTGCCATCTCGCAGACCGGAAAAGGAAACCAATTATGTGTGGGATTTCAACCATCTGCCTAAGGTGGTTCATACTGTACCTGCAAAGCCACTTCCAGCCCTGACTTTACCTGCCCCACAGGTGAAGTCATATGAGATCAGCTATAGGGCAGGTGGGCTTGGCTTGGCTGACCAGGGTTGGGTACTTCTACGATTTGAGGACCCTAGGCCGCAACAGATGGTAGAGATTGCAGTGTGCTCATCCAAGGAAGGGGTTAATCGCCTGAGTACAAAGGAGCAAGGCACATTCGAGAAGAACTTCCAGGAGGAGGGACAGAACTTTCAGGAGACAAACCCACCACAGATAAAGCTAGCAAATCTCCCGTTTCTCTACTGTGCTATAGACAGAGACCTGAAAGAATGTGTGGCTATGAATTTCAGATGAGAATGCTTCCTCTCTTCCAACGAAGGAGAAAGGAACAGAGGAATGGGAAATAGGATGGAAGGCTACGAATGTGGGCCCAGGAATTTATGTTGCCTTACAAACCAGTTAAAAGTCTTACATGTTTATCTCACCAACTGAAATCAGGAGGTGAAAGGGCTTAGTGGAGACCAGAACCTATCCTTTCCTTTTAAAGGTCTCCACTGAAATGAAGCAAGCAAGAGTGAATTGTAATTCTGCCCATTACCCTTTTATATTTTCCTAGAAGACTGGAACTTACACAGATAGGTCAGCATTGCTGCCGCTATAACGGAGCCCATCAGAAGCACTGTGCCAACATACAGAGAATATGAAGATGAGAAGAATTTTTCCATACGTTGCTTGAAAGGTACTCGTTTTCCTTGATGGACAGGGAGAGAGAAAATTCTGCTTTAGCCATGAACAGACAACATCCCAGTGCCACCCCAGTCAGGAAATTTTCCCATATACTCTGGCAACCCATCTAGATCAAGACATGGCAGTCAGCTTCCTAAACCCATGGTGGGGGGTTGCTCCACTGTGAAATGACAGGGGGCCAGACCCTTGGAAGGCTAAGTGGATGAAGGAACCTGGCATGGAAGTATTGCTTCTTGAAGATACTTTTCTGCCCATGTTTCCTGTCTGGAGGCCTCAGGAGCATGAAGAGACATCACCCGGGACTAGAAGGACCTTGGTCTGACTCAGCAAGCTCTTGCTATGTTCTCATAGAATAATAGACTAAGGTGGAAGGGACTACAAGGGTCATCTAGTCCAACCCCCTACAATGCATGAATCTTTCCCCAATGTGGGGCTCAAACCCATGACCCTGAGATTAAGTGTCCCACTCTGCCCACGAAGCTTAATGTTCTTATAGTGAAAGGTAGAGCTGAGAAGAGACTTCATGTCAAGACCTTTGATCCTCAACTAGCAGAGTGTCTGTTACCCCGGCCTGGAACAAGGACACAGCATACTCATGGGAAGATTGGGGTTGTGGAGTTCCATCTGGCTGCCCTCCATCAAGTAAGTGGAAGGGGCTGCAGCAGTGGATGGTTTGTAGTGAGGGTGAGGGCCCATCAAGGACAGCTTTCAGTTCAAGCTGGGACTGTTCACTGCCAGCTGCAGATGGTGGACACAATCTCAAGTTCATTGCTCCTCAGTTGGACTTGGTGGATCCCCTGGACATATAGAAAATGCTTGTCCTCACTCTGGTCCACCCCATCATAACTTTCCTTTACTGTTCCTTCCTCCTCCATGTGCTAATGAGCATACAGACCTGATGCTTTTCTTGCTCGTTTTGCTGTTCTTTTTTTAGCTTTCACTAGCTTCATACCTATATAAAGACAGCATGAGCATAGTAATATGATGTAATATATGATATGATCAAGATAGAAATAAACATAGAGCAACAGCCTGAAATATCTCAGCTCTGTCAAGTGTCTACAGTACAATGTACTGGAGGGAACATATCAAGTCAGCAGATCTCTGTGTTCCTGTGAAGAGAAAATACTAACTGAAGGGATTTACCTGGTAGCTTTTTAAGAGCCATTGAACTGGTTTCGTTATTTTTTTCACAACCTGTGAGAGTATAAAGTAGACAGTGAAGTCAATGCCTTATTTAAAAGCAGAGTCACAATGGGAAATTCATAGGCGGTGTTGCCATGGGGACCCTCTCCCAGTTAATGTAATTGATAGAGTGAATTACTGTAACAATGCACTTACCTGCATTTCTTATCCCTCTGATCTACCTCTCTACAACCCCACTCCTGAATATCATCATCATCATCAACATAATTTTATTTGTATGCCACCTTTCCACAGTTAAAAGCAATGCTCAAGGCAGCTTACAACATGACAAGATTTGCATAATTACAAAAGTCCTAAACAATACAAAAACCACATCAAAAAAAAAATACACAACCAAAGGGAAAACAATTTCCACATAAATCAAAAGCTAAAACTAAGAATACAGCATTGTCACAGTTTAAAATGACATAGGTAAAAAAATAACAGCATTTTTAAAAAACCAACAAAAAACCCCAAAATGGAGCCCTCTCTGACCAGCAGAAGCAGCAGTCCTTTATGGAGCCTGTCAGGCCCTGCCCTAGGCCAGGTGGTGAGTGACAGGACTGGGGCCCTCAGGCGCTCAGCAGGAGAGTCTATCATGTCTAGAGAATGCTGCAGCTATCTGTTAAAGTGTACAGTGGACGCTTGGGTTGCGAAAGTGATCTTTGCGGGATGCACCTTTGCAACCCGCAGCGTTTGCAACCCGCTTCTACACACGCGCGGGTTGCAATTTGGCACTTCTGTGCAGGCACAAAGCGCAATTTAGTGCTTTTGTGCATGCGCAACCGCCGAAACCCAGAAGTGACCCATTCCAGTACTTCCGGGATTCGGTGGTCTGTAACCCAAAAAAACGCAACCTGAAGCGGCTGTAACCCGAGGTAGGACTGTAGTGTGGTTCTCATTAACACAATACATTCTTTAGTCTTTAAGCTGCCAAAATAAAATGTATTGTTTTTAGTGCACAAAGACTAATAAGGAAACTCTGAAGATGTTTTTATACTGCTAATTCCTTCATACTAGACCATGAATTTTTTTAAGCAGTGGTGTGTGTGTGTGTGTGTGTGAGAGAGAGAGAGAGGGAGACAGAGTGAGTACAGTCATATCTTGGTTGTCAAACTTAATCCCTTCCGGGAGTCTGTTCAACCCCTGGAAGAATAATAATAATAATAATAATAATAATAATAATAATAATAATGTATTATTTATACCCCGCCCATCTGGCTGGGTTTCCCCAGCCACTCTGGGTGGCTTCCAACAAAATATTAAAATACAATGGTCTGTTAAACATTAAAAGCTTCCCTAAACAGGGTTGCCTTCAGATGTCTTCTAAAAATCTGGTAGTTGTTTTTCTCTTTGACATCTGGTGGGAGGGTGTTCCACAGGGCGGGCGCCACTACCAAGAAGGCCCTCTGCCTGGTTCCCTGTAACTTGACTTCTCGCAGTGAGGGAAGCTCCAAAAGGCCCTCAGCGCTAGACCTCAGTGTCCGGGCAGAACGCTGGAGATGGAGACACTCCTTCAGGTATACTGGACCGAGGCAGTTTCAGGCTTTAAAGGTCAGCACCAACACTTTGAATTGTGCTTGGAAACGTACTGGGAGCCAATGGAGATCTTTCAAGACCATTGTTATGTGGTCACGGCAGCCGCTCCCCAGTCACCAGTCTAGCTACCGCATTCTGGATTAGTTGAAGTTTCCGGGTCACCTTCAAGGGTAGCCCCACATAGAGAGCATTGCAGTAGTCCATGCAGGAGATAACCAGAGCATGCACCACTCTGGCGAGACAGTCTGTGGGCAGGTAGGGTCTCAGCCTATGTACCAGATGGAGCTGCTAGACAGCTGCCCTGAACACAGAATTGACCTGCGCCTCAATGGACAGCTGTGATCTCTCTGAACAGGGTGACTGGGCAGTAAAATAGCAAATGCATTTCAGTGTAAGCAAGTTCAGGGGTGGGGAGTGCTTTTTCACACAGTGCAGTTAAACTTGATCCCCCTCCCACGAGAAGAAGGAGTGACTGTCAAGCTTAGATGGTTTTGAAAATGATGTTCTGGCTCTTACTGATGAAGAATTGGAACTTGAGGTATGGCTACTGCCAAAATCATTCAAGCCAAGATCAGTGCAGTACAAAGGTGAAAGAAAGTTCCAAGACTCAGCAGATGTGACACATGGCTAACAAGCTAAGACCTTGATACAACAAACAACACCCCCCCCCCGCCTTATATGAAAGCAGAGTAGGCACAAATTTAGCACTGCAAACAGGCAAGCAAACAGGATCTCGTTCTGGAGGGCTGGACCTGATCTGTCTGGCATCTCCATGACCTTGGTGAGAGTGGCAGCTTTGAACCAGACTGAATGCCCAACTCCTGCTGAGTGGATGGGCTAAGGGCAAGCTCTAGCAGCACCAGAGGGGGGTCAGGATTGGAGGCGAAACTGGCACAGGAGGTGTGGGTGGAGGGGGTGACATATGTGACAACGTGTCTAGGTGACATATGAGAGGATAGAGAGGAGCACTGGTACTCTCCCCAGGATCTAACTCCCTCCCAGGGTGATGCATCTCTCTTGAGGATCAGACAAGTCCTGCTGGTGGGCTTCTCATTGAGGCGTCTGAATGGCCACTGTGAAGACTGAATTTTGGACAAGTTTGTTTGGCCTTGCAGGAATCTTCTAATGTTCTTATGACAGAGATTTTTCATGTGCCTGGTAGGTCCAGCCTGTGCAAAATATTTTCCTACCTTGAACCCATTGGAAGTTAGAGAAAGACTATTTTGCTTGAATCTGGGGGATGTTAACCTGTGATATTGCAGTAATTGTTTCATGCCCTGTACAAAATACAGGAAATAACTGTTGGTGCACATTTTCAATTTATTTCAACAGATGGAACTGTTCTTCATTTTATTGTATCCAGTGTTATCTGACTGCTTTTCTGTAGGTTGATTCCTACATCTTAAGGCATGGCAGCCATAAACTTCGGATCAGGTGACTTCTTACAAACATATTTTGTTTGCAAAAAGCAAGGATAGTCATGCCAGCAACGTAGCAGGGGACACCTGCTGCTAACTAAAATACAGTCTTCACCCGTTTCAGCATCTGGCTGGCCAGTGGATCTATCCCAATATCTGAAAAGAAGAGGCAGCACTAATTAGTACAGGAAGGATGCTTATTTCATCTCTACCTTCCAGCATTATATAAATGTTAAAAACACATACACCCTCTTTTATATTTGTGATGGTTTGGGGACTTCCGGAGGCGGCGCGAACGGCAATGGCTGCCCTCTTCTAAGAGGGAGAGAGGGCTCCGTTGAGAACGGGTCGTCCGCTACGGCAAAGCGGAGACCCACATCGGAAAACCACAGGCAGCAGAAGCCTGTGGTCTCGGGACCCGGCGGGTGCCAGGAGCTACCCCCGAAACGTTGAAGGAACCCCGTAAGGGGCTCCGGATCGCGGAGGGGGGTAGCGGCGCTGTGGGTCGTTTCGCAATCAACGGAGCGAAGCTGCGCTGCTGCTGCCGGTGAGCGCTGACCTCTCTTCCTGATTTTTGATTCGGAAAGCAACAACCCGTGAGTAACAAGGATTTTACAAAATTTTGGGATCTAAAAACCCTGAATTTGGCTGAAAGCGGAGTGATGAAAAACAGGAAGTCCGTCTTCCGCTGCCATTGACCTTCAAAGTAAAGAGCTGGAGGAGTGGAGGTAAAGAGTGAACTTTTAACCTAACTGACCTGAGCACCCACTGAATTTCTCTTTAAGCAGAATAAGGACTTTAAGCATTGGATTTTATGACTCTTATCTGGACTGTGATACCTTTCTTCTATTGGGATTACAATTTAAGCAAGAAACCCAGGTGCTGGAACTGCCTGAGTAACTGAGCAGTCAGCTTGCAGGTTTGGATACTTTGAACTTAAATTTTGAAACAATCTGAGGGAGTTTGGACTTGCTACTTTGAAGCATATCTGGAATGCCAGTAAGCACTGTCTGAAACATTGTGGTTTTTAAATACTAACTCTGCTAAAACCTATTTTATTGAAGGTTCCTGGACATTAAATTTGATTTCATTAATTTTATTGGAATTGATCTCTTCCCTAAAGACATTTTAAGCTCCCCCTAGAGGATTTGGGATTTATAGCAGTGACATTGTTTTACTTTCCTTTTCCCGGCCTCCTGTTTGACTGCCACCATCTGGGCCGTTGAGTTCTCATGAGAACAACTCAGCTTGACCTTGACTTTTAGATAACTCTGGAATGAGTGGCGCAAGAAAAAAGGGACCAAAAACCAGACAAACAACCTTAACAACCTTAACCGCAGCCTCTCAGGCACGTAGATCTTCTGTGCCTACTTTGCCTTCTGAGGAAGAAGCTGCTTCTCTGCCACGGGCAGGGGAGGGAGAAACTGAGGAATTACAATTGGAAGATATGGCCTCAGGAGCAACCGGCTCCATTTTAGAGAAAATCCTTGAAAAATTGGAATCTTTGGATAAAAAAGTTGACCAGCAAACAGCCAAAATCGATCAAAACACAGAATGTCTAAATAGATTAACTGGACAAGTAGCACAGAATGTACAAGCAATTGGAGAATTGAAGGAGGATGCAGGTGAAAATCGGAAATTGGCTGAGGATACCAGCCAAAGACTTGGAAAGTTAGAAAAAGAGGTAAGACCACTCTGTAAACAAGTAGGTGAACATCAGACCTATCTTTCTATGATAGAACTGCAGAACAGGGAGACTAACTTAAGGATAATGTCGGTACCAGAAGCGGAAGAAGGCAACCTAGCTGAGTTTCTGACTAAAGAATTTTCCAAGTTTTGGAACTTAGAGGAAAAAGACTTTAAAATCGTATCAGCTTTTAGGCTTGGAAGACTTATAAAGAAAGAGAAGCCCAGAGACTGTCTGATAACATTGAGATCAAAGGAGGAAAGGGACAGGATTTTGGGCCTGCATTACGGAAAGTCACTGGACATTTCGGACAAGAGAATTGAAATTTACAAGGACATTCCTAAACAACTGTTGGACCTTAGATCTGATTATTTGGAACTAGTAAGACTGTTGAGGAGCAATTCAATCATCTTCAGGTGGGATTTTCCCCAAGGATTATCTTTCACTTTTAGAGGGAAGATTAAAATTAGAACACTGGAAGACAGAGATAAGTTTCTGACTGCATACGGAGAGGACCTTCAAAAAGGACTTGAACTACCCTCGGGGCCTGAACCACCAGGGGTACCTGCACCCTCGGACCCTGAAGACCCGGAGAACAAAGTTCCACCCTAAGGAAAATAACCAGATTTATTCAGGATGTCTCTGCAACTTTTGAGCTGGAATATAAATGGCTGTAACATCCCGGAAAAAAGGAGGAAAATTTTTCATATATTAAAAAAGGAACAATTGGACATTATTTGTTTACAAGAAACACATGTGACTAGGCTCCACAGAAAAGTGTTAATAAATAAAAGGCTTGGCCAGGAATTCATATCTTCGGACATAGTAAAGAAGAGAGGCGTGGTGATATACGCAAAAGAGAGCCTTTCACCTAAATTTTTATTCAAAGATGAACATGGAAGAATTTTGGCAATCGAAATACAACATCAAGGAGAGAAAATTCTGATATTAGGAATTTATGCCCCAAATGAAGGGAAATCGGAATTTTACAAGAAGTTGCATGAGATTATGCTGGACTATCTGGACTATAACAACATCATTATGATGGGAGATATGAACGGGGTCGTATCAACTAACATGGATAAGTCACAAAGCCAAAATGTTACAAAAGACGGAAGACTACCAAAGACCTTCTTTGAAATGACAGACAATATGGATTGGATTGATATCTGGAGAATGAAGAACCCCTTGGGAAGAGAAGGAACATTTTTCTCTGAAGCCCAGCTGACTTGGACAAGAATCGACCAAATATGGATAACTAGAGGTCTGGCACCCAAGGTCAGAAAGGTGGAAATCTGCCCAAAGACCTGCTCCGACCATAATGCACTGAAAATGGACATGACATTATTACCAACCGGTTCCTTCAGATGGAAGATGAATGACAATTTGTTTAGAGATCAGGAGATCATTAAGAAGGCCCAAAAAGTTTTGAAGGACTACTTTGAGATAAACATGAACACTACGGTGGAAAAAAGAACTATTTGGGATGCAAGTAAAGCCGTGATGAGGGGGTTCTTGATACAACAGAATGCTGTAAAGAAAAGAACACAAAATGAGAGGAAAGATAAGATCTTGGAGAAAATTAAAGAATTAGAGAAGAAGTTAAGATTAAATCCGAAGTCACAGCCGATTCTGAGAGAAATCAAACTTCATCAAGCACAATATTCTAAACTGATAAACCAGGAAATAGAGTGGAAGATTAAACTAATGAAACAAAAAACCTTTGAATCGGCAAACAAATGTGGGAAACTGCTAGCTTGGCAGTTGAAGAAGAGACAAAAATTAAATACAGTTACAAATCTGGAAATTGAAGGAAGAAATATTCAGAACCCCGCGGAGATTAGAAAATGTTTTCAGAAATATTTCAAGAAATTATACACTCAAGGGCCGCAGGATGAGGTTGAGATTAAACAATTTTTGGGAAAAAAATGGACTAAAAAAACTGTCGCAAGAAAATAGATCACTCCTGAATAGCAAAATAACACGACAAGAGATTGAACAAGCCATTCAGAACATGCAATTGGGCAAATCTCCAGGGCCAGATGGGCTGACCTCCAAGTATTATAAGACATTAAAAGACTACTTGATACAACCACTGATAGAGGTCAGCAATGAAATTATAGAGGGGAAGAGGGCGCCGGAATCGTGGAAGGAAGCTTTCATCACATTGATACCCAAATCGGAGTCTGAAAAGACACAACTTAAGAACTATCGTCCCATCTCCCTTTTAAATGTGGATTACAAAATATTTGCAGATGTTTTGGCAAGTAGATTTAAAAAAGTTTTAAATGAAGCAATTCATAAAGACCAGGCAGGCTTTCTCCCAGGTAGACACATGTTTGCTAATACAAGGAACATTATTGACATTTTGGAACTCCTGCAAACAGACATAAACACAAAAGCAGTGCTAATCTTCATAGACGCGGAGAAGGCCTTTGATAATATCTCTTGGAAATTTATGAAGGGAAATTTAAAAGAAATGGGAGTGGGACGGGGTTTTGAAAATGGGATTGAGGCAATATATTCAGAACAAAAGGCCAAATTGATAGTTAACAATGTGGTTACAGAAGAGTTCAAAATTGAAAAAGGAAGACCACAAGGCTGCCCGATTTCCCCTTTGTTATTTATCTCGGTTCTGGAAATGCTCTTAAATATGATTAGAGGGGACCGGTTGGTGGAAGGGATTCAGGTCGGAGCGAAACAATATAAACTTAAAGCCTTTGCAGATGACCTAGTTTTGACCCTGCAGGAGCCAGAATCTAGTACAAAAAGAGTATTACAATTGATTCAAGACTTTGGTCGGGTGGCGGGATTTAAACTAAATAAACAGAAAACTAAGGTGTTGGGAAAAAACTTGACAGATACAGAGTCAGAACGGTTTCAGAGAGAAACAGAACTAACTGTGGTTAAAAAAGTAAAGTACCTAGGGGTAAATATAACAGCAAAGAATCTGAGTCTATTTAAGGATAACTATGAAAAATGTTGGTCTGAAATTAAGAGAGACTTGGACAGTTGGACAAAATTGAAGCTTTCTTTGTTAGGCCGAATTGCTGCTATTAAGATGAATGTATTGCCAAAAATGTTGTTTTTGTTTCAAACATTGCAGATTGTGGACAAGACGGAGTGCTTCCGGAAGTGGCAGAGAGATATCTCTAAATTTGTCTGGCAGGGCAAAAATCCCAGAATTAAGTTTAAGATATTAACTGATGCAAAAGAAAGAGGGGGCTTTGCCCTGCCAGACTTAAAGCTGTACTATGAAGCCGCAGCTTTCTGCTGGCTAAAAGACTGGCTACTTCTCGAAGACACTGATGTATTGGACCTGGGAGGCTTTAACAATGCTTTTGGTTGGCATGCAGACTTATGGTATGACAAGGTTAAGATCAATAAGGCCTTTAAGAACCATAATGTCAGGAAAGCAGTATTTAATGTCTGGACAAAATACAAAGACTTATTGGCAAACAAAACTCCAAGGTGGCTTTCACCTCTGGAAGCTAAGGCCCGAAAAAGACCCAATATGGAGGCCAAATGGCCAAAATATTGGGAAATATTAGAAAAAGATGGAGACAATTGGAAATTGCAGAGTTTGGAGAAAATGAAGGATAAAGTGCGAGACTGGTTACATTATGCTCAGATTAAAGAAGTCTTTAAAAACGACAAAAAGTTAGGGTTTCAGGTGGAGAAATCGAAGTTGGAAACAGAATTGTTAGAACCAAAGACTAAGGTACTATCAAGAATGTATAACTTGCTGTTAAAATGGAATACACAAGACGAAATGGTTAAATCGGCTATGATAAAGTGGGCACAGGACATTGGGCATAACATTATGTTTGAGGATTGGGAAAGGTTGTGGACCACTGGGCTGAACTTCACTGCATGTAATGCTCTGAAGGAAAATGTAATGAAAATGATATATAGATGGTACATGACCCCAGTTAAACTTGCCAAAATATACCATTTGTCTGAAAATAAATGTTGGAAATGTAAAGAAAGTGAAGGAACATTCTTTCACCTCTGGTGGACTTGCCCTAAAGTGAAGGCCTTCTGGGAAATGATATATAATGAGTTGAAAAAGGTATTTAAGTATACCTTCACTAAGAAACCAGAGGCCTTCCTTCTGGGTAATGTCGGTCAGAAGGTGCTAAAGAAGGACCGAACATTTTTTATGTATGCAACAACGGCAGCAAGGATACTCATCGCTAAGAACTGGAAAACTCAAGATCTACCCACACTGGAAGAATGGCAGATGCAACTGATAGACTATATGGAACTGGCCGAGATGACCGGCAGAATCCGAGACCTGGGAGAAGAGAGGATTGAAGAAGACTGGAAGAAATTCAAGATTTATTTACAAAAATACTGTAATTTGGTTGAATGTTAAGAAGGATGCTAGATCAAAATAACTGTCCACCACTAAATTAGATTTGAATTTGATGATAAGTGAGATTAAGGAAAATATAAACCTTTTGGAGAACTGCTAGATTGTACTTAAATGAGCGGATATAAGATCGTAAACAAGATGATAATTTGCTTGAAAATTGATGTAAGTGGGAGCGGGAGACGTGAGGGAGTCCAAAGAAGTGATGAAATTATGTTATGATATAAGTAATGTTGTTTATTATTTATGCATTTGTATTCAAAAATTTTAATAAATATTTATAAAAAAATATATATTTGTGATGGTTTGTTCTTTTCTCAAATCATTCCCAAGCGTAGGATCAGAACCACTGTTATACATTGTCCACAAGGTCACACTCCTGTCTTGCTCAGCTGACTCAGTCCTGTTGCCAGGCCTAAACCCAGTTTGGAACAACAATTTCTATTTCTATTGTTGTTGTTTTTATATTTCTACCCCACCCATCTGACTGGGTTGCCCCAGCCACTCTGAGCAGCTTCCAACCTATATGATGATTTGTGTTCTCCCAAGAATGTGTGCAGCTGTCCCACCACAACCCTCTCCAGCCCCTTCCCTCAAAAGGGGTATTTGTGACCAGTCAATAGTGCTTTCTGTCTTTAATTACACAACCTGAATTTGCCAATATGTGATGGAATCCCACCCCACAATAGCAACTGCTTAGAAGAGCCCTAATTCAGCATGTTTGACATGGATTAAGGAATGGATAGTATTAAAAAAAAAACCACACACTAGATAGTTGGATCTGGAAGGATATGGTTGCTACACATATCTGTGATATGAAAAAGTGAAGGTCCGTAAACGGCTTTTTTCCCCAGCCAGAACTTAAGCAAACTTAGTTTTGGGAGAATGGGCACTTACAGAGATCCTGTGCCTTTAATTAGCAGTTGCTCTTCTTCGGAGGAGGAAGAAAACAAAGGGCTGTGGGGAGAGAATGAATCTGAGAGGGGAGGGCCATTTCCAGGGCCCAGCCCCTCTCGGAGCAGAGGTAGAAGGGGGGCTGGGATTAGGAAATGGATTTGCTGGGGGAAGAAGCAGAAGTTGCCATTCAAGGCAACTGACTGATCATAATGGTGTCGTTCTTTGAACTCTTGTAAATACTTCGAAGCTACCAATAAATCACTGTAAAAATGGCTGGATTCCCGGATTGCTTATCTCAGCTAGCATTCACAGCACTTCTCCAACAGTGCCATTTCCATTCTAAGAGAACAAGGGAGGTGATCAGGGTGAGTTCCAGCACCTCTTTTTCTAGAAAAATACCACTATGCATAAAGACTTCTTAAATCACTCTGTGATGAATTTATTTGGATTATGGACCAGGTATAATTATCTACTTGAAAGGAAAACACCACTGTGGTTATCCCCCATAGAGGGTTGTGCTCAAAAAGAAATATGAAGGAGAATTGGGGGGCTTACAAAGATATATTGTTATGCTGAAAACAGTTATAAGCTTAAAAAAAGAAAAGAAAAGCAAGACCTGGTAGTGGGTTGGTATCAGTATCAAGTAAATGAACTATTTAAGAAGGATGTGTTTTATGGAACAAGGATCTGGTACTGAATGGGGTTGCTTGACAGTAATGAAAAACTGATTTCTAAAATATTATTAGAATGGGACACTAAAGATGAATTGGTTAAGGCAACAATGACACAGTGGGCCAAAGACCTAGGTCATAATATTGATATGGCTACTTGGGATAAGTTATGGAATTTACGGCTTGTTATACATTAAGAGAAAACGATCTTAAAATCATGTACAGGTGGCATTTAATGCTAAATAAACTTGCCAAGATATATAAAAATGTGTCAAGTAAATGCTGGCGATTTAAGCAGGTAGATGAGTCTTTCTTTCATTTGCGGTGGACATGTAAAAAATCTAAACATTTTTGGAAAATGATATTAATGAAATGAAGAAAATGTTTAAATGGGCTATTCCCCAAAGAACAGAAGCTTATAATATATATATTATAATCAAATCAAATTGCAGATAGGTTTCAAGATAAAAGCAGCGGAAGAAAAATGACCAAAAAGTTGTAAAAGAGAATTTTTCATAATAGATGAAAATATAATGCAGTAGAAAAGGTCTGAACAAAAATGCTGTTGTGGTGAGGGTGGGAAGTCAGCTTAAGAAACAATGTATTTGATTTAAAGGTTATTGTGAAAATATGTGATATAAACCCTAACTAGAGCTATTTTTCTAGAAAAAGAGTTTGCTGGCTCTTACCATGTTCTTTTAGAATGGCAATGGTGCCCACCTGAGAGGTGCCAGAAATGATTTCTTGTAAGTTCCCCCTGAAAAGAGGGAGTTAAATAGACAAACACAAAAAGAGGCTGCCAGTTTGCCCTCATGTAGGAAGTGAAGCCAAACATGCTATTTGGAAACAGTCCTGCAGTTGCTGAGAGGCTCCCTCAGGCCACACCGTAAACCATCCGTGTTTGTATCTGGCCTTTTTTCCTGAGGGGTGTGTATACTGGTGTCAGAAGCAGGGACACATGCTCTGAACCACCGAGGTGTGCCAAGGTCTTGACCCCGTATGCCTGTCTAATGTTCGTATACACCTTGTCAAGAGTATTTTCTCCTTTTGTTGCACACTCAATGTGCTGATGGAATTTTGGGAGTACTGTCCTCACATCTGTGTGATTGAAGTCCCCCGCAATAATGTGCACAGCCTCTGGGTATCTGCTCAATTTAGCATTGATGGTTTCATGCATACTACTCATGGCCCTGCATGCATTTGCAGTTGGTGCTATGTACACCGCTGTTAACACCACTGTTGTAAATTCCCGGGGAAGATAGAAAGGTCTGCATTTAATTGTCACTTTCCATTTATAACTTCATTTTTGTTTCTCAGAATCTTAGCTTTATCATTTAGTTGCTTCATTTCTCCGTACATTTGTATAGTGGGTTCTTCTGTTTCATCAGATGTTCCTTCTAGTCTTGACATAGTTTCATCTAGATCCTCTATGTCATTTCTTATTCCACTTTTCCATTTCAATAATCTCTGGTTTACTTTGATTCCTCATTTCATTGACTGTTCCTTCTAATCTTTTCCATTTTTAATCTATTTTCCCCCCTTCAAAGTTTCTATTTTACTATTGAGAGACTTTGTTTACTCTGCTATCGTCTGCTTAAGAGCAGTCACAGAAAAAGGAGTTTCCAACTAAACATCAAGAAGAACTTTCTTACAGTAAGAGCTGTTGGACAGTGGAAAGGCCTCACTCAAGAGGTGGTGGACTCTCCTTCCTTGGAGGTTTTTAAGCAGAGGTTGGGTGGCCATCATCTGTCAGGGATGCTTTTGTTGAGATTCCTGCATTGCAGGGGGTTGGACCAGAAGACCCCCAGGGATCCTTCCAAGTCTAAGATTCTATGATCATATGGTGTTCTCAAAGTGACCTGCAGAGATTCATTGATACTTGAAACACTGAGACTTGAGAATTCAGCTTCTGGGTCCCATGTATCCAGGTCTAACAATGTCTGTGCCCCCGATCAAACATTGCCAAATACCAAGTATTAGTGTGTGTCCTTTTGGAGTGTTTCTGATGTGACTGGGCAGTAAGAACACTACCAGCCCACTCCTCATTGACAGAACAGTTAAAAATGTTTGCAATGGAAGAAGAAGAAGAGTTTGGATTTGATATCCCGCTTTATCACTACCCTAAGGAGTCTCAAAGCGGCTAACATTCTCCTTTCCCTTCCACCCCCACAACAAACACTCTGTGAGGTGAGTGGGGCTGAGAGACTTCAGAGAAATGTGACTAGCCCAAGGTCACCCAGCAGCTGCATGTGGAAGAGCGGGGAAGCGAACACGGTTCCCCAGATTACGAGACTACCACTCTTAACCACTACACTACACTGGCTCTCAATGGAAGCCTGTATCTTGTGAAAAACAAAACCAGTGCTGGATTCTAGATTCAAAGAATACCAGGAGCTCTTGTTTAAAAAAAAAAGGAAAAGGAATGCAGTGCAGGAGATAAGGAAATTTTGTTCACAAACTCACGTTACTGTAGCATCCACACCACTAACCCATTCGACACCATGAGGTTTCTTTGGGTTCTTCTTGACGCCAATCCAGAAATTGTGTTTCTTATTCCTAGCTTCTGTATCTATATAGATCTTCAACAGAACAGAACAAATCAGACTCAAAGTCTTTATTGGGCATGTAGGGCTATAAACGAAAGTGTCATGTTTAGGAATTTTTGAGAATTCTGCTGGAAACAGAGGCAGAAATTGCTACTGTTTACTTATTTGTCCCGTGTATAGCTTGGAAATTTATTAGGTAGTTATTTTCTAAAATAAAAAAATCCATTGTTCACCATCTAAGTCTCAAATCAGCTTACAACAATAAAAACATACAAAATAAAAAAATTAAGCATAACTCTCAGGAATGTAAAATCTCAAAAATGTAACCAAAAAACCTTATACAGTGGTACCTCAGGATGCGAACGGGATCTGTTCCGGAGCCCCATTCGCATCCTGAATAAAATGTAAGCCGCGACTGCACGGGTCGTGTTTTGCCGCTTCCACGCATGTGCGCAACATCATTTTGAGCATCTGCACATGCGTGAGCAGCGAAACCCGGATGTAACACGCTCCGTTACTTCCGGGTTGCCGCGGAGCGCAACCTGAAAGCACTCAACCTGAAGCACATTCAACGCGAGATGACTGTAAAAGATCTGAAAAATATCTGTGATTCAATCCAAATATGATAGGTAATTGCTGCTGATGATGATACAGTGGTGCCTCGCAAGACGAAATTAATTCGTTCCGCAAGTCTTTTTGTCTTGCGAGTTTTTCGTCTTGCGAAGCACGGTTTCCCATAGGAATGCATTGAAAATCAATCAATGCGTTCCTATGGAAACCGCCTTCAGACCAGGTCCGGGGACAGTCTGTCCCCCAACCTCTTCTGAAGGCCGGCGGGCGGCGAAAGTCTTTGCTTCCCCCCCCGCCTGCCTTCCTGGGACAGCGGAGACTTCTCCGCTGTCCCGGGGCGATCTTAAAATGCTGGCGGGTGGCAGCGAAGCCATCCCCCAGCATTTTAAAAGAGGTCCAGGACCTCTTCTGAAGGCTGGCGGGGGGCAAAAGTCTTTGTCCCCCCTGCCTGCCTTCCCGGGGGCTTTTAAATCACCCCGGGACAGCGGAGAAGTAAAAAACCCCGGGACCTCTTCTGAAGGCCGGCGGGGGGCGAAAGTCTTTGCTCCCCCCCCCCGCCTGCCTTCAAAAGCCATCCGGGATAGCGGGAAGTGCTTCCCTGCTATTCCGGACTGCTTTTAAAATGCTGGCGGTGGGGAGCAAAGCCTTTCGGCCCCCGCCAGCCTTCCTGGACCTCTTCTGAAGGCCAGAGGGGGGGGGAAAGGCTTTGCTCCCCACCGCTAGCATTTAAAAGAGGTCCCCGGAGATTTCCCTATGGGCTTTCTTCTTGCGAAGCAAGCCCATAGGGAAATTCATTTTGCGAAGCGCCTCCAAAACGGAAAACCCTTTCGCCTAGCGGGTTTTTCGTCTTGCGAGGCGTTCGTCTTGTGGGGCACCACTGTAATTTCAATCTGGAAACAAAACATATTTGATTACATTTCCCCCAATTGAATTACATTTCATCTGGACTGAAATAAATGGAGTGGAATAATGTAATGAGGACATAATTTGCGTAATTATATAATAGTTTAAATTACTCAAGCCCATCAATAAGTGGTGCAATGTTTTGTTGTCAGACTTTGCGTGGATTGGTAGCAATGCTTCTGAATGCCAGCTGCTGGAGAATGTGGGAGGGGAAGAGTGCTTTAGTGCTTGGATCCCACTCATGGGTTTCCCACAGGCATCTCTTTGGCCACTATGACAGCAGGATACTGGACTAGATGGGCCATTTGCTGATCCAGCAGGCTCCTCTTATGTTCTGATGGGTTGTAGATATGCCATTCTGCATATCTATGTTCCATTTGTGAGTCCTAGAGCGTGAAACAGGCACCACCAAAAGTGGAGAGAACTGAAATTGTCTTGCCTCTCTGGCTGCAGGTGACCTTTGTAGGCACCGAAAAGGAATAAAACTCATATGTATGGTGCAGCTGATCAATGGGACACAGTACAGTAGTGGGCAGCCTGAGGAAGCTCCATCAGACCTTGATTCCTGCCCATAAACCCTAGAGTGAGAGGCCAGGGTGAGGCCAGCAGGCTCAGGAGAGATGTTGTTGGGAGAGATGTTGGAGTCACCTGTGAGTTTGCTTGAGTCCTGGGATGGTGGGTTTACTCCTGAGAGAGTCATTAGACTAAGAGGTGTTCACTGTAGATAAAGGGTTAGCAAAATTCCAGTTCTGATATCAGTATATTTTTATTAGTGTTGTATGATCAATGGTTTGATTTTATACTTTTGTAATATTTGTGTTTGTAATCTGCTCTGCCCTGTTTAGAGATATTTCTATATATTAAGCAGTATAGAAGTGGTTTACAGGTAAAATAATAAATGAAACCATTAGCCTGTGCAAGATTATTCCTAATTTGTATGTGTCCAGCTCACCTGTTCTTCCTGGTTTGTAATGGAAGCCATTTGGGTATTAACCTCCTGACATCTATTCACAGCAGCTGCCCATGATACTTTGTCATTGGAAAACAAGTAGATGTTCCATCTAAAGACCCTCCATCCTGAATTAAGTTTCTGCCGAATATCATCTTTGATCCAAGCCAGAAAAAGAGCAAAACAGGAGATTTAGTGTGTAGTAGGTCTGTGCGGATTTTTCTTGTGCTTTTCTTCTAAAAATTAATAAATTACAAACTCAAAATGAATTACATGCATCTATTTCATTACAATCTCTCATAATGTATTTAAAGTAGCAGCTTATAAATACATGAGAAGAGCTCTGTGGGATCAGGTCAAAATGGGCCCATGTAGGCACTGTGGTCTAAACCACTAAGCCTCTTGGGCTTGCCAATTAGAAGGTTGGCGGTTCGAATCCCCACAACAGGGTGAGCTCCCATTACTCGGTCCCAGCTCCTGCCAAACCTAGCAGTTCGAAAGCATGCCAAAAAGTGCAAGTAGATAAATAGGTACCACTCCGGCGGGAAGGTAAACAGCATTTCCGTGCTCTGCTCTTGTTTCACCAGAAGCGGCTTAGTCATGCTGGCCACATGACCCAGAAAAACTGTCTGTGGACAAACACCAGCTCCCTCGGCCTGTAAAGCAAGATGAGCGCTGCAACCCCAGAGTTGTTCACGACTGGACTTAACTGTCAGGGGTCCTTTACCTTTTTTAGTCCAGCAACCCGCTTTCACAGCAGCCAGCCAGATACCTCCATGGGAAGCCCACGTGCAGGATCTAAGCACAACAGGGCTCTCCTCAGTTGTGATTCTTAGCAACCGGGCCTCAGAGGCATCCCTACCTCGAGAATGTGGCCCTGGTTTCACTATGGAATGGCATGGTGAACTGGGCAGCTGCCATTATGACACCCAAGCCACCTCTCCAGTCTTGTGGAGCTGACTGGTTCCTTGGTATTCTGGTGAGCTTTGTGCTATGAAGCGAGCCAGATGAAGACTAGAGCACAAGTGGCTCAAGATTACTTCTTCTTCTTCTTCTTCTTCTTCTTCTTCTTCTTCTTCTTCTTCTTCCTCTTCCTCTTCCTCTTCCTCTTCCTCTTCCTCTTCCTCTTCCTCTTCTTCTTCATTTGTACCCCACTCATTTGGCTGGGTTGCCCCAGCCACTCTGGGTGGCTTCCAGCATATATAAAAACATAGTAAAACATTAAACCTTAAAAGCTTCCCTATACCGGGGTGCCTTCCTAAATGTTATATACAGTAGTACCTTGGGTTAAGAACTTAATTCGTTCCGGAGGTCCGTTCTTAACCTGAAACTGTTCTTAACCTGAAGCACCACTTTAGCTAATGGGGCCTCCCGCTGCCGCCATGTCACCACCACACAATTTCTGTTCTCATCCTGAAGCAAAGTTCTTAACCCGAAGTATTATTTCTGGCTTAGTGGAGTCTAACTTGAAGCGTCTGTGACCTGAAGCATCTGTAACCCGAGGTACCACTGTAATTACTCATCTCCTTAACAACTGATGGGAGGGCGTTCCGCAGTGTGGGCGCCACTGCTGAGAAGGCTCTCTGCCTAGTTTCCTGTAGCTTCACTTTTCACAGTGAGGGAACTGCCGGAAGGCCCTTGATGCTGGACCTCAGTGTCCAGGCAGAACAATGGGGGTGGAGACACTCCTTCAGGTATAAAGGACCGAGGCCATTTAGGGCCGTTTAGACTTGCACTGAAGTCATCCAAACACTGCTTGGAGGACATAACCATGCCAACAATGGACCAGTGCAAGCAGCAAGGATCATTGGGCAGCTTGCACTGCATTTTCTCTAGTGCAGGGGTCGGCAAACTTTTTCAGCAGGGGGCCAGTCCACTGTCCCTCAGACCTTGTGGGGGCCGGACTATATTTTGAAGGGGGAAAAAGAAGGAAGGAAGAATTTCTATGTCCCACAAATAACCCAGAGATGCATTTTAAATAAAAGCACACATTCTACTCATGAAAAAACATGCTGATTCCCAGACCGTCTGTGGGCCAGATTTAGAAGGTGATTGGGCCAGATCCGGTCCCTGAGCCTTAGTTTGCCTACCCATATGCTAATGACTATATGCCTGGCCACTTGCCTTGACTTCTGTCCCTCTTTGCTTCTTATATCTAACAGAAAGTAGTTAGTGCTTCATTGCATGAGGGGATGGTCCCTGCTGCCTTGAAAGAGGTGGTGGTGTGACTACCAGTGGCGTAGCGTGGGGGTGCAGGGGGGCCGGCCGCACCGGGCGCAACATCTGGGGGTTAGGGTTAGCGGGTGCAAATCCACGGGTTAGGGGGCGGAAATTACTTGCCTTGCCCCGGGTGCTGACAACCCACGCTACGCCACTCCTAAAGAAACTAGTCATAGACCCCTTAGACCCGGGTTTCCCAAACTTGGGTCTCCAGCTGTTTTTGGACTACAGCTCCCATCATCTCTAGCTAGCAGGACCAGTGGTCAGGGATGGTGGGAGTTGTAGTCCCAAAACAGCTGGAGACCCAAGTTTGGGAAACCCTGCCTTAGACTTAAATCTATTCTGACCCATCACAAATACCTTTGGGGGTGGGGAGTTAGGGGGAGGTGATGGAAAAAAATAGTGGTGAGGCAGCTACAGGGATTCTTGGATGACAGAGATTTAGATCCATTCGAATCTGGATTCAGGCCTGGTCATGGGACAGAGTTACCCTTGATTACATTGAGGGATGACCTCGGCAAGAGAACAGGACAAAGGGAGCACAACCTAGTTCCCGCTTCTTGATCTTTAGGTGGCTTTTGATACTACTGCCCATGGGATCCTTCTGGGCCAGCTCCATGGAATGGGAATGGGGGGCGCACTGTGCTGCAGTGGTCCAGAGAGTAGCATTGATCAAGTGCTTTTTTGCCCTCATTGTGGTTATTTTTTATTTATTTATATTATTTATTCAATTTATATACCACCCATTATCAAAAGATCCCAGGGCAGTGTACAACATTAAAAACACATTACAGAACAACAGTAATAAAAACATAATTTAAAGCATACTGAGAGACAGTCTAGAAGAAGAAGAGAAGAACAGTTTGGATTTGATATCCCGCTTTATCACTATCCTAGGGAGTCTCAAAGCGGCTAACATTCTCCTTTCCCACAACAAACACTCTGTGAGGTGAGTGGGGCTGAGAGACTTCAGAGAAGTGTGACTAGCCCAAGGTCACCCAGCAGCTGAATGTGGAGGAGCGGAGACGCGAACCCAGTTCACCAGATTACGAGACTACCGCTCTTAACCACTACACCACACTGGCTCTAATAATAAAGCCTAATAATAAAACAATCATAATAACAACAGTCCTCTAACCCACACTTTCACGAGCCACAGATTATTTAACAGCCATAGGCCTGGGTAAAGAGGAATGTTTTTGCCACCACAGAAAAGGCATGTTTTCATGTTGTAACCCTTCGCACACCTCTGGGATGGGGGGACATAGAGAAGGGCCTCAGAAGACAAGCCCAGGGTCCGGGTCAGTTTGCATGGGGAGAGGCAATCCTATTGAAGTCCTGAGCCATGCAAGGCTTTACAGTGGTGCCTCGCAAGACGAAAAGAATCCGTTCCGCGAGTCTCTACGTCTTCTGGTTTTTTCGTCTTGCAAAGCAAGCCCATTAGCGGCTTAGCGGATTAGCGCTATTAGCGGCTTAGCGGGCTTAGCGGATCAGCTGATAAGTGGCTTAGCAGCTTAGCGGATCAGCTGTTAAGCGGCTTAGCGGCTTGAGAAAAAGGGGGGAAGGAAAAAAAACCCGCAGGAACTCGCAAGACATTTTCGTCTTGCGAAGCAAGCCCATAGGAAATTCGTTTTGCGAAGCACCTCCAAAACGGAAAACCCTTTCGTCTAGCGGGTTTTCCATCTTGCGAGGCATTCGTCTTGCGGGGCACCACTGTAGAGTTCAACACCAACACTTTGAAATGGGCCCGGAAACTGCTCAGCAGCCAATGCAGTTGTGCCAGGATTGGTGTTATATGCTCAAACTGTCTTGTTCTGGTGAACAATCTGGCCATTGCATTTTGCACCAGCTGAAGTTTCCAAACAGTCTTCGGAGGCAGTATAACACATTGCAGTATTCCAACCTAGGGGCTACCAGGGCTTAGAATGCAGAGGTCAGGCTACCCCTGTCCAGATAGGGATTTCAGCTGGGCTGAAAGAAGGCACTCCATGCCACTGAGTCCACTTGGACCTCAAAAGACATGTGGTTACACTATTGAGTGGCACAGGGCACTATTTTAACCCCAATATTATTCAATGTTTATATGAAGCTGCTGGGAGTGGCCATTTGGAGTTTTGGGGGAAGGTGCCATCAGAACACTGAGGACACTCCACTCTATTTCTCAATAACATGTGAATCAGCAGAAGCTACACAGGCCTTTGACTGGTGCCTGGACACAGAGATGAGATGGATGAGAGGAAATAAGCCAAGCATGAATCCTGGGAATACAACAGCACTGTGTGGGAGTAGTTCACTTGGCCACAAAATTGGTACAACTGCCTGTCCTGGGTAGAGTTGCAATCCTTCTAAAGGAGCCGGTATGCAACTAGAGGTGCTCCTGGATTGAGCTTTGTCACTAGAAGTGCCTTTTACCAGCTGTGCTTGACCTACCCCAAGCAGCCCACCCCCATACATTCGAGAGCCATGTAGAAAAGTGACCTTCAGAAGGTGGAGCCTAAGGGGAGGCTCCTTTTCCACTCCGGTTCTTCATCACGATGGTCTCAGCATTACTTACCAATTTCATGTTGCAGTTCTTCGTTGAGCATGGTCAGATTGACAAAGTAGTCCGATAAGTTCACAACCATTGCAAATTTCCCATGATCTAAAAGGTTTACAAGAATCCAGGTCAAGATCTTAAATCACAATCTATATCTATTTCAAATCATCTTCCTACATTCTCCCATGCAGGGGAGCATCAGGCTTAATGTTGCATTTTAATCTTGTTTTTTAAGTTGTATTTCAATCAATTGTTTTTATACCTGGTGTTAGCCGCCCTGAGCCTAGTCTTGGCTGGGGAGGGCAGGGTATAAATAATAATAATAATAATAATAATAATAATAATAATAATAATAATAATAACTATTATTATTATTAGGCTCATGGGTACATTTGCATATGCTGAGAAAAATCAGGACACGGGCCATGCGCCTCCTTCCCAAAGTCTGGGAAGCTTCTGCCCACCTAGTCCAGCATCCTGTTCTCACAGTGGCCAACAGTGGGAAACAGGATCCGAGCAGAAGAGAATCACCCCCTCCTGTGGCTTCCAGCAACTGAGATTCAGAATCATTGCTGCCTTCAAGTGTGGAGACACAGCAGCGTTAGAAATCAGCCAGGCGCTGGGCGCATTTTACACCATTTGCAACCAAGTGAAGATGCCCAGATGCCAGGACGGCACCTGACGTCTCCACCATCTGGAGGTGCATGCCTGGGGAAGAAGACGCGGTGCTCTGACAGGGTGCAAGAGCTAACCCACCTCCTTACCAAAGCTGGGCAAAAGCTGCTCATGTTTTGGGAAGGAGGCGGGAGAGCTCTTGCACCCTGCCAGAGCATTGCGCCTTCTTCTTTAAGTGCTTGCAATGGTTCCCATGTTTCTTTGGGGGAAGTCAAGCACTTTAAATGTGTGCTGAATGAGCTTTAAATGTATGTAAGGTAAAGGTAAAGCACCCTGGACAGTTAAGACCAGTCAAAGGTGACTATGGGGTGCGGCGCTCATCTTGCTTTTCAGGCCGAGGGAACCAGCATTTGTCCACAGACAGCTTTCCAGGTCATGTGGCCAGCAAGACTAAACCGATGTTGGTGTGGATATGACCTTGTGCTCCTCACCAGCCTAAGTTGAAGGGGTACTACTTTGATGGGGCCCTTGGCACAGTTTTCAACCCAGCCTTGGCCATCTCCTATTTTGAGAATTTAAGGACCAAATGCCCATGTGTGCATGTCAGAAGAAGCATGCAAAGCCCAGGGGAGGCGCAGGTATGGTGAACACGGCCAGGTGCAGCTTAGAGGGACCTGGAGCAAAGTAGCCTCTGATGAGCCTCTTACTCGGTCAGGGTTATTTGGTTGTGGGAAGCATTAGCACCAGTCTAGATGCCTGCTTAGTGTCACACAATGCTCACAATATAGCATCACTCTCAGGAACTGTAGGGAATTAATATGGCACATAGATGCAGACATCTGGTGCTGCTTTGATCATTGAGTTGCAGGTGACTCTGGTAGACCCTAAGGAAGGGTCTTAGGCAGTGATTTCTGAGCTCCACAGGGAGCCATCTGTTATATAAGCATAAATAGACAACACATCCCCCCCCCAGAAAAGTCTGCAATACAGATAGATAGATAGATCTGAGAGATAGAGAGATAGATAGAGATAGAGATAGAGATAGAGATAGAGATAGAGATAGATAGATGATAGATGATAGATGATAGATAGATAGATAGATAGATAGATAGATAGATAGATGATAGATAGATAGAGATAGAGATGATAGATAGATAGATGATAGATAGATGATAGATAGATATAGATATAGATAGATAGATAGATAGATAGATAGATAGATAGATAGATAGATAGATAGAGATAGAGAGAGAGAGAGATAGAGAGATAGATAGAGAGATAGAGATTTTGTTTTTTTAATGTTGAGTCAGTCCATTACAGGCTTTGTGACAAAAGTCATTTCCAGCCTAAGATATGCCTGGGATTCACTTCCAGACCAGCGCTGTTAGCTAACGGGTCACAGTCTGCACTCCTGTCAGTTTGAGGCAGAGAAGCAGGATAAGATTATAGAGCAAAAGGGGAAAGCTGAGGCATGGCTACCCCAATGCTCAAGACCCGTGGACCATCCGGGAATCAGTGTGTTTTTACATGAGTAGAATGTGTGCTTTTATTTAAAATGCATCTCTGGGTTGTTTGTGGGGCATAGGAATTCATTCTTTTTTTCTTTTCTTTTTTCAAAATATAGTCCAGCCCCCCACAAGGTCTGAGGGACAGTGGACAGGCCCCCTGCTGAAAAAGTTTGCTGACCCCTGCTCAAGATGCACGCCATGCTGACCCCCAGGATGCACGCTATGCTTCCGCGGGTCGCGCTACGTCCCCAGGAAGCGTGCCAGCCCTGCCCCCACCTGCTGTCCGCCCCCCGGTGCCAGAGCATGAAGCGCCGCCACTACTGATCAGAAGAGCCTAAGGATGTCTGATTGGTTTAGAATGACAACTGTGGGTTGCAATTGCTATGGGAAGTCTGATATAATTAATTGGTTGGTTATTTGTAATCACGTGTCTAGGTTAGAAGTGTGTAGGAGTAGATGCTTGTGAAGATCATTTCAGCCTCCCTCAGAATTTTTAGGAGGCTGACCCGATGGACTCCTTTATTCAGTAAAGTCCTATCTTTTCACTTGGAGCCTCCAACCTTTCTTTCGGGTTTCTGCTAGGGGCATATCCAGCCTAGGAAACTTTTTTTAAAAAAATCTATAAGACCGTCACATTTCACTGGCAATCCACCCCTTTCCCCAGCAGGCTTTATTCCAGCTGAGCAATTGGAATAGGCTTTTATTGTGAACCACTGCTATATTTTTATGACACGGTGGTGTATTAACATTTTCAGAAATGGAAAAATACTGGGGGAAACGACCCTAAGCAGTGTTGGGGAGACACTTGCAGAGAAAGAAGCTTTCTGAAAACTCTGACCAAAACACATTGCTTACCATTCAGACTGTTCCCCTTTGGGTAGTAGGTATTAGCAAAATCCCGAACCTTCTGCTGTGCTGCTAACACTTGCACATGCTTTTTATAATTGAGAACATCTAGAAAGAAAGGAGGAATGAAAGAGTGGGCATACCAACACACTAGTTTTATGCCAGCTGGAAGTGTGGTTCTACCCTATGTAAGTATACCTGAAGGGGCTTGCATGTGGAACAGGTGGAAGGAGGAGGAGAGGTCAGGTCGGGGCAGCAAAGGGGGCCAAGTTGTGGTGGAATTGCATCATGCTAGACCGATGGGCAGTGGCTGAGGAGGTGCAACAGCCAGAGGAAAGGAGGAAGAAGCAGAAGAGTTTGGATTTGATATCCCACTTTATCACCACCCGAAGGAGTCTCAAAGCAGCTAACATTCTCCTTTCCCTTCCTCTCCCACAACAAACACTCTGTGAGGTGAGTGGGGCTGAGAGACTTCAGAGAAGTGTGACTGGCCCAAGGTCACCCAGCAGCTGCATGTGGAGGAGCGGGGAAGCGAACCCGGTTCACCAGATTACGAGTCCACCGCTCTTAACCACTACACCACAACACTGGAGGGGGTAAGGGAGAGGTTGTTCCTTCTCCCTTCTGCCTGTTGCTGTTCACGCAGGGCCAGGCTCCTTGTCAGTCACACCAACAGCAATGCAACCACCATTTGGGGTTGGCTGAGCTCAAATATGGGGAAAAACATGTCCCATTTGAAGTCCGAACAGGACAGGGGACTCTTTTGTCTAAAACAGGGGCAATGCCATTTTTCTAGGGACAGGTAGTATCACTGCTGATTGCAACGTGAATCTACACCTGCCTAGTTCTGGGGTTCGCAACCCACAGCCCATGGGCCACAAGAGGCCCACAGAGGTCGTTTAACCAGCCCACAAGACACCTCCAAACCGAGCCGCCCAGTCGGCCTGTCCCCGTGCGCTACGCTAAACTGGCACAGTGTGATGCGGGGACTCGCTTCCGCGGTGGCAGAAATCACGTCTGCACAGACAGAGACGCCCGAAATCACCGGCCCACAGAGGGATCTCTGCTGGAGTGAACTGGCCCAGGCAAGGTAAACCTTGCTGACCCCTGGCCTAGTTAGTCACTAAAAGTCTTTGAGCTATTCAAGGGCAACACTGAAATGCCATTGAAATCACTGTGTGTGCGTGTGTAAAATTGGACTCTCATCTCGTTCACTGAAATCAAAGGGAAGATAAGGGGCTTCTTCTTGATGCCATTCTTTTCTCTCTCTTTTTTAAAGGATTCTTTACACTGAAGTTAAACCAGCTAAGGCAATGGGGGGGGGGGGGAGGTTCCTTTGCTAGAAGAGTTAAACTTACACACTGTGACCAATGCAACTGTTCCGAGGAAGAGGATCGTGGCAGCGCATGCGGCGGCAGCTTTACCCACAGGGGAGTTGACCCATGCTACTCCCCGTTTCCAAAGATCGTCGGTCTTACCTTAGAGGACAAGAGGACAGAAAACCTCACTTTTACCACCCCGCAGGGAAGCGATGGGCACAGTCAGTGCAAAGCAGAACTCCACACCCTGCCCATCATAGTGATGACAGGTGGATGTGTCTTTGGGGGGGGGAGCCATCTTGAGCAAAACTGGACTCCTTGGTGGGCCAGGATTGGCCTGCAGGCCAGAGGTTCTGCACCGCTAGTTTAGGGGGACACCTGGGCTCTCAACAGCTTTCTCCTTGGAGAGCTGACTAGGCGCCCAATAGCTAAGCAGGATCACAGTCCTCAGCTGCAGGCAACTCCACAGCAGGCCAGGAAGCCTGCACCAAATCCTTTGCACTGCACAACATGCACTTACTTGGAGTCTCGATACCTGTCTCCTCTTAGCAAAAGCAACGCTCCCACAGTTATCATCATCTCTGACAAACCTTCCTCACAGAGTTGCTATGGTGAGAAAGGAAAAGGAAGAGTTGTGCGCATTGCCTTGAAGTCCTGGGAAGAAGGACCAGATGGAAAGGAGGTGAATGGCTTGGAAGTCTGTGACCTACAGCGCCAAATCCATTATGCGCATGCACATGCACACACGATTGTGGGTTTGATTCCTATATGGGCCACCTGCAAATTCCTGCATTGCAGAGTGCCAGGGGTGGGGTGGGGGTTGGACTAGAAGATCCTAGGGGTCCCTTCCGACTCTGTGACTCTGTGATTCTGTGTGACCTTTTCCCAAGGACCTCAAGACAGTGAACCTCATTCCTCTTCTTCCTGTTAAGGATTACAACAAGCTGTAGGCACAGGCAGCTTTTTAAGCAGAAGCTCAATGGCCATCTCTCATGGATGCTTTAGCTGAGATTCCAGCATTGCAGGGGGCTGGACTAGATGACCCTTGGGGTTCCTTCCAACTCTATGATTTTATGAAAAATGTTAAATGTCAAAGAAATGATTGTGTAGATACCCTACCTCATATTCCCATACTGTAATATGAATTTGGTTAATTTTCTCCCTCTCTCTCTTAAACAATACATCACATACAAGGGCAGCGTTCTATACTATAACCACAAACAGTGCTACAAGGCACGGGACTGTAACAGCAATATATTGGTGATGAGAAGTTTTTAAATAAAGTTTCAGTGAGGCTTGCAAAGAACCATAGAGCACAAAAAAATAATATTCTTATATGGACAAATAATCATAAGTAGCTGACAGCAGGCAGGCTGTCCTATTTTAATTAGCTTCCTGAGATGATAACTGCAAAAGCATTCCCCCTGGAGGAATTAACAAGCAATTAGTTTCTAAGGTAGGTATCCACATGTCAACCACACAACCCGGAAACATTTCGATACCCTGATTGCAGGTTTCACTAGTGGGAGAAAGTCAGGTATGTTTATCTGCCCAAATAAGTTACTCGATTCCAATAGGACAACTGCAATGGTCCAAATTTTAGGCCCTGCCTATACTTTGCATTTGTAATTTTGTCTACTTGATTGTAAACTTCTTCTCATCAATATGTTGTTAGGTTAGAGTTCTGTGCCTTTCAGAACTATTCTGCAGTCGATATAAATACCACCAGTTATCTGCACAAAGCCAGTTCACAACCAACAGACTGACATGACCAGAGCCAGGGCCTTTTCAACTCTGGCTCCGGCCTGGGGGAATGCTCTGTCTCATGAGACCAGGGCCCTGCGGGATCTGATTTCTTTCCGCACGGCCTGTAAGACAGAGTTGTTCCTCCTGGCCTTCGGCTTGGTATCAATTTGATTCCCTCCTCCTCTTCTTTTTTCCTTTCTCCTCCTGTGTTGGAACTCCTATTTGGGGACTTCACTGGCTTTTTTCTGGCCCATGTAGGACCAGTCTTGGTGAAGACTTGACATTTTCACCCCAAAAAAGTTTTTGATTTGAGTTTCCATTGAAATGAGGCTGTATTTTAATGTTTTAATGTTGTATTTTAATCATGTTTTTAAGTTGTATTTCAATCAATTTGTTTTTATATCAGGTGTTAGCCGCCCTGAGCCGGGTCTTGGCTGGGGAGGGCGGGGTATAAATAATATTTATTTATTTATTTATTTATTTATTTATTTATTTATTATTATTAATAATAATAATAGCTCGGTTGGTAGAACATAATCTCAGGATTGTGAGTTCAAGCCCCACATTAGGCAAAATATTTCCGCATTGCAGGACGTTGGACTAGATGACCCTCGTGGTCCCTTCCAATTGCAGTTCTATGATATATTTCGGGGGGGGGATAATATAGGGTGGCAGTTTTAGCAGGAAACATACCATGACTTCCCTTTCGGAGATTGTAACATGTGGGACACACCTGCCTAGAAATACACTTTCTCCCATCTATGCCTCCCTACCCCACAATTGTTTTTTCTTATGGTGCCCCCACTGGAATTTCCTTCCATGTGCTGTGGAGCGTACAGACCCTTGGCTGCTGGTTGTGCTGGTTGTGCTGGTGCTTTCTTGGCAGCAGTTTCGGGCTTTTTACGTTGCGGGAGGTTCTTTTTCCCTTTCCCCTTTGTATCTGAAAAAGAGCAGTGGAAGCTTAATGTATACATGCTTATCAATATGGAGCCGCAACCAGCAATACCTAAACAATACCATGAAAGTTACATAGATAACAAAATACCCTTTAAACCAGGGTCAGCCTGCTCATTGGCCCTGAGGAGGACATCGGCTCAGGTGGCAGCCTATGAACACCTGAAAATGGTGGCAGACCTGGGCCCCTGAGGAACATGCTGCTCACTGCTGCCCAGGAAGAGCAGGGTTACCACTGCCTGATCCTCTCCAGCCCCCCTTTCCCTTCCCAACCACCTTCAGCACCATAGGGTTTCCCCAGGCCACCTCCAGTTGCCTCTGATTCTGCCCCTGATTCTGGACTGCTCTCTGCCACAGCCTCTTCCTGCTCACTAAACCTTGCTGCCTCTTCAGCTTTCAAGACCTCCTTCTCCCTGTCTGCTCCCTCTTCTCCCTCTGACCACTCATCGTCATCCCACCACCAACCTCCTGGCTCTGAGTCTTGTTCCCTTGGCAGTTCATTAGTTGGTACCTCCCGCCACCCCTCTGCATCCAGCCAGTCCATGACATTCCCCCTCCCTGGGGAGTTCTACCAGGGCAACACTGGGACTCCAGTGGACTGGCTGCAAAAGAAAGGGAGTGCAACTTGTACAGCACGTTGGCAACAAATATTCACACAGTTGTTCAAAAATAATTTTACACCATTCATCAAATATGTGAGAAAGAGACAATTGCTTACAAAGTGCCATGAAAACTTACAAACTACCTAAAATAAAGTGAACTTGCAATATCAGATTTTACTAGGTTCTTACAAATTCTTGACTCAGATATTCAGTCTTGTATGCTTAAGCCAAGAAATTGTCTCTTCAAAGATATTTAGCACTAGTAGACGCATCAAGATGGCCTGAAGCTCAACATCAAAAAAACTAAGATCATGGCCACTGGGCCCATCATCTCCTGTCAAATAGAAGGGGAAGAAATGGAGGCAGTGAGAGATTTTACTTTCTTGGGCTCCATGATCACTGCAGATGGTGACAGGAGTCACAAAATTAAAAGACGCCTGCTTCTTGGAAGAAAAGCAATGAAAAACCTAGACAGCATCTTAAAAAGCAGAGACATCACCTTGCCGACAAAGGTCCATATAATTAAAGCTATGGTTTTCCCAGTAGTGAAGTATTGAAGCGAGAGCTGGACCATAAAGAAGGCTGATCGCCGAAGAACGGATGCTTTTGAATTCTGGTGCTGGAGGAGACTCTTGAGAGTCCCATAGACTGCAAGAAGATCAAACCTCTCCATTCTAAAGGAAATCAGCCCGGAGTGCTCACTGGAAGGACAGATCATGAAGCTGAGGCTCCAAGACTTTGGCCACCTCACGAGAAGAGAAGACTCCCTGGAAAAGACCCTGATGTTGGGAAAGATGGAGGGTGCAAGGAGAAGGAGACGATGGAGGACGAGATGGTTGGACAGTGTTCTCGAAGCTACCAGCATGAGTTTGACCAAACTGCAGGAGGCAGTGGAAGACAGGAGTGCCTGGCGTGCTCTGGTCCAGGGGGTCACGAAGAGTTGGACACAACTAAACGACTAAACGACAACAATATTTAAGCCAAGAAATTGTCTCTTCAAAGATATTTAGCACTAGTAGACACATCAATGGCACGAGGCAACTGAAGAAGCCTAGAAAACTGTGCTCAGGAAGTGTGCTACACGCCATCCCTCACAAATCGGCCCCACCGGGGGCAAAACAGCAGCCCCTCAACTGCATGGACTGCTAGGGCGAAACGGGGATAGAACGCTGACACCCTGTCATCTTCATTACTTCATACGCTGCTTCATCAGCACCTCACAGATACCGGGAACAATGTTGAACTGACCCTTTTCTTGAATCTCCTTGGACTTATTGTTAAAAACAAGGGGGGGAAAAACGAAAAAAATGAGTGTAAAATTATTTTTGAACAACTGTGTGAATATTTGTCGCCAACGTGCTGTACGAGTTGCACTATCTTTATTAATGGCACAGGTTGCATTTTTCTAGCAAGAGTAACAGGAAGGGAGGCAGGTAGGTGGGGCTGGTTGAAGGCTGGTTGGTGGGGAAGTGGCCCGTTTGCCTTAAAGAATCAGCTTCCTGGGGGGCCCAAATGGGAGCAGAGAAGCTCCAGCTTAGCATTCTACTAGCACATCCCTCCCTTGAGAGGCAATGGGGCAGAAGGGAGCCACCACCTCTTCCTCAGGGAGGACCTGCAGCCAGAGACAAAATGACCTGCATGCCTGTGAGAAGGAAGAGGGAAAAGAGCAGAAACAACTTACCCGCCTTTGCCATTTTAGGTTGTCATTTTGATTGCTGTCTCTGAGTGTGGATTGTTGTTCTCTATTCTTTCCCTACAATCACATAATGTGGGCAGGGTATGGAGTGGAGAAAGAATATCTTAGGACAAATGCAGCATTTGAAAACCCGTCAAATGAGTTCTCCATATGTCGCAAAGTTGGCATTAATAATAATAATAATAATAAATTATTTATGCCCCGCCCTCCCCAGCCAGAGCCGGGCTCAGGGCAGCTAACAACAATAAAATTACAGTAAAATTACAGTAAAAACATAAGGGGGGGGGGGACCAATTTAAAATACAGGTTAAAATGCAATTTAAAATGCAACCTCCAAGATGTGCTATTATGTCTCCCCTCCCCTTTGTGCATACTTCAAGCAGCTGGTAGAGTCTGAAAGATATATTTGAAGGGAAAACCTGCACCTTGCAATCTTTTAACTGCTGTAAATTAGCTAGGGAGTTGGCCTAAAGAACTTTCAGGATCCTCCTCCTTCAATTCTATGGGCTGCATTCAACTGAATCCTCAAGAATGGAGCGAAGATGGGAAGGAGGAGGAAATGAGCAAACTAGTAATAAAATAAGATAAAGGAGAGCTGGACAGTGGGCAGCACTCTGAAATGACTCCTGACCACTGGTCCTGCTAGCTAGGGATGATGGGAGTTGTAGTCTAACAACAGCTGGAGGCCCAAGTTTGAGAGACCCTGATGTAGACGATGAAGAAGTACAAAGAAGAAGGTAAGAAATACAATATGATCTAATGCCTGGTTGCATTAAGAACCATTTAGGGAAATTTAATGAAGGCAAATCAATAGAATTCTTCATTCAAAGATGCAGCACAAAGATGTTACCATAAAACTTAACATGGGTGTCAGTTCTTAAAAAATCGGTGTCCCAGATCTTATCTAAGCATATCTCAATCCTAGCTCTCTTTCCTCTTTCCACCAGGTGTTGCTCACTCACCTGGCTGTCTCCTGGGGCACCTCTTCACTTCCCTGATGCACACCTGCTTAGTCTTTCTTCCTCTTTTCCAAGGGTGCATGAGGGGCCAAGTGGAATGGCTCCATTGTTGAACTGGCAGAGCACTTGGCCAATCAGGGACTGGAAGAAAGTGAATCAGGGAAGTTCTGGAACGTTCTGCATCACAGAGGAAGATGGATGAGGCTGTTGACAGAAGGACCCCAGGTGGAGAGAAGACAAGTGCAACAGGGTGCTACAACATCCAAAAAGGAGCAATGTAAGGTAGGGAAATATTACTACATAGATTCTAAATTGTATCCTCAAGCCTTTCAAAAGTGTTTTATACTGTACATTAGTGTTACATACATGTTTTAAACAAATAAATGTCACATTTATGTTTTGCGTCAGGAGATGGAATTTGAACACTAGGTCTTCAATATAATTTTTATCATGTGTGCATTTCTTTTTTTTGATAACAGAAAGAACAGTGAACCCCCAAAGAAACGGAACTGCTCTAAATAATCAGTTAAATGCGAAGGAATTGGCATTATGATAACGTTTTCAGAGTAGCCATGTTAGTCTTGTGTGACAAAAACAAGAAATATTAATTTGGCACCTTAACTATGAACAAATGTAGCATTGTGCTGTTGTGGGCTACATGCCACTTTAACAGACAAATGCTGTGTTAGCATGAGTTGTTTATAGAAATGATTTGGGCGAGGAGTTTTAAAAAGTAGGGTCAGAGGAAAATGAAAAGTACCCACAAATTTCTTAACAGTGTGATTTACAGGTTACAATAATATTAATTTTTTGGGGGGGGGTGTGTCCCCAATGCCAGCACTGCCTATGCAATAACCCATTGTGACTCCCCTTTTAATTTAAATATTGACTTAGGAATCTACTTTATGGTCCCACATATAGAGAAGAAAATGAGACACCAATTCAAATGGCTCCTAAAAATCCACCAGGTAAGTTCCTTCCATTACTATTTCCTCTTCATAGGAACGCAAATGATCTAAGCCACAGGCTTCAAGGAAGCTCAGATGATCGCAGTTGTGAAAGGGTGCTGTGAAGGCCTGCCAATGAAACAACCCAGTGCTCCTCGTGGGGACCTGATATTGCTGAACCCCCCGCTCCACCCCCAGTCCCATGCAGGTGAACTGCAGAGACACTGGCACGGGAATCATAGAATCATAGACTCATAGAATTGCAGAGTCATCTAGTCCAACGCCCTGCGATGCAGGAATCTCAGTTGAAGCATTCATGGGAAAGTCCTGCTATGAGGGCTGCTACTTCCACAAGCTCATCAACATCACCTTCCTCTTTCTTTCTTTCTTTCTTTCTTTCTTTCTTTCTTTCTTTCTTTCTTTCTTTCTTTCAAAAAAAACAACATTTTTAATTGCATTTTTCAGAAATGGACAATAAAACTATGCAGACTACATGAAAAGCCTTGCACCAAGAGATTCCCAGGGTTCTTGTGGGAATTAAATGGGGAGGTGGAGAGTTATTATTATTGGACCACAGTGAGACACGTGCTTTAGTTACATTACGATTGGATTGCTGTAATGCGCCTTTGAAAAGTGCTCTGAACCTTTAACTGAGTCAAAGAGCTGCTGTCTGGGGCTGGTTATAGGGAGAACATGACTCCCTTGTTAGAACAGTTCAGCTGCATGAGCATAGCCAAGGAGGGGGCAGGGGGGGCCTCAAAAAGTATTGGAAAGCATAAAAAAATCTCCAATGAACTGCTCCCCACTCCCACAGAAGCTACTGGTCTGTTTCTGTGCACCATCCAAAGCACTGGTTGTGACCTATAAAGCCCACTATGACTTACCATAAGTCCAAGCTATCTGGTATAATTCTGTGGAAAAAAATATTTATGGAAATGTTGGCCCAGCTCCAGTTTCTAGTGAACATATACTGTATTTTTCCAGATCCAGCTCCCAAGAAAGATGCAGGTAAGGCACATGTTTATGCCGCAAACATATAAACTGTCTTCATTATTGCATTTTTAATTGTAGATGCCTGGGACTTTAGGGTTAAAGGTGGGTAAGAATATAAGAAGGCCATTGGCCCATCAGGTCCAGCACCCAGTTCACACCATGGAGGCCTGCTGCTGGAATGTGTTCAAGCCCAGATATCCGAGCTCAACGGTGCCAACTGGAACTGTACAGACCCATTGGGAGCTTGCTTTTGGGTCTTGACGTCCTGGTCATCCCCAAGACCTTCATTGGAGCACTCGTTGCCTACAAGCTGCCCCAAAACTCCCAAAAGCAGCAGCCGGTTTGCTGCAATAATGAGCCTTGCTTCCTTTCCCCCTCACTGAAGTCCCTTCGCAGCGTTCTTTTATATGCGTGTAGATTCCACCATGGCCACAGATTTGCCTCCAAAATGAGCTGAGTCACAAGGAGCACCTTGTTGGCTCCCCTGCTGCTCTGTAAGATAGCATCTCTCTGGTCTATTGAGGCCATCCAGGGAAGACAGACAGATACATGTCCAGAAGAAACCATGTTTTCACATTAGCTTCCTCCATCCACTTAGCCTTGCAATAAATAATAATAATAATAATAATAATAATAATAATAATAATAATAATATATTATTTATACCCCACCCATCTGGCTGGGTTTTCCCAGCCACTCTGGGCAGCTTCCAACAAAACACTAAAATAACCTATTAAACATTAAAAGCTTCCCTAAACAGGGCTGCCTTCAGATATCTTCTAAAAGTTTGGTAGTTATTTTTCTCTTTGACATCTGATGGGAGGGCGTTCCACAGGGCGGGTGCCACTACCGAGAAGGCCCTCTGCCTGGTTCCCTGTAACTTGGCTTCTCGCAGCGAGGGAACTGCCAGAAGGCCCTTGGCGCTGGACCTTGCAAGGATACAGCCCCTGAGCAGTTGGCTGCCCCATTGACTTAGGAAGCTGGCTGTCGCTTGTTGATCTAGATGTGATGCCACAGAGTATGAAAAGCTTGTTTACTGTGATGAGAGTGGGATGAATCACTGGTTGTTAAATCAGAATTTTCTGTCCTCTTGCCTCTTAAGCAACACCAGCTGAAGACAAGAGTTTCTTTAAAACGCCTCGTGGTGAAGCTGTGGTCGTATTTTTTCTCCTCCTCCTGTTTCTCGCCTCTGTTATGATGGCCGGTCTGTGTAAGTTCAACTTTTTCAAATACATAAAACACTTCGGAATGACTGTGGTGGCCTTTACTTCAGTGTGAAGAGAAGGAATAATCCAGTCTCTGCTAAGGTTGTTTATCCATTGATTTCAGTGTGTGAGCTAAGCATGTGATCAAAATCTCTACTGCTGATATCAATTGCACATTTTTCTGTTCTCAAATAATTTGTCAAGACACTTTCTGTGCTTTGCAGGCTAATAGAACTTCATGGAGTGAATTAGGGCTGGGCTGAGTTGAAAAGGACTATTTCTCAAGCATTTCACCCACCTTAAAACCAGCTGTTCAGTTTCGTAACAGCCAACTTTTTGTTCTTCTGAGCCCTGCTCTGAGGTGCTTTTTCAATTTTGTGAAATTCAGAGTGTCTCTCCATGGAGGGGGCCATTGTTCAGTAGCTGAATACAGTACCTATAGATATAAACATAGAGCTTTACAAAGTGGGAAGATCATTCCTCCAGTAGTTGATTTATTCAAGAAGTGTGATTACTATTATATGAAAGTCTTATGAAGGCATCATTTGCCAAGGTCAGGCCTGGATTTACGTTCTCAATGTTTTGTTGTCATGTTCATTGTTTAGTATTACTTTGTATATTCTGTGAGCTGGTGCTCTGGCTATCTTTTGGGGTTGAAGATCTGGATGTCAAGTGTCATCAACAATGATGTTCCATCTCCCCTTGGGCTGAGCCATGACATGGAGTCAGCCTATGGGGAAATTATTTCTAGGACATGTGAAGCCTTGACTAAGAATCAGGGCTAGCATTTGTGGCTTAGGAGTGAGGATGGAGCTGTTGGTTGGCAAGGAAAAAATAGGTATAAAAAGAGAATTCCCTGGAGGCCAAGATCCAGGTTTGGGGCAACTAATTTTTGCTTCCAGAACCCCAGCAGAGATTTAATATCACAAAATATGCAGCCTGGTAATGCGTGGAAATATAGGCTGTTGGACCTTTAAAATATGCCCTTCTTCAGTTCCTCCCAAAGTTTCTCACTTCATCCAGAATAGAAAAAGACTACACATTTGGTAAGTTAAAATTGGTTTACTCACAAACTCTTCAAAGGTCAAATTCATGTGCTTTCCCATACAGCAGTAAGAAAACACAGGCAGCAAAACTTAGATTAGTTCCAAAGTGATGAAAGCTCCTAAGCTATTGTTATAGGAACACAAGGATGGCTTGTAGAAAATCATGCATTCTGAACTTGGAGCGACTAGCTCAGACATCTTTAAATGCAGGAGTTCACAAGGTAGATGAGGGAACAATAGGCTTGACTTTTTTTTTCCTCCCCAGGGTGAGTGTGAGTGATATAATACCTTCATGTATTATTAGACTTATGTTGGTTATAGGAGGCTGGTTATCCCCCAAGAGCCATGCCATTCTCTGGCAAATGACTGTTGGTTGTTGGAGCACCGTTTATTTTCTCCCAACTTCTTCTCTTTTTTAGATTGTACATTATGGGCAGAACAGCGGTCATTCTTTTCCGGAGTAAAACAGATTCGGAATTTTGTTGAAGAATATGATCCATCTTCTGTAGGCGTGGATGGTAAGCAATGTAAAACAGTAGGAATGTGAAGGAAATCTTCTTTTTCCTTCTGCCCAACCCTGGGGTGTTTTCTCCCAGCAGAAGTGATTTCAGGGATGCATCTCAGCTGGAAGAAAAACTGCTTTGGCAAAAGTTTAATGCAGTGTAAAGTGATGAGCAAACGATGGGTCTTTTGAGGGCGATATTGATTTATTTTCAGCATTTAGATCTCATTCTTCACCCATAATTTGCCGGTCAGATCACAGCACAGAACGATCTACATGACACCCCACATGTATTACTTGGTAACAAAAACTTGTTAGAAGGCAATCGCTGAAAGACCTGGCAGAAGAAGAAAAATCTGCCAACCTAAAATGGAAACTCAATGGGAGTGGGAAGTTTGCCTGGCTCCCCTTTCCCTACACAAACACCTACATTCACAATATCCAGAAAACACCAACCCAAGAACCCATGTCTCCTGGAGAGACCCTGTGTTGGCCCAAGGCATCCCAGCAGGAAAGGAACATAAAAGGGATTCAAAATCAGATGCATTACATGGACAGTTCTACCACTTGTCCACACTGGAGTTTTCTGTGTGTTTGCATTTAAGTTGCATGGTCCACATGATGTTCCCTCAAGCAACAGCAATTGTGATGCTTTCCCCCCTGTAAAGTTGGGTTTATCCAATATAGGAATAATCCAGTGTTAGGGCAGTGGTTTTCAACCACTGTGCCGTGGCACCCTGGGGTGCCTTGAATGATGGTTAGGAGTGCCATGGGCAACACTGGCCTCTATCCCTCTTTCCCTCCCTCCTCTGATGCCCTCTCACATCTCTGCCTCCCAATGGCTTGCACAGCTGTTTGTTGCAGCAGCCCTGGCTACAAGCTCCCCAAGCAAATGGTGCCTCTGGGGCTGGCCAGGGGGTGCTGGTTGCCAGGAGCTGAAGAGGGCTTGGAATAAGCAAGCAAGTGGGTGAGGGAGCCCAGACAGCCAGTTCACCTGCCCTTGCTGTTGGGAATGGACAGACAAGTCCCAGGCCCCTGTGAGGCAGTGTGAGGAAGCATCTCTCTTTGGGGTGGGGGTGGGGGGCAGTTCAGAGACCAGGGGTGGCAGCAATGACTGCCTGGAAGACTCTCAAAGAGAGGAGAGGAGGCTGAGGGAACACTCCACAAGGGAGGGTGTTCAAAAAAGGGTGAGAGGCTGCCAGCTCTGCAGGCAAGGGGTGACATAACTGGGCTCCTAAGCCCCACAGGAGTGGCACAGAAATAAGGTAGTTGGTCAAGGGAGCCGTGGACTCAAAAGGTTGAGGTAGGGGGAATCAGGCTCCAAACTGCTCTACTTGGAGTTGCGAATGCTTTGTTCTGTTACTGTATTTCTGGTTTGGGGGAGCAATAGTCACTTTCTGCTGCTCCACTTTCTATGCCCACTGTGCCCTCCAAAGTTTCATCTCATCTCCTGCAGTTCCCACAATTATTTAAAATATGCTCTGCTGGATCCCTCATATTTGCACAAAATCAGAAGCATGCATGTACATAATGTGCACTGCTACCATTTCCACAGATGACATTGAACAGAGAGAGGGATTGCTGTTGCAATTGCTGGGCCAACTCTTGTCCGCATTTTTGATTACAGACCTTGCTTATTCAAGTATGCATACAAAGGCTATTTGCAGGGGTGGCGCTGCGGTCTAAATCACCAAGCCTCTTGGGCTTGCAGATATTAAGGTCAGCGGTTCCGCGCGATGGAATGAGCTCCCGTTGTTCTGTCCCAGCTCCTGCCAACCTGGCAGTTTGAAAGCATACCAGATCAAGTAGATAAATAGGTATTGCAACGGCAGGAAGGTAAACAGCGTTTCCATGTGTTCTGGCTTCCATCACGGTGTTCTGTTGCACCAGAAGCGATTAAGTCATGCTGGTCACAGGATCTGGAAAGCTGTCTGTGGGCAAACACCAGCTCCTTCAGCCTAAAAAGCAATACAGTGGACGCTCGGGTTGTGAACGTGATCCATGCAGGAGGCATGTTCACAACCTGCAGCACCACATCTGCACACACGTGGGTTGCGATTCTGAGCATGTGTGACCGCCGAAACCCAGAAGTAACCCATTCCAGTACTTCCAGGTTTTGGCGCGTCCATAACCTGAAAAAAACACAACCAGAAGCGTCTGTAACCCGAGGTATGACTGTATGAGCGCTGCACCCCATAGTTGCCTTTGACTGGACTTAACTGTCCAGGGATCATTTACATTTATCTTTACCTTTTATATGTAGGGACATTAACAGGGTTTTCCTGTTTACCACAACTATGACTTTGCTCATTGGCTAAAAACACTGAAACTCTGGAGCAGGTTTCTTTCACAATGAAATTGTGTTAAATAATGCCTGTTGCTGCTATTGTTCTATAAATAAATAAAAGTTTACAAATAGTGCCAGCATTTTCTCCATCCATCATAGATGACAGACATAACTAATGGTGCAAAGCAGCTCTATGCCTTGTACTGACATTAATCTCTTCAACTATGTGTTCCCAGAGGGCTTTTGTTACTGGACTGGTGCTGCTGTCCAAGGTTCTGCTTCTTGTTTCATGCCAGGGTGTGGCAAACTCTTGAGAAATGGTTTCTTAATAGTATAATTCCTCTGATTTGAATTGTTTCAAACCTTTTAGACCTTGAAATACTCGCTGTAGCTCAAGGCTTAGCAGACGAACTGCTCAACTCGACTCTCCTAAATGATGAAATTAAATCTGATATCGGTGAGTTACTTTGCGACTCTGGTGCTGAAAAACGAGCACGGGGGGAACTTGCTCTGAGGCTCAGCACCTGATTAAAAAGAAATCCTCTTTTACAGAGCTCCTGAAGATGCAGATGTCCTACCATCCAATGCACACAGCACCTTAGTTGTAGTTGAAGCTGGTTCTGAGGTGTATGTTTGGTTGAAAACACAATATTTAGTGCATTTTTTCCTCAATCTCCGCTCCAGAAGGTTAATTGAACTTACCAGCTTTGGGAGTGGGAAAGGAAGCTGTTTCCGTTGGAAGAGTGAAATTGCCAATGGAAATATATCAGCTGAAATCACATTTCTGTATTTGGGTTATGGCCACATTGGTCATAAGGCAAATGAAGAGTAGAACCCCAAGTGCAACCTGGGTTGTATGCAGCAGAAGAGCACCTAGGAGAAGCCAGGTTGGATGAGGAAGTGAGTTGGGTTAGCAGCCTGCAGCAGTTCTATGTAGCTGATTGCAGCTTCTGAGAGCTCATAACTAGGAGCTCCTGACCTTGAAGATGTATAAAGATGTATAAAGATACCCATTTAGGGGCTCTGAATCTGCCTGAAACTGGGAAGGACTGAATCTCTGTGTTGGGGGCTACTAAGTTTGCAGTTTTCAGGCACCTTGTAAAACAGAAAACACAAAGTTATGGTTATCGTGCTTTCCCAATGCAAGTCAAAGGGAGGGTTGAAACTTACATTTTCCAAATATTGCTTCGGATTTTGGATCCAAGGTGAGCAACCTTCCCGGGATCCACGGTTCTGAATTGGGCACTGGAGCAAGAGGGGAGGGTCTTGCTCAGCCCTACTGGAGATAGAAATACATTGATGGACACACACCCCAAAAGGGGAAGGAAAGTAATGATATCACAGTAAAGATGGATCTATGTCTACTAGTCAAAAAAACATGTTCATGTATTTGCCTACTCAGAGGTTAGGCTCATTGCAGGATTGCAGCTTTGATATGATGTACTGGGGTGTACTGTAATTCAGCGAGCAATACATTTTGACCTGGTAGGCTCTTGCTTTTTAATCTGCATGGCTTCTACTGAATATCTACTGAATATCCTCCTTTCTTTTCTCTTTCTGCTATTCCTGCATCGCTGCCTTGGCCCCAAGACAAGATTGCTGAATTGCTGAAGGACCCACAATGGAAGATGCATAATAGGGCCTTGTACTACTTTTCCAACGAGAAACAATCGTGGGAAGAGTCCAGAAAGCATTGTATTAAGAAAAAAACTTCATTAATTTCTGTCAGCAATGGTGAAGAACAGGTTAGCAGAACACAGGGATGCATAAAAGGCAAAGAAAAAGTCTCACAGGTGGTTTTTTTTGGGGGGGGGGTTGCACATGAACATTTTATTGCTTTCAACTCTCCTGTGATCAGAAGAAAGGTGGAGGAGCACATTTACAAGGTCTGTGCTCCAATGAAGGGAGCATACTAGAGGTGTACAGAAATAGAAGCAACAACAGACAATTTAGACAAAATATTACACAGATACACATTAAAATGTTACATTAATGCAACGTTACTAATGAGCTCTTCATACAGGATGGCAAATATGGTCTAATAGGCATTACTGAAACCTGGTGGGATGAGACTCATGACTGGAATGTAGAAATTGAGGGTTATAACCTGTTCAGAAGGAACAGAGCAAACAGGAAGGGGGGAGGAGCAGCATTATATGTAAAGGATATGTACATTTGTGGCGAGATCCATGACCTGGAGCATAGAAAGCAGGATGAGCGTATATGGGTAAAAATTGTAGGTGAGGGAAAGAACAGTGGTCTTACTGTGGATGTCTGCTATAGCCCTTCAGACAGAGGACTTTGATAAGGACTTCCTAGAGCAGATGACCAAACATTCAAAAAGGAGAGAGATAGTAGTCATGGGAGACTTCAGCTACCCTGATATTTGTTAGAATTCAAACTCTTCCGAGAATGGAAGGTCCAACAAATTCCTCCATTGCCTCACTGACAATTTCATTTCCCAGAAGGTGGAATATGCAACAAGGGGATCATCTCTCTCAGACCTGGTCATCTCCAAAAGGGAGGAACTGATGGACAAAGTGGAAGTACTGGCAATCTTGGGAGGAAGTGATCATGTTCTCCTGGGTTTCATAAGAGAGAGGCAAAGAAAAACTGACTGTAGTTGGACATGCACTCTGGACTTTAAGAAGGCTGATTTCAAAAAGCTTAAGGAATTGCTGTGTGAATCCCATGGTCAGAAATACTCAGAGAGAAGGGGGGCAGGTCCAAGATGGCTTGGATTTTCTTAAAGGTGAAGTATAGAAGGCACAAATGAAGACAATTGCAACAAGGAGGAAAAGTGGGGGGCACCTAAAGAAACTGTGTGGCTGCATAAGGAGCTTATAGTTGATCTACCAGCTCTTAGGAAAGGATGCTGTCATTATTAAGATCCAGCGTGGCTTTCTCAAAAACAGTTGGTGTGATGAATCTCATTTCTTTTTTCAATGGAATTACAGGCTTGGAGTATCGAGGGAATGCTGTGGACATAGTGTACCTTGATTTCAGTAAGGCTTTTGACAAAGTCCCCCATGATATTCTTGCAAGGAAGCTGGTAAAATGTGGGCTGGATGATATCAATAGTCTGAGCCAGTCAGATATTCCAGAGGTAATCCAGGGCTTCAACAGGAGCACCAGTCATATCATCCAGAAAAACCAGCAGAGCTGTCTGAAAAGTCAGTGTATCCATTAGCCTCCAAGGGTAGACCATCCAAATAGGTCTTCTGCCTCTGCAGAGGAGAGAAGATCTCAACAGGAAGCATTCTGACCATGACAAGGGGCTGATATGAATATCCCCCACTTTCAGATCACCTTGCTCCTGCCTACTTGAGAAATAGGTCCAGAATGTGGCCTGCCACACACCTTGGGCCAGTAACTCTCTGTTTGCATTTCTTAGTACAAAAAGTATTGATCAGATGTGTAGAGATCTTTCCTATTCTAATTCAATGAGGTTCTGGAACCTTCTCTGTGTGAAAGAAACAAGCAGAAAGTTCATGATGTTTGGGTTATGCCTTCAGAGAAACTGACTACAGCCGGCTTAAACTGGTTCACTTATCTCTTTCAGTCAAGATCATGCTGGCTATAAAAGTAGAGCCAGAAGGAGCCTGGGTTTCACTCTCTCTTTCTGTCTCTTTTCCATCTGGTGTGCTGTTCTGCACATAGTATGCTTAGTGTTAAGGTTTAGACTGATTATAAATTATTGTAAGTTTAAGTTAGGTCTGCTGCAACTGGATTTCTTATGGACAGTGCCAATCCTGAATGTATTGGATTTGTGACCACCATTATGCTAATTTGCCTTCAGTAGCAGTAAAGCTCTGCTGGATGAAATACAATTGCCTCTGGTCTATTTTTTTTTGGGGGGGGGGGAAATCCTGCAATTTGTTTAAATTTTTACTCTGCGAACTATACCTTGGAATCTACTCTGGAACAATGTTGAGTAGAAGTAAATTCTGAGACATCCCAGAGCCGGTCACCTCAGCATGGATGTTTAAGTTCCTAAAAACCAGCAGTCTGAGTGTCCTCTATCAGCTCAGGCAGGGAGGCTGCTGGGCAGAGAGGCAGGTGGTAAATCAGCAGAATCTCATTTCTGTCCCAGCTGCCCAGTGCCAGGAACACACAATCTAGCTCCCCTCATTAATTGGACAGAGAGCCTGGAGAGAGAGAATTTCTGTAGACCACAGCAACTCCTCCCTGACCCTCCAGTCTGCCCTGATGCTGCACTGAGTTCCCAGGTGGGCACAGTTGGGTGAGACTTAGCCCTCACACCTTGACCGCTGCCAAAGAAGCAGGTGGGAAATCAGCAAAATCCCGCATCTGTCTCAACTGCCCATTGCCAGGAATACACCATCTAGCTCCTCTTTTTATAGGATAAGCTTTAAAGAACTCGAGCCTGCTTCATCAGATGCATCTGACAAAGTGGACTTTAGTTCCCTAAAGCTTAAGCCATAATAAAAAGGGATCGTCTTTAAGTTATCACAAGATTAGTATTATTTTACAGGCCTGTAATGTTTTAGTGTCTCCCTGGGGATGAGCCACTCTCTGGAAACCTTTGAAAGGGGAACCTAGACACTCATTTCTTCTTTCTGGTTGTGCTTTTTTGCAGGACTTTATAAACAATGAAGGAGCTAAGTTTAAGAAACACTTCTGGATAGGACTAAGGAAGAATAACAAAAAACTGAATGGATTGGAATGGCTTGATGGTTCAGCAGTTCTTGAAGTGTGAGTTTGTAAATAAACGTTCTTAATGCCTTCATTACAGACAGACTCCCAGAAATCCATTTTCGTTTGTCAACTTTTAATTTGTCAATAGGGTCTAGAAACTTATCTCTTGTCACTTTTGTTTGCGCTCAGATTTTGAAACTTTCCTGTGTTAGTTCAGGCACAGGGATCTGCTCTTCATTATGCATGGACCTAGCTTAATCCATTAACTTCAATAGGTCTGATTAGAATTAGCAGTGAATACCACCCATAACTTGTTTCTATTCAAGTAGATGGCAAGTGGAAGCCAATGGGTTTTCTTTAGGGGTGAGGGACGTTAACGGATAGTGGTTTGTTTGGAGAGAAACAAAACATGTGTTTGGGTTCACACATTATAAAAAGCCAGACACGGGTTTCTTTCTGGCTTGTTTCCTCTGCTAACAAGAGGAACATTCTAAAACATTGGGTTTTTAGTTTAAAAAATTGTAAAGGAGGTGCAAGGGGGGGTATTTATTAGCTGCAAGACATTTAGTAGCCATTTGAAACTGTTATTATTGATTGCTTCGTTTTCTCAGGAGCCCTTGGTGAGAAACCTATCTCCACAGTGTTCCTGCATACGTATATTTATTGCTCTAACGAAGAAAATAAAGCAAACATTTAGTTTGAATTGATTTGTGCTGCCATCTTTTTTTCAGATTCTGGGATACTGAGATGAAGCAGCCCAGCACATCGCCAGATGACAACTGTGTTTATATCACACAGAAATGCAGACACAGATATTGTTGGCACGATGCTGCCTGTTGGCACAAAATGTCATTTATCTGCAAGAAGGCTCCAGATCAGAAATGGGAGAGGTAGAAGCCTTTAAGGGAATAAAAATGTGCTCTGTGATTTCTGTTCAAAATGAGCCTAAACCCATCAGGGTGCTTCAAAAGCACCCAGTTCCTTTAAATCAATCAAGTAAAGTATTACATATGCAACACCACTTGTGTTCTTACTTTGTATCTATTATTTTGACATTCACTATCTATACAGTGGTACCTCGGGTTACACACGCCTCAGGTTACATACGCTTCAGGTTACAGACTCCGCTAACCCAGAAATAGTACCTCGGGTTAAGAACTTTGCTTCAGGATGAGAACAGAAATCGTGCTCCGGCGGCGCGGCAGCAGCAGGAGGCCCCATTAGCTAAAGTGGTGCTTCAGGTTAAGAATAGTTTCAGGTTAAGAACGGACCTCCAGAACGAATTAAGTGCTTAACCTGAGGTACCACTTTACAGTACAAGTTACACAAAAAGGGCAATAGTGATGTCACAGAACAGGGCTTCCCAATGAGAGATTGATGGCTGTTCTTTGCTGACCACTTCAGAACAGCAATACCTTTTAATTATTAGAAAGCAGGCAGCAGGTGGGTCTGGAACCACTGGTGAGAAGAAATCTCTTTCGGTTTCTGATTAAGTGAAGCAGGAATTTGGAGGAACTCCCTTAGGCATATTTAGGGTGCCTCTCAAGTTACTAGGAGACCACATTTTGGTCACATCCATACCATGCATTCAAAGCACATTCCTTTTCCCCAAAGGATCTGAGGAACTGTAGTTTAGGTAGTTTAGGTAGAAGGTAAAGGTAAAGGACCTCTGGACAAAACAAAAAAAATTCCTTCCAGTAGCACCTTAAAGACCAACTAAGTCAGTTCTTGGTATGAGCTTTCGTGTGCATGCACACTTCTTCAGATACACTGAAACAGAAGTCACCAGACCCTTCTATATAGTGAGAAGGTGGGGAGGGGTATTACTCAGAAGGGTGGTGGGAATGGGTGATTGGCAGATAGCTGTGATGAGCCTGTTGACGACTCTTAACGACTGCAATAGGTCTTACAGAAAAAAGCAAGGGGTGAAAAGGTGAAAAATGGCTTTGTCATGTATAATGAGATAAGAATCCAAGGTCTTTGTTCAGACCAGGTTTCTCCATGGTTTTAAGTTTGGTGATAAGTTGCAATTCAGCAGCTTCTCTTTCCAGTCTATTTCTGAAATTCCTTTGTAGTAAAACAGCTACTTTGAGATCTTGTATAGAATGTCCTGGGAGATTGAAGTGTTCTCCTACTGGTTTCTCTGTCTTATGATTCCTGATGTCCGATTTATGTCCGTTTATTCTTTGGCGTAAGGTCTGGCCTGTTTGTCCAATATAGAGAGCTGAAGGACACTGTTGGCATTTGATGGCATACACAATGTTAGACGATGAACAAAGACCTTGGATTCTTATCTCATTATACATGACAAAGCCATTTTTCACCTTTTCACCCCTTGCTTTTTTCTGTAAGACCTATTGCAGTCGTTAAGAGTCGTCAACAGGCTCATCACAGCTATCTGCCAATCACCCATTCCCACCACCCTTCTGAGTAATACCCCTCTCCACCTTCTCACTATATAGAAGGGTCTGGAAACTTCTGTTTCAGTGTATCTGAAGAAGTGTGCATGCACACGAAAGCTCATACCAAGAACTGACTTAGTTGGTCTTTAAGGTGCTACTGGAAGGAATTTTTTTTGTTTTGACTATGGCAGACCAACACGGCTACCTATCTGTAACTGGACCTCTGGACAGTTAAGGCCAGTCAAAGGTGACTATGGGGTGCAGCGCTCATCTTGCTTTTCAGGCCGATGGAACTAGCGTTTGTCCACAGCCAGCTTTCTGGGTCATGTGGCCAGCAAGACTAAACCGATATTGGTGTGGATATGACCTTGTGCTCCTCACCAGCCTAAGTTGAAGGGGTACTACTTTGATGGGGCCTCTGGCACAGTTTTCAACCCAGCCTTGGCCATCTCCGATTTTGAGGATTCAAGGACCAAATGCCCATGTGTGCGTCTCAGAAGAAGCATGCAAAGCCCAGGGGAGGCGCAGGTATGGTGAACACGGCCAGGTGCAGCTTAGAGGGACCTGGAGCAAAGTAGCCTCTGATGAGCCTCTTACTCGGTCAGGGTTATTTGGTTGTGGGAAGCATTAGCACCAGTCTAGATGCCTGCTTAGTGTCACACAATGCTCACAATATAGCATCACTCTCAGGAACTGTAGGGAATTAATATGGCACATAGATGCAGACATCTGGTGCTGCTTTGATCATTGAGTTGCAGGTGACTCTGGTAGACCCTGAGGAAGGGTCTTAGGCAGTGATTTCTGAGCTCCACAGGGAGCCATCTGTTATATAAGCATAAATAGACAACACATTTCCCCCCCCCCAGAAAAGTCTGCAATATATATATAGATTGAGATTTTATTTTTAAAATGCTGAGTAAGACCATTACAGGCTTTGTGACAAAAGTAATTTCCAGCCTAAAGTATGTCTAGGATTGATTCTGGGATCATTTGTTTGCTAATAAATTAAAACTGTTTTATTGCTGAATCAAAGCAAATTACTACTATCTCGCATTCCCCTGTTCCTTTCTCTTTTTACATTCATTTCCAGAGAGAGGGAGGGAGCGAGAGAGAGAGAAAAAGAAAGAAAGAAAGAAAGAAAGAAAGAAAGAAAGAAAGAGCATTATTCTATGAAAATCATAGCCACACTTTCTTTCAGAACTCTTTCCATAACACACTATAGACCTCTGGATGAACAAGGTGGACTTGTGTTCCAAGGCCCCATGACACTTCAGTTGCCTATGGAGTAAATAACCAAACAAGACATTATATAGGTTGATGGACTTGAAAAGGCCTTCCGACTTCTTAACTCGTGTATGGTGAATCCATAGCAGCACTCCCACAACCTTAACAGTTCTTTGTGATGTCAGCAGAACTGTGCATGGTCCTCTCCAACGAGGTGCAAGTGGGTCTTCTTTCCACTCTTTGACCCACACTTCAGTACTTCCACTTTGTCCATCAGTTCCTCCCTTTTTGAACAGGTCTGAGAGATGATTCCCTTGTTGCATATTCCACCTTCTGAGAAATGAAATTGTCAGTGAGGCAACGGAGGAATTTGTTGGACCTTCCATTCTTGAAAGAGTTTGAATTCCAACAGATATCAGGGTAGTTGAAGTCTCCCATGACTACTATCTCTCTCCTTTTTGAATGTTTGGTTAATCTGCTCTAGGAAGGCATTATCAAAGTCCTCTGTCTAGCTTGGAGGGCTATAGCAGACACCCTCAGTAAATAAGTAAATAAATTTTATTTGTATCCCACTCTCCCCAGCCAAAGCCAGGCTCAGAGTGGCTAACATCATATTAATAAGACAATATGCATAATACAATATACAATATGAAAATAAAATAACATTCAACATTCATTAAAACAATAGAGAATAATATTAAATATCAGCATTTCAAAATTAAACAGAAATCCACACAACAGTTACAATAAGTAATTTCTAAACTCCAATCAATAAAACAACAGCAAACCACAGTGCACAACATAATACAATACAAAATGAGAAGCAGAAACTGGAGGGTGGAGCAAGGCAGGTGGAAGGAGGCCTTGTCTGATGAAGTCTCTCCCCTCATAGTAAGGCCACTGCTCTTTCCCTCACCTACAATTTTTACCCATATACACTCATCCTGCTTTCTATGCTCCAGGTCATGGATCTCGCCACAAGTGTACATATCCTTTACATATAATGCTGCTCCTCCCCCCTTCCTGTTTGCTCTGTTCCTTCTGAACAGGTTATAACCCTCAATTTCTACATTCCAGTCATGAGTCTCATCCCACCAGGTTTCAGTAATGCCTATTAGACCATATTTGCCATCCTGTATGAAGAGCTCATTAGTAACGTTGCATTAATGTAACATTTTAATGTGTATCTGTGTAATATTTTGTCTAAATTGTCTGTTGTTGCTTCTATTTCTGTACACCTCTAATATGCTCCCTTCATTGGAGCACAGACCTTGTGAAGGTGCTCCTCCACCTTTCTTCTGATTACAGGAGAGTTGGAAGCAATAAAATGTTCATGTGCAAAAAACAAAAAAAAACAACAAAACAAAACACCTGTGAGACATTTTTTTCTTTGCCTTTTATACATCCCAGTGTTCTGCTAGACTGTTCTTCACCATTGCTAACAGAAATTAATGAAGTTTTTTTCTTAATGCAATGCTTTCTGGACTCTTCCCACGATTGTTTCTCATTGGAAAAGTAGTACAAGGCCCTATTATGCATCTTCCATTGTGGGTCCTTCAGCAATTCAGCAATCTTGTCTTGGGGCCAAGGCAGCGATGCAGGAATAGCAGAAAGAGAAAAGAAAGGAGGATATTCAGTAGATATTCAGTAGAAGCCATGCAGATTAAAAAGCAAGAGCCTACCAGGTCAAAATGTATTGCTCGCTGAATTACAGTACACCCCAGTACATCATATCAAAGCTGCAATCCTGCAATGAGCCTAACCTCTGAGTAGGCAAATACATGAACATGTTTATTTGAATAGTAGACATAGATCAATTGCTTCGGAGACTCCCAACTTCGATAGCCAGATCTGCTCAGTTTCCAGACTGCCAATTGGAAGAACTCTGACATCGGGGTGGAGGACAGATCCCCTTACACCCCTCTTCCTGTCTTGTGCCAAAGCTCTTTCCTTGCAGCATCTTTGCAAACTGTAGTAACAATTCTTTTTTGGGGGGAAGCAATATAGTAGATATGAAATGAACATTTTCCCTGGGTTTATCCTTTCTGTGCAATTCCTATTAGGCATGGCAGATAGCCAATCAGGAAAGAGCATAAGTTGAGTGGGAGGTGTTCCTAGAATGTAGAAGGCTCTACATCACAAGGAAAGCGGTTCTAGGTATTGGGGGGATGAAAGAAACTCATGAAGAAACCGAGGCAGAGAGAAACTTGGAAGCAATACTGTCTCTACAAGGAAAGGCTATGATATTGTGGTATTTTAATTTCAGAAAAAGGCAACTATGGCTATCGTCCCCTGGTCCTTATGGTGAACATCCCAGGGGCCATAATCTTCATCAGATCTCTCTCTCCAGAATCAAGGACACAGCCCCAACCACAGAGAGGGATATCTGATGTCAGATCCGCACCCCCTACTGCCATGGAAACCTCTGCAGCCCTAGCCCAGCAATGTTAGAGGCTGGGATCCGATGACTAAATGCTAAAAAATGGAACGTTGTTTGGTGAAAGTTTGGTCTAATGTCAGAGGAGGACCATGAGATGACTTGGATCCAAAGGATCCAATGCCTTCTTGTTTAGGGAAGTTTTGTTTGGCGTTTTATTGTGCTTTTAATTTTCTGTTGGGAGCCACCCAGAGTGGCTGGGGAAACCCAGCCAGATGGGTGGAGTATAAGTAATAAATTATTATTATGATTCACACAACATATTCCCAAACCAGGAACTCATGCGTGCCTGCCCACATGTTGGTGTAATTCAATCCCATTTATTTCCCTACCATTGTTTCTAACAGGATGCAAATGGGCTAAAAAAATAATATAAAATAGGGTCTGGATGTGAGCCTGTGGGGCAAGGCATTGGACAAGGTGCTGCAACCACCTTTGGTTCTCCCTCCTGCACACCTCCAAACTCACGTCTAAGGCTTGAGTGGGTGGGTGTCAGGATGCTGTCAGCAGCTCCCGATTGCTTGTCCAGGAAAGTATAAAGACAAGGGAAGGTTTCTTACTTTCCTTTTTTAATTTAAAATTTACAGAGAGAGGCTATAGAACCCAGACTCTTGGATAATGACATTGTCCCAAATGAATCTCAACCTCCCCCATCTCTCCCACTTCCTCATTCTTCATTCATCATCGTCAACATCATCACCACCACCGCCGCCTGTACAAGTGCTGCTAGATGCCCTCTGTCTTTGAGCTCTTTGCTCTCCTACTTTCAAGGTTCCACCATTTGGGGGAGCTGCCAGATGCCCCCACAAGTGGTCCTGCAAAGTGTGGGTGGGGTGGGAATGGATGATGCTCTTTTCAATGCTACAATCAAGCTGCCATGTTTTTAAATAATAAAAAAGCGAACAGGGTGGTGATACAATGGCTACTGCAATCAACACAAGATAATATCACCAAGGCAACTACCTGTAAAGAAACAATAAATGTCAATAAAAATGGCAAAAGTAGTTTCTTTCCCAAATCTGTTTCATCTTGAACTAGCAAACACAGTAAATATTGTCTCCACTTGTGATATACCAGTGGGTCAGTGCTCAGGCAATCCGAAGTGTTGTCGCTAAATCTCTTAATCATCAAGCTGTCAAGATCTATTGTAACAGAACTGCACTGAATTAACACGTAGAATAAGAAAAAATAAAATTAAAAATACACTGAGACTGCATAATTAAAGCATACCTTTGTAGTAAATGATATACAAGAGAACACAGTATGTAAACGGCTTAAAGCAGGGATATATCTACAAGAAGAAATGTGAGACTATAACTAGTCCATTAATACATACATAGTTAATACCCCGTGTCCCACTAATACAAAAATAAATAAATTTACCTGCCCATTTGTGGGAGCTGCCCTACCAGCTGTCCCCACAAGTGGCCCTGCAAAGTGTGTGTGGGGTGGGAGGGGATGATGTTCTTCTCAATACTACAATCAACCTGCCATGTATTTAAATAAGGCAGGTCTGGGATGTTAGCGCTGCAGCTGAAGAACCCACTGCTCTGTGACTCCTCTTTAAACACCAGGCCCTCAGCAGATCAGATGACATGAGGCACCAGCACAATCAACACACATGAAATGGCGGAGGCAGGTAGGTAGCTTCAGACTTTTGTCTTCTCTTCAGGAGAATTCATTGTCTCTAGCCACAGTTCATTCATGGTGGTGGTGGGCCTCCATACTGCTCTTCCAAGTAAGTAAGCAGGGCACCATTTGCCATTCCTCCCTGTACTTGTTGCCAGTGGCGGAGCTTCATGCTTCGGCACCGGGGGGTGGGGGTGGAGAGGAGGCGGGGAAGGGGCTGGCATGCGTCCCGGGGGTGGGGCATGCCACCTGCAGAGGCGTGGCGCCCAGCGTGGGTGGGGGTCTCAGAGGTGATGTCACCCTACCAGGGTCACTTTGCCGGGGGCGGTGCGCTCCCCCTGCACTCCTCTTCTTCCGCCAGTGCTTGTTGCGTGCAGCACTGCTTCCATTCCAATGCTATTATTCCTCATCTGCTAAAAAGTACGTTACCGGTACTCACCTTCCTGTCCGTTGCGGTGAAAATGTGGAACTTACATAATTGACATAACTTAAATTATTCCACCCCACTCATTTGAGTGCAAAGTAAGCACAGTGCTGCTCTGGGCTCCTTTAGCAGAAAGGGCGAGAGAAATCTCTAAAATTAATTAAAAATAAAAATTCATCTACTGAACATTGCTGTACATTGATGGAAACGTGCGTGTGATGCTTCTCCTGCTGCTTCCCACCCCCACCCCAAACAGCAACTGCGAAAACAACAGGAAATGTGAAACCAGCAGCAACAGCAAAGCAACCAACAAGATTCAGTGGAGTCAAGAAGTTATTCCAACGGAATAAAAGTGTACCAAAGGGACCCCCAGGGAAAAAGCCAACATTTAAGGGTCTGTAGTAGCTTGTTGTTCACAGGATGACAGGAAAGCAGAAGAAAGGGAGGTTGGTGGATGGGAAGGATCTGGAACCATTCATGATGGCGACGCGTGGCATGAGTGGCAAAGCCTGACCAGCTGTTTGGGCCCAGAGGTTGAACCAAGCCCAGTGGGGAAGGACACAGCGCATGTGGAATTTGTTGCCACATAGCTCAGTTGATTAGAGCATGGTGCTGATAATGCCAAAGTCGCAGGTTTTGATCCCTTTGTGGGACAACTGCACATTCCTGCATTACAAGGGGTTGGACTTGACAACCCCAACTCTACAATTCTATGATTCTTTGATGGAGTGATGGCCACCAACTTGGAAAATGTGCCGGTCCCGGGGGATTACCGTGCGGCGTGGTCCGAGTCAAGTCTAAGGTCGAGGGTGTGGTATGGGGGCTGTCTGTCAAGGCTGAAGTGGGGTCCAAGGCAAGGAGCCGGGTGAGGTCAGGAACTCTGGCAGAAGAGCAGGACAGGGTGCCGGCAGGAACAGGTTACCAACGATGTTGCTCCCGCAACCTGGGACTGGGCTGGCTGGCTTTTATCTCCTCTGAGGCATAGGGCAGCCCTGGTCCACAGGTGACTTGCCTCCCCTGGCCTGGAGGCAAGCACTCCTCCTACAGGAACTTAGTTCCCTCCGCCTCTCTGCTCTGAGCCTCTGCAGCTCAGGAGAGGTTGGAGGGTTACTTGCCCCAGAGGCAACCTCACCTTCCCCTGATGGGGCTGAGAGTGGAGCACCTGCAGGCAATGGGTCCTCGATCACCTCCGAAGCCAGAGCAGATTCAGCTGGTGTCTGCTCCTGAGGATCCAGCACAGGTGAGGGCCCTTCAGGTTCAAGCCCCAGCCCTGGCTCAGCTGGTCCTGAAGGCGGGGACTCCTGTGGAGGCTGGGATTCCTCAGGTTCAGCCTCTGAATCTGATTCCCAGGCCATCACAGAACACTTTAAGAGGGGCTTAGGCAAATTCATGCCAGATTAGGCTATTGGTGCCTACTAGCCACAATGCATTCCTGGCAGATGGGGAGAGTGCTCCTGTACTTGTGGTGCATCTGACTGGCTTCTGTGAGAACAGGATGCTTGACTAGATGGGCCTTGGGTCTCATCCAGCAGTCAGGCTCTTCTGATGTTCTTAGGAGCAAAAATCTGGTGTTTGAGTCCACTCTCTTGCTGGCTGTGACACACACTGTGTGAAATCCATGTTGCAGATATTAATATTGTGCAGTCTGAAGTGACTGGGTGTCTGAAAAAATGTCCCCTTTTGGAAATGAAGCATTGCACAGGCCCATGAAAATATTGTTCAAATTTTACTAGCAGAACTCTTCAAAATAAAACAGATCCAAATGATACATCCAAATATATTCATACAATGTCTTGTGCTGTTCAGCACAGGCTCAGCACCTTAGAAAATATGAAATGATCCAAACAGACCTAGAAGCAGAGGTCTGTCTATTCCACAGCCTTCATTCCAGCCTTTATTTACATATTCACTCCATGGAGTTTGGACTCAAAGGCAACTTCCTTCAAAATGGAGATTTGCTTGTTGAGCTGAACAGGTTACTGTGAAAATCTTGTTTGTTGGGATTGCAGTGGGATGTTGGCTATGGATGATTAAAGCATCATTTTCTTTTCTCTTGTCCTTCAAGAAAGGCTCATTGGGGCAAAAGCAATCCTCTATTCTCCGTACGCTCTATATGCTGCCATGATGGTTCTTGTGGGCTGCATCGTTGTCTCGGCTATTATGATCGTCTTGTGTAAGTAACACTTGCAGGGAGCACGGTGGAAACCTTCAGGTTTACTCTGATTCTCTGCTTCACTGTCAACCTTTCGAAAAGAGAAGGCGCAGTCCAATCTCTGCCGAGGCCCACTTCCTCTCATTGGTTTCAGTAGGTGAGGTAAAGGCCTGGCTAAATCTTTCCCATTGAAATCAATTTTTTCTCTACTGCTGCCCCTCAATAACCGCTTAAATACTTGGTGTGGACAAGACAGTTACTCCGATGTGAACAAAACTGAAATATACTCAAGTGTGCATTTCATGCTCTTTATTCAGCTCATAGTACTGAGGAATTGAAGTTCCCCCCAAATGTCTGCTTTATATATATTATTTACACAAGGGGCTCCACGTGATTGGCTAATTCTAGGATTCTCCTGTAGGCCAATCAGGTTGCGGATTCACTTCCACCTAGAGCTGGATTGGGTGGCTCCTGCGGACCAATCGGACTGCTGCATTCTGGATCCTATTGTGTTTTTTTTAAAAAAATTATTTAATCATGGATCCTATTGTTCTGGGACCAACCAGACTGCTGCATTCTGAATCCTATTGTTCTAGGACCAATCAGGCTGCTGCATTTTGGATCCTATTCAACTCAGTACATAGCAAAACCCATTGCCTTTTTTAAACTTGTTGTTATCTTTAGCTTGTTGTTTAAGCAGGGGCAATACTAGGATTTATTTCACCCAGGTGAACACCTCCATTTGGCAAACACACCCAATGCACATTTGTGTGCACACAGTTAGGCTCGGAGCCTCAATAGCGTTCCTCTGGAGGCTTCATCCCATGCGAAAAACCTGGCTAGCCCCCTCCCCCCCCTTGTAGTTACGGCTCTGTCTTAAGTGAGCTTTGAAGGCTTCTTCCTGTCTCAGCTTGTGTGGCTGGAGAAATTTACAATAGCCCATGCTCTGCGTGTGAAAGCAAAGCTGAACTTCCACTTGGCATGACTAGTATCAGAACATTTGTATAAATTTCTCCCTCTCACCTTTCCATTAGATAACCGTGAAATGAAAAAAAGAACCATCTTTCTCAAAGGAGTGAATGAGATTTCAGATTACATGGGCAGGAAATATCCGGATCTCCAGAGTTTGGAAGGTAAGCAACGAGTTGCAGCTGGGATGCTGAGCCTCCCCACTCAGCCCCTCCAATCATATTTTCTCCCAGCAGAGCATATTCCTACTGGTATGTCTCTGTTGGGACAGAAACCACAGGATGATGGGTGGGTTGCAGTGGTATATCGGTGGGTAGAATAAGTTTTTATTTTAACTGTCTTCTGCCAGGCATCTGGGAATCCGAACCCCCCCCCCCCCCTGACACACACACACACACAACAGGCAGCCAGGGAAAAATAGACAGCAAAAGCTCTTAAAGGTAAAGGGACCCCTGACCATTAGGTCCAGTTGTGACCGACTCTGGGGTTGCGGCGCTCATCTCGCTTTATTGGCCGAGGGAGCCAGCGTACAGTTTCCAGGTCATGTGGCCAGCATGACTAAGCCGCTTCTGGCGAACCAGAGCAGCGCACGAAAATGCCGTTTACCTTCCCGCCAGAGCGGTACCTATTTATCTACTTGCACTTTGACGTGCTTTCGAACTGCTAGGTGGCCAGGAGCAGGGACCGAGCAACGGGCGCTCACCCCGTCATGCCGATTCGAACCGCCGACCTTCTGATCGGCAAGAGCTTTTGCTGTGGTTTAACCACAGCAAAAGCTCTTACCAATGTCTTTTATTCAATATTCACAGAGAGAGGCTTAGAAAGGCAGCCTCTAGGAGTAATGGCGTTGCTCAGAGTAATCTCCTCCCCTCTTCCCTTCTCGCTTGTCAACAGCCCCACCCCCCTTACAGTGGCTGCTTAAGGCCATTTGTCTCTTAGCTCTCTGCTCTCCTACTTTCACTGCTTTCTGGGTTCTGGGAGAAAGGGAGTCTGGAATGCTTTCTAGTGATAACATGTCAGCCATCTGCCCCAGCACGGCTTCCTATCCCCTTCTCCCATTCTTTCCCAGCTTTGCCCCTCCTCTATCTCTGAGCTGTGACCTTCTGCAAACCACTATTGTAAATCTATACTGTCTTCCTCTTCTCTGAAAGTTTGAGGATGAGGTCTCCACCATTCCTCCTCAGTCCAGTCCCTGATACTGTCTGTCTGTCTCGTCCCTCATCCCAAATGGAGCCCAGGGCAGTAAATTCACCCATACAAACTCTTTTTTTAATGTTTGGGTGGGGTGAGTGCTCTAAAAGCAGTTACAGTTAGGACATCTTTTAAAAAGTACATTTAAAACAATAAAAAAATTCTCTCTACCAGTGACCTCAGGGGTGCCCGGAACAATGTCCTTCAGCCATTAAATGTTTGGGTAAATAGGAATGTTTTCAAATTCCTCCCAAAGAACAATTACAGAGACAGTCTCACAAACAGGGGGCCACCACTGGAAAGGTCCTAGCATAAGATAACATCAACCTGGCAGCCCTTGGCGGTTGCACCACCACAAAGGCCTTGCTTGATGATCATAGGGTCCATGATGGTTGATATTGCGGAAGGTGCAACGTTCGCAAGGAGGATGGTACGTAACGTGAGGTTCCAGTGTACTCGCCTGTAGTCTTGCTGACACAGCCCTATCTAACTTTGTTTACTGCTAACGTCTATTGTGCCTTTGTGGCCTTTGCCTGGATACATTTTGTTCCAATGCTGTTATCAACAGAGCTAAAACAAAAAAAATTCCTTCCAGTAGCACCTTAAAGACCAACTAAGCTCATGGCAGATTTAGAACAACGTTTCCTAAACTCCTACCCACTCAAACCTCTCTTGTACCTGTGATACATTGACAATATTTTTATCATCTGGACACATGGTCAACAGACCCTGGACACCTTCCACCAGAAATTCAATGATTTTCACCCCACAATCAACCTAACAATGAATCAATCTATGCAAGAAATACATTTTTTGGACACTACTATAAAAATACAGGATGGGCGCATAGACACCACCTTATACCGTAAACCAACTGACCGACAAACATATCTACATGCCTCTAGCTACCATCCCAAACATACCAAACAGTCCATTGTATATAGCCAGGCACTACGTTACAGCCGTATCTGTTCCAATTCTACAGACAGAGACTCTCAACTTAACTTAGTTGGTCTTTAAGGTGCTACTGGAAGGAATTTTTTTTGTTTTGACTATGGCAGACCAACACGGCTACCTATCTGTAACATCAACAGAGCTGTTTGAGCTTTATGTGTATAGCTGTTTGAGTTTATGTGATAGGGGGTGGTGGTAATTGACTTCCACTACCTCAAAGCTGAGTGGGGATTGGAACACACACACACACAAAATAAGGATAAGGCTGTAGCTAGTTGCTTGAGATTTCCCTGACTTGAATTTTTGCAATCTTTTAAGATGTTGACAGAATTAAGGTAGCTATGAATTTATCATTGCGGCTGACTGAAGAGAACAAAAAAAATCAGGAACTGCAAGTTGCAATTGGTAAGTTACTCTGAGACTGTGATGCTGAATAATGCAGGGAGAGCCCATTACAAAACAAAAACAAAAACCTGTTATTGACTTTAGAGGGGCGCTGCCAACCTCTGTATCTGCCACTCAACTTAAACTGGTTCCAAAAACCTGTCTGCAAGATGCCAAGCAGTGGAAATCTCTTCTGCAACCACTGCTGTTCAAATGCTGTTCTTTATATATCACACTCAAAAACAGTTCTGAAAGCTTTTAAAATGAATGAGCCACATACAGGTCTAATTTTACAGCAGACCTGGCAGAGCTCACACATACCTCTCAACCTGTGTCTGGTACTTTTGTCTGTCTGTGTAGATTTGTTAGAAAACTGGCTAACAAATTTTCAACGCATGTAAAAAGAGAAACAGAAGAAAATGAATTATATATCTCGGTGAAAATAGGCTAATGTTGTTGGTGGTTAGAATAAACAATCGAATCCTGTTGCACACTTTCCTGCTGCAAACATTAATGTAACTCATTAATATAATATATAATAAAATATACTGAGACTTTGTAGTACAGTGGTACCTCGGGTTAAGTACTTAATTCATTCCGGAGGTCCGTTCTTAACCTGAAACTGTTCTTAACCTGAAGCACCACTTTAGCTAATGGGGCCTCCCACTGCTGCCGCACCGCTGCTGCATGATTTCTGTTCTCATCCTGAAGCAAAGTTTTTAACCCGAGGTAATATTTCTGGTTAGCGGAGTCTGTAACCGGACGTGTATGTAACCTGAAGCATATGTAACCCGAGGTACCACTGTATAACAAGGTCTTGGTATATCACCTGTTTCACATTATAAATAATGCTTAAAGCTCTGCAGAGACATTCAAACTATCTTCTGATGAATATCCTTTCTCTCTCTCTCTTTATTCCTCACATATTTGTGGCTTGACGGAAAGATGACATTTTGGGAAGGCTTCAGCAACATTGGACGGTGTATAACAAGAAGTTATACTTGTTTGATATCTTTAAACCACCCCGAACTTGGCAAGACTGTGCAGATTATTGTGCGGGAAAACCTTTCTCCGGAATGATTAATGTTGAAAGTAGAGATGAGGAGGTTGGTTGGATGCTGGAATGCACACAAAGCAGGGACAACCCATCACAGTATGATGACTACATAGCCTTCAAGTCCTATAACAGCTGCTTCTTGCTCCTCTCCTCCATGAGCAGTAAGAAGTCACATTGACCAGAGGAAACTCCATGGGTTTGTGATGTTTTCTGTAATATCCATTAAGGAGGAGGAGAGCTAGAGCTAGTCACAAAGCAGTTACTCATTCCCCAGTAAGCAATAGTGTGCTAACTCTACCCTCCACCCACTGGCTACACATTGACTGCCAGCATTAAAACAGAAGATTATATCACTTTATTCGGACAGTCACAAATTAAAGTTCAAACTAGATGGGGGTACTGTGGCGATCACACAGGGTCCCCGGTCGTTTGACAGTCTATTGATCCCTGTGCCACCACTGTGATTGCCTATTCGCTGCCACCAACCCGTTTCTCTCGGGTACACACGGAGTCCAGACAGTTGTTAACATTAACAAATAATCAAGTTTATTTTTATAAGCATGAACAAGTTTAAGGTTTCAGTTAATTTTTCTTGTCAATTTCTTAATCGTGGTTTCTTTACTGACCTATACGTTCCTAACAACTTCAAACTGATTATCCCAACTATCTATCTGACTCCACCTAACAGTTCCTCTCACTCCCTCACCACACAGCCCGACCAACCCACAGACTTATCCTCCCTCTTCCCTCTCCAACTCCCAACTGACTTTCCAACAACTCCAACTCTAACTCCTCCCCTTGGGTTCCCACTGGCCAATCACATCACACTCATTTAACCCTTTCCTTATGACCCACCTAGGAGGGCAAACGCCACAGGTACCTTTTTTGGGGGGGAAGCAGCTCCCCAAAGTTGAGGTGAAGAGGTGTGGTGGGGCTGATTTTCAATGTGCCGGCCTGAGGAGGATCTAATTATTTTTCTTACTTAAAAGCAAAGCAATGGCTAAGCAGTGCTCCAGATGTCTGCAAACGAGCGCCTTGAAACTGGCGAAATGGTGCAACGGCAGCTGGAATACTGGCACACAGTTCTGGTTGCCTCACCTCAAAAAGCATATTGCTGGGCATGCAAAACGATCAAGCAGGTGGAGCAATGACTCTGTGAGGAAGGATCACATGAAAGAGGTGTATGCAATTTTGCTTCATGTAGAGGAGGAAGAAGAGTTTGGATTTGATATCCCACTTTATCACTACCCTAAAGGACCGTATAGTTAAAGTCATGGTTTTCCCAGTAGTGATGTATGGAAGTGAGAGCTGGACCATAAAGAAGGCTGATCGCTGAAGAATTGATGCTTTTGAATTATGGTGCTGGAGGAGACTCCCATGGACTGCAAGAAGATCAAACCTCTCCATTCTGAAGGAAATCAGCCCTGAGTGCTCACTGGAAGGACAGATCCTGAAGCTGAGGCTCCAATGCTTTGGCCACCTCATGAGAAGAGAAGACTCCCTGGAAAAGACCCTGATGTTGGGAAAGATGGAGGGCACAAGGAGACGGGGACGACAGAGGACGAGATGGTTGGATAGTGTTCACGAAGCTACCAGCATGAGTCTGACCAAACTGCGGGAGGCAGTGGAAGACAGGAGTGCCTGGCATTCTCTGGTCCAGGGGGTCATGAAGAGTCAGACACGACTAAACAACTAAACAACAACAAAGGAGTCTCAAAGCGGCTAACATTCTCCTTTCCCTTCCTCCCCCACAACAAACACTCTGTGAGGTGAGTGGGGCTGAGAGACTTCAGAGAAGTGTGACTGGCCCAAGGTCACCCAGCAGCTGCATGTGGAAGAGCGGAGATGTGAACCCGGTTCCCCAGATTACGAGTCCACCGCTCTTAACCACTACACCACACACTGGTAGAGAAAGAGCGTAGAGAAAAGTCTTTCTCCTTGTCTCATAATGCCAGAACTTAGGGACATCCAATGAAGCCAAACTTTGGAAGATTCAGGCCAGACAAAAGAACTTCACACAACACATAATGAATTTGCTCCCACTGGAAGTAGTGATGGCTACTAACTTGGATGGTCTAAAAAGAAGTTTAGACAAATTTGTGGGAGAAAGGTATATCAATGGCTAATAGACACAAAGAATATATTATGCTTCCACTGTTGGAGGTATTATTCCACCCAGTACCAGTTCCTGGGAATCCCAGGTGAGGAGAATGTTGTTGCAGTCTCAGTCCTCTTGTAGGCTTCTCACAGGCATATGGCTGGCCATTGTGAGAACAGGATCCTGGCCTAGATGGCCCCATCTATCAGTAATTGATTAGCGTACTTTCTCCTCCAGCAGGAGAAAGATCATGCTTCCACTGGAACCTCCTGGATGGAGTCTTCAGAACCAGAGGAGAGCAATGTGACCTACTGAGACCTTGAGGGAGGTGGCAAAATGGGGTCCTCTGGTGTGACTGATCTGTCCTCTAAGCCTTCCATGAATTTTGTATGCATTGGGGCCTCTTTTCAGACATTTCAAGGAAATATGCACAAGGCAAGGGCAAATCCTGCTATTGTGATGTCCCCCCCCCACACACATTATATCCCCACTAAATATCTGTAAGGAGCTATTGTCTTATTGGGCAAGGGATGTTGTCCAAAAAACATTTAAGAAATATATATATATATATAGCTTTTTTGTTTGTGTTTTCAGTAAATATTTTATTATTTTCTTCTGCAGTTATATTTGGAATCACAACTCAAAGGCTCAACTTATGATTTCTGGATTGGAATGTATAAAAGGGGTCACGCCTGGTCATGGATTGATGCAAACCATCGGTTTCATGAAGCGTAAGTCTAAACAAATTTCTTCTAAGGTCTGGGTTATACAACATTGTGTGTGTGTGTGTGTGTGTGTAAAATGTATATATATGTGTGTATGATTTTTTGGGAAACCAAACCCAGTGGTGGATATATGCCAAGATCCACCACTGGGTTTGGTTTCCAGAAAACCTAGATATTCATTTCAAATTTGAAAGGGAAGTTTGTAAAAGGCTAGGACTGTGTTGTCTTGGAACATGTATATGTTCTCAAGGCACAATGTGCAATCCAGCTTAAAGGCCATTTCAGGAGAAGAAAAGGCGGTGCCTGGCGAGCCATCGCCACAGTTGCCAGACCATGCCGGCCAGAGGATGTGGCTTTGCTCAACTCCTCCAGCTCAAAGAAAAACCTTTCTCTGCAGCCCACACCATCTCCATGCCATAGAAGCCAGCGGACATCTAAATTGATTCATGCTTCCTCTTCTTTTCAGTTACTGGATGCGTGGGCAGCCAAATAACAAGGGCTTTGCACGTCCAGGAACTGAGAACTGCGTTGGACTAATTAAAAATTGTGCTAGCCAGCTGAAATGTTGGCATGATGCCCTCTGCTCTTCTAAAAAAAAATGCATTTGTAAGATGCTTCCTCAAAAGAAGTGGCTTACATGAAACTGGATTCTAATATCTCTGTAAAAAAACAACAACCAATGACGTTGGAAAAAGCCCACCCCCTTTAAAATAAATAAATAAATGCAGAGGCAACTAAAATGGGTGGTTATTCAGCTCAACGCTCTGACATCAGGTCCTAAGAATACATCGCTTCTGCTTTCTTGAGGCTTAAACAAGACACCTTATTTGCCAACTGCAAAAACTTAAGTAGCTTCATGAAATAAAGCATAGAAGAATCCAACCACACTCCATTTGCTATTGTACTTAATTGAGATGAGAATCCTGAAGTTAGGTTGTGAGGGACCACAACCAATGTTGTTGAATCACCCCTCCAGAGATGAGCAGGGCCCTTAAACTCCTCCATCACGTTCCAAACAAAACAAAACAAAACAAAACAAAACAAAACAAAACAAAAGAACCCCTCCCAATTTACTCTGCCTGCTCCCTGTTTGGGTTGGTGTTATCCACCTCCCCCCACTATAGTGCCTGTTTGAAACTGGAAAAGTGTTGGGTCCTTCAGAGCCAAGCCTTCCCTGCCCTCCCTCTCCTCCCAGCATGCTCCCAGACTCAGTGGCGGAGCTTCATGCTCTGGACAGGGGGCGGAGAGCAGGTAGGGGCAGGGCTGGCGTGTGTCCCAGTGGTGTGCATTCTGGGGGTGTGGCGTGGCGTGGCACCCATAGGGGCATGGCATCCAACGCAGGTGGGCGCAGCTATGATGGCACCCCGCTGGGATCGTGCTGCCGGGGGCGGTGCGCTCCCTCCGCACTCCTCTTCCTCCGCCAGTGCCAAGACTACCACTGACATGTACGCTTTCCAATCCTATTAATGCCAGTGCTCCTATGTCTCATAAAAGGGGCCCTAGGAATTCTGGATAATTATATCCACCACGATTGCTTCCTTATTATGTACTTCTGATTTCTAGTTCATCTTCATCTTGATGAACTATCCAGCCTTCACCAACCTAATACCCTCAAGATGTCTTGGACTATGGTTCCCATCAGCTGGGGGCTGTTGGTAGCTGTTGTCCAAGATATCTGGAGGGCACCAGGTTGAGAGTGGCATAGCGTGGGGATGCAGGGGGGGCTGGCTGCACCGGGCGCAACATCTGAGGGTTAGGGTTAGGGGGCACAAATCCACGGGTTAGGGGGCACAAATCCACAGGTTAGGGGGCGCAAATTACTTGCCTTGCCCCGGGTGCTGACAACCCACGCTACGCCACTGCAGGTTGATGAAGGCAGAGCTATATATTACAACATCTTTTAAGGGCTACTGTGATCTTATATCAGCTTTCTTGAACCTGATACCCTCCAGGTGTCTTGGGCAAATAATAATACAGTGGTACCTCAGGTTAAGAACTTAATTCGTTCTGGAGGTCCATTCTTAACCTGAAACTGTTCTTAACTTGAGGTACCACTTTAGCTAATGGGGCCTCCCGCTGCTGCCACCGCGCGATTTCTGTTCTCATCCTGAAGCAAAGTTCTTAAGCCAAGGTACTATTTCTGGGTTAGCGGAGTCTGTGACCTGAAGCGTCTGTAACCCAAGGTACCACTGTAATAAAATTTTATTTGTATCCCGCCCTCCCCTGCCGGAGCTGGGCTCAGAGTGGCTAACATCATATTAATAACACAATATACATAAAAACAAGCAGTCAATCGATTAAAATGCATCCCAAAATTAATTAAAATAAGTTATAATTAAAATTAAACTAAGCAAATGGCAGTCCTCAGCTTAAATTGAAAGAGGTTAATACTTGCCAGGACCACTGTTTCCACTGATATTATAAGGGCCTGTGAGTGTGCTGGGAAACTTGCTTCATGCTTGTTCTTATACAAAGAGAAAGTGAGACAGACTGAACCCTAACCAAAGGCCTGGCGGAACAGCTCTGTCTTGCAGGCCCTGCGAAAAGATGTCCCAAATCTTGCAGGGCCCTGGTCTCTTGTGAGAGAGTGTTCCACCAGACCGGGGCCACAACTGAAAAGGCCCTGGCTCTGATTGAGGCCAGTCTGACCTCCCTGGGGCCCGGGATCTTCAGGGTGTTGTTATTAGCAGACTGTAAGGTCCTCCATGGGACATACCAGGAGAGGCGGTCCCGTAGGTACGAGGGTCCTAGGCCATATAGGGCTTTAAACCAGCACCTTAAACCTGATCCAGTACTCCACCAGGAGCCAGTGCAGCTGTATAGTACTGTGATCCCACGACGAAGACCCCTAAGTAGTCTCGCTGCGGCATTCTGCACCCGCTGGAGTTTCTGGGTCAGTTTCAAGGGCAGCCCCATGTAGAGTGAGTTACAATAATCAAGCTTTGAGGTGACTGTTGCATGGATCACAGTGGTGAGGCCAGGGCGAGAGAAGTAAGGGACCAACTGCTTAGCTTGGCGGAGATAGAAAAATGCCCCTTTGTGATAGCTGCAACCTGTGCCTCCATAGAAAGGGAGGCGTCAAAGATTACACCCTAACTCTTGATGGAAGATGTTGACACTAGTTGCGCCCCTGCAAGGGATGGGAGTTGGCCCCCCAACCCCATATCATCTCAACCGAGCCAAAGGACTTTGAAGGATTTAACCTCAACCGGATCCCACGTATCCATCCAGTCACGGCTTTCAGAAATCTCGTCAGTGTGTCTGTGGCTGAGTCAGGGTGGCCATCCATCAAGAGATAAAGCTGGGTGTCATCAGCATACTGATGACAGCCCAAACCAAAATTCCGGACGAGTTGGGCGAGGGGGCACATATGGATGTTAAAAAGCATTGGGGAGAGAATTGCGCCCTGCGGTACTCCACACACCAAGGAGTAGTGCGATGACAATCCCCCTCCAGCTCCACCCTCTGTCCCCGACCAGAGGGGAACGAGCACAGGCATTAAAGGACTGCGCCCCGAATCCCTAGATCGGTGAGGTGGTGGTCTAAAAGTTTGGGGTCGACCATCTCAAAGGCTGCTGACAGATCGAAAAGAATCAACAGCCCCAACCCACCTCAATCCAGCTGCCTATGGAGGTCATCTGTTGAGGTGACCAGTGCTGTCTCGGTCCCATGCCCAGAGTGAAAACCAGACTGGAATGGATCCAAAGCCAATGTTTCATCCAGAAATCCGCCAAGCTGGTCAGCTACCACTCTCTCAATCACCTTACCCAGGAACAGAAGATTTGAAACTGGGCGGTAATTTGAGAGATCTAAAGGATCTAATGATTTTTTTTAAGAGCGGACGCACCACTGCCTCCTTTAATTCCCCTGGGAATGTCCCGGTGCCAAGGGACAAATTGATGCTCTCACCCAGGGGGGCCCGCACCTCATCTGGACACGCTCTAATCAGCCAGGACAGGCACGGGTCGAGAGGGCAAGTGGTGGGCTTTCCAGCATGGAGGAGTTTGTCCACATCTGCTGGGAGGATCTGGTCAAAGTGGTCTAATACTGGACCCGAGGACAGTCGAGGTGCCTCCAGTTCCATTATTGTATCCAAATTGGCAGGGAGGTCACGGCAGAGTGACAGGACCTTATCTGCAAAACAGCTTGCAAATGCCTCACAGTTGTAAGTCTGATTTGTATTTAAATTTGACTGTCCCTCTAGGGATGTTAGATACCTAATTATGCTAGAACGTTGTGCCGGGCAAGAGCTAGCGGATGCAATGGAGGCTGAGAAGTAAGACTTCTTAGCCTTCACTGCCATCTCCTAGGTTTTCATAAACACCCTATAAGATGTTCTTGTGGCTCCATTGCAAGTACTGTGCCATACTCGCTATAGCCATCTGAGGTCCCGCTTCATTTTCCGGAGCTCCTTGGTAAACTAGGGGGCCTGGTCTTTGTGGGGTTGCAAAGGGCACCTAGGTGTGATCTCATTGATGGCCACCAAGAGCTGGGTATTCCTACCCTCAACAAGATCAGTCAATGAGTCACCAGGGGGAGCAGCATCCTGCAAGGCCTGACGGAATCGATCAGGATCCATCAGCCTTTGCGGGCGAGCCCAAATATGCTCAACACCTAAGCAGGGTGGGGACGGGAAGTCAATCCTGGCTTTCAGGGCATAGTAATCAGACCATGGCAGCTCCATCGAGGGGGACATGATCACATCTATGCCTGCACCAAAAATCAGATCCAGTGTGTGGCCTGTTTGATGTGTGGGGCCCAAAACAAACTGGGGGAGCCCTAGTGTTGCCATGGAAGACACCAGGTCTAGAGCCTGTAAGGAGGGGGTGGCATCAGCATGGACACTGAAGTCCCCCAATACCAATAGGTTGGGGAACTCCAAGGCCCAGCCTGCCACCACCTCCATTAGGTCTGACCAGGGTACCTGCTGGTGCGCTAGGTGGCCAGTACACCAGCCAAACAGCCAAGCTCTTCTCAGCACACCACACCAGGCCGACACATTCAATGCCAGAGATCGATGGTGATGGCAGAACCCTGAAAGAACAATCTTCTTGGATTAACAATGCCACCCTTCCCCCCCCCAGCCCACAGTCCACGACTGGTGGAGGACGGAGAAACCTGGGGGCGCCATCTCTCGTAAGGCAACTGTTTCCCCTTTGCACACCCAGGTCTTCGTCACACAAGCCGGTCAACCCCCTGTGAAGTAAAGAAATCTCACAGGGTGGCGGTTTTATTGCCTATAGACCTGGCGTTGCACAACACCATTGACCAAGGTGAGTAGTCCTCACCCTACCTTCATCCCTCGGGATGGAGCACAGATTGGAAGGGGTGCGAGCATATCCATATCTCAGACCCCTTCGCCTGTGGAATCCGCTCCCACCACCATACCTCCCTCACCCCTCCGCAGTAGTAATTCCAAGCCCCATGCCCGCCTCCTTTGAGATCATTGATGTTATTCTTTCCCAGTTTACTATTCCACTTATAATATCAACAGCTCAATACACACAAATAAGATGGGCTGACTAGTTATCTGCAGAACTATTACATTATTTGACAACCTTCTATTGCAGTTTAAACTAACTGACTAACCAATTAATTAAAATTGAACCACAAAACAACTCGCAAACTAAACAAGCTACCATGTAACATTCATTCGAAGGTGGGGGATATCTGGCCCTCCTGGCACAGATATTGGGCACTAAGTTGGGGAAGACTGCCTTCAATCATGGTTTCCCAAATGTGGTTACAACAGTCTTTCTCCTGAGAGGCTGTGGGCAGCAAAGCCTTTTATTAGCCTGTGACCTGTAATTAAACTACAGGAACTGTTAACTACTCCTTAAACTATATTTAAGTAGTTGGGAGGTAAAAACTGTAATCCTTAATTTGCCCCGGAGGGTGGGAGTGTTGTGAACAAATGTTGGGATGTTTTAGAAAACTTTTAAAACTTATCAGCAGAAAATTAATTTCAGTTTATGAAAGGTGAAGGTGTGATGTACAAATACAATTAAAGGAAAATCAGTTATACATTAGACTTAAATTAATCTCCAGAAAAACAAAATGTAAGGTACAGTTTTTACCAGAATTTACAGGGGGGGGGGGACACACACACCCTTTCCTATAAACGAGATATTGTGCCATAAACCATTTCTCAAAATAGTACCATTCACAACGACAGCCTACCCCCATCATTGTGCTGTCCTGTCTCCTTCTCTAAAGTGTGCCCGTATAAAAGGGTAGACCGATTGCGAAAACCCTTCCATTCATATGTCCTTGCGCTGACCTTTCAATTCATAAAGCACTGGAGCAATCATCAAACAACATTCAAATAACTGTCAGACTTACAGCCAATCAAGTCCTCTTATGTTGACAGCTACTGAAATCCCATCCAATTGGAGTTACAGAGCAGTGCTCCCTGACAAGGGCTACACAGGTACTGCAGCTGTACTTCAGCTATCAAACCAGCCTCAGTTCAGTTCAAGTAAACGGAAACCCTACCTGGAATATGGAAAGTGAAAACAAGTTATGAAAACCACTTTTGTTACATTGTATCAAATCTGAAGGCTACATATTATCCACTTGTGGGATTTAGGTTCCTCTTTTTAATTATTAATTTATTATTTATACTCCGCCCATCTGGCTGGGTTTCCCCATCCACTCTGGGCGGCTTCCAACGAAACAGTAAAATACAATAACCTATTAAACATTATAAGCTTCCCTCTGTAGAGAAAACCTTTAAAAATTCATATGAAATCACCCCATTGATGGATTTGTTCCATTCCAATGATAAGAAGGATTATGGCTACCAGAAGAGGAGCTTGGGGGATGGGCACGGACAGCCATAATCCCTGAAGCATGAGACCACCTACACAGCAGCCTCACTGCCTGGGTGATAATCTCTGGCAGCCTGGCAGCTGAGTGCCAGGCAGGTAGTAATCCCAAAGACAATAGCAAACCCAACCTCAATGGATTGGGGTCTTGGTCAAGACAAAGGGGTGTACTTAACTTGTCTGGGAAACAGAAACACATAAATACTTACCTTTGTTTTACCTAATGGGTGTGCGGTGGAGGTTAAAGGAGGGACGGGGCAAGCCTGATACTCAGGTTTCTGCCAGAAGACCCCTCTTAATTTGTGACATAGTTATGACAAATGTATGATGTTTTGCTAAGGGTGTTATGGGTAATATGGGAAACTTATAAAAAAAGATAGCCTTCCTTTCTTCAGGGCTTCTTTCTGCTTCTTCCGAGTGATAGTTTGAAGTCTTGTTGCAGCAGTAAAGATCAGGCCTACTGACTGCTGTTTTGCTCCTATAATCTTGGCTAGCATCATTGTTTGACAATCCAAGTGAGCCACAAATTTTTCCTTTAACATTTTGGCAACCACTAAGGTGTTGGAAACTGCCCCCCTCGGGAAAGGCTGGCTCCTCTTCCCAGGCTCTTGGGGCCTGTTGCCGGTGACCTACCCTGGCTGGCATCCGGACAGACCAGGGAGGTCTTGGATAAGCGACACCTCCCTCCTGAAAGGTGCACACTCCCTTTCCCCTTGCATAGCAGCAGGAGAAAGAAAACAGTCTGGAAAAGTAGTCTATTTGATTCTACTTTTATTCCCGCACTGTACACTGTACAAAAGCATGACTTCTCTCTCAGAATCCTCCGAGCAACTGACTCACACCTCCCGGACACAAGCAACAGGAAGGTTTCATGTTACACTGAGAACACAACTCTGAGAACAGATTGGAACTTCCTGTCCCACGCTTAGACCCATCATGTAATGTAAACATCGAGCTTAGTACTCATAACATAAGGGACCTTGGTGTGACGTTAACATATATGAGAGAGTGCTGGAGGGGAAATAGTTAAATAGGTTGCACAGACAGGACCCAGGGGGGTGGAGTCAGTGAGTCTATAAAACCAGTTCTGGGAGGAGTTGGTTGGGAGTTGTTGGTGGGTAGTGGGTGGGTTTTTGTGGGTTGGCTGGTTGGGAAAGGCAGTTGGTAATAGAGAGACAGTTAGGGCTGTGGGTTCTTGAGTGTGGGGAGGTAGAAGAGATAGAGAGAGGAAAATAAGACTAAGAAAGTAAAGAGCAACAACGTTTGGAATGCTGTAAAAGTTTTGTTTGTGTCTGAAATAAAATACACTCTTCTTTATTAATTGAAAGGCTGAGTGAGACTGAAGTGATTTTACCAGGGAGGACCTGGTTGGTGGCAGCGGATTAGTGGTGTATGCAGCGGCGGGATTTGATAAGACTAAGAGCCTGTGAGGGGAAGCAATACACCTGGAGAGGGGAAGGGTAAATCGGTGAAGTGATTACCTGGCCCGAGGGTGTGATTGAGGATAAACCCCAGATTGCCGAGTGGCCGAGATAACAATAAGAGCAAGAGATCTCAAAAGACTGTTCTGGCGGAGGCTTAGGCTCAGGGTCAGAGGAAGTAAGCTTGAAAGGTTAGATGCTAAAAAACCTAAAGTTACACTTTGGGGACCAGGGTTTTGAAAAGCCAAGCCGGGAGGAACAGTGTTGAGAGTAAAAGTCTCTTATTTAATTAGTGCAAAATACTGACTCACCCATAATGCCACCCTAGAAGACCAAGCACCCAGTGAGGGAAAACCCATACGAAAGCTCTGGAGAAGAGAATGGGAATCCCCAGGGGGAGGAAACGAGAATACAGTGGTGCCTCGCAAGACGAAATTAATCCGTTCCGTGAGGCTCTTCGTATAGCGGTTTTTTCGTCTTGCGAAGCAAGCCCATTGACAGCTTAGCGGATTAGCACTATTAGCGGTTTAGCGGCTTTTAGCGGCTTTTAGCGGCTTATCAGCTTAGCGGATCAGCTGATAAGCGGCTTAGCTGCTTAGAAAAAGGGGGGGAAGGGGAAAAAACCCGCAGGAACTCGAAGACATTTTTGTCTTGCGAAGCAAGCCCATAGGGAAATTCGTTTTGCGAAGCGCCTCCAAAACGGAAAACCCTTTCGTCTAGCGGGTTTTCTGTCTTGCGAGGCGTTCGTCTTGCGGGGCACCACTGTAGAAGAAATGACTAAAACCCCACCTGAAGTAGAGATTCCAAAGTTCTCAGGGGATTTTGAAAAGTGGAAATTAGTACAAAAATATAACTTGAAATTAGAGTTTGAGAAAAATAGAACAGAACAAGAAAAAATTAGGCTTTAACAAGAAACTGAACAATTTAGGCTTGAGCAAGAATTGGAAAAAGAAAAGGTGAGGGCGGAGCAGGAAAGGGAACAGCAGCAGTTTCAGTTAGAGATGAGACAGTTGGAATTAACGGTTTTAGAAAATCGTAATAATAATAATAACACTGATGGGCAGAATCAAATGAAGATAGATTTAAAACGCTTTCCTGAGTTTAGAGATAAGGATAGCCCAGAAGCATTTCTAGTATCTTTCGAGATAGCCTGTCACGATTTTCAAGTGAGAGAGGAAGATAAAATGATGATCTTGAGAGCTAGAATAAGCGGTCCTCTCGCCGAAATATATGCTCAAATGACTGAGGAACAATCCCGAAATTTTGAGGTGTACAAGCAGTTAATATACACCCACTTTGGGATTACCTCAGAGCAGTTGAGAAAAAAATTTAGAAGTGTGACAAAGGTGAGGGAGGAAACCTATGCGCAGCTTGGTGCAAAGATAAAAACTTACCTCACGAGATGGTTAGAGCAAGAGAATGCAGACACAGTACCCAAGATTAAAGAAGTGATAGCATTGGAGCAATTTTACGACACAAGAAATGGCCAATTGAAGTACCTGAAAAAAGAAAGGAACCCCAAGAACATAGAGGAAGCAGCTGGTTTAGCCGGTAAAATAAATGAAATCAGAGTCGATGGATTTGATGGGCCAAAATTTGGTGGGAGATTTTGGGAAACAAACAAGAATAAATTTCAGCAAACCAAAGGAAAGATTACCTCAGAAACCGATAAGAGAAGCAGCCCCTCATCAAAAAGCCCACATGAGAAGGCACACACCCATACAGAGTTTACTGAGGGAAAAGTCAATAAAACAAGTTATGCAGGACCCAAAGACATTTTATGCTGGAGATGTGGAAAATTAGGTCATAAAAGGTTTGATTGTAAACTAGGAAAAGAAACTTCTAGTTATAGCACCACACAGAAACGGACATATTGTATGCAGCCTGTGGAGCAGGGCCCAACTAGTCAGGTTGTCAAGGAAACGGACATGCCAACTCACTAGGCCCAAGCCTGCTGAGGTAGTAGAGGCCAAAGTCCCACACTGTTATGCGATTCAACAAGATAATCTCTTGTTAAAGAATGCTGGAGAGTATATCTGAATAGACGGAAAAAGATATCTCAGGTTAAGGGACACGGGATCACAAGTCACTATAGTCCACCTGGAGATAATCAAGGATGAGGCCATAATTCCAGGAAAAGTAATGAAATTAAAAGGAATTTTGAAACAAGCAGAGATCCTGAAGGTGGCGGAAATAGATGTCAGGTTCAAAAACTGGGCAGGTAGCCCTTTCGGAAGAAATTCCCACCCCTGTGCTCATTGGTTGGGACATTTTAGAACATGTGCAGAGTACTTTCATAGTTACCAGAGCAAAAGGGAGCCCACAGTCACCTAATCCTGAGGGGGTGGATACAGTAGCAGAGGCAGACAGTGCTGAAGGACAGCAAGGGGATGATCAGTGTGAGGAAAGAAAAAACACCTTTTTGTTTCCTTTGACTAAAAGTCAAACCCCAAGTTTTGCCAAAAGCAAAAAGAAGATATTGAGTTACAAAGGTACTTTGAGGCAGCCGAGTCGGAGAGTCCATTAACTCCAGAGTTCCCAGAACGGTTTTGTTTGAGCAGGGACCTTTTATATCGAGAAGTCCTTGTCCCACCATGTAGGGGGGGTGAAGAAGTGAGAAGACAGTTAGTAATCCCACATGAATACCGAGGCAAAATCCTGCAACATGCTCACAATAGTGTATTTGGAGCGCATATGGGTATTACACGCACAAAACGGAGAGTGGCTCAAAATTTTTATTGGCCAAGCATGGGGAAACAAATAAAACAATACTGTCAAGCCTGTGACATATGTCAGAGAAGAGGCAAAACAAAAGCCAAATTGTGCCCCTTGCCTATCATATCAACCCCTTTTCAATGGTTAGGGCTGGACCTGATAGGGCCATTGCCTAGAGCCAGCAGGCGGGGAAACAGATACATCCTCACCATAGTGGACTACGCAACCAAATATCCAGAAGCCATTCCGTTGCAAAACATTGAAACGGAAACTGTGGCAACTGCTTTAATTAACTATATGAGTAGATTGGGCTTTGCCAGTGAAATAGTCACTGACTTGGGTTCTTCTTTCACATCAAGACTAATGAAAAGACTATGGGAGGTGTGTGGTATTAAGCATTTAACATCAACACCTTAGTGGTGTACGGGTCAATAGTCATTGAGACGACCAGGGGCTCCGTACGAATGCCACACTTGGTTCTCCTGTGAGGGTAAAGGAGGATCCTGAGAGATCCAGTGCCACTGGGCAACCTGTAGCCCAGAGATTTTTCCTTTGCTGTCCCTTTTCTTCATGGGCGGTAATCAACTGTCACCCAGAAGACCCAGCCAAGGGAGCAAAGGCAAGATCCGACTGGTCAACAGAGGATCCCAGGATCCACAGGACGATGTGAGTATGGTTAAAAGCAGTACACTGACAAGAAGGTTGAAGGTAGTGAGTCACTACAGCAACCAAAATTATTTCTTTCCTCTCCTTTACCTGACTCTACCCCACACTGGGGTTCTGTTTACAAACCTGATTGCTCAGAAAGGGAGGCTTTGACCAAAGAGGGTTATGGGATGTTCAACCAGGGAGGGGTTCTGAACTCTATCTCTGTTCATTCTCTTACTCAGCTGCCCTGAAGTGGGATGCTTCAGATGCATGGGAGTAAGTTTCTTCTTCATCTTCCCTTTTTATCTGATCAAGTTTAGCTGCCCCTGCTGCTCAGCAATCCCCTGTTGGGGAGATACCCGGGTATGTCAGAAAGCAAAGAAACTGTCAGCATTGCCCTGGAGCCAGTGCACCAACTGGACTCATGCACCTCAACCCCGACTGGGCTAGGCGAGCTGGGTAGCACTGCCAGAGACCACCTTTCTCACAGGAACAGGTCACAGTGCTGTGGACTCACAGCTTAGAGCTGAGAGCACCGGATTCACTGTCTCAATAATACAGTCGTTGCGCAGCAGAATTTTGCAGAGTCTTGCAGAGTATAAACCACTCGGAGAGCAGCTCTGTAGAATATCTTCCTTTTATTCCGTAACTACAACTATGATACAAAACTATATACAGAGCTGAATATTCTAAGCATAAGTCAATGCTACACTGAGAGTCTGCAGCTGCTCTTAGCAGCAACCTTATCTCTAGACACGATCTCTAACACTCTCTCTCTTTCCAGTACACTGACTGACTGACTCTCTCTCACACGCACTGATGTGGTGCTGAGGCAGAATAAGTAGACAGCAGAACACGCCTCTTCCTCTCTGGAGAGTCAGCAGAGATCATCAGGAGATCATCAGGAGATTCTTGGGTATGGGAGGGGTGAAATCTCCTCAGAAACTTGTTCCTTTACAAACAGCTATCTTGCGTGACCTGATCTGGCACTGAGCTGTGCAGGCATTCAGTAAGGAAACTTTTCACTAGATTATGGTGCCAGGCAGGAGGTTGCTGTGGGTAGTAGGGTGGGAGGTCCACTGACAGAAGATGGAGACCACACCAGGAGTCAGTTAGGAAGGAAAACTGGTTAATGAATGATGCTGGGTGAGTGGGAGGCTTTCAGTTGTGTTTGCGGGCAGGAAGCTTGTGGAATTTGTCGGTGGGAAGCCCATGGGAAGGCAGGTTGCTTAGATAGGAAGGCGTGGGCTAGAGATCTACAGAAGGATACGGGCGAGAGGCCTGGAGAAAGCAAATAGTTTAATAGCAGTTTTTTTTCTTTTTATTTGTTTGTTTGTTTGTTTGTTTGTTTGTGCATGTTATTGTGTGCAGATGAGGCTAGAAGACACTCTATTTACGCCTGTTAAATTGATGGGTACCCATTCTTCCAAACATAGCAGATGGACTCCCCTTGGCAGGAATTCTTCTGGCAAGCCTTCCCACAACCAAGAGGACCCCGATTCCCTCCTCCAGTTTGTGTTATCCAACTGGAGGGGATTGACAGGATGTGAAAACCTATCAAAGTAAAAGCTGAAATACCTCTGTGAGGGCCCATGTGTGGCTTATATCCATCACCTGGAACACAGTGTCCACCTCAGGGATCCTTCAACGAAGTTAGGATGTGAACCCTTAGAAAATATTTAGAAGATCAAAAGTCTCGGCAACTAGACTACTGAGTCGTGTTTGTGGAAGGCCTTTAACACAGTGCATGCAAGAGGAAAATAGGTGTGAAACAGTTTGTACTAAAGTATAGGTAAAGTGGTTATTACATGCATCGGAGGGTTGCAGCATGTAAGTTTAAAGTCACCTACAATTTAACCATTCCTAATCCCTACCTATAGTCCACCATTCATTCAGTTTAAAGAGTAATCTCCACTGAGCATTATAGGGTTGAGAATGCATGCACCAGACTTCACTGTATATTTCCAGCTGGCCTTACTTCATAGCGTTTTAGAATCATAGATTTGTATAGTTGGAAAGGACCCCCAGGGTCATCTAGTCCAACCCCCTGCAATGCAGGAATCTCAGATAAAGTGTCCATGTCAGATGGCCATCCAACATCTGCTTAAAAATCTCCAATGAAGAAGAGTCCACAACCCTTACAATGGACAATGAACTATATTCTACAGATAGCTGAAAAGAGGCCAACTTACACTTATACTTAAGAAGGGACAAATTTAGTAAAAAAAATAATTGACTGGTTTTATTATTGAATAATGATTATAAGTTATTTGCAATCTTTTTGTCATAAAGATTTTTTTTAATTACAAGACCTTATGAATGACAAATGATTTTTACCAAAAGGACCATTAAGAGATAATGTCAGAAACGTATATTTGAATTGTAACAGTGAGAAGCATATTAGAGGTTACAACCCACACACTTCTGCTGCGCTTTTCTGCTTGTGTGGTGGCACCTCGGTAAAACCATTTCTTACTGTTTGTAGCAGAGTTTTCCCCAGAGGCAGAGGAAACAAACAAGAGTCATACTCAAATTCACAGTCAAGAACTTCTTTATTGCTTGACTGGTTGCACAAGCATTTCTATTACTATTATATACAAGCTATTTACATTCCTTCTTTATCTCTCCGGCACGGTATAATCTCTGTTCAATAAATAACAATCTTGACACAGCAAAACTCACAGTATCAGCAGCATACATTGTCTTACTGCCAACCTTGTTATGAGCATGCATGGTGACAGCATGTGTGTATGTGTGTGCTTTTGTCATGCAGAAATTGCAGCCTGCAACTTCCTCCCTTTATTTGCACCTCCAGCTGACACCAATCAAGCCTAGAGTACCACACTAAAGAACAATTCTGGAACCCTCTTTAAAGCTTCCAGGAACTTTTTTCTGTTTCTTTAAGAATGTTTTCTTAACAAAGCAAGCTGTGTGGATTCTTTGGGATACAGAAAAAGCTTTCAGCAAAGTGAATTGCGTATTTCTGATTAGAGTTTTGCAAAAAATGAACTTTGAAGATAATTTTATTAAATGGGTAGGATCAATTTATTAATCACAGACAGCTCATATAATTGTTAATGGACAAGTGGCTAAACTCTGAGATACAGAAGGGTTAAGACAAGGATGTCCATTGTCTCCATGATTTTTCATTTTGGTTTTGGAAGCTTTGCTTAGAGACATTCACCAAGGTGAGAGAATTATGGGGATAAAGATTTTAAAAGAAAATTACAAGTTACAGTCCTTTCTTTGCTGATGATAGTTCTGGAAAACCCATTACAGTGAGCGGAGACTGTGGATAAACATGAATTTGGCATGCTAGCAGGTTTTAAGGTTAATCATCAGAAAATGAAGATGTTAATAAAGAACCTAAGGACAGAATATCAAAAGGCCTTGTTGGAGAACCAACTGGATTTCAAATTGACAGTAGAGATCACTTTATTAAATGTGCCATATTAAAAATTTGGAATAAATATAAACCTAGGTTGTGCTAAAAGACACCTTTATGGATTTCATCACAAGAAACCTTCTCCAGAAAAGAGATGACAGGTAAAGAGAAATGAACAACATACCAATAATCATTAATTGCATCAAGGAGCCTATAAAATTAAAACAAGAGAACAACTAATAGTGGAAAGTTGAAATTTTCAGTGGTTTTCTTATATACAATTAACATCAAGGTTTAAATAGGATTAAAAGACTTTCGGTAAAGAGCAAGGTGAATGGACTTTGAAATTCAGTTGTGCGCAGATGATGAACATGTTATTGTGGAAATGTATAAACTTTTGTTGAAATTTGAAACAGAAGAAGTTAAAGAAAGCATGATTAAATGGGCAAAAATGGTTATAATATACAGGTGGAACAGTGGGGTATATGTGGACAAAAGCGTTAAAATTCATATTCTGTTATGATCTTAAAGAGAACTTTTATAAAATGATGTATTGTTGGTACTTAACTCTTGAGAACCTGTAAATGGAATGTATAAGGGTATTTCAAATGTTTGCTGGAAGTGTGAAGAACATGAAAGGACATTTTATTATGCTTGTCGGACATGTAAAAAGGCAAAAAAAAAAAAATGCATACAATTACATACATTGACACAGCAGATTTTAAAGGTTAATATCCTATTGAACCAGTAGAGATGTATGGAAGTGAGAGCTGGACCATAAAGAAGGCTGATCACTGAAGAATTGATGTTTTTGAATTATGGTGCTAGAGGAGACTCTTGAGAGTCCCATGGACTGCAAGAAGATCAAACCTCTCCATTCTGAAGGAAATCAGCCCTGAGTGCTCACTGGAAGGACAGATCCTGAAGCTGAGGCTCCAGTACTTTGGCCACCTCATGAGAAGAGAAGACTCCCTGGAGAAGACCCTGATGTTGGGAAAGATGGAGGGCACAAGGAGAAGGGGACGACAGAGGATGAGATGGTTGGATAGTGTTTTCGAGGTTACCAGCATGAGTTTGACCAAACTGCGGGAGGCAGTGGAGGACAGAGGTGCCTGGCATGCTCTGGTCCATGGGGTCACGAAGAGTCGGACACGACTAAACGACTAAACAACAACAACAAATCCTATTGAACCCAGAACCTATTCTTTTAGGGTTACTGAATATCCAATTGGGAAAGGATTTTGGAAGATTATTCCAATATATGGTTACAGCAGCGAGATTGTTGCATGCAGAAAGATTAAAATACAGAACCCTACTTACTGTGGAGGAATGGGTAATAAAATTATTGGAATTCACTGAGATGGCAAAGTTAACATGACAAGGTTCAGCACAGGACTTTCTCTGGAAGACGCTAACAGAATTAGACCATTTTAAAGGAGAGATTCAATTGCAGCAGCGATGAAACAATGGACCAAAGTGGGCACCGATCTGTGAACAAAATCTTCAACCCACACTTGGCAGAAATATTAACTGAATGGAACCTGGTGGTCACTTGGTAGGCACTGCATCCAGAAGGCACGGAATTCTCATGTTTCTTCCGTAAATCAATGTAATGCATAGACATCATCATCATCAATTTATTTATACCCCGCCCATCTGGCTGAGTTTCCCCAGCCACTCTGGGCGGCTCCCAATCAAGCGTTAAAAACAATACAGCGTTACATATTAAAAACTTCCCTGAACAGGGCTGCCTTAAGATGTCTTTTGAATGTCAGGTAGTTGTTTATCTCTTTGACATCTGATGGGAGGGCGTTCCACAGGGAGGGCGCCACTACTGAGAAGGCCCTCTGTCTGGTTCCCTGTAACCTCACTTCTCACAATGAGGGAACCGCCAGAAGGCCCTCGGCGCTGGATCTCAGTGTCCGGGCTGAACGATGGGGGTGGAGACGCTCCTTCAGGTATACAGGACCGAGGCCGTATAGACCTAATATTAATACCAAAGGGCAGGTGGTGGGTGCAGAAATTGGGTCTATAATGGTCTCTGGTCATTCACCAGTCTCCATCACTTAAATTTTCACACACTCCCCCCCAGGACCTGGAACTGGTACTTTAACACTGGTCATCTCACTGATGCAGTCTCTAAAGAATGGTTAACGAAATCTTTGAACCTTTACTTTAAAGAAAAATGAGAGGAAGAGGGAAGAAAGGGGGCCAGAGACAAAGCATTAGGACTTGGCGTTTTTGGTGAACTGGAGGTTGTGAAGAGGAGAAGGGGTGTTTCTCTATCTTAGCGTCAGAATTTAGGAGAATGAAGCCGGAAGAGAAACCCCCGCCGCCATTTGAGACTTTTTGTGCGTGAGTTTGTGAAAAGCAGAAAGAGGACAGTGACAATATCTATATTGGAGCTAATACGCATATTGTTCTCCATCTCTTTTCCCTTGGTTGGAGACTAGGGTTTTTGAACTTCTGGGAGCTCCTGGGAACACTTTGGGAACACGTTGGGAACTGGAGTCAGTGTATATTGGTTTGACGGCCTCTTGTGTTAAAATGAGGTTGGTGTGATCTGAGACTGGCCTCCGCTCCCCCTGCCCTTTTCTCCCCTCCTTTTCCTATTCACCACCCCCTATTTTAAGACACCCCCCCGTATATCTACTATGGAACATGGACTAGCCTGATTGGAGGCGGGACAAACCCCCGACATTGGAGCATTCCGCCTTGAAGGAAGAGGACTGTACAGTAAGAACTTGACATCGATTTTATATATACGGACTTCGATACTGACTTTTGGGAAAATACATATATAAAGAATTGGGAATTCTGAACAGTAACACCAAAGAAAGAAAGAGGGTATTACAAAAACGGACAAAGCGGGCGGTATAAAGGAAATCATCTGAAACAAACTCAGGGGGCGAGAAATTATCGGGGACAAGGGGAGATAAAAGTGTATAAGTATTTAAGATGTCACATACAGGGAAAAAAAGGAACGAATGGCGGGACCCCTGGGGATAGGAGGGGCTCTAAGCAAGAAGTAGACTTTAAGTCGGATATCTTGAAGATGTTTACAGAGATCAAACAAAGCCAAGCCAACTTAGAATATAAATTAGAGCAAGTGGATAACAGGATCGGGAAAATGGATAAAAAAATGGATGAGACTGTTAACGAACTTAAGGGCCAAATAAAAGAAATATTTAGGAGAACGCAGCTTACAGAGGAAGGGTTAAAGAAGACAAGGATAGAATTAAAGGATATTAAGAGGGATAAAGAAAGGATTAAAACTGAAATGATGGACTTAAATAAGGCTCAGGAAGAGATGAAGGACATTATTGCGATGAATGAACTGAGGCAGAGGGAGGTTAATCTGAAATTTAGAGCTGTGCCAGAGACCCAAAATGAAAATATTAAAGAGAGATTGACAATGGAGTTAGCAGAATGGATGGGTTTACCAGCAGAGGAAATGGCCAATAATATACAAAATGCATTCAGAATGCGCGTTAACACAACAAGAGGAAGGAAACTTATAGGTGATTGTCTGATTACATTCAAGGATAAAGAAATGAGAAATAGGATCCTTCAAAGGAATAGAGAAAAGAGGTTGAATATAGATGGGAATTATATAATTATTTTTAAAGATGTCCCGATCAGACTACTCAAACGAAGAGATCACTATAAATCCTTGGCGCAGGTACTGAGAAGAAATAAGATCGAATTTAGATGGGAATTCCCGGAAGGGATATCATTTGTATATAGAGGTAAGAGGCACAAGTTGTCAAGTCAAGAAGAAACCGGGAAGTTCTTGAGGAAGTACAAGGAACTTAAAGTGGAGGTAAATGGAACGGGGGCTGGAGGAGATGAGGGGGCCCCATCAGGAGAGTCAGGAGAAGGGGATGAGGAGGAGGAAGGAGGAAGTAGATCAGGCGAAGAGGCAGAGGAGGAAGCGGAGGACTCAGGGAATCCTTAAAGGAAAAGAGAATTTGAATAAAACTCAGGCGAAAACTTAACTTCCGAAGTGAAAGTTAAGCATCATGGGATTAAAAATTTGGAACTGGAATATTAATGGGATGAACGATAAAAATAAGAGGAATAAAATTGAGCAATATCTGAAAAAGAAAAATTTGGACATTATCTGTCTACAGGAAACGCACGTTGCTAGAAGGCATAGGAAAGTGTTAATTAACAAAAGGTTGGGAAAGGAATTTGAATCCTCAGACAAGGTAAAGAAAAGAGGTGTGGTACTGTATGTTAAAAATAATATAGAAGCTAAAACAATATTCAAGGATGAAGAGGGGAGGATGATAGGGGTCAGTATTAACTGGCAAGGTGAAAAGCTGATGGTAGTGGGGCTATACGCCCCAAATGGTAGTAAAACGGAATTCTTTAAAAGATTGGAAGAGAAGTTGACAGAATTTGTGGACCAAAAAATAATTTTAATGGGGGATATGAACGGGGTTGTTTCATTAGAAATGGATAGACAAAGAAAAGGAACAAACAAAGAAGGAAAGTTACCAAAAACCTTCTTCTCCATGGTAGAAAATTGTAATCTGGTGGACATCTGGCGTCTCAGACACCCGCTTGACAAACAATTCACCTTTCATTCTGAGCCTAACCAATCGCTGTCACGCATAGACCAGATATGGGTCTCAAAGGAACTGTGTCCAAGAGTTAAATTAATAGAAATAAGACCAAAAGTAATTTCAGATCATAGCCCAACAGAGCTGGAACTGGAAAGCCTAGAGACAAGAACCTTCAGATGGAGATTAAAAGACCACCTTTTAGATGATCAGAAAGTTGTGGAAAAGGCACAAAAAAAACTGATAGACTATTTTAAAGATAATGGTGATAAAGGAACAAAGGATAGCGTTGTCTGGGATGCGAGTAAGGCTGTAATAAGAGGGTTTTTTATCCAACAGAATGCAATCAAAAATAGGAATAGAGAGAAAAACAAAGAGGAAATTCTAAAACAGATAATGGTTAACGAACAAAAACTATCACAAAAACCAAATTGTCAAAAAGCGAAGGAAAGAATTAAAATTCTACAAGCCCAGTTTGCTATAATAATAAATAGAGAGGTGGAGTGGAACATTAAAAAACTAAGGCAAAAAAATTTTGAATTTGCGAATAAATCAGGCAAATGGCTTGCCTGGCAAATCAAAAAAAGGAAGGAGCAAGGTGTAATTAATAAAATAACAGTGGAGGGAGTAGAAAGAACTGACCCCAAAGGAATTAAGAGCGAATTCCTCAGCTATTACAGGAATTTGTATAAAGATCAAGAGAAAGTTGGTTTAAGGAGGATAGAGAGATTCTTGAAGGATAAAAGGGTGCAAAAAATCTCAATAGAGGAAAAGCAACGTTTGAATACACCAATTGGAAATGAGGAAATAGAGGAGGCAATTAAAGATTTAAAGAGGGGTAAGGCACCAGGCCCTGACGGATTCACAGCCGGCTACTACAAGGAAATGAAATCTATTTTGGTGGGACCTCTAAAAACGATTATGAACAATATCTTAAAGAAAGGAGAAACCCCAGAGACCTGGAAAGAGGCATATATTACGTTTATCCCCAAACAGGATGCAGATTCAACCCAGGTTAAAAATTACAGACCAATTTCACTCCTAAACACAGATTATAAGATATTTGCAGGAATTCTGGCAAGAAGGCTGAAGATTTTGCTATCAGAAATTATTCACAGGGACCAGGCGGGATTCCTGCCAGGTCGGCAGATGAGAGACAACACAAGAAATATAATTAATATGCTAGAATACCTGTCTGTTAGGATTGACAAACAAGCTATAATGGTGTTTGTAGATGCCGAGAAGGCATTCGATAACGTGATATGGAACTTTATGTTGAAGAACTTAGAACACATGGATGTGGGTAACGATTTCTTTAATGGGGTAAAAGCAATATACACAGAACAGAAAGCCAAATTGATCATAAACAATATGGTGACGGAGGAGATAAGGATACAGAAGGGAACAAGACAAGGATGTCCGCTTTCTCCGTTACTATTTATAAGTGTGTTAGAAGTCCTTATGAACTCAATAAGACAAAACGATAATATAAAAGGAGTATCAGTAGGACAGAATGTTTATAAGACCAAAGCCTTCGCCGACGACTTAGTAATAATGACAGAAGAACCAGCAACGGCAATAGGGGAAATATTAAAGGAAATAGAACAATTTGGAGAAGTGGCAGGCTTTAAATTAAACAAGACAAAAACGAAAATGATAGGAAAAAACGTGGACCCAAAGATAATTGAAACAATCCAACAACAATCGCAGATAGAGATGGTCAAAAAAGTCAAATATCTCGGCATCTGGTTAACACCTAAAAACATAGACTTATTTAAAAATAATTATGAGCCGATGTGGAAGGAAATAAAGAAAGATTTAGAGAAATGGGGAGGGCTAAAATTGTCACTCTGGGGAAGGATTAATGTAATCAAGATGAATGTCTTATCAAGGTTGATGTTTCTATTCCAGACCATCCCTATAATCAAAGGGAGTCGAATCTTTAAGGAATGGCAAAGGATAGTCTCAAGATTCATATGGCAGGGCAAAAAACCCAGAATTCAGTTTAAATTACTGACAGACGTAAAGGAAAGAGGGGGCTTTGCCCTGCCGGATCTGAAACTGTACTATGAGGCATCATGCCTATGTTGGATAAAAGAATGGGTAAAATTGGTGAATACGGAGCTGCTCGACTTAGAGGGCTTCGATAATAGATTCGGCTGGCACGCGTACTTATGGAAGAACAAAAGGAAAGAACACAAGGGGTTTGCGAATCACATTTTTAGAGGGCCGCTAATCGAAGTTTGGGAAAGATATCAAAATCTGTTAGAGCCGAAAACACCACATTGGCTTTCACCTCTCGAAGTAATGAGTACAAAAACCATTAATATGAGAAGAAATTGGGCAACTTATGATCAGCTACTAACTAAGGTTGAAGGGAAATGGAAGCTAAAACCGTATGAGCAAACAAAGGAACATGTTTACGATTGGCTACATCACCATCAGGTGAATCAGATGTTTAGTAGAGATATCAAAGAAAGAGGCTATGCAGATAAAGACTCAAAATTCCAGACAGAAATAATAAACAATAAAGTGAAAATTATATCTAAGATATATAGGATGTTGTTGGACTGGAATTTAGGCGATGAGGAAGTCAAATCGGTGATGATCCATTGGTCAAGGGATATAGGTCATAGTATACAGTTTGAGGATTGGGAGAAACTTTGGAAGGAGGGGGTAAACTTTACGGCGTGTACTTCGATAAGGGAAAACGTCATGAAGATGTTTTATAGGTGGTACTTGACACCCATGAAATTATCAAAAATGTATAAGGTGGATAATAAGTGCTGGAGATGTAAAGACATAGAGGGCTCCTTCTACCATATGTGGTGGGAGTGCAGAAGGGTGAAACAATTTTGGGAGAAAGTACACACTGAATTGAAGAAGATATTAAAGTACACGTTCATAAAGAAACCAGAAATCTTTCTTCTAGGGATATTAGGACAAGAGATAAAAAAGGAAGATCGCAGATTGGTATACTATGCGGTTACGGCAGCAAGGGTAGTATTAGCCCAGAAGTGGAAACTACGGGAAACCCCAACGGTGGAGGAGTGGAGATCTAAGTTGTCAGATTACGCAGAGTTGGATAGATTAACAGGAAAAGTTAGATACATAAGAGACCAAGTGTTCACCAAAGATTGGGAAAAGTATGTAGATTATCTGGAATGTATTAGTGAAAGGCAAATAACGCTAAAGGGATTTAGAGACGCACTGTGAAAGACTAAGAGTTATTGTGCAAAGCAAACAGGAATTAGGAATCGGTATAATGACAATATAAGTAATGAAACGTGTAATTTTATTTATTGCTTCGAATGATTTACGGACAGGCTGAAGGAAGCCCCGTAAGAGACAACTATGTTATGGATGATATGGAAATGATAATTGCTGTTTATTATTTTTAACTTTTCTTTTCTGTGTATTTTCTTTGTATTTGTGTGTTACCTTGTGTTCTTTTTGGAAATAACTAATAAAAAAGAATGAGGGGGGAAAAAATAAAGAAAAATGACTTGCCAGACATAGGCACCCTTATATTGTGGGATGCAATGAAGAGGGCACTGCATAGGTGTGACAAATGCATGAATAGAAGACTAAGATTCTCACTGCAGAAATTAAAAACCTTGAGCTGATATACCAAAGGACAGAAACAGCCCAAATCTCTGAGAACTTTGAAAGCTGCTGTCAGGGGTTCAGGAGCAGAGGCACAGGAGTGGGCGGAGATGGAGAGCGAGGAGGAGGAATCCGAGGGGGGTGGAGGCAGTGACAGCGGTCAGAGGGATTCCACGAGCCTCTCCAGCGAATCGGAAGATTCACAGAAGGGAGCGCCGATGGCCAGGGCAAGGGGGGTGCCAAGGGGGAAACCCCAGAAGGAAGGGGCCAGCGGGGACTCCCAGAGCAGCAGTTGGAAATCAGGACCAGCTTCCCCACCAGAGCGCAGTGGGGGGGAGGAGTCCCAGGAATCGGGACCAGTGTTCTCACTACCAGCGAGAGGAGATGAGTCAGGATTGACCACGCCTCCATCGGAGAGCGGGGAAACGGTCAGGAGGAAGGTTACCGGCTGGGCGCGCGCGCCAAGTTCAAATGTACAGGCGAGCGGCACAGCAGGTAGCCCGGATAGGGAGCCAGGTCCTAAAGCCCGCCGGAAGGAGGGGCAAGACTCAGGGGGGTCAGCGTCAGAAGAGTCCAGAAAGGAGGAAACCCCAGGGGGCAGGAGGACCCAGAGGAGGAAAGAACAACGGAAGAGGTGGAGTAGGGCTAGGATCTTAAACTGGTGCGGAAGGGGTGATGAGTCAGACGGGACTTCGCCGATCTAAGGTTAAGACGTAGGGCTGCACGCTCTGGCGTTGGAATGGAAACCAAACTTCAATAAAGACTTTTGTACATTACATCAACCTGGCGTTGGTCCTCTGTGAGCTGGGACCTAGAGGCAGTCCTGACAGCTGTGCATGCAAAACTGCAGCTCTTAGAGACTGAATAAAATATATGTTTGTAATCGTTCAAAAATAAAATTGCAGTAACTTTTGAAAATATATAAATATAGTATAACAGATCTGAAATAAACATTTTCCTGGGCTTATGCTTTATGTGGCATGCTGATTGAATATGATGAGCAGCCAATCAGGAAATGGTATAGCCTAAATTGGAGGAGTTTTGGAATGCCTGACATCACAAGGGAGGTGGTTCTTAGCCAGTGGGAGGATGAAACAACCTTAAGAAGAAATTAGAGAAAAGATTGTTCCATGACAATACCAAGGTAACCATACAGAAAGAGGTCTGATGGGTGTAACATTTTCCTTACAAGCTATGATATTTGCAGAGACTCATTCCAGGACAGAAAGGTCACCAAGAGGGAAAATGATAGGGAGCTCTTATAAACTACAGATGGTTTTTCTCTTTTAAATACTAGAATTCAGGTCACCCAATGAAAGTGAGTGGTGGTATATTCTAGGGCTGTGTACAGGTGCCCTGCTAAGATTCATGGTTCCAGGTTGTAAATCCTGATCCAGATCATGATCCAGAAAATACAATTCTTTGGAAAAACCCATTTACTAGCATATCAAGGGCTGCTAGTTCAGATTGCTTTGAAATGGGATTAGACAACAGTCCTCTTCTTTCTTTAAGCCACGGCATCAGATGTTAGGCTGGGACTTTGCAAAAAAATAAAATAAATGGCACACTTGGAGAGCCTGGAAAACAGCTTCCCCCTACTTCTTTTCCAGGACCAACACATAGTCTCCAAAGTCAATTGGATTTCTCCAACTGAGACCGGATCTAGTACTCCATCTTTTCTGATGACCAGGAGGTAGTTATATAATTAAATGAATATACCTTCCATTAAAGGTGGGGAAGATGTGGCCCTGTGATGGAGGGAGTTGACACCCAGGAACATCTGAAGACCTCATAGGTCCCACACTATCTATTAAATGGGGAACATCTTACTGGAGTCCTGTAAGCTAGATGTCCAGGAGTTAAGGGAGAGGGATAGGATGCAAAATGAGAATGTGCTATATTACCTAAAACAATTTTTAAAAATGCCTTGGAATCCATATGGAACATCTCTTTTGGTTTAAAACTGAGATTTAGCCAGAATAAGAAAAAGAAAGACGTTTCAGTTATATTGGACTCAACAACATCTTTATGTTGGTTTGTCTAATACTGAGAGTTGCCGCTCTATACCTAATGTGCTCATAGCCTTATTCTCCATTTGTTGTTGTCTCATTCTAGCTTGTTGTTTCACAGACAAGACTGAGAGGATGGGGAAGCCAGCGCCCGCAAAGCCCGCAAAGCCCGCAGCGCCTACAAAGGCTGCAGCTCCAGGAGGAGCAGAACAACCAGGAACTAAAAATGGTGGTCTGTATACAGCACAGTCATATGGGATGAGGTTTCTGATAAAGTAGAGGAATGCATGGGAAAGGGAAGTTGATGGAGAGACAGATAGAAAGTGGAACCAGACATGTTGTGCCAGGGAAGAGTGTGGAGAGAGGCCTACGCAGCTACTTGGGTGGCAGAGATCCAATAAGCCCCATAGAAACCCCAGGATTCAGCCCACTCTTGGCTGCCTGCTGTGGTGTTCCTTTACTGTGTGCAGCCAGGAAGGGCTCTACCATTAGGCAGAATGAGGCAGTTGACTCAGGTAGCAGGTGCTGGGGTGGGTAGAGATGTGTAGACCACACAAGCTGCACTGCACCTCCTCAGTTAGCCTGCTGCCCCATCATCAAAACAGAGCCCATAGCCAGGCCAGGCCAGCTTCTGTATGTGGAATTATGTGTATAGAGGGAGTATCTTGTCCAGGGATTTGGGTATAGGAGGTGCAAGGGGCTTCAGCCATGTAAATATGTTGAGGCAAGGATCTCAGGCCCTGCAATATTGAGGGGCTAACATCCCCAACCATCACTGGGCACCCTATGTGTGCCCCCACCCCTGCCTGGGAGACAAGGAGCCAGGAGGGCGTTGCGACAAGCGAGGGGATCTTCACCTTCTCTCCTCCCAAACTCCATTCCAGGAGTCGAGAGGGTCCTGGGAGTAGTGAGGGTGATCTTTGCCCTCACTCCTCCCAGCCTCTGCCTGGTATCCTGGGAGTCGGATGGGGCTGGAACAAGCGAGGGCGAATATCGCTTTCTTTGCTCTGCCTGCTCCTTCCTGTCCAATGCCACACTTTTACAAATTTCCACATTTACAAAAAACCCCAGCCAAATACATTTATTCATAAACACCCTTTCCCCCCATCCATGGTTCCTTCTAATTATTATCCTCCTGCTACTGCAAATTCTAATTACTCCACATAAGTTACTCCATTTAAGTATAACTTACTCCATGTAATTCTTTCTCACTTTCTCCCAACTTAATTATATACTGCTGAATTTACTTTAATTCTGCTAGCATTTTTATTTGCTATTCATCAGAAATTTTCCTCCAGCACTTCCTGTTGGATACAGATAATGGTGGATGACAGAGACTGCTTGCTCTGAGCAGCCTGATTTCTGTGAGGATCAAAGAATGGGGATAAGGCAAAGCACCTTCTCAAAAAAAGCCTGAAGGAAAAGTTCAGTTTCTGAAGGGTCCAGTGGTGTCAAAATATGCTCTCTAGATTCTCCCAAAGCTCCATAGGGAGCTGAGAAAATCCCAGATTGAGCTCAAACACATGGCACAATCGAAGACCCACAGCAAGCTGCCTCTTGTGCCTCCATTGAAGCAGTGACATTTCCAAACAAAGGAATTCAGACCAATTCGACAAGGCAAGAAAAAGAATTTAAGGTAGTGTCCATAAAACATACTAAGGTGGCAAAGAAGAGGTCCCTCCCCGGATGCGGTTGTTGATCTGCATGTAAAAAATATGCAGGGACTGAATTAAGAATGAGAATAAGAAGTGCAGGCTAGTGATTATTTTTAAGCATTGCAGCCGAAGAATTATGCTTGACTTGTGATTTGTCTAAAGCTATGGATGCAGGATTTTTGTGACTTAATAAATATCTTCCAGCAATCGGGTCAAATCACAAAGATCTTTAAATGTTGTGGAGGGGAAGAAAGGAAAGTGGGACTTTGTGTTTTCATTTCTTTTTCCTTTTTCCTTTTAAAAATGCATATTTTGTATATATTTTTATTTCCTTTGCCTCCTTTTGATAACCTAAAGGAGAGGGGCACTTTGAGACTGAATTTAATCTGAATTACTTTGTAGATTGCTGATTTTTTTATCTTGCTCTTTTTTATTTTTTTGTAATACATAACTAATTTTTGTAATACATAATTAATTTTTATTTTTATTTGCTCTGCACCTTTTTACAATTTATTATTGGGATCTGATGGGGTTAGATACTAACTGGGGACAAAGGGTGGAAATATAGTGATATAATGACACAGTGTGGCCAAAAAAAATAATTGCAGGGTCTTTTTTATTTCCTTTTTAAGTATTTCCCTATAATAAAGGAAAGATACCATATAGTGTGGGACGCGGGTGGCGCTGTGGGTAAAAGCCTCAGCGCCTAGGGCTTGCTGATCGAAAGGTCGGCAGTTCGAATCCCCGCGGCGGGGTGCGCTCCCGTTGCTCGGTCCCAGCGCCTGCCAACCTAGCAGTTCGAAAGCACCCTTGGATGCAAGTAGGTAAATAGGGACCGCTTTCTAGCGGAAAGGTAAACGGCGTTTCCGTGTGCAGCTCTGGCTCGCCAGAGCAGCGATGTCACGCTGGCCACGTGACCCGGAAGTGTCTTCGGACAGCGCTGGCCCCTGGCCTCTTGAGTGAGATGGGCGCACAACCCCAGAGTCTGGGAAGACTGGCCCGTACGGGCAGGGGTACCTTTACCTTTTTACCTTTTACCATATAGTGACATTATACTATGGCTATGCTAACGTCGGCAAGAAACCACCTCCTGGCCCATCACAACTCCAAGTCAGAGAAAAGCTTCAATTGTAGAAGGGGACAAAAAGTCTGATTTGACAAGAATTTCATTAGAAATGAGAAAAGAGATGGGGGAGGGTATACAGAGACTAGGACAGAAGGCTGATTTTAATGTGCATGCATTTCAAAACCTATCAGCAGAAATTACAGAACTGTCACATAAAACTTCAGAATTAGATAAAACAGTACAGGATTTAAAGCTGAATACATCCAGCTTGGAGGAATCATCTAAGAAAGTACAAGGGGAGGTAAGAGAAACAAAGAGGGAACAAGAAAGAATGAGGGAGTACACTGAAGCAATAAAATTGCTTTATGAACAGACTCTGGATGAGATCACAGTTTTGCAAGTACATCTAAAAGATTTGATTCTTACTTTGAGATTTGCCAGAAGATACGGCGGTGGAATTAAGTGAAAAAAATAATGAAAGAACTTGCCAATTTGATTGAAATGGATGAGGAAACTGTTAAAGTGGCAGTGGATAATTTTTTGTGTGTAAAATCAAGATATGCTAAGGTAAAAAAATCTGTTGGGTGATTGATTTTTTTTATTCAAAGAGATTTAAAGACAGAGTAGTACAGAGGCACCATCAGAAAAACTTTCATATTGATGATGAGAGAATAATAATTTTGAAAGAAATCCCGATGAGACTGCTTATGAAAAGAGCAAATTACAAATAATTGACGGATGCACCATGATACAGCAAAATCAATTTTCCTTGGGAATACCCTGCGGGAGTCTCCTTTACATTTAAAGGGAGAAAGCAGAGATGTAGAGATCCCACAGAAACAGATAAATTCTGGAGAAAATATGGAAAAGAATTAGCAGGAGAAAGAGCATTTGGTTTGGAGCCACGACATGAAGAAGAATCAACAGAGGGGGAGAAGAGAGAGAAATAAATAAATAAATAAATAAATAAATAAATAAATAAATAAGGGACAAAATGGCATTGATAATCTTAATGTGGAATGTAAATGGATGCAATAATAACACAAAAAGGAATGGGATTGAAAATGTGGTAAAAATAAATAAATTTGGATGTGATTTGCTTTTAGGAAACGCATATTGTGATGAAACACAGAATAGTTCTGATCAATAAAAGGTTAGGAAAGGACTTTGTGGCCTCTGACCATACAAAGAAAAGAGGCATAGTAATGCATATAAAACCAGAATTAGATCCAAAACAATTTAAAGATGAGTAAGGAAGAATCTGATAAGGCAGATAACATCACAAGGAGAGAGAATAAGAATGTTAATAGAGGTAGATGCACCAAATGAGAAAAAAGCTGACTAGATAAGGAAATCTTATTTGAATATATGAATGAAAAGATAATTTTGATGGTAGATATGAATGGTGTAGCTTCCCTGGAATGGGACAGGACTATAAGAAGTGATACAAAAGAAGGGAAGCTACCTAAGGCCTTTTTCAGATGACAGAAAACTTAAGTCTAATTGATATGTGGAGAGAGAAACACCCACTGGACAGACAATTTACATTTTACTTGTCTGAGAATAATTCAAAACAAAAAAAAAATTCCTTCCAGTAGCACCTTAAAGACCAACTAAGTTAGTTCTTGGTATGAGCTTTCGTGTGCATGCACACTTCTTCAGATACCACGAAAGCTCATACCAAGAACTAACTTAGTTGGTCTTTAAGGTGCTACTGGAAGGATTTTTTTTTGTTTTGACTATGGCAGACCAACACCTATCTGTAACTGAGAATAATTCAGTGAGTCGAACGGACTCTGTATGGACCAATAGAGATTTGTTACACTAAGGTAAAGAAGGTAGAAATTTTACCCAGGACATTATCAGATCACAATTCTATTATTATAGAATTAAGAACAGAGCAAAATTACCATTGAGACTAAATAAGAATATATTAAATAATCAAGAGATATTAGAAAAGGGGGGAACATTAAGAGATTGTTTTGAAATCAATCTAAATCAGGAGACAAATTTGAAAGTGGTATAGGATGCAAGTAAAGCAGGGATGCATCCCATGCAACAAATTTTACAAGAAATAAATAGGAAAGAAAATGAATCAATAAATTCCCCTAGAAAAGAAAGGGTGAAACAGGATATTAAGATACTGCAAACACAGTTTTCAATTATAATAAATCAAGAAATAGAGTGGAAAATTAAATATTTAAAACAAAAACAATTGAACAATCTAATAAACCAGGGAAATTATTAACATGGCAAATAAACAAAATGGCAAGAGTAAGCCTGTATAAATCAAATTAACATAGGAGGTAGAGTTGTGGAAAATCCTAAAGAAATAGATCAATTAATGAGTTTTTATACCAAACTATATTGTGGAAAATGCAAAAATATCCAGACGATAGTATAATCCCTAAAATACCAATAGATGAAATGACAATTTTGAATGCACTGGTGACAATGATGGAAGTACAGCAAGTACTTTTACAGGCAAAACCTTTGAAAGCACCAGGAACTGATGGTCTGTCAGCAATATACTATAAGTAGATGCAGGATTATATAATATAACAATTAAGTGACATTATGAATATGATTTTAAAGACAGGTGAACTGCCAGAATTGTGGAAGAATGCTTATATAACTCTGATTTCTTAACAAGATAGAGACTAAAAAACTAAAAAAATTATTGACCTATATCTCTGTTGAATGATTATAAACTTTTTCAAATGTATTAGCAAATAGATTGAAACTGGTATTAAAAGAGGTAATTATTATGACCAGGCTGAATTTTTGACAAAAACACAAATGAAAGATAATATTAGAAATGTAACTGGTATATTAGAATATTTACAAGTGAGAAATGAAAAACAAGTGGCTTTAATGTTTTTAGACGCTGAGAAAGCATTTGATAATGTCTCCTGGGATTTTATGTTTAAAGTTTTAGAGTATATGGGTTGTGGAGACAATTTTATAAAAGGAGTTAAGGCAGTATATACTGACCAGTCAGCTAAGTTGATGGTAAATAGCGTCCTGACTGAGAACTGTAAAATAACTAAAGGAACAAGACAAGGCTGTCCATTGTCACCTTTGTTGTTTATAATAGTTTTAGAAGTATTAGCACAAAGAATAATATGCAATCAAGATATGAAAGGAATGATATATCTTTGGTATCCAACAAGGTTAACGCTTACTGGGAAATGATATACAATAAATTGAAATGGATGTTCAAAATAACTTTTTGTAAAAAAAACACACCCCAGAAACTTAACTTTTCTTTCTTTCTTTCTTTCTTTCTTTCTTTCTTTCTTTCTTTCTTTCTTTCTTTCTTTTCTTTTCTTTTCTTTTCTTTTCTTTCTTTCTTTCTTTCTTTCTTTCTTTCTTTCTTTCTTTTTATATTTTTACTAAAGATTTCTTGGCTTACAAAAGTATGTGCAATGACTCTTATTTTTCAAGTTACATTTTCTACAGATCAGTTACATTTATTGAGACATTAGTGTTGCATTAGGAAGAAAGGGGGTAAAAGGGGGAGGGGGAGAATGGTGACTGGGGTGGGGTGGCAATGCTTCACCAGAAGCTTTTCTTTTTCGAATTATAGGGACAGAGCTACCTAAATTGTACGGAAATTTATTTATGTATGCTACTACAATAGGAAGAATGCTACTTGCCCCAAAGTGGTAAGAAGCAGAAGTCCCAGCAAAGGAAAAATGGCTACAAAAACTTATGAAGTATGCAGAAATGTTGAAACTTACAGGAAGGATAAGAATGGAAATAGTTTATTGAATATTTACAAATAAATTGAAAACAGATAAAAACATTAGGAGGATTATAATAATAATAATGTGCAGTTTCATAAGAGTATATATTTAAAGTAGATAATTAAATGAGTAAGTTAAATGAATTGGGATATGCAGAATATATTAAAAAATAATTTTAAGGAACCACAGAAAGAGGGGGAAGTCAAACTTTGAAATGTTGAAATGATTGTAAAACTAATGAAATCTATAAACTTGAAAAGTATAGATTAAAACTTTTTTTAAAAGAAAAAAGATAGAGAAGTTTCCTCAAGCAGCAAGGCATCTCGCCTTGCTTCCTTCATCTCCTTACCTTCCCAAGGACCCACCCCCTGAACCAGTGAATATCTCTGGCTAATGGCTACCACAGTGTATGAAAATCATTTTTTTCTGGGGTAGCAATGATATGTTGGCTACCGATGGCTAAAGCAGAATTGTCTTTCTTCAAGCATCTGTTTTTCAGGACTTTGTAACCCTCATGAAATCTCCCAGGGGTGAATTCATTATCGTATCTGTGATTATCGCCCTTACTGTGTTGACACTGCTGATTTTCCTCCTATGTAAGTATACAATTGGCGTACATTGATACTACTGTCGCGGGCTTTGCTTCAATTCCAATAGCATTTCCAAAAAGAGATGGCAGGATCCACCTTCCATTTACCCATTTCACCCCTCCTTGATTTCAAGGGTTGACTTACAGCTGTCACCCAGTGAGAGCAACGACACTGTTTTGTTCTCCCTGAATAAGTGAGTTCCAGCACTTGGAACAGAAGAATAGGCTAACACAAGTCCCTGGAACACCCTGGGTAATCCCCTTTCCCAGCTTGCCATTCTCTGCTCCTTTCCCAACTAATCCTCATTTGCTGGGGGAGAGCCCCCATTCCTGATCCTCGCCAGCCTGCCCTCTGCTAGGGCTCCAGTCCCCTGAAGGAAAGTGCTTGGGGGAAACAGGCTGCAGAGGATAAGGCCATGGCCAAAGTGGGTGAGTCCAGAGCTTACCTAAATATCTAGATATATGCAGGGCCTTTTTCAGCCGGAATTCATCAGGACTCTGTTCTGGGCCCTCTCAGGTGGGCGCCATTGCCATTTTAAGAGAACAAGGGAGAAAAATAGCATTAGATAGATGAACACATGATCTCCTTGCTTAGCTAATTCATTTTTAAAGGGCACTCCAAAGTAAGCAAATCGTGGGGGGGAGGGAATCAAATGATCCAAGAGTTTGCATATTTTAAGCACGTGGCAGAGCATGAGGCAGCCTGGCAAATGCACATCCGTAGGACAAAGAGGAAATGTGCATCTAGAATGGAGTCAGCAAACTTTTTCAGCAGGGGACCGGTCCACTGTCCCTCAGACCTTGTGGGGGGCTGGACTATATTTTTTGGGGGATGAACGAATTCCTATGCCCCACAAGTAACCCAGAGATGCATTTTAAATAAAAGGACACATTCTACTCATGTAAAAACATGCTGATTCCCGAACTGTCTGCAGGCCAGATTTAGAAGGCAATTGGGCCAGATCCAGCTCCTGGGCCTTAGTTTGCCTACCCATGATCTAGACCCCCCAAAATTTAAAGCTCTCTAAGGAAGGCCAACCATTTAATGACAGAAGCAACAGGCCAAATGTAAACAGGACTTCAGACCACTGTAGGAATGTTCAGGGAGGCAGGACAGAATATATTGTTTATTAATATCCTTCCTAACTTGAGCTATCATGTTCTATAACTTAGCAGAGTTTTACATTCCCCTTTTAAATGCACACCAGATAACTGGTTGCAGGCTTGTTTAAACTTCTTAATATTAGGTTCCTGGTAAGTCCCCTTATATCCCTCTTAAAAGAATAAACATACCACAATCTTGTGTAAAGTATATAAAAGTGGTTTACTCACACATTCAGTTCACAGATGGATCCCTGAAAACAAAAGTAGTTAAAAAGTACATACATCTGGTTCTACCCCATATGGGGGATTAATCCCAGTGACTGCAGATTGGCAGTTACTGCAGTTCACATGACATAAGGAAGATGGAAAAGAGAGAGGGTGCTGCATGCCCTTTGCTTTTGTTACCTGAACAGGTAAGGTCATGCCCACCTCTAGTCACATACAAAAGGAAGTATGTCCCAGCCCAGGAGGAAAAAGGAAGTTCCAACTGGCTGGACCAAAAATCCCCCTGCATGTCGACTCTAGGAAAACAAGGAATGTTGTACTTATGTATCACAACCCACAACCACCAGGGGAGCCACAATCAAGGGCCGGGAGAAGAAAATATTAATAGAAGTCATAGTCATGTTTTTGTTGATTTGATGTTTATTTGCATTACAAGTCAGCAATTTAAATTCAATATTAAAAGCAGTTTGAAACCAAGAATCCCCTCCCCCAGCTCATCAGTCCAGGGTGCTAGAACACAATTTCTTCATTTCTTTTCTACCTACCTCCTTCTTAGATCAAAGGGAAGTAAAAGAAAGAGCGGAGGTTCAAATGGCAGTGGATATGATTCGGACCTTTGTTGTTGGGATTGATACAATACATGAAGACAAGGATGGTAAGCATTTCTTTATGCACATCCTCACTTTTGCTAGACCCTATTTAATTTAAACAGGCTTCAATTTCTGTAGTTTGGGATTCATGTTGTGTGAGCAATAACTATACTGTATTGAATGAAACTCAACACCCAATAGAGTTTATCACTGTTTCATTGCTCAGCAGAAAGAAAAGCAGATGGTTGTGATTCTCACATCTCCCCACTAGAAATACTGTCGCCCCCCATCAAACTGTAATTCACAATGTTTGTGATTCTGCAAGATTTTAGCACTAGCACAAGGGAACTCCCCTCCCCCTTCTCCCTGCATGCCATCACCAAAACTGCTCTGCTGGGTGGGGAACAGATTGGAGGGAAAGGGGCTGAAGATGGCATTGCACAAGGAAAATTCCTGCACTGACATAATGTTCTCCTTAGCTCTATGCTGAATGAAACCCAGTATTCATCAGAAAAAGAGTTTTGGCGCCTCTGTTTTCTTAGATCTCACAAAGCATAATTGAAAACTACAAAGTATTCTTTGTATATTTGGCTTTACTGTGGGACTCCAGGTGGGAATTGGTTTTTGACCCTGTGATTCCCAGCAGAAAAGGAGGACATAGGAAGGGAACATTAGAGATACTTCATGGGCCACTTATAATATGAGAATAGGATAGAAGAAGAGTTTGGATTTGATATCACGCTTTACCACTACCCGAAGGAGTCTCAAAGCAGCTAACATTCTCCTTTCCCTTCCTCCCCCACAACAAACACTCTGTGAGGTGAGTGGGGCTGAGAGACTTCAAAGAAGTGTGACTGGCCCAAGGTCACCCAGCAGCTGCATGTGGAAGAGAAGGGATGTGAACCCAATTCTCCGGATTACGAGTCTACCACTCTTAACCACTGCACCACACTGGCTGCATGGATTGCATGGGTCTTTGGTCTGATCCAGCTGCAGGATCCTTCTGAGGCCTTTCATTGGTGATCTCAGCCACAGAGAATCAAGTCTGTCCTCATATTCATAAGAACCCAATCCTTCAGCTCTGCTTCTTGTTTCAGGCTAAAGTGTTTTAAAATGCTTGAAAATGGTTTCTTAATATTTGCAGATTGTTATTTCAGATACTCTTTTGCCTTGAACAATTTCAAATCTTTTAGACTTCCAAATACTCGCTGTAGCTCAAAACATATCAGAGGAAATGCGATATTTTGCCAACAGAAATGATGAACTGCAAAAAGAAATTGGTAAGATACCTTACAATGCTGAAGAATTGTAGTACAGTGGGAACCTGCCCTGATTCGGCACCAGCTGAAAGCCCCTCCTCTAGCTGAAAACTCTTAGAGCCAGAGCAGAGTGCTGCTCTCCTTTGCATCCAGCCACCCTAGGGAAACATCAGAGATATTCAGTTCAGCTATCCTGTTGATTTAGCCTCTATGGTTAGGAAAGAAAAGACTTTGCCATTTTTTGCTATAACAAAGACAATCAAAACAGGTCAGCTAAAAGACCTGTTCCCAGACCCCAAAGCTAGGTCAAGATAGGGTCCTCTATTAATCTGTACAGGTTTCTAAAGTGGGTTCTCCTTCATTGGAACCACTTCTTATATAGCTAATGAATTTTAGGTGGGTTCACAAGAGGCAAGATCCATTGACAACATGAACCTTTATTAAACTAATGGAACTGGACAACAGGGACAAAGCAACTGCTTTATGCATTTCTGACGACCTGGGCCACTCCCACTCCCAAGCTGCGAATCATAACTTAGAGTTAAAGGGCCAATGGCAATAGCCCAAATCCTCAAATGTCCTGTGATTGGATATCATGTCTTAAATCAAAACAGGGTTCTCATCAGGTGCATCATTCTGTGAGCCAGGCTGATCGTTCACCTTGTCCCTGTGCTCTGGTGTAGTAGCAGTAGCTGGATCTGGGGCATCAGCCAGGCGGCAGCGCATTTAGTCCACATGCCGGTGGTGGACCTGAACATCCAGTGTGGTAGCCTTGCAGGAGACCAGTCACCCTGATAAGAGGGGTGGGAATCCAGGCAGGGCCATCCCCATAGTTCCAGATGTCCTGACCAATCCAAGCTCCTTGTCCACATTCTTGAACCTTACCGACTGAAACACACCCAACACAATGGAAACAGACTCTGTTCTGGGCACCCTTTGAGATTATCCCATTAAATTGCCTATCTTGTTTTCTTTTTCTATTCTTCCTCCATATCTGGCTTGACTCAAAGACCACCTTATTGGAAACTTGAATGATGGTTGGGTTATATATGAAAGGACATTCTATTTCTTTTCTCATGAGCAAAACTCATGGGTGGATTCCCAAAAAAAGTGTGAGATGGAAGGCGCCAAGCTCATTTCTTTCGAAACATGGGAAGAACAGGTGAGCATCAAAGCTGAGTATAGGAAAGGTTGGGGATCTTCTTGAGCCAAAGGGATCCTATTATCACTATCCAGTTAAGAAGTTCTTGGTATGCAACCAAGACAGCAACTCCATCAGTCAAGCCATGGGTTGGGTGGGACAGGGAGCAGCTGCTACCATCTGGGACTAACTAAGGTTTCTTGGAGCTGCTGAACTCTAATAGACTGAAGTTGGCAGTCAGCAAGGAGGCCTTGAAGGAGGAGGAGTAGATACTTGAGGGGCATCTATCCCCTTGATTGCCTGTAGAGTCCTCCTCTGCTATTTGAGATGTACTGAGTGCTCAGAAAGAAGGCTTCCCTCACCACCCTCTGGCATGAGAGTATCATGGAGATGACTCTAGAGGAGCTTACAGGGTATAAACCCCTCCCAGTGCCTTAGCCCTGGCAGAGGGGCTACTGGGGTGCTACAGGGCATAGACATGTATGAGACCCCATCATCATGCCATCAAGCATACCACAACCAGACTGATTCCAGTGTCTTTGAAACCAACCAACAAACATGGATGCAGAAATTGGAGCATTTGCCACATAGGTCACTGTCCTGCTAGATGTCATCCATATCAGATCACAAATTCCATTGAAGGGATCATTAGGAAATGGATCAAAAATAAAACTGCCAAAATTGTAATGCATCGATACTGCAACCATACTTGGAATACATTGTATATTTTTGATCACTGCTTCCTCAAAATATGTGAATTGGGCCTTCAATGATGACATCTACTCCTTTTGTTTTATTCTTGTTGAATGTCTGTAAAGGACTATAGTCTCCAAGAGAAAATACAATGTCTAGAAAGATGTTCTGTTTGTTCCTTCTCTCCACCCCACCTCACTCTAGCAATTTGTGAATAAGCAAGTAAAAGACCGTAAACGGTGGTTTTGGATTGGACTCTTTAAAGACAAGGGAGTGACATGGACATGGCTGTCAGGGATAGTAGCTTCAATCACGTAAGTTTTTGAAGAAACATTTGTTAATGGTATGACGTCCAAAAAGTTGCGGATTCAGTTTACATAATTAATTCTTTCCCTCTCCAAATGTACTTTTGCATGCACTTTTCTCTACTACCAAAGACCTACATATGTACTCCTCCACATCATTGCCCAGATGAGTGGCTGCTGCTTCTCACTAGGCTGCAGAGACAGAAAGGCTCCTCTTCCTGCTTCTCTAACCTAGTGAATGCGGTGATTCAGAAGAGGGTGAAGGCATCCTTTTAAATGGTTTGTTCTGATTAGCTCAGCTTCAAAAGGAGTTGCAGGAACCTAAAGCTGAGCAACACTGTCTTTAGGAAAATATTTCTACAGTTATCTGCTAAACAATCTGAATAACCAGCAATCTCTAACCTAAAATAATAGCAGATGAGGCATGTGTATGAGAGAGGTTAGTTCATGTCACTCTCTTGGATAGAATCACAGACACATAGAAATTTAGAGTTGAATGACACCCCAAGGGTCATCTAGTCCAACCTCCTGTCAGCTAGCAGTTTAAGACAGTTCATGGTTCCCTTTAAGTATCTAACAACACTTTTCAACCGTGTTGATGGATGTACAAGATCAGAGTAAGATCTCACTCATCCACAGCTTGGTAGTAGAACAGCGAGCTGGTCTGGCATTTATTACCAAGACTGCATTAACAGAGGGCTGCTTTCTATTTGTGCAAGGTCTCCTGGATCAAAATCCAATTCCATTCATCTCCATTGTTGCACCCAATACCAACCACTTATCCTTTTGGGCATAGGTATTGAGTAAACTTTACAAATGGGCAGTGGGGTTGTATAATACAAGCTGGGAACTTAAATCCTGTATGCCAGTGGTTCCCAGTTATCCTGTTTTCCCGAAAATAAGACAGTGTCTTATATTAATTTTTGATCCCAAAGATGCTCTAGGTCTTATTTTCAGGGGATGTCTTATTTTTCCATGAAGAAGAATACGGTACACATGTATTGTCTAATTGTGAGTCAGCCACACTCCGTCAGGGCAGAGCGAGCAGCTGGCGGCAGCTTGTCTTGGCGGCAGCGAGGGCTCTCTGATTTAAAGAGACCTCACACTGCCTGAACAGCTCCGGCTGCACTGCGGCCAATCAGTGAGCTGCGCAGCTGCACCTGCCACTACGGTCCAGAGGAGTCAAACGCCTTATGGTAGCTTTGGTGGCCTTATATTCCGGGGAGGCCTTATGTTCGGGGGAGGCCTTATATAACAGCAAGAGGCAAAACTGGAAGTAGTTCTTATTTTGGGGGATGTCTTACTTTCGGGGGGAAATGGTAGCTAAGTACTGCAGACTCCTTGTTTTTCAAAAGCCAAACCATGGACCACCCTACCTTTGAACATTTTGATACTGTATCTCTGTGGCAGTTTTTCTTATGTGGATGGTGCCATGGAGCCCCTGGGTGGGTGGTCCGTGGACCACCAATTGGGAACCACTGTTGTATGTGATCTTAGACTTGATCAAAGGGCAGATCCAACCCAAACATCTCATGGGAGTAAAAAAACACACACCTATTACACCATTATTATTAACATCAATTTAATAGATTCCTGGAGAGCTAAAAATAAGGGAGTTACAGATTTACACTTACCACAGAATCTTTGTGCTGTGTAGTGGGGCTTGATTCAATATACAATGGACACTGGAGAATGCAATGCCTTAGTAGTAGTGACAATAAGTATGGGGCTAGGATGATACCTTTATCAACTATGGATAATTGATTAGAGTAAACTTAGAACCGTCATGTAAGATTTTGATAAGATTCATATGTGGTTATACATTTGTGGTTATAGATTATATTTTGTATTTCATTTGAGGACATAGCTATTTTTGTTTCTGTATAGTGTCACTGCTATCCTCATGCATGGAGTGGGTGATGGATGTGAGAAGTTTTTATATGCTCACAACAATCACTACTGTGTTATCTCTCCTACAAGAGAGTATGGATCTCTCTTCCAAAATTCTCTCTCCAACACCCACAACAGTACAGAGCAGATCTGAGTTTAGAATTCTAAAATATGGGGAGAAAAATCCACCACAATTATGGATGGATGTTAAGAGAGAAAAAGCTGAACATCTTTTTAATGGTAGAAGGCACAGGGAGCGGGTGAGGAGGTAGACATCCAATCTTGATTGATCAGTGCTGCTGTTTCTTTTCTTTTTAGGTACTGGAATGCCAGGGAGCCAAGACCAGGGAACTGTGGTGCATTGACCTTTGACTGTGGAAGCAATTGCTGGATAGCATCACACTGTGGGAAGCACATACGGTATATTTGTAAGAAGGTGCCTAATGATGTTTGGCTTTAAGAAGACACCTTTAAGATGAATGAAACTGGATCACATAATCTCTACACAAAAACAAGAGATCACCCACACCAACTGTTTTAATGCACAATCCACACTCTGCCATCTAGATTTTGGCATCTCTGGCATCAGCCCTCAAAGTCACCTTGAAAACTCCTTATTCTGCAAGCACAGGAGTAGATGGCTACAAAAATAAAGAATGGAAGCATCCAATCATAGCCTTTGTTTAATGCATTTACAGTGGTACCTCGGGTTAAGTACAGTGGTACATTGGGTTAAGAACATAATTAGTTCTGGGGGTCTGATCTTAACCTGAAACTGTTCTTAACCTGAAGCACCACTTTAGCTAATGGGGCCTCCTGCTGCTGCCGCACCGCCGGAGCACGATTTCTGTTCTCATCCTAAAGCAAAGTTTTTAACCTGAGGTACTATTTCTGGGTTAGCGGAGTCTGTAACCTGAAGTGTATGTAAGCTGAGGTACCACTGTATTTGCAATGCATACCAATATTTGTTTCCTTACTTTGTATGTCCGATGCCCCATTGTCCCTTCTGATCTCCATGGTCACTATCTTACAAGCTAAATAAGGGCAACCAGTGGGTTCATAGGCTGCAGGAGACTAATTGTTCGTCCCAGGTGGTAGAATCATAGAATCATATAGTTGAAAGGGAGCCTGAGGATCATCTAGTCCAACCCCTGCAATGCAGGAATGTGCAACTGTTCCTTATGGGGCTCGAACTTGCAGACTTGGCATTATCAGCACTATGCTCTGGCAAATGGAGCTATCCAGTGTCTCAATACAATGGTGGACTGGATGAGGGCCAATAAATCAATTTGGTCTCCTTCACCAACTGAGACCATTCCTGGACAGCAGTAACCTGATCACTGTAGCCCATGTGTTAATAATCTGAAGGCTGTATTACTGTAATGCACTCATGTGGGTGGGGCAGCCTTTGAATCTTCAACTTCATCAAGAAAATTCTTGATCTCAGGAGATTTAAGTGATATTCGTAGCAGATGCTTTGAGAAAACACAACATTCAGTTCCATTGGGAGTTCCCTCAAGGGCTAAATTTTTCATTCAGCGGGTTTCCAGGTCCTTGCAAAATGGCAATCGGACTGAGAATCTGATGGCTCCATCAGATTCGGCTCCGTAGAGTGAGGGGAAGAGCCCAAGGGCGATGCGCCTCCCCCCAAAAACCCAAGAGGAGCATTGGGGTGTCTCGGGGTCCTGCAAAACAATATTATAATTGTTTTCTGGAAGAAAGATAAGATTAACTCTCTGGAAACTATTTTACTTCTGGGAAAGTACTTTTGGATCTACTCTGAAGATGTCCAAATTAACGGATTTACAATTATGTATTTATTTTACTAAAAAGGCATTTACTGGCTAAAAATCAAGAGAAAAAGAAGAGGACCAGAATACTCACTGTGAACATTGTCTAAAATAAATTTAATAACATTGATTTATTATATGGATTCTCAGGGAGCCTCAACACCACTGTCTTAAATTTTTCACTTATGTTTGTGGAAAGGAAAGTTCTTAGCAATTGAAAATCTATTCAATATTATTATGTTGGATCTTATAACTATTTTGACATGAATGGATGCAAAGATTTGTACATATAACTGTCAGAAACAGATATTTGTGAGCAAAGTGGCAGAGGTGGAGGGATTAGGTTGGAAAAATAGGCTTTCACTGCTGAGTTGATGACCTTGACAAAGTACTGAGAAAGCTAAAAATTGGGTGGGGAAAGAGCTTGGTGTTTTGGAATTAAACCCTATAGAGGAAGCTGGGAAAAGAGAATTGCCCCCACCACTCTGTTGGGAAACTGTGTACATGCAGCTACTCACAATTAAGTCAATTAAGGTTTGGCAGACAGCCAAAAGGTAAGTCTGCCTGGTGATACAGAGGCATGGAGACAGCTCCATGATTGGTCAAGCTCTCTCAAGGGAATGATAATTAATGGTCTACTAACTGGAATGTGTTAGTTCGTTAGTTCAGTGGTTCAGTATGTCAGTTTAGGAATTGTGAGTCATATCAGAGAGAGCTAGCTAAAGATCTGTGTTCTGTTCCTGTAAATAGTCCACTGTATATAATAAACACCTAACTACAAGTTCCTGGTTCCTGCTTCGTCTATCCTGTCTGCAGCCAAGTTGCCAATTGCTTCCATGGATTCTGCATTTACTCTGCTAGGTCTGGCTAAGGTCCTGCAACTAGTCAAAAAGTTGTGAAACACCAGTAGGTTTTGCCAATATACTCTAAATTGGAAATGGCAAAAGGAAAAAGCTCAATGTTAAAACTACCCAGCCAGACGGCAATACAAGAGAATTTAAAATATGAATTGTTTGATTTGCTTTTATACATTAAAAGAGAATTTGAGCAGATAAAGGAAGATGTTAACAAAACAGCTTCTCAAATTCTTAAAAATACTAATGCACTTTCAGAGGCTGGGGGACAATTAAAAGAGATGAATGCACAAACCACCAAGGTGTGAATGGTAAACAAACGAAGTCTGAGGAAAATACAAGGGAAAGTAAGAATAGTCAAAGACAAAAATGGAATTCCATGTGAAATGATTTGGGAGATCCTGACTGATGAAAATGGCACCATGTGTGAAATGATTTGGGAGGCTTTGACTGTGCTGGAGAAGAAACAAGAAGGGAGGGCAAAAGGTTTACGAGGCTATCTTATGTGGTGGCAATGTAAAATTATTAAAAAGGCCTGGGAAAAGACATATAAAGATTTGAAGAAAAAGTGGGAAATGATTGTTGTTAAAAAAAAAAGTTATGATATTGAGATGTACAGGACTTGATGGACCGTTTGAGTGAAAAACTTGCCTCCAATATGCGAGACTGGATGCCAGGCTAAGACCAGCCAACCACTATGGAAGGAAGAAGTCTTGGCCAAAAAAGATAATGAAGAAGATTGGCAAAATAAATTACTGAACTATACAGGACAAATTATTACAAAAAAGGCAACCATTCAATGAATATTTTTAAAGCTTTGTGTATAGATTCTTACATGAGACAGAATAATTACCACACACAGGAAGAACAAATATATAGTTTGAGTTGCTCACTTGTCCTTTTATAAATCATTTACTGTGTCAACACAACTAGAAGTTATTAATATTGCAGTTGTTGTACAAGCGTCTATTATTATGACCAGAATGTAATGGAAATTTAAAAGGTTTTGAAACACAGAAATAAAGCAGTTACAGATAGGTAGCCGTGTTGGTCTGCCATAGTCAAAACAAAACAAAAATTCCTTCCAGTAGCACCTTAAAGACCAACTAAGTTAGTTCTTGGTATGAGCTTTCGTGTGCATGCACACTTCTTCAGAAATAAAGCAAATAATCAATCCATGAATTCTGTCAAGATCTGGCAGACTGCCGGCTTAGAAGAGAAGAGTCTGGATTTGATATTCCGCTTTATCACTACCCAAAGGAGTCTCAAAGCGGCTAACATTCTCTTTTCCCTTCCTCCCCCACAACAAACACTCTGTGAGGTGAGTGGGGTTGAGAGACTTCAAAGAAGTGTGACTGGCCCAAGGTCACCCAGCAGCTGCATGTGGAGGAGCAGAGACGCGAACCTGGTTAACCAGATTAGGAGTCTACCGCTCTTAACCACTACAGCACACTGGCTTAGGTAATCAGCATGTAGTGGTTGTAATTACAAGAAGATTTATTGCATACAGTCATTAACCTTGGAGTCACGCACACTAGTGGCTGCTCCTCAGAGAGTTGACCTTCATCTAGCCTGTTCTCACTGTGCTGATAAGGTACATTCTCTTCTCCTGAGAAGGGGCGTTTTAGCCCACTGCTGTGAAAAATGCAAGTCTGAAATTATGAACTTGGAATATTAATGGGATGAACGATAAAAAAAAATGCAATAAAATTGAATATTATTTGAAGAGGAAGAATTTGGATATTATTTGTTTGCAAGAGACTCATCTGGCGAGAAGACACAGAAAGGTGTTAATTAATAAAAAACTAGGAAACGAATTTATTTCATCAGACAGAAGCAAGAAGAGAGGGGTGGTGCTGTATATAAAAAATAAATTGGAAGCTCAGCAGATTTTTAAAGATGAGGAAGGTAGAGTTATTGCAGTTCAAGTCAAATGGCAAGGCGAAAAATTGATCATAGTTGGGGTCTATGCACCTAAGGGGGGACACGGGTGGTGCTGTGGGTAAAACCTCAGCACCTAGGACTTGCCGATCGCATGGTCAGCGGTTCGAATCCCCGTGGCGGGGTGAGCTCCCGTCTTTCGGTCCCAGCTCCTGCCAACATAGCAGTTCGAAAGCACCCCTAAGTGCAAGTAGATAAATAGGTACCGCTTTCTAGCGGGAAGGTAAACGGCGTTCTGTGTGCTGCTCTGGTGCCGGTTCGCCGGAGCAGCTTCGTCACGCTGGCCACGTGACCTGGAAGTGTCTGGGGACAGCGTTGGCTCCCGGCCTCTAGAGTGAGATGAGCGCACAACCCTAGAGTTTGTCAAGGCTGGCCTGTACGGGCAGGGGTACCTTTACCTTTACCTATGCACCTAATGGAAATAAAACTGTTTTTTATAAAGAGTTGGAGGAAAAGTTATTTGAATTTATGGACCAGAAAATCATAATAATGGGTGATATTAATGGAGTGGTGTCAATGGAAATGGATAGATTAAGAGCAAGTGGGAAAGTTAAGGAAGAGAAATTACCCAAGACTTTTTTTCCCAATGATTGAGAATTGTAACTTGATAGATATTTGGAGACTAAGAAACCCACTAGAAAAACAATTCACTTATCATTCAGAAGCAAATCAGTCAATGTCAAGAATTTATCAGGTTTGGAGCAAATTAACACCAAGAAATACAACCAAAAGTACTTTCGGATCATAATGCAATAAAGTATGTTATAAAAGAAATAGAAGAAAAATCCTTTTGATGGAGAATAAATGAGAGTCTTTTGGGTGACCAGAAAATAATAGAAAAGGCACGTACGAATTTAACGGATTATTTTGTGAATAACTGTAATAAGGGTACAAAATTAGTACAGTATGGGATGCCAGCAAAGTGGTGATGTGAGGTTTTTTTTATTCAGCAGAATATGATTAAAAACAAATTAAGAGAAAAGGGGAGGAAAGAAATTCTAAAACAAATAATGGAAAATGAGAAGAATTTAATTTAAAAAACCAAACAAAGTGAAAATAAAGCAAAATATTAAAATATTACAAACTCAATTTGTAATGATAATAAATAAAGAAGTAGAATGGAATATTAAAAGAATGAGACAGAAAGATTTTGAATTTGCAAATAAGTCTGGAAAATGGCTGGCATGCCAAATTAAGAAAAGAAAGGAACAGAATACAATTAATAAAATTATAGTGGATGGAAAAGAAACAGGCAATCCAAAAGAAATTAGAAAAGGATTTGTAGACTTTTATAGACATTTATATAAAAGAACTGAGAAAAGTGATATTAAAAAAATAGAAGAATTCCTGAGGGAAAAGGAGGTGCAAAAAATTCCGACTGATAAAAAAGACAGACTGAATGAACCAATTGAAGTAGAGGAAATTAAAGAATTTAATGATCGCCGAAGAATTGATGCTTTTGAATTATGGTGCTGGAGGAGACTCTTGAGAGTCCCATGGACTGCAAGAAGATCAAACCTCTCCATTCTTAAGGAAATCAGGCCTGAATGCTCACTGGAAGGACAGATCGTGAAGCTGAGGCTCCAGTACTTTGGCCACCTCATGAGAAGAGAAGACTCCCTGGAAAAGACCCTGATGTTGGGAAAGATGGAGGTCCCAAGGAGAAGGGGACGACAGAGGACGAGATGTTGGGACAGTGTTCTCGAAGCTACCAGCATGAGTTTGACCAAACTGTGGGAGGCAGTGGAAGACAGGAGTGCCTGGCGTGTTCTGGTCCATGGGGTCACAAAGAGTCGGACATGACTAAACGACTAAACAAACAAAATTAAAGAAGCCAAAAAACAATTGAAAAGTGGGAAGACACCGGGACCGGATGGATTCACTGCAAGATACTATAAAGAAATGAAACATATCCTACTTGTGCCAATGAAAGAAGTTATGAACAATATATTAAAGAAAGGAGAATTACCTGAAACATGGAAAGAAGCATATATTACATTTATTCCAAAGCAAGACTCTGATTTAATGCAAGTAAAGAATTATCGGCCAATTTCGCTGTTGAATAATGATTATAAATTATTTGCAAGTATATTAGCGAGCAGGATGAAAAAAATACTGAAAGAAATTATACATAAAGATCAGGCAGGTTTTCTTCCTGGCAGACAGATGAAAGATAACATAAGGAATATAGTGAATATAATTGAATACCTGACAGCCAGGAATGAAAAACAAGCAATGTTAATTTTTGTGGATGCGGAAAAGGCCTTTGATAATATATCTTGGGAATTTATGCTAAAAACTTTGGAACTTATGGATATGGGTCAATTCTTCTTAAATGGTTTAAAAGCTATATATACTGATCAGAAAGCAAAATTGATTGTAAATAATATAACAACAGAAAATATTGTCATTGCTAAAGGCACAAGACAAGGATGTCCCCTTTCTCCATTATTATTCATATCGGTACTGGAAGTACTTCTAAGGTCGATAAGGAAAAATGAGCGGATAAAGGGTGTTACAGTCAGTCGGAATGAATATAAGGTAAAAGCCTTTGCCGATGACTTGGTGTCAGGACTGCCGCTAGGTCCCAGCTCACAGAGGACCAACGCCCAGTGGATATTATATACAAAAGTCTTTATTGAAGTTTAGTTTCCATTTCCAAGCTCTGGGCGCGCAGACCCACGTCTTAACGCTAGACCGGCTAAGTCCCCTCTGACTCACTGCTCCACCCACACCAGTTTAAGATTCTAGCCCGGCTCCACCTCTTGCGCTGCTCTTTCCTGCGTTGGGTCCTTCTGCCCTCTGGGGTTCCCTCCTTCCTGGACTCCTCTGACGCGGAGCCTCCTGAGTCTTGCCCCTCCCTCCGGCGGGCTTTAGGACCTGGCTCCCTTCCCGGGCTCCCCGCTGTGCCGCGCTCCTGTACATTTGAACTTGGCGCGCGCGCCCAGCCGGTGACTTTCCTTCTGACCGTTTCCCCGCTTCCTGATGTGGGTGTTGCCAAACCTGACTCCTCTCCTCCCTCTGGTGGTGAGGACACTGGTCCCGACTCCTGGGACTCCCCCTCCCCACTGCGCTCTGGTGGAGACGCTGGTCCTGATCTCCAGCTGCTGCTCAGGGACTCCCCGCTGGCCCCTCCCTCTTGAGGTTTCTCCCTTGGAATCTCCCTTGCTCTGGCCACCGGCGCTCCCTTCTGTGAGTCCTCCGATTCGCTAGAGAGGCTTGTGGAATAACTCTGGCCACTGTCACTGCCTGCGCCCCCCTCGTACTCCTCCTCCTCACTCTCCATTTGCTCCCCCTCCTGTGTCTCTCCTTCTGAACCCCTGACACTTGGTATTAACAATTGAAGAACCACCAACAAGTATCAATGAAGTAATTGAGGAGATAGAGCAGTTCGGTCAAGTGGCGGGTTTTAAACTGAATAAAAGGAAAACTAAGATAATGGTTAAAAACATGGAACAGGAATTGGTTGAAACATTGCAATAACAGATAGGTATAGAAGTGGTTTAAAAAGTTAAATACTTAGGAATTTGGTTAACTCCTAAAAATATTGATCTGTTTCAAAATAATTATACACCAATGTGGAATAATGTTAAAAGGGATCTAGAGGTATGGGGAAGGTTGAAACTATCATTTTGGGGAAGGATATCAGCAATAAAGATGAACGTGCTACCAAAGAGGTTATTTCTGTTTCAGACAATTCCATAATCAAATGGGCAGCAATATTTAAAGAGTGGCAGAAGATAATTTCAAGATATATCTGGCAGGGTAAGAAGCCGAGAATACAATATAAGTTATTAACAGATGCAAAGGAAAGAGGAGGCTTCGCCCTGCCGGACTTGAAATTATATTATGAAGCATCGTGCCTCTGTTGGTTGAAGGAGTGGATGAAATTGGAAAATACAGAATTGTTGGATTTAGCAGGCCATGATAAATAGATTTGGTTGGAATGCATATTTATGGTATGGTAAAAAAAGGTCCATAAAGGATTTGGAAACCACATATTTCGAAGATCTCGTATTGAAATTTGGGATAGGTATAAAAACCTGCTGGAACAAAAAACACCACATTGGTTGTCTCCATTAGAAATGATGTGTGTAAAAAAGGTCAATATGAGCAGGAAGTGGATAACATATGGGAAATTGGTAATTAGAGAAGGAGGAAAATGGAAATTGAAACCATATGAGGAAGTGAAAGAGTATGTTAATGATTGCTTACATTATCATCAGATTAATGAAGTATTTAAACAAGATATTAAAGAAAAGGGCTTTTGTGAAAAAGAATTGAGGTTTCAACAAGAAATATTGAATAATGATTTTAAAATTCTGTCCAAAATGTACAAATTACTGCTTGAATGGCACTTGAAAGACAAGGAGGTAAAATCAGTTATGATTCATTGGGCAAAAGACTTTGGATATAATATACTGTTAAATGAATGGGTCAAATTATGGAAAGAGGGTTTGAGATTTACTGCATGCAATGCACTAAAAGAAAATGTCAGGAAGATGATGTACAGATGGTACATCACACCAGTAAAGTTAGCAAAAATGTATAAAATTAGTAACAAATGTTGGAAATATAAGAAAAGGAAGGATCATTTTATCATATGTGGTGGGAATGTAAAAAGGTGAAATGCTTCTGGGAGATGATATATAATGAGTTGAAAAAAAATGTTGAAATATACTTTTATTAAGAAACCAGAAGCATTTTCCTTGGGTATAGTTGGAAATGATATAAACAGGAAAGACTGTAAGCTTTTTTTTATATGCAGTAACAGCAGCAAGAATATTATTGGCCCAAAAATGGAAGCAAGAAGAATTACCAACATTAGAAGAATGGAGGATGAAACTAATGGACTACGCAGAACTAGACAAGCTAACAGGAAGGATCCGAGACTGATGGGACCAGAGGTTTACCGAACACTGGACTAAATTTATGGAGTATTTGAAATGTATCTGTGACGATCAGATTACGTTTGTAGGATTACAAGAAGTTCTGTGAGGAGTAATTTAAGAACTATTGTAAAAATGGAAAGGGAGAAATGATTTGTTAGAAAATGTAAAGGCAATATTAAGTTAAGAATTGCAGGAGAAATAATTAAGACGGAGGATTATCAGAGGTGCTGAAGGAAGTCCAAATAAGGATATGTGTAAAATAATTTGTGTGGTATGTCTTTAAAGTTTTGTATGCTAAAAACTAATTGAAAAATATTTTTAAAAAGAAAAGAAAAATGCAAGTCTTTCTCTGCCTCTTTTGACTGACTGCCCCCCCCCCCACCCACACGGACTGCTCATCTTGACTGTGGGAAGTCCTGCCCATGACAAATTCTAGCACACGGGGGCCATTTTATTTAAATTATATAATTAGGTATTTGAACAATAGGTATTAATAATTGTATTATAAATTGGTATTGTTATAATGAGGCTATTATTGGATTGCAATTGCAAAGTAATAAAAATTATTATTCAAAGAAAAGAAATATCCCTGAACATATGAGAAAATAAAAACTGGGATACAGCAATGCTTGAGTTTCTCACCAAACACAGTAGGTCAATTAGAGGCATTAGAAAAAGACACACCTTCCAAAAATGGAATAAAACAAAGACCATTGGATGTACTTCTAGATAAGTTTTTAAAGGTTCAAAAATAAAACAGTAATAACTTTTGGGGGAAAATAAGTAGTATACAAGATCTGAAATAAACATTTTCCTGGGTTTATGCTTTATGTGGCATGCTGATTGGCTATGATGAGCAGCCAATCAAGAAATGGTATAGCCTAAAGGGGAGGAGTTCTGGAATGCCTGACATCACAAGGGAGGTGGTTCTTAGCCAGTGGGAGGATGAAACAACCTTAAGAAGAAATTAAAGGAGAGAAAAGATTGTTCCATGACAACACCAAGGTATCCAAACAGAAATAAGTCTGATGGGTGGAACACTTTCCTTATAAGCTATGATATTTGCAGGGTCTCATTCCAGGGCCAAAAGGTCACTAAGAGGGAAAATGATAAGCAGGTTTATAAAACTTCAGATAGTTTTTCTCTTTTGAATACTAGAATCCAGGGTCATCCATTGAAACTGAGTGGTGGTATATTCTAGGGCCTTGTACAGGTGCCCTGCTCTGACCCATGGTCCCAGGTTGTAAATCCAGATCCAGATCATGATCCAGAAAACACAGTTCTTGAAAAAACTCATTTCCTAGCATATCAAGGGCTGCTAGATCAGATGGCTTTGAAACGGGATTAGACAATGTAGCCTTATGAGGCTTTGCTCTCGGGTGGGAAAAACACAGTAAAAACACAAAATCGAACGAGTTTAAAATACAATTCGAAATCACATTTAAAATCAAAATAAAATTAAGTGGGAACTTACAAACCATAACTATAGGGGTAATGAAACGAGGCCTGACCACCCGTGCTGGTCCAATATGGGCCGACAGAAAGAGCCAAGGAGGCCACTTACATACAGGGTCCCCACAGAAAGAAGGGGGTCAGGCTGGGTCCGGACCAAAGGCCACCCTATGGCAACCCTGTGCTGGGTCAGACCAAAGGACCCACCTGGTCCAGCATCCCATTCTCATCGTGGCCAACCAGATGCCCGCAGGAAGCCCACAAACACGACCTGCATGCAGCCACACTCTCCCCACCTGTGATTCCCAACAAAGGAGAATTCAGAGGCACACTAACTCTGCCAATGGCTGTGGTTCAACGGGGGCTTTAGTTAAGTTCTGGAGGCTCTGGGTGGAGCTCTACCAGGTGGCAAAATAATGAAAGGAGGCCGGGGCATGATTTCCCTGATTGAACAACCCACACAAATACCCTCCTCTGCAGGGGTGTTGTAAAGCTATCCAGGGGCTCCGCAACCTTATATAAAAATCAGTTATGCAAAAGGAAAGGAAAGAAAATGAGAAAATGTCCTCTTTCAATCCATGCTGGATTCTTGAGCCGTGCAAAGCGTCCAGGGGTGATGCAGGAAGGCAGGGTGGTCATCTCACGGGCGTCAGGCGTCTGGTGGGCGTTGGGCATCTTGGGTCTCTTCCAACAATGCTGGAGCGATGTCTGGGCGTCTGGGTCCAATCTGGGTCCTCATCAGCTGGTGTTTGAGCAAAGGCACAAGGCGTTCTGGCAAAGGCTCACCTGTTAAGAGAAGAGATAACAAAGACGGCAGGGATTGCACAGAACAAATTGATAGATAACATTTGCACATAAGGTATATTAACTCAAAGGGTATGCTTGGCAGGAAAACTCGCAAGGGGTTAACAGTTCTGTTCCTTGGGTTAAGTTTTGCCAGCTGAGATTTTTTTTAATTCACAGAAAGCATTCACTTGCTTTTACAACAGTCCTCTTCTTTCTTGAAGCCACAGCATCAGATGTCAGGCTGCGTCTTGGCAAAAAAACACACAAAATGGCACACCTGGAGAGCCTGTGTAACAGTTTCCCTCTGCTTCTTTTCCAGGACCAACACATGATCTCCAAAGTCTTGTTAGATTCAATTGGATTTATATGCATCCAACTGAGACCGGATCTAGTACTCCATCTTTTCTGATGACCAGGAGGTAGTTGTATAATTAAATGAATATATCTTCCATTAAGGGTGGGGAAGATATGGCCCTGTGATGGAGGAAGTTGACACCCAGGAACATCTGAAGACCTCATAGGTCCCACATTATTATTAAATGGTGAACATCTTACGGGAGTCCTGTAAGCTAGATGTCCAGGAGTTAAGGGAGAGGAATAGGATGCAAAATGAGAATGTGCTATATTACCTAAAACAATTTTTAAAAATGCCTTGGAATCCATATGGAACATCCTTTTGGCTTAAAAACTGAGATTGATCCAGCAAAAGAAAATGGAAGATGTTTCAGTTATATTGGACTCAACAACATCTTTATGTTGGATTGTATAATAATAATAATAATAATAATAATAATAATAATAATAATAATAATAATACTACAGTGGTACCTCGGGTTAAGTACTTAATTTGTTCTGGAGGTCTGTTCTTAACCTGAAACTGTTCTTAACCTGAAGCACCACTTTAGCTAATGGGGCCTCCAGCTGCTGCCGCGCCGCCTGAGCACGATTTTTGTTCTCATCCTAATCCGAGGTAATATTTCTGGGTTAGCAGAGTCTGTAACCTGAAGCGTATGTAACCTGAAGCATATGCAACCCGAGGTACCACTTTAATAAATTTTATTTATACCCCGCCCTCCCCGACCAGAGCTGGGCTCAGGGTGGCTAACACCAGTAAAATTACAATAAAAACATAATGGGGGGGGGACAAAAAACCCCGAAGTTAAAATAAGTTTAAAATGCAGCCTCATTTTAATAGTAACCTATAGATCAAAACCATAAGGGGAGGGAAACATAAGGGTCAGACAGAGTCCAAACCAAAGGCCAGGCAGAACAGCTCTGTCTTGCTTGCCCTGCGGAAAGATGTCAAGTCCCTCAGGGCCCTAGTCTCTTGTGACAGAGTGTTCCACCAAGTCGGGGCCAGTACTGAAAAGGCCCTGGCGTTAGTTGTGACCAATCTAACCACCTTGCAACCTGGGACCTGCAAAAAGTTGTCATTTGTGGACCTTAAGGTCCTCCGCGTGGCATACCAGGTGAGGTGGTCCCGTAGGTACATCGGTCCTAGGCTGCATAGGGCTTTAAAGGCCAAAACCAGCACCTTAAACCTGACCCTGTACTCCACCGGGAGCCAGTGCAGTTGGTAGCGCACTGAACGAATGTGATCCCATGGCAAGGATCCCGTAAGGAGCCTTGCTACGGCATTCTGAACCTGCTGGATTTTCTGGGTCAGCTTCAAGGGCAGCCTTAACCGCGTAGAGCGAGTTACAATAATCAAGCCTGGAGGTGACCGTTGCATGGATCACTGTGGCCAAGAAGAGTAAGGGACCAACTGCTTAATACGGCGGAGATGGAAAAATGCCACCTTTGCTGTGGCTGCAACCTGCATCTCCATGGAAAGGGAGACATCGAAGTTTACACCCAAGCTCTTGACAGAAGGTGCTAGCACTAACTGAGCCCCCTCAAAAGATGGGAGTTGGCTTCCCAACCCCATGTCGTCCCGACCCAGCCAGAGGACCTCTGTCTTCAAAGGATTTAACTTCAACCAGCTCCCACGCAGCCATCCAGCCACAGCTTCCAAGTATCTGGTCAGTGTGTCCGGGGCTGAGTCAGGGCAGCCATCCATCAACAGATAAAGCTGGGTCTTATCAGCATATTGATGACAACCCAACCCAATGCTCCAGACAATCTGGGCAAGGGGGCACATAAAGATATTGAAAAGCATCGGGGAAAGGATTGCGCCCTGTGGGACTCCACACACCAAGGAGTGCCGCGGCAACAACTCCCTCCCTAGTGCCACCCTCTGTCCCTGACCTGAGATAAAGGAGTGCAGTCATTGTCAGACTGTGCCCTGAATCCCCATGTCGGCAAGGCGGTGGTCCAAAAGTTCATGATCGACCATGTCAAAGGCTGCTGACAGATCTAAGAGAATCAGCAGTCCCGACCCAACTGACTGTCGCTGCTCTATACCTAATGTGCTCATAGTCTTATTCTCCATTTGTTGTTGTCTGATTCTTTGTTGTTGTTGCACAGAAAAGACTGAGAGGATGAGGAAGCCAGCACCCGCAAAGCCGGCAAAGCCGGCAAAGCCTGCAGCTCCAGGAGGAGCAGGACAACCAGGAACTGGTGGTCTGTATACAGCACAGTCATATGGGATGAAGTTTCTCTTAAAGTAGAGGAATGCACGGGAAAGGGAAGTTGATGGGGAGACAGGTAGAAAGTGGAACCAGACATATTGTGCCAGGGGAAAATGCAGGGGAAAGCCCACACAGCTCTTTGGGTGCCAGAGATCCACTAAGCCCCATAGAAACCCCAGGATTCAGCCCACTCTTGGCTGCTGGCTGTTGTGTTCCTTTACTGTGTGAAGTCCGGAATGGCGCCACCATTAGGCAGAATGAGGCAGTTGACTCAGGTAGCAGGTGCTGGGGTGGGTAGAGATGGGTAGACCACACAAGTTGCACTGAACCTTCTCAGTTAGTCTGCTGCCCCATCAGCAGCATCAAAACAGGGCCCATGGCCAGCCCAGTAAAGTTTCTGTATGTGGAATTTGTCGGAGCCTCATACGACCCAGCTGTGATGGCTACTCCTCCAACGTATCTTCGGAACCCATCCAGGCTCTCCTCCGATGGTGATTAACAACCTAAGCCTTTGAATGAGACTTCAGGCATGCACTCCATTGCACAGAGTACCCAGACAGCAGCAGAAGCAGCCAGAAATATATGCTACATTGCTACTTTATTTCTAACTACGCAAAGAATATGTGTCTGCTCTCCGTGAGAGACAGAAAAAAAGAAAAGGTCAAAGAAACAGGAAACCAGTAACATCAACATCCGTCTCCCGTGAGACTTCCAACAGTCTGGAATGTCAACAGAGTCTTGCGACTCCAAGAACTGCACAGTGGCATAACTGAAACCTAACAAAACTATGTGTACAGAGGGAGTATCTTGTCCAGGGGCATTGGGTATAGGAGGTGCAAGGGGCTTCAGCCATGTAAACATGTTGAGGCAGAGGTCCAAACAAGCTGCAATATTGAGGGGCTCACATCCCCAACCATCGCTTGGCACCCTTTGTGTGCCCCACCCCTGCCCCTGCCCAGAAGACCAAGAGTCAAGAGGAGGCTGGGACAAGTGAGGGGATCTTCACCTTCTCTCCTCCCAAACTCCGCCCGGCAGTCCAGGAGTCGAGAGGGGCCTGGGACAAGTGAGGACGATCTTTGCCCTCACTCCTCCCAGCCTCTGCCTGGTATCATGGCAGCCGGGAAGGGGCTGGGGCGAGCGAGGGCAAAAATCGCCTTCTTTGCTCTGCCTCCTCCTCCCTGCCCTATGCCACACTTATACAAATTTCCACATTTACAAAAAGAAAACAGCCAAATACATTTATTCTTCAACTTCCTTTCCCCCCTTCCAGGGTTCCTTCTAATTATTAACCTCCTACTACTGCATATTCTAATTACTCCATATAAGTTACTCCATTTAAGTATTACTTACTCCATATAAATTATTTCCTACTTTCTCCCCTTAATTATATACTGCTGAATTTACTTTAATTCTACTAGCATTTTTATTTGCTAGTTATCAGAAAAGTTTCCTCCAGACTTCCTGCTGGATACGGATAATGGAGGATGACAGAGACTGCTCGCTCTGAGCAGCCTGATTGCCGTGAGGATCGAAGAATGGGGCTCCGGCAAAGCACCTTCTCAAAAAGAGCCTGAAGGAAAAGTTCAGGTTCTGAAGGGTCCAGTGGTGTCAAAATACGCTCTCTAGATTTTCCCAAAGCTCCGTAGGTAGCTGAGAAAGATCCCAGATTGAGCTCAAACACATGGCACAATTGAAGACCCACAGCAAGCTGCTTCTTGTGCCTCCATTGAAGCAGTGACATTTCCAAACAAAGGAATTCGGACCAATTCAACAAGGCAAGAAAAAGAATTTAAGGTAGTGTCAATAAAACAATTGCATCCATCCTAGGGTGGCAAAGAGGAGGTGTCCCCCCCCCCCCCGGACGTGGGTGTTGATCTGCATGGAAAAAATATGCAGGGACTGAATTCAGAATGAGAATGAGAAGTACAGTCTAGTGATTATTTTTACAAGCATTCCAGGCGAAGAATTTCAATTAACTTGTGATTTCTCTAAAGCTCTGGATGCAGAATTTTTGTGACTTTATAAATATTTATGGCTATGGCTAAAGTAGGCAAGAAAGCACCTCCAGGCCCAACCAAAACACCAAGTCAAAACACACAAGGTTTAATTGTAGGACACAAAGTCTGATTTGACCAGAATTTCATTAGAAAAGATAAAAGAGATGGGGAGGGTATACAGAGACTAGGACAGAAGGCTGATTTTAAAAGATTTGATTCTTAGTTTGAGATTTGCCAGAAGATACGGCGGTGGAATTAAGTGAAAGAATAATAAAATAACTTGCCAATTTGATTGAAATGGATAAAGAAACTGTTAAAGTGGCACTGGATAAATCTTTTTGTGTAAAATCAAGATATGCTAAAACAAAAAATATGTCAGTTGATTGGGTTTCTTTTTTCAATTCAAAGCAATTTAAAGACAGAATAATACAGAAGCATTTTCAGAAAAATCTGTTTGATGACCAGAGAATAATAATTTTGAAAGAAATCCTGATGAGACTGCTACGGAAAGGAGCAAATACCTGACAGACACACCGTGATAAAACAAAAGCACTTTTCATTGGGAATACCCTGGGGGAGTCTCCTTTACATTTAAAGGGAGAAAGCAGAGATGTAGAGATTCCATAGAAGCAGATAAATTCTGGAGAAAGAGTTAGTAGGAAAAGAATTAGCAGGAGAAAGCGCATTTGGTTGGGAGCCACAACATGAAGAAGAATCAACAGAGGGGGAGAAGAGAGATAAATAAATAAAGGACAAAATGGCATTGATAATCTTAATGTGGAATGTAAATAGACTCAATAATAAAACAAAAAGGCATGGGATTGAACATGTGGTAAAAATAAATTTGGATGTTATTTGTTTCCAGGAAACACATATTGCATGAAACACAGAAGAATTCTGATCAATTAAAGTTTTAGGAAAGGGCTTTGTGGCCTCTGACTGTACAAAGAAAAGAGTCGTGGTAATGTGTACAGAAACCAGAATTAGATCCAGAACAATTATTTAAAGATGAGTAAGGCAAAGTGCAAGTAGATAAATAGGTACCACTCCGGCAGGAAGGTAAATGGCATTTCCGTGCGCTGCTCTGGTTCACCAGAAGCAGCTTAGTCATGCTGGCCACATGACCCAGAAGCTGTCTGTGGACAAACGCCCGCTCCCTCGGCCAATAAAGCGAGATGAGTGCCGCAACTCCAGAGTCGGTCACGACTGGACTTAATGGTCAGGGGTCCCTTTACTTTTACCTTTAAGGAGGAATACTGATAATACAGATAACATCACAAGGAGAGAGAAAAGGAATATTAATAGATGTAAATGCACCAAATGAGAAAAAAACTGACTTTTAAAAGAGATGAGGAAATCTTATTTGAATATATGAATGAAAATATAATTTTGATGGTAGATATGAATGATGTAGCTTCACTGGAATGGGACAGCACTATAAGAAGCGATACAAAAGAAGGGAAGCTACCTAAGGCCTTTTTCAGATGACAGAAAACATAAGTCTAATTAATATGTAGAGAGAGAAACACCCACTGGACAGACAATTTACATTTTACTTGTCTGAGAATAATTCAGCGAGTTGAACAAACTCTGTATGGACCGATAGAGATTTGTACACCAAGGTGAAGAAGGTTGAAATTTTACCCAGGACATTATCAGATCACAACTTTATTATTATAAAATTAAGAACAGAGAAAAATTGCTGATTCAGACTAAATGAGAATTTATTAAATGATCAACAGATATTAGAAAAGGGGGGATATTAAGAGATTATTTTTAAATCAATCTGAATCAGGAGACAAATTGAAAGTGGTATGTGATGCAAGCAAAGGAGTCTAAATATATATTTTTTAAAAGAAGTGGTTTAATAACTGCCTCTTGCAGTGGGTCTGAGAAGGCTTCCTCACAGAGAGAAGCATTCACCACCCCATGGAGCACATCACCTAGCCCTTCCTGGCTCACTTTTATGAGCCAGGATGGACAAGGATCAAGGAGACAGGTTGTTCGTTTCACTCTTCCAAGGAGCCTGTCCACATCCTCAGAGGTAACAGATTGGATGAGCAAGTAAAAAGAATGAGAGTAAAATCCTCAGTGATACACTGGGCAACTGATTTCGGTCATAATATAGACATGGAAGCATGGGAACGATTGTGGAGTATGGATATAAAATTCACAGCATGCTACGGTTTAAGAGAAAACTATATGAAAATGATATATTGTTGGTACAGTGAGTGCACTGGCAAAAATTTATAAATCTTGGAAATGTAACAAGAAAGAAGGTTCTTTTTATCATATGTGGTGGTCTTGTAGTAAGGTTAAAGCTTACAGGGAAATGATCTACAATTAATTGAAAAGGATGTTCAAAATAATTTTTGTAAAAACAACAACCCAGAAACTTCTTTCTTTCTTTCTTTCTTTCTTTCTTTCTTTCTTTCTTTCTTTCTTTCTATACTTTCATTAAAGATTTCTTGGTTAACAAAACTATGTGCAATGTCTCTTATTTTTCAAGTTACATTTTCTACAGATCAGTTTCATTTGTTGAGACATTAGTGTTGTATTAGGGAGAAAAGGGAGTAAGAAGTGAAGGGGGAAATGGTGAGTCGGGTGGGGTCAGGTGCCAATGTTTCACCTCAGATCATATAAATCTTTCACCTTTTGAAGCTTTTCTTTGGGGAATTATGGGGACAGAACTACCCAAATTGTATAGAAATTCATTTATGTATGCTACTACAGCAGGAAGAATGCTACTTGTCCCTAAGTGGAAAGAAGCAGAAGTCTCAACAAAGGAGAAACGGTTACAAAAACTATGGAATATGTGTGAGCATTAAATGCCCGTTTGCAGATAGTAAATTCAGTCCTTTACAGCAGAATGCAGAAGAAGCAACTGTGGTTGGAATAGTAATACCAAAGGTTTTATTTGTAAAGCAAATAACAGAACAACAAGAGGACACTCACGTCCATCTTCTTCAGCAGAGGAGCAGAGAGAGAGAGCAGAGAGAGGGAGGAGACATTTAAATAGTTCCCATACTCCTACATCAATTAAGTAAATAAAGGCAACCTGCAACATTGTGCAATGTGAGAATGAGACATTACAATACTAACAATATGCATAAATGGCAAAAGTTACAGGAAGAGTAAGAAATCAAGATAACAAACTTTTTATAAAGGAACGGAAATGGTTTATTGAATATTTACAGATAAATCAAAAACAGATAAAAACAGATAAAAACATTAGGTGGATTATTATAATAACGTGCAGTTCCATAAGAGTATATACAGGTATTTAAAGTAGATAATTAAATGAGCAAGTTAAATAAATTGGGATATGCAGAAGCTATTAAAAATAAATTTAAGGAACCACAGAAAGAGAGGGGAGGAAGTCTAACTTTGAAATGTTGAAATGATTGTAAAACTAATGAAATCTATAAACTTGAAAAGTATAGATTAAAACTTTTTTAAAAGAAAAAAGATAGAGAAGTTTCCTCAAGCAGCAAGGCATCTCGCCTTGCTTCCTCAAGCATCTGCTTAGCATCCCAAGGATCCACCCCCTGAACCACTGACTATCTCTGGCTGATGGCTACCACAGTGTATGAAAATCCGTTTTTCTGGGGTAGCAATGATATGTTGGCTACCGATGGCTAAAGCAGAATTTTCTTTCTTCAAGTATCTGGTTTTCAGAAGTTTGTAGCCTTCATCAAATCTCCCACGGGTGAATACATTGTCATATTTATGATAATCCTCTTTACTGCGTTGACACTGCTGCTTTTCCTGCTATGTAAGTACATAATTGGCGTACTTTGCTACTACTGTGTTGGGCTTTGCTTGAATGCCAATAGCATTTCCAAAAAGAGATGGCAGGATCCACCTTCCATTTAGCCCTTTCATCTCTCTTTGATTTCTGGGGATGAGTTACAGCTGTCAGCCATTGAGAGCAATGGCCCTGTTTTGTTCCAGCACTAGGAACAAACACATAGACTAACATAAATCTCTGGGACACCCTGGGCAATCCCCTTTCCCAGCTTGCCATTCTCTGCTCCTTTCCCAAATAATCCTCATCTGCTGGGGGAGAGCCCCCATTCCTGATCCTCACCACCCTGTCCTCTGCTAGGGCTCCAGTTCCTTGAAGGAAAGTGCTTGGGGAAAACAGGCTGCAGAGGAAAAGGCCATGGCCAAAGTGGGCGGGTCCAGAGCCTACCTAAATATCGAAATATATGCAGGGCCTTTTTCAGCTGGAATTCATCAGGACTCAGTTCCAGGCCCTCTCAGGTGGGCTCCGTCCCAATCTAAGAGAAGAAGGGAGGCATTCATGCTGAGTTCCAGCGCCTCTTTTTCTAGAAAAAATAGCATTGGATAGATGAGCCCTTGACCTATTTGCACACCTAATTCATTTTTAAAGGGTACTCAAAAGTAAGCAAATCTCAGGTGGAGGGAATCAAATGATCCAAGAATTTGCATATTTTAAGCACGTGGCAGAGCATGAGGCAGCCTGGCAAATGCAAGAATGTAGGGAAAAGAGGACAGGTGTATCTAGACAACCAAAAATCCAAAGCTCTCAAAGGGAGGCCAAACCATCTGATGACAGAAGAAACAGGCCAAATTGAAACAGGACTTCAGATCAGCAGGGCAGCCGCTGTCAAGGGCCGAGAGCAGAAAATAATAATAAATGTCATATTCATGTTTTTGTTGATTTTATTTCTTATCTGCATTACAAGCCAGCAATTTAAATTCAATATTAAAAGCAGTTTGAAACCATGTATCCCATCCCCCAGACAGTCAGATATTTTAATTTCTTTTCTACCTACCTCCTCCTCAGATCAAAAGGAAGTAAAAAAAAGAAATGATTTTCGAATGGCAATGGATATCATTCGGACCTTTGTTGTTGGGCTTGATACAATCCATGAAGACAAGGATGGTAAGCATTTTTCTATGCACATCCTCACTTTTGCTAGACCCTCTTTAAATTAAGCAGGCGTCAATTCCTATAGTTCACTTTGGGATTCATATTGTGTAAGCAATACATATATTCAATGAAACTCATCACCCAATACAGTGGTGCCTCGCAAAACGAAAAGAATCCGTTCCGCGAGTTTCTTCATCTTGCGTTTTTTTCCTCTTGCGAAGCAAGCCCATTAGCGGCTTATCGGATTAGCGCTATTAGCGGCTTAGCGGGCTTAGCGGATCAGCTGATAAGCGGCTTAGTGGCTTAGCTATCAGCTGATAAGCTGCTTAGCGGATCAGCTGTTAAGCGGCTTAGCGGATCAGCTGATAAGCGGCTTAGCGGCTTGGAAAAAAAGGGGGGGAACCCCGCAGGAACTCGCAAGACATTTTCGTCTTGCAAAGCAAGCCCATAGGAAATTAATTTTGCGAAGCACCTCCAAAACGGAAAACCCTTTCGTCTAGCGGGTTTTCCGTCTTGCGAGGCATTCGTCTTGCGGGGCACCACTGTAGAGTTTATCACAGTTTCATTGCTCAGCAGGAAGAAAAGCAGATGGTTGTGATTCTCACATCCCCCCACTAGAAAGGCTGTCCTTCCCCATCAAACTGTAATTCACAGTGTTTATACTACTGCAAGATTTTAGCACTAGCACAAGGGAACTCTGCCCCCCCTTCTCCCTGCATGCCATCACCAGAGCTGCTCTGCAGGGTGGGGAACAGATTGGAGGGAAAGGGGCGGAAGATTGCATTGCACAAGGAGAAATCCCTGCACTGACATAATGTCCTTCTTAGAATTATGTGGAATGCAACCCAGTATTCATCAGAAAAAGCGTTTTGGCACTTCTATTTTCTTAGATCTCACAAAGCATAACAGAAAACTGCAAAGTATTCTTTGTATATTCTGCTTTACTGTGGGACTCGAGGTGGGAATTGTTTTGTGACCCAGTGATTCCCAGCAGAAAAGGAGGACATAGGAAGGGAACATTAGAGATACTTCATGGGCCACTTATAATATGAGAATAGGATAGTGGATTGCATGGGTCTTTGGTTTGATCCAGCTGCAGGATTCTTCTGAGGCTTTTCATTGGTGATCTCAGCCACAGAGAATCAAGTCTGTCCTCATATTCATAAGAACCCGATCCTTGAGCTGTGCTTCTTGTTTCAAGCTAGAGATCTTGAAAATGTTTGAAAATGGTTTCTTAATATTTGCAGATTGTTATTTCAGATACTCTTTTGCCTTGAACTATTTCAAATCTTTTAGACTTCGGAATACTTGCTGTAGCTCAAAACAAATCAGAGGAAATGCGGTATATTGCCAACAAAAATGATGAACTGCAAAAAGAAATTGGTAAGATACCTTACAATGCTGAAGAATTGTAGTACAGTGGGAACCTGCCCTGATTCTGTCCCAGCTGAAAGCCCCTCCTCTAGCTGAAAACTCTTAGAGCCAGAGCAGAGTGCTGCTCTCCTTTGCATCCAGCCACCCTAGGGAAACATCAGATATATTCAGTTCAAATCTCCTGACCTTTTGAATTGATTTAGTTCTATAAGGAGGAAAGAAAAGACTTCGTCATTCGTTGCTATAATAGAGACAATCAAAACAGGTCAGCTAAAAGATCTGTCCTTTATTATATTCACCCATGAGAGCCCCGCCTCTGCAGAGACAATCAAAAGATGTCAATTGAAAGGGTATGCAGGGCCAATTGTGTCCATGGCCCAAGCCAAGGCAGGGGGCCTTCTGGGTGGTTGCGCTCTTCTTATGGCACTCCCTCCCACCAGATGTCAAGTGGGGAAAAGAACTATGTTACTCTCAGAAGACATCTGAAGGCAGCCCTGTTCAGGCAAGTTTTAAATGGTTGGTGTTCAATTGTGTTTTAATTTTTTGGATTTCGCCCAGAGTGGTTGGGGGGAACCCAGTCAGATGGGCAGCATATGAACAAAAACAACAACAACAACAACAACAGGCAGCATATTATTATTATTATTATTATTATTATTATTATTATTATTATTCGGATGCTCCAGAGATCAGCCAAAGCTCAGCAGGAGCACCAGTCAGATCAGCTGGAAAATCTCCCAGAGCCATTTGGAAGCCCACGAGATCCATCCTGTCAGCTCAGGCAGGGAGAATGCTTGGCAGCATAGCGGGTGGTAAACCAGCAGAATCCCTCATCTGTCCCAGTTGCCCAATGCCAGCAACACACACACTAGATTCCTGCCCCCTCTGCAACTGAACAGAGAGCTTGTAGAGAGAAAGAGAATTTTGATAAACCACAGCTACTCCCCCTTCCCAACCTTCAAGTTTGCCCTGATGCTGCCCTAAGTATCCAGGTGGAAACATGTAGGTGAGGTTCTTGACTGCACTCCCTGTTCCAGCTATGCCCACCCAGGTATTTACTGCAGCGTCAACATGGGTTGAAGAGTTAATGTTTTTCTTGTTTTAAGATTTCTGAGCTTCTCAGATGAATATATGTTACCATACGGCGACAGAAATGAACTTAACAAAAATAATTGAAATCTGCACAGGCATACAAGGTGGTTCCCATTAAATTCCCTATCTTGAATTTGAATATGAGGCTGAAATTGAATTCCCTATCTTGTTTTCTTTTTCTCTTCTTCCTCCATATCTGGCTTGACTCAAAGACCACCTTATTGGTAACTTGAAAAATGGTTGGATGATATATCAAAGGACAATGTATTTCCTTTCTCGTGACGAATCTTCATGGGCAGATTCCAAAAAAAAATGTGAGAGGGAAGGTGCCCAGCTCATTTCTCTGGAAACAATTGAAGAACAGGTGAGCATCAAAGCTGAGTATTGAAAAGGTAGGGGATCTCCTTGAGTCAAAGGGTTCTTATCATCACTATCCATTTAAGAAGGTTACATCTACCTGTATGCAGCCAAGACAGCAACTCCATCAGTCAAGCCAAGGGTGGGTGGGGCAGGGAGCAGCTGCTACCATCTGGGGCTAACTAAGGTTTCTTGGAGCTGCTGAGCTCTAATAGAATGAAAATGGCAGTCCGGATGGAGATCTTCAAGGAGGAGGTGTGGAGGAGGAGGAGGTGGTGTAGATACTTCAGAGGCATGTATCTCTTGGATTCTCTGTAAATTCTTCTTCTGCTCTTTAAGATGTATTGAGTGCTTAGAAAAAAAATGGCTTCCCTCACCACGCTAACCTGGCAGGAGAGTATCATGGAGATGACTCTAGAGGAGCTTGCAAGGTATATCCATCTCCCAGCCCCTTAGCCCTGGCAGAGGGGCTACTGGGGTGCTGCAGGGCACAGATATGTGTGGTAATAAGTTGCAATTCAGCAGCTTCTCTTTCCAGTCTATTTCTGAAATTCCTTTTTTCTACAAAGGAATTTTACTACAAAGGAATTTTACTACAAAGGAATTTCAGAAATAGACTGGAAAGAGAAGCTGCTGAATTGCAACTTATTACCAAACTTAAAACCATGGAGAGACCTGGTCTGAACAAAGACCTTGGATTCTTATCTCATTATACATGACAAAGCCATTTTTCACCTTCTCACCCCTTACTCTTTCCTGTAAGACCTATTGCAGTCGTTAAGAGTCGTCAACAGGCTCATCACAGCTATCTGCCAATCACCCATTCCCACCACCCTTCTGAGTAATACCCCTCCCCACCTTCTCACTATATAGAAGGGTCTGGTGACTTCTGTTTCAGTGTATCTGAAGAAGTGTGCATGCACACGAAAGCTCATACCAAGAACTAACTTAGTTGGTCTTTAAGGTGCTACTGGAAGGAATTTTTTTTGTTACAACACTGCTGGAGTTTGAAGAGAGCAGTCATGTTTTTTGTAACGCTGCAAAGACAGAAATAAAAGCATGTAAATACGTTTCTGTCTATCTCTTTCCCCTGCCAGGGTGGGCAGGAAAGAGGGGGGGTGTTCTTCCCACGTTTGAGAAGAATCGCCGATCGAGACCTTGCCTGGGCTTGCTGGGGAATGCAGCCAGGGAGGTCAACAGGGAATCAAGCCGGGTGCCTGGGATTGTTGCCAGTTTCTCCTGATATGGGCTTGAATTCCCGACACATCCATCATTATCGTCATTACCATCAGCATCATAATTTATATTAAGGGGAGAATACCACAACCACTATACGAAATTATTATTGGTGATGGGAATACAATGTATAGTTTTGATCACTTTCCCCCCAAAATTTGGATTGCGTCTTCAAATCTGATACCTTCTCCTTTTAAAATGTGTTTGTTTTATGCCTGTTGAATTTCTGTAAAGGGCTATAGTCTCCCAGAGAAAGGGACATTGTCTTAAAATATTTTATTTGTTCTTTCTCAACACCCCTACCCTAGTATTTTATAAACAGGCAAGTACAAAAGCGTAACAAGTTTTTTTGGTTTGGAGTCTTTAAAGACAAGGCAACAAAGAAATGGAGATGGCTGGCAGGAATAGAGGCTTTAGTCACGTAAGTTTCTGCAGAAACATTTGTTAATGGCATGCATTCCAAAAAGTTGCAGATTCTGTTTACATAATTCATTCTTTCCCTTTCCAAATATATTTTGCCATGCAATTTTCTCTACTACCAAAGATCTACATATGTACTTCTCCACATCATCGTCCAGGTGAGCGGCTGCTGCTTCTCACTAGGTTGGAGAGACAGGAAGACTACTCTTCCTGCTTCTCTAACCTAATGAATGTGGTGATTCGGAAGAGGATGAAGGCATGCTTCTAAATGGTTTGTGCTCCTTAGTTCAGCTTCAAAAGGACTTGCAGGAACCTAAAGCCGAGCAACACTGTCAGCTGGCAGTTTAAGATAGTTCATGGTTCCCTTTAAGTATCTAACAACTCTTTTCAGCTTGTGTTGATGCATTGATAAGGTCAGAGAAGATCTCGCTCATCCACAGTTTGGTAGTAGAACAGGTAGTCCGGATTAACGGAGGGTCACCTTATATTTGTACAATGTCTCCTGGTATAAAATCCATTGACATTCATCTCTATTGATGCACCCAATACCAACCACTAATCCTTTTTGGCAAGATTGAGTAAACTTTACAAACAGGCCATGGGGTTGTATAATACTAGTTGGGAAATTAAACCCTGTATGCCAGCGGTTCCCAGTTAGCTAAGTTCTGCAGACCCCTTCATTTTCAAAAGCCACACCGTACCTTTGAACATTTTGATATCTTTGAACATTTTGATATCTCTGTAGTAGGCTTTGTTATGTGAATGACACCATGGAGCCCCTGGGTGGGTGGTCCGTGGACCACCAGTTGGGAACCACTGCTGTTTGTGATCTTAGACTTGATTAAAGGGCAAATCTCACCCAAACATCTCATGGGAGTAAAAAAACAACAACCACCTACTACACCATTACTAGTAATATCAATTTAATAGATTCACAGAGAGCTAAAAATGAGGGAGTTATAGAATACATTTATCACAGAATTTTAGTGCTGTGTAGTGGGACTTGATTCAGTATACAATGGACACTGGAGAAACCAAGTGACAATAAGAGTGAGGCTAGGGTGATAGCTTTGTCAACTATGGGTAATTGATTAAAGTAAACTTAGAACCATTATGTTAGATTTAGATAAGATATATATTTGAGAGATATGTCATTTCAATCAACCCTATAATGGCTTTGTGGTTATAGAATTAATTTTTTAATTCATTTGAGGACATAGTCATTTTTGTTTCTGTATAGTGTCATTGCTCTCCTCGTTCATGGGGTGGGTGATGGATGTGAGATGAGGTGGATGAAGACGGATGCAAATCTAACAAGGTTTTAATATGCTCAGAAAAATCACTACTGTGCTAACTCTGCTACTTGAGAGTAAGGATCTCTCAACACTCTCAACGATCCAGAGCAGATCTGAGGAGGATGTGGGTGCATATGGAAAGCAGAGAGGGACAGTTCTGTTGCAGAAATGGAAACCCTGGCAATAGCAGAAGTACTGTATTGGATACTGCCCAAACTAAATTGACTGACAGTTCTTGTGTGTACCACTGAGCCTTCCAAAGTGACACCCTCACTTTTTGTAGTTTCCTATGAGAAACCACTTCATGTGCAAAGAAAAGAGACAGTCGTGACCCACAGTTGTTGTTGTTGTTTTCTTTACATGGTTAGAATTCTAAAATCTGGGGAGAAAAATCCATCCCAATTGTGGGTGGATGTTAAGAGAGAAAGAGCTGAACATCTTTTTAATGGTAGAAGGCATGGGGAGCACATGAGGAAGTAGACATCCAATCTTGATTGCTCAGTGCTGCTCTTTTCTTTTCAGGTACTGGAAACCAGGTGAGCCTAAAAATGAAGAAAGAAACCATTGTGCTGCATTAGGCCTTGATTGCTACGTAGATTGCTGGATGGCATTACACTGTGAGCAACGCATAGGGTACATTTGTAAGAAGGTGCCTGATGATACTTGGCTCTAAGAAGACACTTTAGAATGAAAGAAACTGGATCACATGATCACTATACAAAAACAAAACCAAGAGATCACCCCACCTCACTGTTTTAATGCACAATCCACACTCTGCCATCTAGATTATGGGACTCTTTGGCATCAGCCCTCAAAAACACCTTGAAAAGACCTTATTCTGCAAGCTCAAACGTAGATGGCTACGAAAATAAAGAATGGAAGGGTCCAGTTATAGCCTGTTTTCTTTTTAATGTATTTATTTGCAATGCATACTAATATTTGTTTCCTTATTCTGTGTGTTTGATGCCCCATTGCCTCTTCTGATCTCCATGGTCGCTACCTTACAAGGCACATAAGGACAACCATGCATGCCAGGCAATGAGAATGGGGGTCACCCAGCGTTTGGTGTCCCCTTGTAACAGACTAATCAGAATTACAATTTTGGCTTTATCACTGGGAAATTCCGGTGCCCTTATTCTCATATAGGGCTAATATTGGGCAACAAACACAGTGAACTGCCCTTGATTTCTTCAGAACTTGGCAGGGGGCTGCTTTCATGGTATTCATGGCTTCAGGGGTGCTAATTTAAATAAAATATTGGAGATGGAGCAGTTAAGCTCCCCCCTGCATAATTGATCACAAGACAGTCTACACACATCATTTGAATGGCAATGCCCATGAACTTTGTGGAGGAGGCCCCCTTAAATATTTTATTGCATGATTGATGGCTGGAAGCGGTTGTGGTTGCTTCAATCTGTCCTGTATACCCAGCCAAGGAAAACTGATATTTTAATTCTTTATTGTCGGGGAATGAACTGAACAGGAAGGCGCGGACGTGTCCACTCAGTGTGTTCAGCTCCTCTCAGAAAAGGAGGGAGAGTGGGAAGGTTTGCCCCCCTTATCTCCAGCAGTTTCAAGAAGAAGATCCCAGAATGTACTGAGGGGTGCAAAATGAAATATTGTGCTAAGTTTCTTGAGTGCAGAGGGTGTAAGCACGCAAAGGTGAAAACGTGCCCATACCCAAGGTCTGAAAGGGTGACCACTAGGCCTTTTCAGCTAGTGCATGCAGATTTGTGTGGCCCCATGTCAGTAACCAGTATGGGCAGGGCTAAATATGCGTTGGTGCTGATTGATGATTTTTCGAAGAATGGCTGGCTGTTCATACTTCAACACAAGAGTGAGACTGCGTCGCTAATTAAAGACTGGATTGTGGCAGTGGAACTGCAGTTTTCCACATGTGTGTGAAACTTTCAGAGCGACCACGATGGGGAGTTCACCGGGTCTTCACTGCAAAGTTTCTTCTGCAAGAAGGGGATTCAACACAGGTTGACAATTCCACACAGTCCCCAGCAGAATGGCGTTGCAGAACGTTGGAACAGAATGCTGCAGGAGATGTCTGCAGCGTTGCTGTTTGACGCCGGGCTCCCACAGCGCTTTTGGGGGGGAGTCTTGGCGGATGCCCAATTTTACCTTGAACAGTGTGGAGTTTGGTGGTTATAAACTCCTTGGTGTCCTGTATCTGGGGGAGGGGCCTTTACGTTAGGCTGTGCGTCACAGGCTTTGTCCGTCTTTGTCTGTGAGAGCTGCTTTCGATTTAGACTGTGTGTGTTTCTAGCATGGGAAAGCTCCGACGGTGTGGAATGATTTACTGCTTGAAAATTAAACGCTTTAGAGATAGAAAGGAACTGTCTCTGGACTTGATTTATCCCTCTTTCTCACACGGATGGCAGGACCATTGCAACTCTGCATTTTCTGCCCAGGTCGACCCCAGCAGATGTTGCACAGGGGAGCGTGACTGGACGGCAGATTAATAGCTTCAAACAGGTCGTTCAATTCAGTGGTAGGGGACACACCCTATTTTCTGCTGCACGGCAAGAAGCCCAAGGTGCATTTCTTTCGTGTTTTTGGCTTTGACGCTTGGGTCCTCATACCAAAGGCCAAACGCAAAAAGGGTGGCCCCAGATCCCAAAAGATGATTTTCTGTGGGTACGAGCCAGGGACCAAGGGATGGAGGTTCGCTTATCCATCAGGGAATCAGTCCAGAATTCTGCTCAGCAACAGTGCTGAATTCTGTGAGCAGAGTGGGTGGACATGGATACATGGGAACCCTGATATTCTTTTAGAGAGTCTGCTTGACTCTGCTGATGAAGAAGAGGAAGAGGTTGAATATGCTGCTGAGGAACAGAGTCCCGACCCAGAGCAGGTAGAGGGGAGAACTTCTCCTAAAGCTGTGAAGCTTGAGCACAGCAGTGCTCCTTCTTCTCCCACAGGTTCAGCTGAGAATTCTAGAAGGTGCAGTAAGTCAGAGGGGGAGCACTCTGATGCCAAGAATGTTCTGGCTGGCCCTAGTGGGTCAGAGGGGGCACCTGATATTGTGTTGCGCCGTTCAACTCGGACAACAAAAGGGAAACCTCCTGACAGGTTTGCAGTCACTAGTGTGTGGGTTGGTATGGCACAGTGTGAACCTGAGAGTTTTGAGGATGTTCAGAAACTGCCTCAGGAAGAAACCAGGAAATGGCATGAGGCAATGCAGAAGGAGATGAGCTCAATGGAGTCTCTAGGTGTGTTCTCCCTCACAAAGACACCAGTGGGCAAACAGGCCATGAGTAGCCACTGGGTTTACCGTCTTAAACCCACAGCAACTGGAGAACCACAGTACAAGGCTAGGCTGGTAGCCAGAGGGTTCACGCAGCGGAAGGAGCTGCATTATACTGAAGTTTATGCTCCTATTTCCAGAAGTGAAACTCTGTGCATGCTCTTAGCCATTGCTGCACAAAGAGGTTTGCTGGTGCATCACTTTGATATGGATGTAGCCTACTTGAACTCAGACCTCCAGGAGGATCTGTACATGCTTCTTCCTCCAGGGTTTGAGGGCAATGAGCAAGGTACTGTATGGAGACTTCACAAGTCAATTTACCTTAGAAGGCACATAAGGACAACCATGCATGCCAGGCAATGAGAATGAGGCCACCCAGCGTTTGGTGTCCCCTTCTAGCAGACTAATCACAAATACAACTTTGGCTTTATCACTGGGAAATTCCAGCGCTTTTACTCTCATAATGAGCCAACATTCCACAACAAACACATTGACTTGCGCTTGATTTATTCAGAACTTGGCAGGGGGCAAGACTTGGGCCCACACCAGTGTGGGCCCAGTACTGGCAGCATGTGCTGCTCCTTACATGGCATTCATGGCCGCAGGGGTGCCAACCTGAATAAAGTTTTGGGGGTGGAACAGGTAAGCTCCCCCCTGCATAATCAATCACAAGACAGTGCACACACATCATTTGAATGGCAATGCCCATGGACTTGAGGGAGGCGGCCCCCTAAAATATTTTATTGGGGACTCTACCTCTAGGACTTGGCTCCTATGCACTGTGGCCATCAACTGAGTTAAGTGGTTGTGGTTGCTTCTCTCTGTCCTGTGTACCCAGCCAATGAGAACTGATATTTTAATCTTTACTGTCGGGGAATGAACTGAACAGGAAGACTCGGAAGTGTCCACTCAGTCTGTTCGGCTCCTCTCAGAAGAGGAGGGAGAGTGGGAAGGTTCGCCACCTTGTTTCCAGCAGTTTCAAGAGGAGAAGAAGGCAGAACTGAATTATAGCTGAAGGTAGTGGTGGAGGAGGGGGGAGTGAGAGAGCAGACTGCAGAGATCTCCCTGGTAAGTTTGGGAGATTCTCCTTCTCCAAGGGCTTATCACTTACTCTGCATTCAGGTGCAGATAATGCAAAGGAGTGTGATTCCCGGGATTTTCTGTAAGTACTCAGGATGTTGTTGGGGATGGAAGAGGTTACCTTCAGAGTAGGCAATGTCTCCTTTGCATGGAGACCTGGATTCTTTGTCTTGCAACCAGATGACTGAATAAAAAACATAAATATAAACTTGCTTGTTCTTTTTGTCTTTGATGCTACCAGGAGAGGAGAGGGTTCTCCGCTCCTGACATTTATTGACAAAAAGATATCAACTTGGTGGTATGTGTCTTGTGTCTTGTGCCATAGATCCTTGTTCCTAACTCTCAAAGAGGAGGTCGTGGAGGTGTTTCATGAGAGAAGTTCTGAAGCTGGCTTTCAGAACTTCTGTTGGGATTCCATCCTGTCATGTTTCTTTACCACTTGCTTGATAGTTAGACTCATAGAATCATAGGATTGTAGTGTTGGAAGGGACTCAGAGGGTCATCTAGTCCAACCCTCTGCAATGCAGGAATCTCAAACTGAAGCCTCCATGACAGATTGCCATCTAACCTCTGCTTAAAAAGCTCCATTAAAGGAGTCCACAACCTCCCGAGGGAGACTGTTCCACTGTCAAACTGCTCTTAGTGTCAGAATGTTATTTCATGTAACTTGAAGGGTTTGTGTCCTTCCCTCTCGAAGTGATCTCACCTTCCATGTGACAACCCTGGAGGTTTTTGAAGATGGCGATCTTATCTCCTCTTTCCCATACTAAATATTCCCAATTCCCTCAACCAGTCCTCATAAGGCATGATTTCCTTTTTTTAAAAAAATAATTTTTATTAATTTTCACAACCAACAAAAGACAAGAAAGAAAACAACAGCACACACAAAAAAAGAAAAGAAATAGACATATACAAAACACAAAAAGTGTGACTTCCCCATACCTCCCTTACACTGCATCCTTGTTTTGCAATTTTTCAGCAACCCTTTAGTACTTTTTTCTATTTGTATCTCTCTCAAATTTCTTAACATTATTATTTACAGCTGTAATTCTCTGTTTCTTACCCCCTGACATCTTAACAGTCCACAATCTTACAACAATTTTTAAGATATAATTTAATTTTTTTCCAGTCCTCCTCCACTGTCTCTTTCCTCTGGTCACGGATTCTGCCGGTCATCTCCGCCAGTCCCATAAATTCAGTCACCTTCATCTGCCATTCTTCCAGAGTGGGTAGTTCTTGCGTCTTCCAATACTTTGCCAGAAGAATTCTTGCCGCTGTAGTTGCATACATAAAAAATGTCCTATCCTTTTTTGGTACCAGTTGGCCAACCATACCCAGGAGAAAGGCCTCCGGCTTCTTTGAAAAGGTCCACTTAAGGACTTTCTTAAGTTCATTATAGATCATTTCCCAGTAGGCCTTAATCCTTGGGCAGGTCCACCAAAGGTGGTAAAACGTTCCTTCAGACTCATTACATTTCCAGCATTTGTTATTGGGCAAATGATAGATCTTTGCAAGCTTGACTGGTGTCATGTACCACCTATAGATCATTTTCATTATATTCTCTTTTAAGGCACCACATGCCGTAAATTTTATACCAGTGGTCCATAACTGCTCCCAGTCAGCAAACATAATGTCATAACTGATATCCTGTGCCCATTTAAATCATAGCTGATTTAACCGTTTCTTCCTGTGTATTCCATTTCAGCAGCAAGTTATACATTCTAGACAGATTCTTAGTATTGGGTTCTAACAATTCTGTTTCTAACTTCGACCTCTCCTTCTGGAATCCTACTTTCCTGTCTTGCTTAAATACCTCATTTATCTGATGATAATGTAACCAATCTCGGACTTTATGCTTTAGCTTATCATAACTCTTAAGTTTAAGCTTTTCACCATCTTGTTCTAAGATTTCACAATATTTTGACCAATTGGTGTCCATGTTAAGTTTTTTCACTGCCTTAGCTTCCATTGGTGACAACCACCTGGGGGTTTTACTTTCCAACAAATCTTTATATCGAATCCAAACATTATACAATGCTTTCCTAACAATATGGTTTTTAAAGCCCTTATGCACCTTTACCTTGTCATACCATAGATAAGCATGCCAACCAAAGTTATTGTCATACCCTTCTAGGTCCAAAATGTCTGTGTCCTCAAGAAGTAGCCATTGCTTCAGCCAGCAAAATGCTGCTGATTCATAATAGAGTTTTAGGTCTGGCAGGGCAAATCCCCCTCTATCTTTTGCATCTGTTAAAATCTTAAACTTTATTCTGGGCTTTTTGCCCTGCCAGACAAATTTAGATATATCTTTCTGCCACCTCTTGAAGCAGTCCACTTTGTCCACAATCTGTAATGTCTGAAATAAAAACAACATTCTCGGCAATACGTTCATCTTGATAACAGCAATCCGGCCTAACAAGGAAAGTCTCAGCCTAGACCATATGTCTAGATCTTTCTTCACTTCTGTCCAGCATTTTTCATAATTATCTTTAAATAGATTCACATTCTTAGATGTTAAGTTCACCCCCAGATATTTCACTTTTTTCGTTATTTCCAAGCCAGTTTCACTCTGAAATCTATCTTTTTCTTCCATTGTTAAATTTTTTCCCAGCACTTTTGTTTTTTGCTTATTCAATTTAAATCCTGCCACTTGACCAAATCTCTCAATTAACTCTAACACTCTTTTAGTACTAGCGTCTGGCTGTTGCAATGTTAGTACTAGATCATCTGCGAATGCCCTTAATTTATAATGTTTTGCTCCGACCTGTATTCCTTTAACCAGCTGGTCCCTTCTAATCATATTCAACAAAACCTCCAGGACAGATATAAAAAGCAGAGGGGATATTGGGCATCCCTGTCGTGTACCTTTTTCTATTGGAATTTCGTCCATCACAACACTGTTCACAATTAGTTTAGCTTTTTGTTCAGAATATATTGCACCTATACCATTTTCAAAACCCTGGCCTACCCCCATCCCTTGGAGATTCTTCTTCATAAAGCTCCAACAAATGTTGTCAAAGGCTTTCTCCGCATCCACAAAAATCAATACTGCTTTCTTATTGATGTCCACCTCTAATAGCTCCAGAATGTCTATAATATTCCTCACATTATTTGCCATATGTCTTCCTGGGAGAAAGCCTGTTTGGTCCTTATGAATCTCCCCTGACAATACTCTCTTGAATCTTTTTGCTAAAATGTCTGCAAAAATTTTGTAATCCACATTTAATAGTGATATAGGGCGGTAGTTCTTAACCTGATTTTCCCCAGTCTCTGTTTTCGGTATAAGTGAGATAAATGCCTCTTTCCACGATTCGGGAGCTTTTTCCCCCTCCAAGATTTGGTTACAAACTTCCTTCAATGGTTGTATTAACCATTCCTTCAGCACTTTGTAGTATCTCGCAGTCAAACCGTCTGGTCCTGGTGATTTCCCCAATTGCATATTCTGAATGGCACCCTCTATTTCTTGTTCCGTAATTTTCTCATTTAGGATCATTTTATTCTGTTCTGAAATCCTTGGTAATCCATATTTTCCAACAAATTCTTCTATTTCTTGTTCATTTACTGGCCCTTGTGCATACAATTTCTTGAAAAAGCTTTGGAAACAGTTACTTATCTCATTCGGTCTAGTGATAATTTTCCCATCCACTTCAAGAGATGTCACAGTATTCAATTTTTGTCTTTTTTTCAATTGCCATGATAGGAGTTTCCCACATTTGTCTGCCGAATCAAATGTCTTTTGTCTCATTTGCTTTATTTTCCATTCTATTTCTTGATTCATCAGTTCCATGTATTGCATCTGATAATACTTTATTTCTCTCAATATCTCTTGAGACTTTGGTTTAGATCTCAATTTCTTCTCTCCTTCTTTCATTTTTTCCAGAATTTTTTCTTCCCTCTCCTTTTGTTTTTTCCTCTTTAATGAATTCTGTTGAATTAGGAAACCACGCATCACGGCCTTACTTGCGTCCCATATTATTCTCTTCTCCACTTCTGTTCTCATATTTATCTCGAAATAATCTTTTAAAGCTTTTTGGGCCTTCTTATAAATTTCTTCATCTCTTAAAAGGGTGTCATTCATTCTCCATCTGAATGTTCCAGCTGTTGTTAGTTTCATCTCCATCTTTACAGCATTATGGTCGGAGCAGGTTTTTGGGCAGATTTCTGTTTTTTTAACTCTTGGTGCCAAATTGCTAGAAATCCAAATTTGGTCAATTCTAGTCCATGTCATTTTTGCTTCGGAGAAGAAGGTTCCCTCTCTTTCTAGAGGGTTCCTTGTTCTCCAAATGTCTATAAGGTCCATGGTGTCAGTCATTTCAAAAAAGGTCTTTGGTAGTCTCCCATCCTTAGATATTACAAGTCTTTGTGCTTTATCCATATTTGTTGAGACGACTCCATTCATGTCCCCCATCATCACGATTTTATAGTCCAAAAAGTCCACTAAAGTCTCATGCAACTTCTTAAAGAATTCCGCCTTCCCTTCATTAGGCGCATAAACTGCTACTATCAAAAAATTTTCTCCTTGTATTTGGATTTCAACTGCCAAATATCTTCCTTGATCATCTTTAAATATCATTTTTGGGGCCAGTTTTTCTTTTGCATAAATCACTATGCCTCTTTTTTTAACCTTGTCTGATGAGATAAATTCCAGTCCCAATCTCCTATTTGTCAGAAGCTTCCTGTGTATCCTGGCAATATGGGTTTCTTGCAAACATATTAAGTCCAATTGTTCTTTCTTTAGAATATGAAAAACTTGTTTTCTTTTTTGGGGAAGGTTCAAACCATTACAATTGCAACTCAGAAGTTGCAGAGACATCTTTATTGATGGGTATCTTTTCCACCGACTGCACCAAGCTGTTGTTCCTCGTCAGTTGGTGCTGGACTAAGTCCAAATGATAGATTTGCAATATCAGTTGGTTCTCTCACACTCACAGTCCCTTTTTGTAAATCCTCAAAGTATCTCTCCAAAAAGTGTTCCTTGTCCTGTACTGTTTTGATCTTGATCTTCTTCCCTTTAAAGTTGAAGGACAATCCTTGTGGGAACTCCCACCTAAATGGGATGTTATTTCCTTTCAGCAGGTCGACAAGATTTTTAAAATAAGTTCTCACTTGCAAGATATATCGAGGGATGTCTTTAAAAATCTGTATTTGAGAATTTTTTATTACCAATGCCTTCTGAAAATGTAACTTCAGTATTTTGTCTCTCTCTTCCTTGGATCGTAGTGTAATTAGACAATCCCTTGGCTTCTTACCTTGTCTCCTGCCTAGCCGGAAGGCTGTAGTTATCACAAAATCTTCCTCTCCTTCCAAATCATCAAGCCAAAATTCATGAAAGTTCTCTGTGAGGAATTCCCTAAGGTTGTCCTCTTCTTCCTCAGGAACCAATCTTAACTTCAGATTTTTTCCTTTTCTCTCCAGTTCCATTAAGGCTAGAGTTGCATCATGTTCACTCACTTTTTTTTCAATTGGCACAAATTTTTCCTTTGTCTCCTCAGCAGTACTTTTGGCGCACTCAGCAATTTTCCTTGTTTCCGTGCTTTCCTGGATTAACCTATTTATAGAGTCTGTATTAGATGAAATTGTCATTGTGTTCAAATCCAGTCTTGTTGTCAATTCCGTTAGTTTCTTAGAGTTGTCCATAGATTGCTTTGTCAGTGCCTCCAAAGATTGATTTATTTTAAGTAGTGCCTGTGTCATAGATTCCATTGAAGCTGTTGTTATTTTTTCCTGTGCAGCTGGTAGTCCTGACGTGGAGCCTCTTTTCTTTTGTGCTTGTTTTGTTTTGGATCTTGTTGATATTTCCTCCACTGGATTGCTCATAGCCAAGGTCGTTCTCACAGGAAAAGTTTACAAGTGGAAAATCCCACTATTTCTTCCTTAATGCAACTGTGTCCCTTTTGTCCTCTAGAGGGAGTAAATTGTATCCAAATGGAAATAAACCACAAAGGAGCATATAGCATGCGACAATGAAAAGTTCCAAAAGTCAGCCTGGACCCTTACTTTGTCTCAGTCAGAGGTGTTGCAATTTTTACAATTTTTAAGTCCACTAAAGCCGTTACTTTCTGTCAAATAAAGTCCTACTTTGTATCCACAATCTGTTTGACAAATCACTTTCAGGCACGCGCTAATCAGGCAGTCCTGGCCAGGGGGGTCGACAGTACGAGGTTTCCCATCCAAACTAAATTAAGGCAGGTTCACAAAGTCCCATTTTTTCTTCCCCCCTTCTCCTGCCCAGGGGGGGGGAGGTCCACTTTCGATGTCAGGTTTAACAATGTAAAAGGGGATTTTCATTTAAATGCAGCTTTCTTTTTCGTTGCTTAGTTAGTCATGCAGTTCCGGGAGGCAGACTTCCTTAATTTATGCCTTGCCCGCTTTCAGCCAGATCCAAATTTAGTGTCCCGTTAAACTTTATTTTCTTGTTCTTACTCACGGGTGTTGCTGTCCATCTGTAATTTCAGGAAGGAATCGGCGCTCTCCGTTAATGGCGACGCGGCTTCGCTCCGCGGGCTGGGTAGCGATTCTCAGCACTGCGCTCACTCCCGATGCCGCTCCGGAGCCTTTAAAAAGGCTCTTTCACAGTACCGGGGGGCGCAAAGGTGCCCACCGAATCTCCTTGCTCACAGGCTTCAGCGCCCGTGATTTTAGGGGTCCCCCACTCGCCGTAGCGGGTCAGACCCGAACTCGCGGAGCAGTCTTGCCTCGGAGCTTGAGGCTAAGACCGCCATTAAACGCTGGCGCCGACCGGAAGTCCATAAGGCATGATTTCCAGCCCCTTGATCATCTTGGTTGCCCTCTCCTGCACACCTTCCAGCTTGTCAACATCCTTCTTAAATTGTGGTGCCCAAAACGGCACACAGCACTCCAGGTGTGGTCTGACCTAGACAAAGTAGAGTGGTACTATTGCTTCCCTTGAATGGGACACTAGACTTCTGTTGATGCAGCCTAGAAGAGCATTAGTACCCTTGTCCCCCTGCTGCATCACACTCTTGACTCATGTTAAGCTTGTGGTCTCCTTAGACCCCTAGATCCTAGTAGCCATTTTATTTGTTTTCTTATTATTAAATTTCTATAACACGCTTCACTCAAAGCTCACAGTGTGATAGCTTGCATTTTTGAGGTACGTACAGAACATTTATTACCTATTGATTCAAGTAGAAGGTTCTGGTATTTTCTCTGTGTGACACAAGCTAGAAGTTGGTGCCTTCTCTAGCTGGTGCAACCTGGAACATTTTAACTGACAAGTAAGTTTCCATTCTGCTGAGAGCAGGTGTTGTTTTGGGTCAAGCTGGTTTAAGCAAGAATGAACTGGTCCTGTAATCTTTCTCCCAAGGTCATGTTGCCTTTTAGTAACAGGCCAGAGGGAGCCTGGTTTAATTCTCTCTTTTTCTTTCTTGGTTCTCCCTCTGCTTTGTTTCTGTGTGTTTTTTCTCATTTGAGTGGTGATTTGTATGTGGTATATTTAACTTAATTCAGCATACAATGGACACTGGAGAATGCAAGGCCTTTCTTCCTCCCAGAGTCGTGGACCAAGAGGGAGCAGGATTTAGCCCTCCTGGGTTCTCTGTGTTCTGCAGAGAAAGTGAGGATTACGCAAAGGCACTACTAACCACTGTAAAGCCCAAAAGGATTGCACCTTGTAGCATCCTCAAGCAGCCTCTCTGCCGCCTGGATCGCTCCTTAAAGGAGTGGAGAAGATCGGTGACATTGAGGTGAGGATGCTAAGGAGCCATTTTCTGTCTCTGTGGAACGAAGCCTCAAGCTCCCCTGGGATTCAGTGACAGGGTGTCAATCAAAAAGAAACCTGAATCGAAATCTCAATACAGGTCTAATTTAATTTGGATGATTTGGAGGGCAGCAGGGTGAAAATAAGGAGGTCAACCTCGACTGTGGCACAATTTAAAAGTGCATGACTTTCTTGAAAAAATGTGTTGTTTTTTCAAGTGGACCTTCCTGCAGCAGGATTTATAATTTGAAATATTACAATCCCCCCCCCCCTTATTTGCTATATGAACTACAGGGGGTGGGGTTAGAAATACTCCCTCCAGCTTGGCTCCATACGTCTATTTCCCCTCTTTTGGGACTCTCTGATCGGCTGGGGGAGAGTTTTCATACTGTTACATTGTTTTTGTTTCTTTCTCTTCTATAATTTTTCGCAAACCAAGGCAACATTTTAAATTACTCTGCTGCATTTTGTAACAAAAAAGAGTGTCATATTATTACTATTATTTTACTGAGCCTACAAACTATCTGAAGAGGGGTGTTGTTGTTGGCTTTTTGCAGTATGGTAGCGCTGCAGAGAGCTTGCTGGGGAGACCATGCATTAAAAAGAAAGGGACTCAAAAATAACTTAAACAAGGTTTTAATTATAAAAACAAAAACTCCATTACACTAAATACATTAACAACAAACCAGACCCAACCACCAACCCAACCCCCAGGGTAATGGGAAAGCTAGGTGCTGCTCCTTATATACTACACCCAAATGCTGACACACCTTAATCAATGCAACTCAGCAGCACCTGCTATGTTTCACAGCTGTAAAGCTGGGTCTCGTTATCTTGCTCTGGCCCCTTAAAGACATACACATCGGGTGGAACAATGATGAACCTTTACATTCAAAGAAACCATTCAACAGTTGTGTGAGGAGAACCTGAGTTTACAGGGTTAAACAGCTCAGTGTGTGCATCCTGCCTTCTGAGGGGGTGGAGAGATCCTGTGTCACACATCTGGGATCTGCTTTTTTTGTTCTGTTATTCTGGTTTCGTTTTTGTCCGGAGCAGACATGTCTTTCTTTCTGCCCAATACTGGATGATTTATGCTGCTGTAATAAATGCTTCTAGCTTAGAGAAGCTGCGTGGACTCTTAATTTATGCACACTAACGGCACACACAGAGGATAGAAGGCTAAAAGGCTTTATACGCTGTGTTTTGCTCTGCTAGGCTCAGAGGTCCAGGAAAGCAGTGTGCGTAATGGAAGCCCGCAGGACCTGTCCCCTGAGCAACATTTCACATATTGTACCACCTTAAAATTTTCAAGATCATCTAGCCTCCCAGTTGGGGGGGGGCAGGTCTGTGCATGAAAGAACACATTGCCTTGCGTTTAAGATTAGCCTGGCTGCCGCTTTTTATTTCATTTCATTTTTTATTTTTTCCTACCCTCCTATATGTGGATTAAGCCAGCAAGTGGCAGAAATGATTGTTTGTTTGTCTTTCAGATTTATTTTAATGGTTACTTCCGCTCCAAGTCCAGCGTAGGTAGTGAGGCTTGTGGATTAAGCCAAGCAAGTGGCTGAAGAGTTTGTCCTTGCCCTTTGATTCTACTTAAAACCTTTAATTTTAGAACTTTAAGAGATCACCTTAATTTGGATTTATTGGGCTGGTTGTTATAGACTAGATTTCTCTTCTCCTTCCCGTATTGTTTTCATTGCTGTGGCTCTTTGACTGTGAGAATCTTTGACTGTTAGTTGTAGTGTCCTTCAGTATTGTTTACTAGACGTATTGGAACTAAGGAAACAAAAGTAAAGAAGGGCGCTTGTTTTGAGAAGGAGGAAAAAGGCAGAGGGCTAGACAAAACAGGAACTATATACAAGGGAGGGAAAAGTCAAGAACACCATGAACGTCAAGAACCCCAGAAGGATTTGAGGGACGTAAGAAAAGGAGAAGAGAAATTTAAAGGCGAGGTATCAGACTTAAACAAAGCACAAGGAGGAATTATGGGACGCTATGCAATGAATGAAATGAAACAAAGGGAATCAAATCTGTGTTTTAGATCAGTGCCAGAGACCCTAGGAGAGGACATTAAAAATAAATTGATTTCTGAAATTGCACAATGGTCAAATATGCAACAAGAAGAAATAGCTAACGCAATGCAAAGTACATTCAGAATCAAAGCAAAATCAACTAA